>NC_052308.1:15966851-16587351 GCF_016432855.1 Salvelinus namaycush
ACATTGTAGAGCTGTGTGATGGAATGTTTTGGGGTTACTTGTTTTTAGATGGTTGTAAAATTTGATGGCTCTTTTTTCTATTCGAATGAGGAATATTGGCCCAATTCTGCCCTACATGCGTTATTTGGAGTTTTTCTTTGTACTTGCAATACAGTCTTGCAAAACTCTGCATGCAATATTTCAATTGGATGTTTGTCCCATTTAGTAAATTCATTATTAGAGAGAGGACCCCATACTTCACTGCCATATAGAGCAATTGGTTCTATAACTGATTGAAAAATTTTGAGCCAGATTCTAATTGGAATTTCGATTTTGATGTTCCTTTTAATGGCATAGAATGCTCTTCTTGCTTTGTCTCTCAGCTCATTCACAGCCATGTGAAAGCTACCTGTGTTGCTGATATTTAGTCCTAGATATGTGTAGTTTTTGGTGTGTTCTAATAGAACTGTGTCCAAATAGAATTTATATTTGTCATCCTTATTTCCGGACCTTTTTTGGAATATCATTATATTTGGGTTTTTTAGGTTAACGGTCAGAGCCCAGGTCTGACAGAACCTGTGAAGACGATCTAGGTGCTGCTGTAACCCCTCTTTAGTGGGAGACAGCAGCACCAGGTCATCTGCGTACAGCAGACACTTGATTTCAGTGTTGTGTAGGGTGATACCAGGTGCTGACGATTCTTCTAATGTTTTTGCCAATTCATTAATGTAGATGTTAAATAGTGTTGGACTTATTGGGCAGCCCTGTTTCACTCCACACCCCTGAGTGAAGAAGTCTGTTTGCTTGTTGACAATTTTAACCGCACATTTGTTTTTAGTGTACATTGATTTAATAAAATCATATGAGAGAGAGATTAAAGTAGATGTCACGCGTCAAAATTTTGATTGATGACCCTATGTGAACCTATGTGACCGCTATGTGAACCCTATGTCCTGATGACGTGTGCATGCCCAAGGGCTGCCAGTCAGGCAAGCCTGGTGGTTAGGTGGGGGGCTGGGTGGTTGAGTAAGGGTCCAGTTGTCAGGTCAACCGGTAATGATTTATGACCCAAGCCTGATTGGGGGCTGGGTGGTTGAGTAAGGGTCCAGTTGTCAGGTCAACCGGTAATGATTTATGACCCAAGCCTGATTTATGACCCTATGTAATGATTTATGACCCTATGTCCTGTAGAAGGGTGCATGCCAATATTTGGGTTTCAGGTCAGGACATCGTGGTGGTTAGGGGGGTAGGGTTGGGGGGTTGAGTAAGTGACCAGGTGTCAGGTCAACCTGTTACTGTTTCTCACGGTTTGGGGTGGTTAATGCCCCTTATAAAGCGCCTGAACAATTCCTGTTTAAGACTGTACATGATAACCCCCCTGAATATTAAACAAAAATGACACCTATGCCAATTTTAGGGATGTTATGCTCGGCTTGTCATGAACCCAGTGACCAAAGCCTTGAAGAAGTTCTGTGTGAAGCTCCAGAATGTTTTAAAGGATTTTTGGGTACGAGTGAGGGCCATATTTCTTACATATTCCACCCGGAGGATTCTACGGTAAAGATATTCACAGACAGTGGACCCAAACCCCTTTATCATGCAAAACCTGGGATTTTTTCTCCTGCTCTGGGGATGAGAGAATGGCTAAAGATCAGGCTGGCGCTCTGCAAAATTGAACAGGCTCTGAGTGGTACACAGGTGCCGGGCTATGCGTTGGAAGAACAGGTCTGCGGACGCAGTGATCTGAAAGCTCTAAGAATCGCTTCAATGGACTATGCCCCTAATAACAAAGTGACAATTTTAGCCTGTGAAGTTTATGATGGTGCTAATGCTACAAAGTCTGTCAATTCTCCTGTAGCTTCCAGAGCCTGCAAAGAGGTAAACTTTTTTATGCCTGTGTTTAGTTTTAAATGGGTGGATTATCCGATTTTCATAACCCTTATGAATAAGCTGGACATTCTCTTCCAAAATGGTGAACAGTTACAGCGCTGGGCGAGGCTTTCCTTGAGACAGAGTCAAGACCAAAAGGCCCGACGTCGGATCTACCCCTGGAGTGAAAACTTACCATGTGTTGATGGACCTTGCAAGAGAGCCAGGCCTTTTGAGGGCGAACTGGACACTGATAATGGGGGATGGTTGCATAAGCCCCCTGGATCTGTAAGAAAGGAATCGTAAAATACCTTAAGAATGTAAGGCTATAAAATGTATGTACTAAATATTTTGAATGAAATAAAGGGTTTTTAAAAGCCGAATCTCACCACGTTATGAACTCTCGCGTTTGTTCACTCTTAGCGCAGTCTGTCCCTGAGAAAAAAACTTGCGGAAAAAAGCCATGTGCGCGCGTATGTGCGTGAGGGAGTTTTCTGTAGTGGCTGTGTGTGTGTGTTTCAAAAACAGAAAAAGGGGTTTACACTATCCTGCAAAACAGATGCCTACCCCCTCAACAATAATATTGTGTCTTAAGCCTCCTAAACACAAAGTCCTTTCAAAAACTATTTTTTAGGTGGGCTAAAAAATCATTCATCCCAGCGATGTCGAGACCACCCCACCCCTGCATCTAGGTGCTAGCACCCCGGAGATTTTAGAATATCCAAAAGGATCCTAATGTTTAGACACCCCCAATACCATGTGTTTGAAATGTGTCAAATATATCTTGGGAGGGTTTTAGCGCGAAAAAATACGACACCCCTCGAGTTAGAAGGGTACAAAAGCTAGGCAAAACAGGTCCCCTGTTAGACCCGTTTTAGCGCCGCTACAAATTTACCCTACAGCATCCCCCCCAGGAATAGTTATCGGACGGACCCGTTAAAAAGATAATCTGGGAAAAACTTCCTCATGGATCTTTCTGAAGGTTAGTTCTTGAAATAAATATTTATATATGCTATATATTAGATTTGTTTGTTGTGGGGAATTGTTTGAAAACGTTGTATGTTATAGAAATATTAAACAGGCCTTAGGGCCCGGATTCTTAACGTATAACATGTCAATATTAGCTAAAATGATTATAGCTTTAATATTATCTAATGTTTTTTTAGATTCTCAAACCTTCACGCAGATTCTCCGAGGTATAACTGAGCTCGAACCGGCCATAGGGTCTCCGGAACAAATTGCTTGCATCCCAACGCCGACCCTGAATTGTAGTAAGTAAGCTCCAAGAATTCCGTAAGAATATTTATACCTTAAAAACAAAAAGTGTCGGCATCTTATATTAAAAGTTATTTTATGTGTTTACAGCGGACATACAGCCTAGAAGGTTAAATGATGCCATAGGGAGTCTGCACGGTTTCTGTGAAGGATATGCCTACGAGACAATTCTGCCCTACTCCCAGGATGTATTTACACACAAGCCGCGAACAGAGACTTTAAACGGCAGGTCAACTCCCCTGGGCCAGGACCCCGGTGCGCCCCATATTTCTAAACACCAACGGACAATCAGTGCCCAGATCCACAGGTCCGCTTCACCCGAACAATACTACTGGGCGGGTATTCACGAGACAGCGTTCCAAGGACAAGGTATGAATCAATTATTATTATTATTTTTATTATTTATATATATATATATATATATTTTATTTTTATGCCTGAATATGTTAAAACATGGCCTAATGCTGTTTTTTTTTTTTTTTTTTTTTCAGGCTCACAAGCTACAGACCAGGCAGATGCGGTAATTAGGGTTGCCCAAAGACATGTTCCCGAGTTCTCAGAGCTTCTTCAGAACAGCCCTCGTCAAAAAAGCCGAGGTATTTAATTAATGTATTGTTAATATATAGGCTTATATCTGAAATGTATTTTACATTTTTATCAAACATATTTTAGGGTTAATAACCTATTTTTTTGTATGTATTATTTTTATTTCAGACTCCTCCCCGGCGTATAAAGACATCCAAGAAGCTACACATCTAGACCCCGAGGAGGCGCCAAAGACCCCAGTCAACAGAACATCGAAGCCTGATGATTTCAAAGGTTTAAATGACATTTCTGAGGTAGACGATTTAATGTTCTGTGAAGTGGCCAACCTTCTTGAAGAGGCCAATTCTGGGGGGGCAACAGCCGATTCTGAAATAGACCAAGCCAGGTTTTTCAAGGCTTTTACACAGGGTTTAAGATCACAAAAGGCTTTACTTCAACGCCGTATGTGTATTCTATTCGAGCATCAATACAGTCAGGATGTGTCATTCTGGCGTAGAGAGCTTCCCCGCATGTTAAACAACAGTAGGGTTAAAACAAGCAAATACCGCCGTTAAAAAACACATATGTAAAACACAAGAACACACATCCTTAAGTAGACAAATGGCGCCACCTATAGACCTAAGCGAGACAATTGAAAACCTCTTAGCGCAAATCCCTACAGAGCTCCAAGATATAATTAACCATATGAATGATTCGGGGCTAATTGACATAGTGCCTATAGATGAAAACCTATTATCCCAGATTCCCTCCGAACTCATAGAAATTATTACACGTATGAATGAGTCAGGGCCTGCCGATGAAAACAGGTTATCACAGATACCCGAATCAATCATATCTTTAATTACCCAGATGAACGAGAGCCAGAGGTTTAATTCTGAACCACATGCCCCTCTAAGCCAGCCTTTAACACCCATGTTCGAAGAGTCTGAAACCCAATACGATGTTTTTGAACAGCTGAACAAATGTCTATCAAATCTGGAGGGGGAAGGTCTTGAGCGCAGTGTACAGAACGAGAGCCCTAGGTTTAATTCTGCACCACCTACACCTCTAAGCCAGCCTTTAACACCCATGTCCGAAGAGTCTGAAACCCAATACGATGTTTCTGAACAGTTGGACAATTGTCTAGCAAATCAGGATGGGGATGGTCTTGATCGCAGTGTACATGTTTTGTATCGAAATAAATTCCACAATATTGAGGTTCGACAGTTTTTCAATTTCGCATGGGGGGGTCAGATTCGGGAATATGCTGTGTTTTACGTAATGCTTATGGACAGTTTGAATGAACTGTTAGATAGAGTTAGAGATTATAGCGAACCAAGGGATCTCTTACAGTTGGAAATTTGTGGAGACAGTCTGCAGAGCCGTGTATCGCTTATTTTACAGAATGGTGAAGCAGATCTTGAACAATTTGTTAACCTGCTAGACCGCCTTGTTCAGTCAAATTTAAACGTGCTAGCAGATAGGACCCTCGAACTTGTAGTACAATTAGTACGTCAACCACAAGGGGGCGGTGGTCAGAGAAGGAAGCTCGATAGCCTAATGCAGTCAGAAATCATAAGCAATAAAAGGGCCTACCTCATAATCGTTCCCAATCCTGGTAATAAGCTATGCTTTGCCCTAGGGCTGGCCCACTTACTCAGCCCAGGATGTACAGAACGCGCAGCGTTACAGAAAGCTCAAGAGCTACAAACGGTTGTCGGTCTCGGTATACAGGATCCTGTGGCTTTCTCGGACATAGTCAAATTTGAAAACTTTCTGAATATCAAGATTGTGGTTTTGTACCACAGTAGGGCTAATGACGCTCTCTTAAAGTTCCAAAATATACAAGCGCCACAGCCTAAGACTATGTACTTTTATGTGCAAAATGAGCATTACTATGCCGTAACTAACATCACAGCTTTTTTAGGCGCCCCATATGTTTGTCCCGCCTGTCATACAGGCTACACACGCCTGGGGGGTCACTCGTGTCGTTATAACTGTTCAGTATGTCTGGATAAACATTGCCCTATGCAAATGCTAAACTTGACACCCTGTGAGGATTGTCACCGCACATGTCGTTCGGCCTACTGTTACGAAAAACACAAAACTGAAACATGGCACCCCAAGGCCTGTAAATCTGTAAGCAGTTGTGACATTAACAAGAAATGTCCAAAATGTCATTGCAATTACAACCTTAAAATAGACAGCCCTAAACCCCATGTTTGTGGAATTCTACATTGCCCAATCTGTAAAGGGCCTTTGAAAAGCAGAGACGCAGAAGTGCTTCAAGAAGTACCACATGAGTGTTACATTCAGCCCTTGGCTGAAGATGAACATACAGAGAAATATGTTTTTTATGATTTTGAGACAAATCAGCAATCAGGGGTTCACTTGCCTATTTTTGTATCCACCATGACTTTCAAGGGTGAAAAGTCGTCGGCCGAGGGGCCCAATTGTGCCAGGCTCTTTCTAAAACATTTTAGAAAGGCCCAGTACAGAAACTTCACGTTTATAGCTCACAATGCTAGAGCCTATGACTCCTATCTGCTTCTGAACCCTTTGATACAGCAAGGCGTTGCGCCAAGTGTTATTGCTCAAGGGAGTAAAATCTTATGTTTTGTTGACCCAGCCTTCAAACAGAGATACATTGACAGCTTAAGCTTCTTACCCATGAGATTGGCTCAAATGCCAGAGGCCTTGGGTTTTGAAAACTCTGTCAAAGGTTATTTCCCCCACTTCTTCACATCTGAGGAGAATCTACATTATATAGGATCTTATCCATCCCCCGAAATGTACGGGTGTGATCAAATGTCTCCCAAAGAGCGTGAGAAATTCATGACGTGGTACGAGACAGTAAGACATGGCACTTTTGATTTTCATAAAGAGATGGAATCATACTGTGACAATGACGTTGTTATACTTCGTGAAGGATGCCTCAGATTCAGAGAAGAGGTAATCAAAGATGCGGGCATTGACCCCTGGAGCTGTACAACTATTGCATCCGCGTGCATGAAAACCTATCGTACACACTATCTAACTCCAGCATCTATAGCTATCCCATCGCCAGACAACTACCGACGCCAATTCAAGGCCTACTCTAGTGGTTCCATTCAATGGTTGGAGTACTTGGCCCAGGATAAAGATATTTTTATCCAACATGCTTTGAATAGGGGTGAGAAGGCGTTTGGGCCTTACCATGTAGATGGATACACACAGCTTGACGGGGTTGAGACAGTGTATGAGTACAACGGTTGTTTCTTCCACGGTTGTAAATTATGCTTTGTTCCCCAGGCCATGTGTGTCCTAACCCAAAAGACTTTTGGGGAAATGTACCAAGAGTTTCAAGACAAACTGAATTCTTTAAAGGCTACTTACGGGTTAAAAGTTGTGGTTTTGTGGGAGCACGAATGGACAGCCCTCAAAAAGGCGGATCCTCATGTTCAGGCCTTCCTTACCCAATATGACCCTCCAGAGCCCCTGGAACCGAGACAGGCCTTGTTTGGAGGCCGGACCAATGCTTTGACATTGCGTTATGTAGCTCAACCCGACGAGACCATAGGCTATGTAGATTTTACATCCCTATATCCTCATGTAATGAGTTCCTCATGCTATCCTATAGGGCATCCTGAAATTATTCACAGCGACTTTGACATACCTCAAAATTATTTTGGTTTAATCAAAGCGACTGTCTACCCTCCTAGGGGTCTGTTTATACCTGTGTTGCCTTACAAGGGGTCTAAAGGAAAACTTTTCTTTCCCCTTTGTCGCACATGCTGTGAAAACAACAACCAGGAAAACCCATGTGATCACTCAGATCAAGAAAGAGCCCTGACCGGTGTATGGGTCACCGTTGAATTCTCTAAGGCTTTAGAGAAGGGGTATCGCGTGGCCAAAATCTTTGAAGTGTGGAACTTTTCCAGGAAATCAGACACACTTTTTAAAGAGTACATCAAGACCTTCTTGAGATGCAAGCAGATGGCTTCAGGCTATCCTGCATCGGTCACAGATCAAGAGAGTAAAGACAAGTACATTCAAGACTACCATGACAGAGAAGGCATACTTCTTGACCCTGACAGAATAGAGGTCAACAAAACCAAAAGAAATGTTTCGAAATTGTACTTGAACTCCCTTTGGGGGAAATTAGCGCAGAGATGCAATATGCTAACAACTTCGATCATTAAAGACCCGGAAGAATTTTTGGAATTTGTTTTTTCGGACCAATACGAAATTTCACATTTTTCATTCTTGAGTCAAGACATTGCCTTGGTGCAATGGCGGCGCAACCAAAAGTGGGTTCTACCCCCTGGTAATGTAAATGTGTTTCTTGCCGCATTTACCACAGCCTATGGCCGACTTGAACTGTACACCCTCATGGAACAGCTTCAGCGGCGGGTTCTTTACCACGACACAGACTCTGTGGTCTATGTAAGCAAGCCGGGGGATTGGAACCCCCCACTTAGCAACTATCTTGGGGGTTTAACTAGTGAACTCGAAGAGGGTGACCATATCACTGAATGGTCCTCATGTGGTCCCAAAAGCTATGCGTTTAGGACTAAAGCCAATCACGTGGTGTTGAAAGCCAAAGGCGTGACTCAAAACTACGAAAATGCCCCGCGTGTAAACTTGGAATCAATCACGCGCTTGGTCGAGGGTTACGTAAATGACAGGAATAGTGACTTGGAGATTTTGAGCTCCTACAACAAAATAGTGAGGGATAAAAAGGGGTTCCATCTAAGAAACGCCCCACTCACTAAAAGATTCAGGGTCGTCTATGACAAGAGACGTCTAATGCCTGACGGTACCACATTGCCCTTTGGCTACTGACTTATGATACAAGCCCCCAGTGTGTCTTAAAGCTTAAGATATAATGACTGCTGTCGAGGGTTTTGACCCCCGTCTACAATTGCCTTTTTCAGCATTAATTGCAGGCCCTTCAAACAGTGGTAAAACTTTTTTTGTAAAAAGTATTTTAGAGAATTCTGAACATGTGTTATCTCAAAAGCCTGACAATATTGTATGGTGTTATTCATGTTACCAACCTCTGTATGATGAATTATTGAAGACAATAAAAATCAAGTTTGTTGAAGGAATACCCGAATCTCTGTCTGATGATGAACTTCTCCCCCCACATAAAAATAATCTGCTGGTTTTGGACGATATGCTATTTGCTGGTAGCGAACACCCCGAAATTGCACGAGCTTTTACCCAATATACTCATCATAGAAACCTGTCCGTGCTTTACTTGGTCCAGAATGTGTTTCACCAAGGTAAAAATAGTCGGACCATTAGCTTGAATGCCAACTACATGGTATTGTTTAAAAATCCTAGAGACAAACTGCAAATTAGCACTCTAGCTCAGCAGATGTACCCTGGACAGAAATCATACTTTATGGAGAGCTATGAGGACGCTACCAAAGAGCCATTTTCTTATTTAATCGTGGATTTAAAAGCAAATACTCCAGAACACCTTAGGCTACGTACAGGGCTGTTTCCGGGGGAGAGGCCTGCTGCATACCTTCCTAAAAAGTAAACGCTATGTCTCTGCGTTTAAAAAGAAACCTGCCCCTCTTGAGAAGGCTAGTTGGGTCTACAGCTAAAGAACGGAAGGCCATCTTGGGTCGCTGTTCTTCAGATCTCATATTAGCCCTATGTGAGATTGCTTTGAATCTTCTCAAAGGACGCATTCCACTCACCCTGAACCAATTGAAAAAATTAAAGAGACAAAAGACCGCGATCAAACTCTTTGCCAATAAAAGGGCCAGTCTTCAAAAGAAAAGACATAGTATACAACAGTCTGGGGGTTTTCTTCTGCCTTTACTCAGTATAGCCGTGCCCTTCATCACCAGCCTTATTGCGGCCAGACGTGGGGGTTGAACACGCGGTGTGATGGCCACTAAAATGTACTTGGTGCCTCAACAAGAGTTGGATAGACTTAAAAAACAAATGCAGGGTCCTGAAAATATCAGACAAACAGCTGAAAATGATTTGGATACGGCCATGAAGGATGTCTTGAACCGAAAAGGATTGAACCCCTATGATAAGATTCAAAAATACACAAACCTAATGCAAAGGTATTTGACTCGGGTAAAACAAGGGGAGAGAGAGACTAGCCATTTAACCCTTTCCCTACCGGACCCTTTAACAGATGTCGAACCTAACGATAGCCATGCCCCTGTAAGGCCTGTACCGGCGATCTTACCTAGTGGAGATAATATGTCTGGTGAAGCTCAAATGCCATTTGAAGATAAAGTTATGCATGACCTACTGACACATGTGCCTTTACGTAACAGGAAGAATGTTAAATACATTATGAACAAGATAAAAGACTCAAAGGGGATAGCTGCTTGGAACGACTCTGGAGAGTTTATCCTTCAGGGCTCTGTGGTTAGGGGTTCCCATATGTTGGACTTGCTTAAAAGTACCACGGCGGCCCACAAGGTTGCTGATGACCGAAGGCCTCCCGGCTGGCGTCAGTTTCTTAAGGCCCTGGCAATCCTCAACATTCCCCTCTCCGGTGTACCCAACCATAAGCTTCGTCAACAGATTCAAGCTTTAAAACAAAAGCCTTCAACGAGATACAGCACCCCTAAAGATGCCCCAACGACACCTCCCCCCTATGAAAACGATGATGATAACTCATTTACACCCCTGAACGTCTCAGGACCTTTTCCTAATCCCGATCTCTCAGGGTGGTTAGCCTTTTGAAAATGACTTTTGAATGACTATGATTAAATTCAATAAATGTTTTATTTGAAAAATAAGCAAGTTAACATTTGTGGCATTCTTGAAACATATGACGTGAGCATACGCCTTGATTACGCGTTCTTAAAGGACACACATTTGAACACTTTTGATATTTTCTAACAAAACAAGATACAAGGTTATCATTACTTCTTAAATCATCCTTATAAAGAGACATAACATCTTCAAAAGAAACTCCCCGGGCTCTTTGGCACAGGTAAAATACACAGTGGTGACCGCATGTAGTGGAAAGGTTATCTTGCACTTGTTTGATGCTGTAGTAGATCTTTGTACCGTTTAGGGTCAAAAAATCTTTAATAGATTTGGGGAAATGTGAAAAACCGGGGGGAAAGCCATAGGAATCAAAAAAGTTGAGATTTTTCGTCCACCTTCCTGTTCTAATGTCATAGCTAGCCAATGTTCACCAGGCATGTGTTTAGGATGGGTATTGACAATAAACATTGCAGGCCTCTCAGGCCATATCTCAATAGGTAATTCATCACAAGCCAACACTCCACAAAATTGTTTTCCAATCAAGCGGCTCATGAGCCCGTCCAACTCTTGGGTATTCATGTCTTTGCTCAAAGGTTCTTAATAATAATCCACTAAGACCTGTCTTCGGGCATTCACTTCCAAGATTGAATCAGAGCATGCGTAAACAATCATGCTAACTGTACAGGCTAAAGGTGTACGGAAACGCATTTCAAGCCTGAGGTTACCTTGGGACACCACAGACAGATTTCCTGAGGTGTCATCATCAGGGGATAAATTGAAAGCATACAACGTGTAACCCTCTGCAAAATCATTTCTGTCAATAGGTAAAGAGAGATCTTTTAGATGTCGCCCTGTAGCCAGGAATAGATTGTAAAATTCTCGCACAGATATGTTGTTATTAAATTGGGGTTGGAAAGCCTTCGCCGGAACCTGACGTCCGTCCTGACAGAGAGCTACATACTCTGCATTGAAGTGTTGAAAATTAAAGTTTTTTTTATCTAAACTCCCCGTATTAGAGGCGTGATCAACCAGACCTATAACCACATATCTAGGTAAAGGGCCTAGAAATAGGTTTTCTTGACTGCAGATTCTACTGCCCACAGGTATGCTAAAGGTTTTCATGGTAATTCTTTGGAGAGGGTAAAGGGCATTTCCTTTCATCAAAGCATGTGAGTGACCCAGGCGTACGGCCGGAGATACAGACACTTTTTTAATAAAAAGGGTGGCCCCCAACACTTTCAAACTAAAATCCCCGTCTTGGGGAGACATCAGGCAAAAATCATCCTTGGCCCTGGTTAATTTTAATCTTAAATCAACCGAATTTAAGAGTAACCGTTCTTGAAAGAAAATGTCAGAGTGTATAGGGCCTAGCAAATGAAACTCTCGAGATTCGGCGCAGTAGCGAGCTCGTGCCGCTAGTCCTTTGTTTGCACCGGTGGAAGGGTCTGTCGATTCCATAGAGGCTCCTGCAGTATCCTTGCTAAACAGCCCGGCGCTAAATTGTGTTTTGAGAGTGTCTTCGGAGTAGTTTAGTAAACACTCCATGATGGCTCTATAAGGGTATGTGGCGCTGCTTTGACTGATTAGGCGTTCACCCAAAGTCACATCAACTTGGGAGAAAATGGTGGCCAAGGGGTAATTAATGAGACTCACTTTGGCATCGCCTGCAATATTAGACCCATCTCTTTTGGTCACTTTTAGACGTAAATGCACCAAGGTGTTGTTGAGGTCCAGATAGTTGTCACCGTGGCCTGGTATGAAAAATTCGATAGGCCCGTTATCGGTAATAGCAGAGAGAGGGGCTATCTCCACATAACTGGATCTATCTATTGAATGCTGCGTTAACGGGGCCGTGAAAAGATCGAGTTCTGTCTTTATAGCTTCAGAGGACATTCGATGTAAAAGAGCCATGTCACTTATTCTTTTAGAAAATACTTCCTAGTATTCTTTTAGCCTGTTTTGGTTCAGACCTCCTCACTTTACCACGTCTTTGACTTACTGAGGTTCTTTTAACAGTTAACCGCCGCTTTTTAGGTGCCGGCCTGTGTCTTAAACCTGGGGGTCTCTTTTTTGGTCTTCGAGACAATATCATAAGCCCCGAGCCTTCTTGATGCTCCACATCTGGTGACGCCCTTCGGGTCATAGCATTGGCTACAACCTCACTTACTATATTTTTAGCCGCGGATTTTAAATGTGGTTTGGCTATGCTGAAGCCCCTCTTCATAAACGGTAAAACCATCCTAAAGAGGTTACGGAATATACCGCCTATCCCCGCACCATACATTGTCGGTGCTCCATGATATCCTGGTAGTCCATTACCAACTTGATCCACATAGTATGAAACATAACGGTTAGGGTCGAGCTGATGGTGCTCCATAACTCTTTTATTTGTATTATGTTTATAAATATAATACAGATATTATATATGTAGAGAGGTTTTGGTGGGTCTAAAGTGGAGTTTTACAATCGTTTTACCATAAGTAAATTCAATGTTTTCGTTCTGATCCGTTTTAAGCTCAACCAGAATGTTTTCAATATAGTTCTTGCTGACATGTACGTAGTGCGGCTTGTCATAATTGACAGTGACGATGTCCCCATCCTTTCCGTCTATATGAACTGTTCGCAGGAGGGGCACACGTGTCTCAGACCCTTTGATAGGTTATGATGTCGGTATACACAAATATGTTGTAAAATCCTGCATGTATATCCGCAGGGAATGGGAATAATTTATCGTTCACATACGTCCATTTATTGGGACCCATCCCCAACATGTAGGCTAAATTACCGCTGGTCTTTATACCGCCGTTAGCAGGCCCTGAGATTTGTATCCTTTTATGGATTGGATTGTAGAATAGGAATATTTCCATCTTGTTCAGGGTTAGGTGTTCATTCAACTCTGAGACGATCCTGTCGACGGTTCTATAGAAACCTTTTTTAAGCTTAATAAGTTTTGCAGGTTCCGATAACCTTTTGCAATAAAAATCACGGTCCTTAGCTTTGATATTATACCAACTATGGGGGTATGTAATCTCGCTGAGACCTACTTCCCAAGCCTCTGATAACTCTATAGGCTTTGGAAAATTGGTTGTATAATTCGAACTCTGATTATTACGATATATCTGTGCCGACGCATTACTGGGGAGAGTCAGGTAGAAGCCGCTGTGTTCCATGATGCCCAACTGTGTACACGCGACTGATGCGCTAGTTATCATGACTAGGGGTTTAAATTAATCCCCGTTGCCTCCACCACATCATGCTCCAATACCCAACTGTTGAACTTTTGAGGCCAGTTTTTCCAGCGGACCAGCAACCATTTTTTACCCTTTTCTCTCTTCTGATCTAGAATCTCCTCCACGTGAAAGACTTTGTCTTTACCCAACTGGACCTTCTGTAATTCCTTCTCATAAAAAGATCCCTCTATAAGATCCCCGTCATAATCTTTTAATTTGTAGACCGGGGGAATGCGTGGCAGACATTCTGTAACGGTAAACAACTCCGAGCTAAAGCCTTGTTCGTATTTTTTGTCGAAAACACCCCTCAACTTTGATATACGCACCAAGTCACCCACTAGGAATTTAAAAGTCATTTTTTTCTTACGGCGAAGTGGGAACAAACCATACATATTTTTAAAGACTTGAAAAGAGTTTTCCGAAGAGACCTCAGAGGGCTTCATACGTATACTCTTATGGTAGCTGTGGTTGTACCCGTTTACTAAATCCTGAACTATGTCTGTATATCTGTGGGTGTTGTGAGCTGTAAAATATCGCCACATCCGCTCTTTCAAAGTCCTATTAAAGCGTTCCACAACCGAAGCTTTCAAATCAGAACCTGTAGCAAAATGTACTATATTATACTTATTCATTAGCTTCTGAAATGTTTTATTAAAAAATTCTTTTCCGCCATCCGTCTGCACTTTCTTGGGTGCGCCTCCTGCCTTCAAGATCGATTCAAAGGCCCTGGTCACCTCTGCCCCGCTCTTATTTTTTAACACCCTTACATAGGCTAATTTAGAGAAAATATCTATAACCGTTAGCATGTAGCGATTTCCATCATTTTTATCGGCAAGGGACTGCATGTCACATAGATCCGCCTGAAATTGGGATAAGGGATGCGTAGAAAAAACTCTATTTCTTGGAAATTGTTTTCTTACAGGTTTATGTAGAGTGTAGGCATCTTGCTCGGATAACCATTCATTCACTTTAGCATCGCTTAACAGACTACCTGTTTCTTCGACTATAGCTCTCTGTAAACGCTCTTTACCCCCATAAGACCCGGGGTTAGCGGGATTATAATATATGTTTTTCAACAGCTGCTCAGCCATCCTTCTTGCCTCTCTGAGGTACAATAACGTTAATGAGCCACTTTCATATAACGACAACATTTCAGTTTGTGAATTTTTATTTTAAGAATGCAACAAGTATTACGTATACAGACAATTCAGGATTTGTTGCAAGATACAAGTCCCAGTTTTCTCAACAATCACAGCATGCAACACCCTGTATATATGGTTTAGATTTACAGTTTTGTGTCGCTGAATTTTTAAAACACACACGTCTGATATATAAGTATATAAACAACAAATATGATACACATTCACATTAAAGGGTGGTTCAAACAAATAATGTAAAATCTTAGCCAAAGTTATTTCTAGTTCTTCAGAATCCTCAACAAGCCTTGATACCATATGTGTCCATTGTAAACTCTCGCCCGTATGTCGGACCTGTTTCATGATTTGCTCCATTTTCAGCAAACGCTCTACATTAGCCCAGGTATTGTGTGTCGTGTAGAACGATCCCTTGTTCACTTTATTTTCAATAATCTGATGCATAACATATGTAAGGTCTCTCAAAAGAAAAAAGGTATTTATTCGCTCAAACATCGTAGACACATAGTTACCCATAGCTCTAAATAACAAAATGTCACTCGGTCTCTTGGGATTTATTGAGCCAGAAAAGCATCACATCAGCCACCACAGCTTCCCGGTATTTGTTGTCGTCCACCAGGGTGTGTCGGATTTCTTTGAGTTTCTCGTGGATGAAGATGGCCTCCTTCAGTTCATGTAGGAAGGCTTCGGTTACCCCGTAAACTCTAGGGATAGACGGCACAAGACCCATAGACTCCAGGGCGAGGACCAGCGCTGGTATAAAACGGCAGGACCACAGTCTTTTCACCAGCTCCTCAAAATGATTGAAAAAGTAGTATCTAGGCGGGTCGTAGAGGCAAGGATGACGACGCTGGCTGGGATGATTGATCTCACAGCCGATGCATTTTTCTCGTATATATTCGCCAATCACCACGTCTAAAAGTGTAGCTACAGAGGCCTTGATGGTATCCACAAAAATAGTACTGGCCACCCCATCAAACACATCCTCAGGCTGTGTAAATGTCGGGGGTGTCGAGGGTCTTGCCAGGGGTGCGTAGAGTGTAGGGCTTCGTGGCATAGAGTCCTTAGTGTCGGGCCCCCATGACGTAGATGCGTCCACGTAGATGGTCTGGAGATCCATGGTGTATGCTGAAATGAAGAACTGGCTGCTTTTTTCTTTTTATTGTAGAACAAGGCCATTGGGTATCTGGGGGGGCGTGGTTAAAGCATCCGCTTACTTAGTTTTCTTCTGACGCTGTATCTTCTTGAGGCTCTTTTGCATCGTAATCTTTACGATTCGTATATATTATGCACTTCTTTAAATGAACAAGGCTCTGCCGCTGTTGGCTCTGTACAAAGAGAGCATCCAACGGTTGCAACATTTTCAATTCCATTACATCCCAACTTTTAAAAGGAATAAGCAGACGCAGTCGGGTATCCCCAGTCAGGCCACCACCCCTAATGTTGTGGTTTCGGATTGCCTCGGTGCCGATATAGAACTCCACGCAGCCGCACGGTCGTCCATTCTGTCTTTGTATTTTCACCCTGTGAAATATTTGTCCTGAGGAGTCAGGGGTACCTTCCCAACGGGTCTCGTGGCCCGTGAACACACTATACCCCTTGGTGATAAGGCTCAGTTCAGGACACACAACCTTGCGAAAAACCGACCAGTCTTCAACACCATATTCCAAGCCTACAGTCTGGTCTGTATATTCTTCTCCTTCATCTACCGTATAGAGGGTCACTCTACAGGCCAGGTAATCAAACCGATACCCCCACTGCTGACCATTAGACATCAACACTTGATCTGTCAGAGCATTTGCTGGAGGTATTTGGGTTCTATACACATTTAAAAAACGTTTTTTTGGCGCATCATATATTGCGGGTTGATACTTTGCCCTTGCTCTATGGGCAACCCGAGGGCCTGCTTCAGTTGTTACAGTCATCACTTCTTTGTCACCGATCCCAAAATCCATGGTTATTCTTAAGATCTTGTGCACTCTTAAACAGGAATTGTTCTGGGGCTTTATAAGGGGCATTAACCACCCCAAACCGTGAGAAACAGTAACAGGTTGACCTGACACCTGGTCACTTACTCAACCCCCCAACCCTACCCCCCTAACCACCACGATGTCCTGACCTGAAACCCAAATATTGGCATGCACCCTTCTACAGGACATAGGGTCATAAATCATTACATAGGGTCATAAATCAGGCTTGGGTCATAAATCATTACCGGTTGACCTGACAACTGGACCCTTACTCAACCACCCAGCCCCCAATCAGGCTTGGGTCATAAATCATTACCGGTTGACCTGACAACTGGACCCTTACTCAACCACCCAGCCCCCACCTAACCACCAGGCTTGCCTGACTGGCAGCCCTTGGGCATGCACACGTCATCAGGACATAGGGTTCACATAGCGGTCACATAGGTTCACATAGGGTCATCAATCAAAATTTTGACGCGTGACATCTACTTTAATCTCTCTCATATGTTTTCCCTCCAATACCACTTTCTATTAGTTTATAAAAAAGACCTTCGTGCCAAATTGAATCAAATGCTTTCTTGAAATCTACAAAACACGAGTAGATTTTGCCTTTGTTTTGGTTAACTCGTTTATCAATTAGAGTGTGGAGGGTGTAAATGTGGTCTGTTGTACGATAATTTTTTAGAAATCCAATCTGGCTTCTGCTCAGGACGTTGTGTTCGTCAAGGAAATGATGTAGTCTGCTGTTTATAATACTGCAGAGAATTTTCCCCAAGTTGCTGTTAACGCAAATTCCTCTGTAATTATTTGGGTCAAATTTGTCTCCATTTTTATAGATTGGTGTGATCAATCCCTGGTTCCAAATATCGGGGAAAATACCTGCAGTGAGGATAATGTTGAAGAGTTTGAGTATAGCCAATTTGAATTTGTGGTCTGTATATTTGATCATTTCATTTAAAATACCATCAGCACCACAGGCCTTTTTGGGTTGGAGAGTGCATAGTTTTTCCAATAATTCTTCTTCTGTAATTGGGGTATCCACAGGATTCTGATAGTCTTTGACTGCTAATTCAAGGATTTGTAATTTTTCTTGTATATCTTGTTGTTCTGGGCTCTTTGTTATATTGCTGTAGAGCTTTGCAAAGTGATTTCTCCACATATCCCCATTTTGGATAGCCAATTCCTCATGATGAGGTTTGTTTAATTTATTCGAATTCTCCCAGAAGTGGTTTGATTCTATGGATTCCTCAATTCCATCCAGCTGATTTCTAATGTGCTGTTCCTTTTTGTTCTTAGGGTGTGTTTGTATTGCTTCAGTGTTTCCCCATATTGAAGGCGTATATTTTTGTTGTCTGGTTCTCTGTGTTTTTGATTAGATATATTTCTCAATGACTTTCTTAGATTTTTGCAATCATTATCAAACCATTTTTCATTATCTGTTATTTTTGGTTTGCTCTTATGCTTCTTTAGATTAGCCAAGGATGCTAATTTGTCAAATATAAAGTTTGTGTTCCTAACGGCCAAATTTACACCTTCATTGCTGAAGGAGAATGTTAAGGCTAAAAAGTTGTCCAGGAGAGATTGTATTTTTTGGCTACTAATTGCTTTTTGGTAGATGTCTGTACTGTTTGCACTCCATCTATAGGCCTGTTTAGTACCATGTAATTTATTGGGCCGTGATGCTTCATGGTTGTGTTCTGCTCTTCTCAGATACACTGTGATTTTACTGTGGTATCTCTCTCTCTCTCTGTCTCTCTCTCTCTCTCTCTCTCTCTCTCTGTCTCTCTCTCTCTCTCTCTCTCTCTCTCTCTCTCTCTCTCTCTCTCTCTCTCTCTCTCTCTCTCTCTCTCTCTCTCTCTCTCTCTCTGTCTCTCTCTATCTCTCTGTCTCTCTCTCTGTCTCTCTCTGTCTCTCTCTCTCTCTGTCTCTCTCTCTCTGTCTCTCTGTCTCTCTGTCTCTCTCTCTGTCTCTCTCTCTGTCTCTCTCTCTGTCTCTCTCTCTCTCTCTCTGTCTCTCTCTCTGTCTCTCTCTCTGTCTCTCTCTCTGTCTCTCTCTCTGTCTCTCTCTCTCTCTGTCTCTCTCTCTCTGCCTCTCTCTCTCTCTCTCTCTCTCTCTTCGGAGTGCATGCTGGGAGTGAGTCGTCAAGCAGGAGTGTTTGTGAGAGCGAATGGAAATTCTTTTCACTCTATTGGGTTTTGGTATGTATATATATATATATTGATTAGTTTAGTTGTTTTAAGGGTATATTGTTTAACTATCATTAAGCACGTATAAGGGTGGTGGGATCGTTGAGGTTGTTTGTGTGTTTTTTCGCGAGGGCACAACCAGCGGGTGGGGCTGGTTTGAAATGGCCACTCGCGGAAGTGTAGAGTTTGAAAAACTTAGTCGGAGGCATGGAGTGAAGATTCCAGCCGCGGCCGGGTGTTCAGTAGAAGAATGTAGTCTTGCTGTGGGTGCTATCATTGGGTATGATAGCATAAAATCAGCCTCAAGGATGAATAGCGCAGTAGTGATCTTCTTAGATTCTATTGAAAAGGTGAATAAAATAGTTGAGACGGGTGTTGTGTTACGGGAGACACAGACGCAGGTGTTTCCGCTTATGAATCCGGCGAAAAAAGTGATACTTTCTAACGTGCCACCTTTTGTTAGAGATGAAGTGTTGCAGCGAGAGTTATCTCGTCATGGTCAAATCGTATCTACAATAAAGAAGGTTCTTTTTGGATGCAAATCTCCGTTGCTGAAACATGTCGTGTCTCATAGGAGGCAAGTGCATATGATATTAAAAAAGGACGTAGATGAACTGAATTTAGCGTTCAGTTTTAAGATTGATGGATTTGATTACGTATTTTACGCTTCGACTGAATCAATGAAATGTTTTGGTTGTGGAAGAGAGGGGCATTTGGTGCGCAGTTGTCCCGAGAATGAGCGCGCTGAGACCGGTAGTAGTTATAGTGCTGGTGCAAATAACGCACCAACGCGAAGGGATGAAAATGCTAAGGGTGCAGGGGAAGGGAGAAGGTGGGCAGATGTGGTTGGAAAAGTAGGAGAAGAAGGCATTGTGGATAAGGTGGAAATTGTGGTAGATCAGAAAAAAGAGGGAGGGGAAACAGGTGGTGAGATTGCGACTGCCGTCGCTGAGGTGGTGCTGGAGAATGAAATTGGAGGGCAAGAGGAGGTTGAAATAACGGAAAAAGAAGCAGATGTTTTCAAAATACCGAGGAGTAAAAGGAAGAATGTAAGGGGGGGTGAAGGGTCTAGTTCTAAGAGAAAGGTAGAGAGTGATAAGTCAGTTGAAGATGAACAAGTGGTAGAGATGGTGGAGTTTTCTTCTGGGGAGGATAGCGAGAGTGAGTCATCTGACGCGTCACAACAATATAGCGAGACAAATGGGGTGGAAGGGAGATATGGAATTGAGAAGATACGTCAATTTCTGAAGGTGACAAAAGGGAAGAAATATATGCAGGATTACAATGTAACTGATTTTTTCCCTGAAAGTGAATTGTTTATTGAATCAGCAAAGTTTCTGATGTCAAAAATTACAGGAGGAGGGTTGAAAAGCCCTGAAATTGCTAGACTAAAGAAAGTGGTCACGAGAGTGATAAGTGATGTAAATTCGAAAGAAAATGAAAGAGTTTAGTTGCAGTTTTAACTCTGTAAAGAGATGTGGTGGCTGTATCATCCTCTGTATATTTTTTTCATACATGAGCAGTTTTAAGATTTCTTCTTTAAACGTAAATGGGGGAAGAGATGGTAATAAAAGAGCGATGGTGTATGAGTTAATTAGGGAAAAGGGAAGTGACATAATTTTTTTACAAGAAACGCATAGTAATTTGGAAAATGAAGTTATGTGGCAACAGGAGTGGGGGGGGGACAGTGGTGTGTAGTCATAAAAACTCAAAAAGTGGGGGTGTGGCTATTTTGTTCTCAAAAGGGTTTTTGCCTTTGTCTTATGAGGTTGAGGAGATAGTTGAGGGGAGGTTATTAAAAGTCAGAGCAAGGTATGAAAACATCACTATGTGTATGATAAATGTATATGCCCCAGTGGTGACAGTTGAGAGGGTATGTTTTTTAGAGACATTATCAAATACCATTGAGAAATGTAATAAAGAGGATTATTTATTTATTGCTGGGGATTTCAACTGCACAGTCAGCGATTTAGATAGAAATCACCAAGAACCTCATATAGCTTCAAGGACTTTTTTAAAACGCCTCATTGTAACACATGAACTGTGTGATATTTGGCGGAGTCAACATGGAGGCACAAGGCAGTACACCTGGGCGCATGTGAGAGAGAACACCATCTCTATGGCTAGGTTAGATAGGTTTTATTGTTTTGAGCATCAATCTCAGGTCTGTAAATCAAGTGTGATAACCCCAGTGGGATTTTCGGATCATTGTTTAATAACAGAGGTGGTGTTCATTAATGATGTAAAACCCAAAAGTGCATACTGGCATTTTAATATAACTTTATTGAGTGATGCTCACTTCAGGAAATGTTTCAGTTTTTTGTGGGAGAGGTGGAGGTCTAAAAAGGACAGTTTTGTATCCCTTCAACAGTGGTGGGATATATGATGTAGTCTGCTGTTTATAATACTGCAGAGAATTTTCCCCAAGTTGCTGTTAACGCAAATTCCTCTGTAATTATTTGGGTCAAATTTGTCTCCATTTTTATAGATTGGTGTGATCAATCCCTGGTTCCAAATATCGGGGAAAATACCTGCAGTGAGGATAATGTTGAAGAGTTTGAGTATAGCCAATTTGAATTTGTGGTCTGTATATTTGATCATTTCATTTAAAATACCATCAGCACCACAGGCCTTTTTGGGTTGGAGAGTGCATAGTTTTTCCAATAATTCTTCTTCTGTAATTGGGGTATCCACAGGATTCTGATAGTCTTTGACTGCTAATTCAAGGATTTGTAATTTTTCTTGTATATCTTGTTGTTCTGGGCTCTTTGTTATATTGCTGTAGAGCTTTGCAAAGTGATTTCTCCACATATCCCCATTTTGGATAGCCAATTCCTCATGATGAGGTTTGTTTAATTTATTCGAATTCTCCCAGAAGTGGTTTGATTCTATGGATTCCTCAATTCCATCCAGCTGATTTCTAATGTGCTGTTCCTTTTTGTTCTTAGGGTGTGTTTGTATTGCTTCAGTGTTTCCCCATATTGAAGGCGTATATTTTTGTTGTCTGGTTCTCTGTGTTTTTGATTAGATATATTTCTCAATGACTTTCTTAGATTTTTGCAATCATTATCAAACCATTTTTCATTATCTGTTATTTTTGGTTTGCTCTTATGCTTCTTTAGATTAGCCAAGGATGCTAATTTGTCAAATATAAAGTTTGTGTTCCTAACGGCCAAATTTACACCTTCATTGCTGAAGGAGAATGTTAAGGCTAAAAAGTTGTCCAGGAGAGATTGTATTTTTTGGCTACTAATTGCTTTTTGGTAGATGTCTGTACTGTTTGCACTCCATCTATAGGCCTGTTTAGTACCATGTAATTTATTGGGCCGTGATGCTTCATGGTTGTGTTCTGCTCTTCTCAGATACACTGTGATTTTACTGTGGTATCTCTCTCTCTCTCTGTCTCTCTCTCTCTCTCTCTCTCTCTCTCTGTCTCTCTCTCTCTCTCTCTCTCTCTCTCTCTCTCTCTCTCTCTCTCTCTCTCTCTCTCTCTCTCTCTCTCTCTCTCTCTCTCTGTCTCTCTCTATCTCTCTGTCTCTCTCTCTGTCTCTCTCTGTCTCTCTCTCTCTCTGTCTCTCTCTCTCTGTCTCTCTGTCTCTCTGTCTCTCTCTCTGTCTCTCTCTCTGTCTCTCTCTCTCTCTCTCTGTCTCTCTCTCTGTCTCTCTCTCTGTCTCTCTCTCTGTCTCTCTCTCTGTCTCTCTCTCTCTCTGTCTCTCTCTCTCTGCCTCTCTCTCTCTCTCTCTCTCTCTCTCTTCGGAGTGCATGCTGGGAGTGAGTCGTCAAGCAGGAGTGTTTGTGAGAGCGAATGGAAATTCTTTTCACTCTATTGGGTTTTGGTATGTATATATATATATATTGATTAGTTTAGTTGTTTTAAGGGTATATTGTTTAACTATCATTAAGCACGTATAAGGGTGGTGGGATCGTTGAGGTTGTTTGTGTGTTTTTTCGCGAGGGCACAACCAGCGGGTGGGGCTGGTTTGAAATGGCCACTCGCGGAAGTGTAGAGTTTGAAAAACTTAGTCGGAGGCATGGAGTGAAGATTCCAGCCGCGGCCGGGTGTTCAGTAGAAGAATGTAGTCTTGCTGTGGGTGCTATCATTGGGTATGATAGCATAAAATCAGCCTCAAGGATGAATAGCGCAGTAGTGATCTTCTTAGATTCTATTGAAAAGGTGAATAAAATAGTTGAGACGGGTGTTGTGTTACGGGAGACACAGACGCAGGTGTTTCCGCTTATGAATCCGGCGAAAAAAGTGATACTTTCTAACGTGCCACCTTTTGTTAGAGATGAAGTGTTGCAGCGAGAGTTATCTCGTCATGGTCAAATCGTATCTACAATAAAGAAGGTTCTTTTTGGATGCAAATCTCCGTTGCTGAAACATGTCGTGTCTCATAGGAGGCAAGTGCATATGATATTAAAAAAGGACGTAGATGAACTGAATTTAGCGTTCAGTTTTAAGATTGATGGATTTGATTACGTATTTTACGCTTCGACTGAATCAATGAAATGTTTTGGTTGTGGAAGAGAGGGGCATTTGGTGCGCAGTTGTCCCGAGAATGAGCGCGCTGAGACCGGTAGTAGTTATAGTGCTGGTGCAAATAACGCACCAACGCGAAGGGATGAAAATGCTAAGGGTGCAGGGGAAGGGAGAAGGTGGGCAGATGTGGTTGGAAAAGTAGGAGAAGAAGGCATTGTGGATAAGGTGGAAATTGTGGTAGATCAGAAAAAAGAGGGAGGGGAAACAGGTGGTGAGATTGCGACTGCCGTCGCTGAGGTGGTGCTGGAGAATGAAATTGGAGGGCAAGAGGAGGTTGAAATAACGGAAAAAGAAGCAGATGTTTTCAAAATACCGAGGAGTAAAAGGAAGAATGTAAGGGGGGGTGAAGGGTCTAGTTCTAAGAGAAAGGTAGAGAGTGATAAGTCAGTTGAAGATGAACAAGTGGTAGAGATGGTGGAGTTTTCTTCTGGGGAGGATAGCGAGAGTGAGTCATCTGACGCGTCACAACAATATAGCGAGACAAATGGGGTGGAAGGGAGATATGGAATTGAGAAGATACGTCAATTTCTGAAGGTGACAAAAGGGAAGAAATATATGCAGGATTACAATGTAACTGATTTTTTCCCTGAAAGTGAATTGTTTATTGAATCAGCAAAGTTTCTGATGTCAAAAATTACAGGAGGAGGGTTGAAAAGCCCTGAAATTGCTAGACTAAAGAAAGTGGTCACGAGAGTGATAAGTGATGTAAATTCGAAAGAAAATGAAAGAGTTTAGTTGCAGTTTTAACTCTGTAAAGAGATGTGGTGGCTGTATCATCCTCTGTATATTTTTTTCATACATGAGCAGTTTTAAGATTTCTTCTTTAAACGTAAATGGGGGAAGAGATGGTAATAAAAGAGCGATGGTGTATGAGTTAATTAGGGAAAAGGGAAGTGACATAATTTTTTTACAAGAAACGCATAGTAATTTGGAAAATGAAGTTATGTGGCAACAGGAGTGGGGGGGGGACAGTGGTGTGTAGTCATAAAAACTCAAAAAGTGGGGGTGTGGCTATTTTGTTCTCAAAAGGGTTTTTGCCTTTGTCTTATGAGGTTGAGGAGATAGTTGAGGGGAGGTTATTAAAAGTCAGAGCAAGGTATGAAAACATCACTATGTGTATGATAAATGTATATGCCCCAGTGGTGACAGTTGAGAGGGTATGTTTTTTAGAGACATTATCAAATACCATTGAGAAATGTAATAAAGAGGATTATTTATTTATTGCTGGGGATTTCAACTGCACAGTCAGCGATTTAGATAGAAATCACCAAGAACCTCATATAGCTTCAAGGACTTTTTTAAAACGCCTCATTGTAACACATGAACTGTGTGATATTTGGCGGAGTCAACATGGAGGCACAAGGCAGTACACCTGGGCGCATGTGAGAGAGAACACCATCTCTATGGCTAGGTTAGATAGGTTTTATTGTTTTGAGCATCAATCTCAGGTCTGTAAATCAAGTGTGATAACCCCAGTGGGATTTTCGGATCATTGTTTAATAACAGAGGTGGTGTTCATTAATGATGTAAAACCCAAAAGTGCATACTGGCATTTTAATATAACTTTATTGAGTGATGCTCACTTCAGGAAATGTTTCAGTTTTTTGTGGGAGAGGTGGAGGTCTAAAAAGGACAGTTTTGTATCCCTTCAACAGTGGTGGGATATAGGGAAAATCCAGATTCAACAATTCTGTAATCAATACACGAGGAATGTCACCAAGGATATCATCAGATCAATGAAAGCCTTAGAGTTTGAAATAGTGGAACTCATGACGTTGGTTGAGACCACAGGAGATCGAGGCCATACTCAGGCCCTCAAGAGGAGAAAAGCTGCATTGGCAGACCTGCTGGGTATCAGAGCACAGGGGGCATTGGTGAGAAGTAAGTTTCAGGGAATATCTGAAATGGATGCCTCATCCAAGTTTTTCTTTGGTTTAGAGAAAAAGAATGGACAAAGAAAAATTATTCATTGTCTCAAATCAGCTGTTGGACAAGAGCTCACTAGCCCGAGTGAAATTAGAAAGAGGGCAGTAGAGTTCTATGCTGAGCTCTATAAGTGTGAGTACAAAGAGGATAAAACAGTGACACAGCAGTTCTTTGATGGGCTCCCAAAGGTGGCTGCAGAAGCGCAGGTTGAGCTGGAGCAACCATTGTCTTTGCAGGAGTTATACACTGCATTAAAAGGCATGGAAAATGGAAGGGCACCAGGCATTGATGGGCTTCCCGTTGACTTTTTTAAGTCTTTTTGGGCTATGTTGGGAGAGGATTGGCTAGAGGTAGTTAATGATAGTTTAACCGGAGGGTTACTACCAATAAGCTGCAGAAGGGCTGTCCTCACCCTATTGCCCAAAAAGGGTGACCCTAGGGAGGTGAAGAACTGGAGGCCGGTGGCTTTATTGTGCACTGATTATAAGATATTGTCAAAGGCTTTGTCCAACAGGCTGAGGGAGGTGATGGGGCAAATCATACATACGGACCAGTCCTACTGTGTTCCTGGCAGGCAGATAGGGGATAACATTTCTCTGATTCGTGATTTTTTGGACGTCTCTAAGGCTATTGGGTTGGATGCTGGTCTAATTTCAATTGATCAGGAAAAGGCATTTGACCGAGTTGAACATAAATATTTATGGCACACGCTTGAGGCGTTTGGGTTCAGCTCGGGTTTTATTGCCATGATAAAGGTGATATATGGTGACATTGAAAGTGTATTGAAAGTTAACGGTGGTTTGAGTGCTCCTTTTAAAGTGTGTAGAGGTATTAGGCAGGGATGTTCTTTGTCAGGGATGTTGTATGCCATTGCTATAGAGCCACTACTAAATAGCATTAGAAGTCGCATTGAAGGGGTGTACCTTTCAGAGGATATTCCTCCTATTCGTCTCTCAGCCTATGCTGATGATGTAGTTGTGTTAGTGAAAAATCAAGCGGAGGTGGATAGTTTGAGTATAATGGTTGATCGTTTTAGGGGAATATCCTCTGCAAAGGTAAATTGGGAAAAGAGTTGTGCTTTACAGATTGGAAAATGGGCTGGAGGGATCATGGCTTTGCCAGGGGGGCTAGAATGGTGTAAGGGAGGTTTTAAGTATCTTGGAGTGTACCTAGGAGATGAGGGGACTATGGAAAAAAATTGGAGTGGGGTGGTTGAAATGGTGGAAGGGAGGATGAGGAGATGGCGTTGGTTATTATCTCGTATGTCATATAGGGGGCGCACTATTATAGTTAATAATGTGATTGCCTCTGCACTGTGGCATCGGTTGTCAGTTTTAGAACCACCATCTGGCCTTCTGGCTAAGATACAGGCAATTATTGTGGATTTTTTTTGGGATAAATATCATTGGGTTCCACAAAGTGTTTTATATTTATCAAAAGAGGAGGGGGGACAAGGTCTTGTACATCTTGCTAGTAGAGCTGCTGCTTTCCGGTTTCAGTTTATTCAAAGGTTGCTTTATGGACCGGAAAAGGTGGTGTGGAGAGGGGTGGCAGGTCTTGTATTACAGAGGGTTGGAGGATTAGGATTAAAGAAGGCTTTATTTCTGGTTGATAGTAGACAGATTTCTAGGGAGGGAGTACCTCCGTTTTACAGAGGTCTTCTCAGAGTGTGGAGCATAATGAAGGTGTCCAGACGAACTTCAGCGGAGTCAGTGCATTGGTTGTTGGAGGAACCTCTGGTGTATGGGGCAAGACTGGATTGTACAACTGCAGCTGTTCCACATTTCTCCAAGATTTTGGTGAAGGGCAAAATCATCACCTTAAAACAGTTAATGGCCATGGCTGGGCCCGCCTTAATGGATGGAAGACGGTTGGCTGAACATTTGGGGGTGAGGTCGGAAAGGATTGTCGAACAAATGCTGGGAAGCTGCAGGAAGGCTCTGTCAGAGGAAGAGTGGGGAATGCTTAATAGCCACGAGAAGAAGGTACAAGATGAAGACGTCTCATTTCCAAGACTAGGGATTACACCAAATATCCCAGAGTCAGAGAGAAAGGGTTTATTGTTGGATTTGAGAGGGTTGGAGGAGGTGGGTTTGGATGAGGTGAATGGGAAGGACTTGTATAGGGGGTGTGTCAAGGTGTTAAATAAAGATAAATTGAAAGATAGAAAAGACACTCCATGGAGGGTAAAATTGGGAATTGATGACAAAGTAAAGCCAGCATGGAGAGCACTGTACAAACCACCGTTACAAAAGGGTACTGGTGATATGCAATGGAGGGTTTTACATGGCATTATTGCAGTTAATGCTTTTGTATCTGTCATTAACTCAGATGTTAGAGATGGATGTCCTTTTTGTAATATAAGAGAAACCATTTTTCACTGTTTTATGGAGTGTGAGAGGATAAAACCTCTATTGGAAATACTGGAATCTTTGTTTAGAGCTGTAGGTGAGATTTTCAATAACAATGTTTTTATTTTGGGGTTTCAATATAGTAAGCAACAGAAAAGAAAATGTCAACTGTTACATTTTATTTTGGGACAAGCTAAGATGTCAATTTTTTTGAGTAGGAAACATAAGATAGACACGGGATATGAGAAGGATATAAGATGTGTTTTTAAAGGATTAGTGAAAGCAAGAATAAAAGTGGATTTTGAGTTCTTCTCAGCTGTAAAAGATCTCCCAGTGTTTGAGGAGAAGTGGGCATATGAAGGAGCGCTTTGTTTTGTAGAGGAGGGGAAATTATTTTTTGTTGAGGAAATAAGTTGAATGTATATGTTCTTTTGTATTTTTATTTTATTTATTTTGTGTAGGAATTACATTTATTGTTTCATTTCTGAAAAGGCAGTGTGTCATTATTTATGTTAACAATTGAGTAGAAAATAAAGGTTTTATAAAAACTCAAAACTCTCTCTCTGTCTCTCTCTGCCTGTCTCTGTCTGTCTCTGTCTCTCTCTGTATCTCTTTGTGTCTCTCTCTGCCTCTCTGTCTCTCTCTCTCTAGCTCTCTCTAGCTCTGTCTCTCTCTGTCTCTCTCTCTGTCTCTCTCTCTGTCTCTCTCTCTCTCTCTGTCTCTCTCTCTGTCTCTCTCTTTCTCTCTCTCTGTCTCTCTCTGTCTCTCTGTCTCTCTCTCTCTGTCTGTCTGTGTCTGTCTCTGTCTGTCTCTGTCTGTCTCTCTCTGTCTCTCTCTGTCTCTCTGTCTGTCTCTGTCTCTCTCTGTCTCTCTCTGTGTCTCTTTGTGTCTCTCTCTGTCTCTCTCTGTCTGTCTCTGTGTCTCTCTGTCTCTCTCTGTGTCTCTCTGTGTCTCTTTGTGTCTCTCTCTGTCTCTCTCTCTGTCTCTGTGTCCCAGTCTCTCTCTCTCTCTCAATTCAATTCAATTCAATTTGCTTTATTGGCATGACGTAACAATGTACATATTGCCAAAGCTTATTTTGGATATTTACAATATAAAAATAAAAATTAGAATCAAAATTGTCAACGGGACAACAGTAACAACAATAACCAAGTGTCAAAATAACCATACATTCAACAATAAGAATAAGCATACAGTAGAGTACATGTGCAGGTTGATTGGTTTGTCAGATACTGTCCCTCAACTTATGGCAGGCAGCAATGTAGCGCGCTGCCAACCCACAGCTCTCTGCATCCTCCCCCAACAGGACTGGTAGCCTACTCTCATCAGAGAGGTCTTTGAAACCTTGAATAAGGGTTTCAAATTTGGGGAAATGACACTCTCTAATTGTTTTATATTTTTGAATGCCCTTTTTATTTTATTTTTTTCCAATTTTGCCAGAAGTTGTTTGTTTATGGACTCCTCAATTAGTGTCAGCTTCTTCCTGTTGTACTGTGATTTTTTTGGTTCTGAGTGTACGTTTATAGAGTTTTAATTAACTTCTTGAGAATACAGGGGGTGCTGTTTTCGCATTAGCATAATTTGCTCTACAGATTAAACTGCCTCTTATTCAATTATTGCTCTTACTATATGCATATAATTAATACCATTGGATAGAAAACAATCTCTAGTTTCTAAAACCGTTTCAATTTTGTCTCTGAGTGAAACAGAAGTCATTTGACAGCACTTTCCCTGACCAAGAAGAAGAATGCAAGATGTGTATGCTCGCTTCAACGCTCTGCCTATATATGGTCACGCCACCTATGACCCGAAACACACTTCATTCGTCTTCCTCTGGGTGTCAAGAGGACGTCAGAGGAGAAATTTTTTGTTTATCTTGTACTGACGTGAAATAAGACCTATTTCTTTGGCGTGACCGACAACTTCCGGTTCTCTGAATCGCGCGATTTGGAGGTGCGATTGTCTACTGTTTTGCTGCCGTTACGGATGAAAACTATCTCCGTCTCGAAGTTTGTTTGATACATGTGACCATATCATCGTAATGTATGTTTTTTCAATATAGTTTAATCAGATTATTTGAATTTTTTCGGGAGTTTTGCCGTGTTCCGTTGTGACTTTTTTTACTTTGGACAGATCCGTGCCAGTCGACCAGTACCTATGCTAAATGAAGAGGGAAAGTTGCCATTATGAATGGATTGAACGACTCATCAGGACTAAGGACACCTTGATCAACATTCTGATGAAAGATCAGCAATAGTAAGACCCAATTTACGATGTTATTTCATATATCTGTCGTGCATGTGAACTGGTCGTGGGCGCCCAGCTGGTTCTGGCTGGCGTGGCTATGCTAATTTAGCGCTACATTTTGTTTTCGCTATAAAACATTTAATAAATCTGAAATATTGTTTGGATTCACCAGATGTTGGGCTTTCAATATCTGTACGCTGTGTATTTTTCTGAAATGTTTTAAGATAAGTAATTAGTTATATGACGTTGGTCTCTGTAATTGTTCTGGCTGCGTCGGCACTATTTCAGATTGCAGCTGCAATGTAGAACTGTGATTTATACCTGAAAAATGCACATTTTTCAAAAAAAAACTATGCTATACCATAAATATGTTATCAGACTGTCATCTTATGAAGTTGTTTCTTGGTTAGTGGCTATATATATTTTTATTTAGTCGAATTAGTGATAGCTACTGACGCAGGAAAAAACTGTTGGAGTAAAAAAATTGTGTCTTTTGCTAACGTGGTTAGCTAATAGATTTACATATTGTGTCTTCCCTGTAAAACATTTTAAAAATCTGAAATGGTGGCTTTATTCACAAGATCTGTATCTTTCATCTGGTGTCTTGGACTTGTGATTTAATGATATTTAGATGCTACAATTTACTTGTGACGCTATGCTAGCTATGCTACTCAGTGGGGGGGGAGTGGGGGGTGATCCCGGATCCGGGTTGGTGACTCGTTAAAGGTTAAAGTCTCACAGTAATGAAGGCGTAATTCACCATTATTTGGGTCTCTGTGCTTTTGGTTGGATAGTGTTCTAAGTTTTTTCCTTATAATTTTACAATCTGCATCAAACCAGTTGTCATCTGATCTTTTTTGTTTTGTTTTTTATCAATTTCAATGGTGCTTCTTTTGCCATTTGCCTGAATATATAGTTGATGTTTTGTACTGCTAGATTGATGCCTTCTTTACTGTGAGTGAATGTGGTATCCAGAAAGTTATCTAAGAGTGTTTGGATATTTTGGTTCCAGGTTGCTTTCTGGTATTCTTCTGTGCTGTTTTGGGCCCATCTGTATGAATGGCTGATGTTGTACAGCTTACTGGGCTGTGAATGTATGGTTGTTTCCATGTCTGTTCTTTTGAGGAACAACGTAATTTGGCTGTGATCAGACAGAGGTGTTAGTGGCTTGACAGTGAATGAGCTGAGAGAGAAGGGGTCAATGTCTGTGATCATATAGTATACTGTACTGTGGCCAAGAGGTGAGCAGTAGGTGAATCTCCCCAAAGGCTTCCCAGGCTTCTACAGAGCTGCAACAGATCCCTTCCGTTTTTGTTGACGGTGCTGTCACTGTTGTTTCTATGGGGGAGATTAAGACAGTTAGAAACAGTATGGCCTGGGTCCCACTTCTCACATGTCACCATCGAGCGATGGAGAAGAACCACTATCACTGCCCGGCCATCCCGAGATCATCAGGCCAGTCAATTTTGCATTTCTGCAGTATTTTTGAGCATGTCAAATTCGTGATGGTAAATGCCCAGTGAAACATATTGCAAATGGACAGTACATTTGCAATAAGATTCAACAGTGAAAAACATCACCAAATGGACATGATGAAATCAACACAACGAGGGAGAGGAACCACTATCACTGTCCGGCCATCCCGAGTTCATCGGGACAGTCAGTTTTGCATTTCTGCAGTATTTTTGAGCATGTCAAATTCGTGATGGTAAATGCCCATTGAAGCATATTGCAAATGGGCAGCCGTGCACCTGGTGATTGGAACGGGTTACCAGGAGCACATTTTTAAAATGTTTTTTAATGCCTTTAGGGGGAGCAAGGGGTCTACGGTTGGGTAGGGCGCACCCCCCACCTGTGCCCAACCAATAGGGGGCGCCCCTGGTCATTTTGGAAGTTTTTCAAAAAATCGTTAAAAAACAAATCAAAATATATTTTATATTTGAGATTCTTCAATGTAGCCACCCTTTGCCTTGATGACAGCTTTGCACACTCTTGACATTCTCTCAACCAGCTTCACCTAGACTGATTTTCCAACATTCTTGAAGGAGTTCAAATCAAATCAAATCAAATTTTATTTGTCACATACACATGGTTAGCAGATGTTAATGCGAGTGTAGCGAAATGCTGTGCTTCTAGTTCCGACAATGCAGTAATAACCAACGAGTAATATAACCTAACAATTCCACAACTACTACCTTATACACACAAGTGTAAAGGGATAAAGAATATGTACATACAGATATATGAATGAGTGATGGTACAGAACGGCATAGGCAAGATGCAGTCGATGGTATAGAGTACAGTATATACATATGAGTTGAGTAATGTAGGGTATATAAACATAGAGTGGCATAGTTTAAAGTGGCTAGTGATACATGTATTACATAAAGATGTTAAGATGATATAGAGTACAGTATATACATATACATATGAGATGAGTAATGTAGGGTATGTAAACATTATATTAAGTGGTATTGTTTACAGTGGCTAGTGATACAAGTGGTTGGAGTTGAGTCAGTATGTTGGCAGCAGCCACTAAATGTTAGTGGTGGCTGTTTAACTTCTACTTGCACACAATCCCGGATCCGGGAGCACCCCCATCAGTAAAAAAGCTGACTAGCATAGCCTAGCATAGCGTCACAAGTAAATACTAGCATCTAAATATCATTAAATCACAAGTCCAAGACACCAGATGAAAGATACACATCTTGTGAATCCAGCCATCATTTCTGATTTTTAAAATGTTTTACAGGGAAGACACAATATGTAAATCTATTAGCTAACCACGATAGCAAAAGACACAACTTTTTTTTCCACAATTTTTTTTCCTACATAGGTAGCTATCACAATTTCGACCAAATAAAGATATAAATAGCCTTCTGTGTATTTTTCATAAATGTTTTATGATGAGTATTTAGGTAATTCACGTTGGTCTCTGTAGTTATTCTAGTTGCTTTGGTGAGAGTTGTGATGGTGGCTGCAATGGTAAACTATGATTTATACCTGAAATATGCACATTTTTCTAACAAAACATATGCTATACAATAAATATGTTATCAGACTGTCATCTGATGAAGTTGTTTCTTGGTTAGTGACTATTTATATCTTTATTTGGTCGAAATTGTGATAGCTACCTATGCAGGAAAAAAATGGTGGGGAAAAAAAGTTGTGTCTTTTGCTATCGTGGTTAGCTAATAGAAATACATATTGTGTCTTCCCTGTAAAACATTTTAAAAATCCGAAATGATGGCTGGATTCACAAGATGTGTATCTTTCATCTGGTGTCTTGGACTTGTGATTTAATGATATTTAGATGCTAGTATTTACTTGTGACGCTATGCTAGGCTATGCTAGTCAGCTTTTTTACTGATGGGGGTGCTCCCGGATCCGGGATTGTGATGAAGTAGAAGTTAACACGTTTAAATGTTTTACTCACGTCGGCTGCAGTGAAGGAGAGCCCGCAGGTTTTGGTAGCGGGCCGTGTCAGTGACACTGTATTGTCCTCAAAGCGAGCAAAAAAGTTACTTAGTCTGTCTGGGAGCAAGACATCCTGGTCCGCGACGGGGCTGGTTTTCTTTTTGTAATCCGTGATTGACTGTAGACCCTGCCACATACCTCTTGTGTCTGAGCTGTTGAATTGCGACTCTACTTTGTCTCTATCCTGGCACATAGCTTGTTTGATTGCCTTGCGGGGGGAATAGCTACACTGTTTGTATTCGGTCATGTTTCCGGTCACCTTGCCCTGGGTAAAAGCAGTGGTGTCGCGCTTTCAGTTTCGCGCGAATGCTGCCATCAATCCACGGTTTCTGGTTTGGGAATGTTTTAATCGTTGCTGTGGGTATTACGTCGCCGATGCACTTTCTAATTAACTCGCTCACGGAATCAGCGTATGTCAATGTTGTTGTTGGACGCAATGTGGAACATATCCCAATCCACGTGATCGAAGCAGTCTTGAAGCGTGGAATCAGATTGGTCGGACCAGCGTTGAACAGACCTGAGCGCGGGAGCTTCTTGTTTTAGTTTCTGTTTGTAGACTGGAAGCAACAAAATGGAGTCATGGTCAGCTTTTCCGAAAGGAGGGCGACGCCTTATATGCGTCGCGGAAGTTAGAATAACAATGATCCAGGGTTTTACCAGCCCTGGTAGCACAATCGATATGCTGATAGAATTTAGGGAGTTTTGTTTTCAGATTAGCCTTGTTAAAATCCCCAGCTACAATGAATGCAGCCTCAGGGTGTGTGGTTTCCAGTTTACATAGTCAGATAAAGTTCGTTCAGGGCCATCGATGTGTCTGCTTGGGGGGGAATATATACGGCTTTGATTATAATCGAAGAGAATTCCCTTGGTAGATAATGTGGTCGACATTTGAGTGTGAGGAATTCTAAGCCAGGTGAACAGAATGACTTGAGTTCCTGTATGTTGTTATGATCACACCACGTCTCGTTAATCATAAGGCATACCCCCCTGCCCCTCTTCTTACCAGAAAGATGTTTGTTTCTGTCGGCGCGATGCGTGAAGAAACCAGCTGGCTGCACCGACCCCGTTATCGTCTCTCGAGTGAGCCATGTTTCCGTGAAGCAAAGAACGTTACAATCTCTGATGTCTCTCTGGAATGCTACCCTTGCTCGGATTTCATCAACCTTGTTGTCAAGAGACTGGACATTGGCGAGTAGTATGCTAGGGAGTGGAGCGCGGTGTGTCCTTCTCCGGAGCCTGACCAGAGGACCGCTTCATTTGCCCCTTTTACGGCGTCGTTGTTTAGGGTCGCCGGCTGGGATCCGATCCATTGTACTGGGTGGAAGGCAAAACACAGGATCCGCTTTGGCAGAGTCATATTCCTGGTCGTAATGATAGTGAGTTGACGTTGCTCTTATATTCAGTAGTTCCTCCCGACTGTATGTAATGAAACCTAAGATTACCTGGGGTACCAATGTAAGAAATAACACGTAAAAAACTAAATACTGCATAGTTTCCTAGGAACGCGAAGGGAGGCGGCCATCTCTGTCGGCGCCGGAAGTAGTATGCTGAGCACTTGTTGGCTGCTTTCCCTTCACTCTGCAGCCCAACTCATCCCAAACCATCTTAATTGGGTTGAGGTCGGATGATTTTGTAGGCCAGGTCATCTGATGCAGCACTCCATAACTCTCCTTCTTGGTCAAATAATCCTTACACAGCCTGGAAGTGTGTTTTGGGTCATTGTCCTGTTGAAAAACAAATGATAGTCCCACTAAGTGCAAACCAGATGGGATGATGCTTCGCTGCAGAATGCTGTGTTAGCCATGCTGGTTAAGTGTGCCTTGATTTCTAAATAAATCACAGACAGTGTTACCAGCAAAGCACCCCCACACCATCAGACCTCGTCCTCCATGCTTCACGGTGGGAACCACACATGCGGAGATCATCCATTCACCTATTCTGCATCTCACAAAGGCACGGCGGTTGGAACCAAAAATCTTAAATTTGGACTCATTAGACCAAAGGGCAGATATCTACCAATCTAATGTCCATTGCTCGTGTTTCTTTTGCTTATTTGAGCTGTTCTTGCCATAATATGGACTTGGTCTTTTGCCAAATAGGGCTATCTTCTGTGTACCACCCCTACCTTGTCACAACACAACTGATTGGTTCAAACGCATTAAGAAGAAAATAAATTCCACAAATTAATTTTTAACAAGGCACTGTTAATTGAAATGCATTCCAGGTGACTACCTCTTGAAGCTGGTTGAGAGAATGCCAAGAGTGTGCAAAGCTGTCATCAAGGCGAAGGGTGGCTACTTTGAAGAATCTCAAATATAAAATATATTTTGATTCGTTTAACACTTTTTGGTTACTACATGATTCCATATGTGTTATTTCATCATTTTTATGTCTTCAATGTTATTCTATAATGTAGAAAATAGTAAAAATAAAGAAAAACCCATGAAAGAGTAGGTGTCCAAACGTACTGTATGTATACATCATTGTCACAATTCATTGCACCTATGTTAAGTTTTTGCCAAATGTGGTAAGTACCTTTATAAATTTAATTCAGTGCTAAGTCCTTCTTCTGCCACCTGAGTCCCATCCCGGTTTAATGTTTTTATGTTTGATGGTAGTAAACTTTCTCTATAGCCTGAGGGACACTGAGTATCATCACTCTCTCTGTGTATAAAGTATTCCGTATTCTCCCTGCACTCTGATGTGTAAGATTAGGGTAGCAGCAGTGGTTATTTTTCTTCTGTTAGGCTTTCCAAAGTTTACTAGGAAAGGGTCTAACCATCCCTGTCAAGGCTGATCTTTAATCTGAGTAAGGAAGTATGGTGGGATAATGGACTTTTCCACAGGGCCCCGGGACTGACTGGCACATATACTCAACAAAAATATAAACGCAACATGCAAAAATTTCAAAGATTTAACTGAGTGATAAATTCCTTCGGCACTAATCTATGGATTTCACATGACTGGGAATACAGATATACAACTGTTGGTCACAGATACCTTTGAAAAAGTTGGGTGTGGATCAGAAAACCAGTCAGACCTTTTGCCTCATGCAGTGCAGCACATCTCCTTCGCATAGAGTTGATCAGGCCATTGATTGTTGACTGTGAAATGTTTTCCCTCTCCTCAATGGCTGTGCGAAGTTGCTGGATATTGTCAGGAACTGGAACATGCTGTCGTACACGTCGATCCAGAGCATTCCAAACATGCTCAATGGGTGACATGTTGGTGAATATGCAGGCCATGGAAGAATTGGGACATTTTCATCTTCAGCAATTGTGTACAGATCCTTGCGACATAGGGCAGTGCATTATCATGCTGAAACTGAGATGACGGTGTGCAGATGAATGGCACGACAATAGGCCTCAGGATCTCGTCACGGTATCGCTGTGCATTCAAATTGCCATATATAAAATGCAATTGTATTCGTTGTCCGTAGCTTATGCCTGCCAATACCATAACCTCGCAGCCACCATGGGGCACTTTGTTCACAAAGTTGGAATCAGCAAACTGCTTGCCCACACAACGCCATACACGTAGTCTGCGGTTGTGAGGCTGGTTGGACGTACTGCCAAATTCTCTAAAACAATGTTGGAGGCAGTTTATGGTAGAGAAATTAACATTCAATTCTCTGGCAACAGCTCTGATGGACATTCCTGCAGTCAGCATGCCATTTGCACGCTCCCTCAACTTGAGACATCTGTGGCATTGTGTTGTGTGACAAAACTGCACATTTTAGAGTGTACCTGTGTAATGATCATGCTATTTAATCAGCCTCTTGATATGCCACACCTGTCAGGTGGATGGATTATCTTGGGAAAGGAGAAATGCTCACTAACAGGGACGTAAACTAAATTGCGCATACAATTTAAGAGAAATAAGCTTTTTGTGCTCATGAAACATGGGACCAACACTTTACATGTTGCGTTTATATATTTTTTCAGTGTACATAACCGGTTATGGAGTCATAGTTTTCAAATGGAGTGAAAATCAATATCAATGGTGGCAGACACTATATTTATTCAAAATGAAATTCTGCTTCTGATATCATGAGGAGAGGAGGTTGGAGCCTGCACAGGAAGCATACCAGCCTGAGAGCTGTCAGGTCTTAGCGGGTGGACATTCATTGTAACCAACATTGACAGGGACTATTTTTAAACCTCTCTCATTCATATGACTCCTGTTATGCAATATACCACGTAGTCATATCCTGTTTTCTTGTCACAAACGAATGCAGAAAAAACACGAATAACCAATTGTTATCAAAGCAGCAGGCAACTCATAGAACTGCATTCAGATTTTTCCTTTGTGATGTTCTTACTGTCATATACATAGCCATATAAAGATATGGCTATTATACTGCAAATATGGCTTTGGTCGTACTCCTTTAGATTTTGAATTAATGATGACTTGCTGAAGAAGCAGAACTATCAGGAAAAATGTAAATATCAATCCATTCCTTTTTCCTATGGGTCATTTGCTTTGCAATGCTATTCCACAAACGCACCACAACAGATGTGATACAATTAAGCAATAAGGCCAGGGGAGGTGTGGTATGTGGCCAATATACCACGGCTAAGGGCTGTTCTTTTGTACGACGCAACACAGAGTGCCTGGAAACAGCCCTTAGCCGTGGTATATTGGTCATACATCAGAAACCCCTGAGTTGCCTTATTGCTATTATAAACTGGTTACCAATGTAATTAGAGTCGTAAAAATACATGTTTTGTCATACCCGTGGTATACGGTCTGATATACCACGGCTGTCAGCCAATCAGCACTCAGGGCTTGATCCATCCAGTTTATAATATTAAACAAAATATGACAGGTTGGATCACAAATATTAGTTTCAGTACTCCTTAAGATATTAACAAAACAATCACATATTACATGCCTTGGATTTCTTTCACAGGATTATCACATGATCTCACAATGTCATTTTAATGGGTCCTTCTAATGGAGTAACTGCAATCTCCAACACATTAGTAGGGATAAAAAAGCGGAGTAAGAAATGGTGCACATTTCTGGTCGTATTGTTACTTTCCCCAGCAAGAAAACCAAAAAGTGTCACGCAAACAGAAAGGAGAACTAACAAAGTCACTGACAACAACAAAAACGAAACAGGTGAGGTTTTAGGAGGGGTTCTAAAAGACACTCTTTGGGATGTCCACTGAAAGTTGACTAGTAGCAACAACTGGGACCTAAGACCGGCATCATGAGCGCCCACTACATTTACCCAAGTAGAGGCAAACAAAAGAAAAATCCACAATAAATGTAGACACAGGAAGCGAACCAAAAAGTGTCTCAAAACGAATACAGGGAAGATCAGATAAAGGATTGTTTTTCTAGAAATCAAATAGGGAGAGCCACCTAAAGGTGTTAACCCTCCACATCTCTCATGCCACCTAAAGGTGTTAACCCTCCACATCTCTCATGCCAACTGGAAGGTGAAACCCTCCACATCTCTCATGCCACCTAAAGGTGTTAACCCTCCACATCTCTCATGCCACCTAAAGGTGTTAACCCTCCACATCTCTCATGCCAACTGGAAGGTGAAACCCTCCACATCTCTCATGCCAACTGGAAGGTGAAACCCTCCACATCTCTCATGCCACCTAAAGGTGTTAACCCTCCACATCTCTCATGCCACCTAAATGTGTTAACCCTCCACATCTCTCATGCCAACTGGAAGGTGAAACCCTCCACATCTCTCATGCCAACTGGAAGGTGTTAACCCTCCACATCTCTCATGCCACCTAAAGGTGTTAACCCTCCACATCTCTCATGCCACCTAAAGGTGTTAACCCTCCACATCTCTCATGCCACCTAAAGGTGTTAACCCTCCACATCTCTCATGCCACCTAAAGGTGTTAACCCTCCACATCTCTCATGCCACCTAAAGGTGTTAACCCTCCACATCTCTCATGCCAACTGGAAGGTGAAACCCTCCACATCTCTCATGCCAACTGGAAGGTGTTAACCCTCCACATCTCTCATGCCACCTAAAGGTGTTAACCCTCCACATCTCTCATGCCAACTGGAAGGTGAAACCCTCCACATCTCTCATGCCACCTAAAGGTGTTAACCCTCCACATCTCTCATGCCACCTAAAGGTGTTAACCCTCCACATCTCTCATGCCAACTGGAAGGTGAAACCCTCCACATCTCTCATGCCAACTGGAAGGTGAAACCCTCCACATCTCTCATGCCACCTAAAGGTGTTAACCCTCCACATCTCTCATGCCAACTGGAAGGTGAAACCCTCCACATCTCTCATGCCACCTAAAGGTGTTAACCCTCCACATCTCTCATGCCAACTGGAAGGTGAAACCCTCCACATCTCTCATGCCAACTGGAAGGTGAAACCCTCCACATCTCTCATGCCAACTGGAAGGTGAAACACCTTCCAACTAATGAGATGGAGAAGCCACCACAGGTGTAACACAATCGGTGCCCCACATGCTAACGTCCAACCTCTAAATATAAATTGAAAAACCAAAGCCTGTAACACTATCTACACATCTGCCTAACACAATTGACATCACACTTGTGCAGAGCCAGTATTTCACAAACAATTCATGGTGTTAAATGTATGATTCGTTGTCCATAGGCCAGGGAAGAAATTAGACTTAATTTCAAGACAGAATGAAGAACTTGCATCAAAACATACATGAACTGCTGGTTCATTTTCCTTCTTGAGGTAATTGTGACTCACACTCATCTACAAATAGAAGATGCAGACAAATCAACCTGGTTACCATAGTTATTATGTGTTTTGTGTCTCATTACAAATGGCTGAGGCTATGTTTTGGTTCAGTTCACAGGACAAGATTAGCTAAATCACAAAACAAGATTACCCTTTTGGCGTTGGTGAAGCCTGGATGTGATGCATCACGCTGTGTACTTTCATCAGTTGAGCAGTGTCCTTTTTACTAAACAGTATGGGGCCATCATCAGACAACAGCACACCATGTTTGCTTGGTAGGGAGCTTTGACCTCCCCTTTCAAAAGGCAGCTTTGTGATGTTGTACAAGCCATGCAAATGGGAGCCAGGATTTCTTTATCTGCTTCCAGCAGTGGTAGAACAAAAGGGTGATGGAATTATCACAGCCAAAGCTGTTTGATGATTGTAAAGTGCAGCCACTGGTTGCTATTTAGAAAATTGGTGACTCAAATCGATTTGGACACCCATTACTCATTAAAACAATGTTTTGTCTGTGATTCCAGATGAAATCACTGTGTTCTGTCATGGCTTTGACTATTCAATTGACCACTTTCTTGAGGCAGAGAATGAATCCTTGTCAAGCATAATGGCATGCCAGCTAGAACATGCTGTTAACATGTCTGTTCATTTACTGATAGAAGAATATTGATCCAAGATGTTAAAGAGTTCCTTTAAACATGGTTGAGACACCATATAGCACAGTCTAAGTGTACAACTTTTTACAGCGAGAGACTTCCTTGACTTGGACACAGTGGTGGAGAAATCCATACCCCATTTATCTGGCTCCCTCAGGGTACATAGGTTTAATTCTAGACCGAGAGGACAAACACAACCTGAACAACAACATAACAATGGTGGGTAATTGACCAAGTCAAAAGGCAATCCCCCACACAATCAATCCCTCTTTGACCACTTCTCTAACTGCATCAATGAATGACTGGAGGTTGAGGTTCGTCATGCTCGCACAAGGTTGTCTGTTGAGTTACCTGTTGCACAAGACCAAAGCCCTGAAGAGGGTAAGCTCTTTGTAGAATGGTGCTTTCAGTTTCATCATTCAACCACTGTGCTCAAACACAGCTTGTTTACGGTTAACCTACCAAGTGTTTTATATCCCCTACCTTTTTCAAATAGAATTTAAGAGTATGATTATCAATAACATGATTGAACATTACCAGTGTTATAACAATCCCAAAATTGTTTACACAATTGGAAGCTATGTAGGACATGTCTTTGCATGAGTACATTTACATGTAGATGTACTTTTAAACTGATGAAGTGAAATTGAGGGGGAGGATGTTTTTCTCTCAGTTTGTCTTCCTTTTAAGGTTCAGCTAACGAACAGAGCTGGAACATTATGCACTGACCTTGTTTTATCCTGCATTTGTTTATCTGATCATTTTAATCTCAAATAATTACAATTTGACACAGAACTGTAATTTCTTGTTGGTATACGCTGAGAAGATTCATAAAAGGTTTCTGTATCCACAGATTATTTTTGCCTTGCTTCCCTCCATGTTATTATTACACTGTGCCTCTTTTCCAACTTAACCTATACCTCATATTATACCACTAAAAATCTCTGCCTCTCTTGCTTACACACCTACCCTCTGTAACACATAACCTTTAACTCTGATAGTTGTTCATAACATAAAATAGATTTTTTTAAGACCCTACTAACCTGATTTACAATAATATGTTAAATTAATAATGTCTGTTATGAGGAAATCGTCCCATTTCTGACACAATAAAGGGAATATGAGATAGCTCTTCAAATCTAGGGTTTAGTCACGTATAGTTGAGAATGTTACAGAAATGAATTGGAGGGCCGGTTCCTGGGAGGACTGAAATCTGTAACAACTATGAAAAAACATAGTTAATGCTCAAAATACACCCAACATGCCCATGTGAAACAACTAAATGAATCAACCATCCACTCAACAAATTGGTCAACCAGGGACGTAAATGCACCACACCATATGTGTGTGCTGTCACATGAATGCCTATCCATACTTGTTGATACCCTTAGTTTCCTCTCCACCTATTATCTTTCTAGGAACCATAGCAGAACAGGGCCTTCTATAGATTCAGTCTGCTGGGTTATTCACAAGCATTCCTGTAGGGTGAGGGGTGAGGAGGCTGAAGGTAATTGCTAAACCCACTTCCCCTTGAGGGGGACAAAGATTGTGAAAAGTGAGAGATAATAAGCATGATAATCACATAAGCTTACATGTAAAAGGCTTGAGGCAATGCAATAGACTAGACACTTGCTCTCAACATTAAATCAGACACTGGGACCTCTACTATGTAAATACATTTGCACATGGTTTCATTCGTTTTAGGCATTCATTTTTTTATTATGTATTTTCATGTAAATATGAATGCAATGCGGTGGGTGAAATGACATGCATTAAAGTAATGATGTGCTTTACAAGAGGAACAACTATGTGCTTTCATAGGAAAGCATGATCAGAATACAGTACAGCACTAGCATACTCACACACACACATAGACATACAGTGGGGCAAAAAAGTATTTAGTCAGCCACCAATTGTGCAAGTTCTCCCACTTAAAAAGATGAGAGAGGCCTGTAATTTTCATCATAGGTACACTTCAACTATGACAGACAAAATGAGAAAAAAACATCCAGAAAATCACATTGTAGGATTTTTTATGAATTTATTTGCAAATTATGGTGGAAAATAAGTATTTGGTCAATAACAAAAGTTTATCTCAATACTTTGAGAGTGTACCTATGATGAAAATTACAGGCCTCTCTCATCTTTTTAAGTGGGAGAACTTGCACAATTGGTGGCTGACTAAATACTTTTTTGCCCCACTGTATGTCTATGTGTGTGTGTGAGTATGCTAGTGCTGTACTGTATTCTGATCATGCATTCCTATGAAAGCACATAGTTGTTCCTCTTGTAAAGCACATCATTACTTTAATGCATGTCATTTCAGTCTGCTGGGGCTGTTTTTCTGCAAAGGGACCAGGACGACTGATCCCTGTAAAGGACAGAATGAATGGGGCCATGTATCGTGAGATTTTGAGTGAAAACCTCCTTCCATCAGCAAGGGCATTGAAGATGAAACGTGGCTGGGTCTTTCAGCATGACAATGATCCCAAACACACCACCCGGGCAACGAAGGAGTGGCTTCGTAAGAAGCATTTCAAGGTCCTGGAGACTCCAGATGAGTCTCCAGATCTCAACCCCATAGAAAATCTTTGGAGGGAGTTGAAAGTCCGTGTTGCCCAGCAACAGCCCCAAAACATCACTGCTCTAGAGGAGATCTGCATGGAGGAATGGGCCAAAATACCAGCAACAGTGTGTGAAAACCTTGTGAAGACTTACAGAAAACATTTGACCTCTGTCATTGCCAACAAAGGGTATATAACAAAGTATTGAGATAAACTTTTGTTATTGACCAAATACTTATTTTCCACCATAATTTGCAAATAAATTCATAAAAAATCCTACAATGTGATTTTCTGGATGTTTTTTTCTCATTTTGTCTGTCATAGTTGAAGTGTACCTATGATGAAAATTACAGGCCTCTCTCATCTTTTTAAGTGGGAGAACTTGCACAATTGGTGGCTGACTAAATACTTTTTTGCCCCACTGTATGTGTCAAACATAGATTACTTTGACACTCACTGTGCATGGCAATAACATATCTTAATTAATGCTGTCTCACAAATACAAAAAAAGTGGTACAAAGTATAGCTTTTTGTTTCCTTTTTACTGTGCGTGCAGGAATAATGTGAAATTTTTACTGCTTTTCTCGCCCCCAGACTGCAAACAGCTCAATACCCATGCCAACGGATTCCTTTCAATATAGAACGGTTACACTCTACAGTTCACTCTACGCCATGTTTCCACCTATTGACTATACATAAAATACATGAATAATTGATTTGCAGCTCTACAATGTAGAAATCAATATGGTTTAAAGCTTGAACATGAGACACAGAACTCAGTTTTCATGATTGGAGTAAACATATTACTAGTAAACCAAAGTCTACAGCAGCCAAGGAGACACCATAGTGTAGAGTAGACTGGAGCTCCAATTTGACACTAGCGCTTCAAAGGTTTTATGGATGCTGTTTCTCAAACTATAGAGGAAACTGCAAATCTAAACACTCCTTTGATCGGGGAGATTGGTTTTTGTACTTTAGAGTTAGAGGGACGTGAATCACCTCTGATTTTAATTAAATAAACGGGTGGATAATTATGAACTCTCTGGTGGCAGTGCCAGTTAATTGCTGATTAAGCGAGTTGGCCATTGTTTTTCCTCATTGCTCTGAGGATTAATGAGATGGCCACCAGTGTGCTGTAGCTGACTCACCTTTCAATTTGGAAAGATGGCAGTAATTGAAAATCGGTTGGTTCCAGACTGGTTCGGACGGAGACAATTACACCGATTAGTCGTAGGCTCTGGGTAAGTGCTGCTCATGTCTGTATAAAAGTGTCATACCTGGTCAGAGAGGGGAATTATGGGACTTGGGCTGTGGTAAGGGCGTCCAACAGGGAGATCGCTCTAGTTTGAAGTCAAAGTTCAACGTCCGTCCAGGTCCCAAGAATGTCTACAATTGCCTTCAAAACCGGCCACCAGTGGGCAACAGTGAGCTCTATTACCTTCAAGTAGCCTGGAGGCTTTCTAGGGTGTTGTGGACGGGGATGGTGGATGCCTTTCCCAAACTTTAACCCTTAACGAGATGTGAAACCCCCAGCCCGACTTGAGTGTTTGATTTGGGAACAGTGTCTCAACTTAAATTTCGAAGTCAAACTGTGACTAAGCACAAAGACCACATTCTACAGGGTCCAAATAGTGAGCTTATACCCTCTCAGAGAAAATTGATGAACATGAACACCAATGATGCCAACATATTGATGTGCAGGGTAACCACCAACACAACAACACAAACAGTGACTTAGGTGATTTTAATAACGAGTCACCTTTTCTTTTTGAATTGATTTGTTTAATTTATTCCAATTTGAGAATTTAATGTGTACACAGCTGTCACATTGCTCTTTAAGACCATTAAATAGCAAATGATCTCTTTGCATTCAAAGTAGCGAAGGCACTATGCTAATGCAGTAGGCAGATAATTTGTTTGCTGCTTTTAATGAACACAAGGGGTTCATCAAGAGGAGGAGAAGAGTATTTCAATTATCTCTTGTCCGTTCCTTATTCATCATGTGTGACAGAAAAGCAACACTTTGAAAAGAGTAAAACATCTACAGTACAGCTTAACTCTCAACTCCTTCGTATTACATCATTTTGGTCAAGTACTGTATCCGAAATTAGCATCTGTGTCTCTATTGCTGTATGTACACAGCCACCCTAAGAACCCAAATTTGATTTTCTTTCTATATCCAATATTTTTTTCTGACTGTCAACACTCAGTTTTACATGTGACCCATATCAAATGTGTGCATTCATGTAGCCTCTTAAGTAGCACACAGATGCAATGCTCATTTCCTGTCACTGTTCCTTTACATTTTGGGGTAATTGTCATGGTAACTGCAGGCCATGTGCAAAAGAATCTGATCCGAGCATCCAGACACAGGTCGCATATGGAGGATCGGGTTTGTATCTGGATTCAGATCCACATATGGAGGTGGTATACACTGAGTATACAAAACATTAAGAACACCTGCTCTTTCCATGACATAGACTGACGAGGGGAATCCAGGTGAAAGCTATGATCTCTTATTGATGTCACTTGTTAAATCCACTTTTATCTGTGTAGATGAAGGGGAGGAGACAGGTTAAAGAAGGATTTTTAAGCCTTGAGACAATTGAGACGTGGATTGTGTATGTGTGCCATTCAGACGTTGAATGGGCAAGACAAAAAATGTAAGTGCCTTTGAAGGTGTGCCAGGCACACCGGTTTGTGTCCAATACTGCAACCCTGACAGGTTTTTCACGCTCAACAGTTTCCCATGTGTATCAAGAATGGTCCACCACCCAAAGGACATCTAGCCAACTTGACACAACTGTGTGAAAAATTGGAGTCAACATGGGCCAGCATCCCTGTGCAACGCTTTCAACACCTTGTCGAGTCCATGCCCCGATGAATTGAGGCTGTTTTGAGGGTCTTTAGTTGTCTTTTAAAAAGTGTTTAAGTCTGTAATGTCTACAAGTTATTGTAAAGTATTTTTGTCTGTAATGTATTTTTCGTTATGTGTCGGACCCCAGTAAGACTGGCTGTCGCCATTGGCATCGGCTTATGGGGATCCTAAATAAAAGTACATCTTTTTTTCTGTTGCTGTTTACACATTAGGGAGAAGATCAGAGAATGATATGCAAATAATTGACAAAATATCTGAATTGGGCTGCCTGTGTAAACACAGCTTAAGTAATTCATAATCAACCATTAAGCGATCATTCAATGAATGAAAAATAACATTTTAATCAACAGTTCATACTTTCAAATACAGGCCTACACATTGGCCTGTATTTACATAGGCCTACACATTGCACCACAGCTTAGCCCATTCCTGTTTCGTGAGACTTGTTAGTACCACAGTCATAAAAGCAATTTTCCAGACTAATTGTCATTTCAGAGTCACTCTTATTTCCAATGTATGACATTTCATTAGTCATTTAATTGGGTGGCTTGATAGGGCCCACACAGATTTAACAAAGAAAAGATGTCTGATCACCCCCTACCTATTACAACTGAATACCTTTTCAGCTAAGCTGTTTAAACTGAAGTTATTGGAGGATCAAGCTCTCTGCAGAGGATGGATACGAACTCACTCCATTTGACTAAGGTCCTGTCAAAATACAATTCACTTAACCGATTTGCTTCGTAGATTTATACTCTGAAATGTATCACCTGACTGACTAGGTATCTCTGCATTATTCATGGAGCAGAAAGCCCCCTGAATGCAGACACCGTTGTACTCACACAGAGGGGGATATGACAGCATTGTCTCTACAACGCCCTTGTTAGAATTCAGCTGTGGGTAATGGGAGACACATACAGACACCCTCAGCCTCATTAGAGGCCAGCCCCATGTGTCCAACATTATGGATGGGGAATGCCTAAACTGTCAATTGCAAACAGTCAATGTCATTTTCTATTTACTGCAACATATGCAACAGCAGGGCGCTATGTAATGACATCCATAGGTCACTTAACGGTTTAACCATTGCAAAAAGTGGAAGCATAAAGACTTCTTTCAAATAACCTATTAACGGTTCATTAATGGTTAAGGTTAATCAATTGAATGTACCTGTCTCTCTTTGAGCCACCAGATAACATTGCATCTCAAAACATTTTAATTTACTGTGACCAAAGTACACTATAATAATGTTCAAAGGGCTGTACAACAGTAAGGACAAAAACACTTTCATAAAGCATTGTGTAGCTTTCTTTGCTGTTGAAGTATTCCCTTCTGCACATCCTTGGCAACCAACAATGGATGCTTCATGAATGAATGGAACTTCAGAGCTTTTCTTCTAGGGATACGCGTGGAAACGATCACGTAAATGTTTTTTGACATAAACATCAAAAGACCTGTGTTACCGTGACTTTTGTTGGAAGGAGATTGTGGGTGGAATTTTTTAGTAGCCTACTCATTTTCTTATTAAGTAATCCCGGCTGATTGAATCCTTTGAACATGCATATGTCGATTTACCATTAGCAGTATGCAGTGGCCGAATTAAAGAATAATATTCTTATGAAAAAGGTAGAGACTATTCAAACATTTTCTTTCCTGTAAGCGATTAATGCAATTCTAGTGGAAACCTCCCTCCCAGAATGTCTAACATAGTAGTAACCTTTCCATGGTCTTCTTCAAATGGCAAAAGATCAAGAAACAGCGAGACAGAGTCCTGCAGCTTGATTTTATCCTCATTTTATGAGAGCGGGTCTAGCCCTGTACATGGACTCTAGCCCTACAGTAGGTGGACTCTAGCCCTGAAGTCAATGGACTCTAGCCCTGCCGTCTATTGACCCTTTGCGGTATAGTTCACTCAGTCCAGTCTCGCCTCTGCTTCTACCTCACTTAATACCGTATGAATCTCCTTTGGTGCGCTGCGTCTCTGTATAATAAAAAGCTGCCTCCCACCCTGTCATGGAAATAGAGTAAACTTGCATGTTGAGGTGATCCATGCCACAACTCTCAAAGTCAAATTCCAGCTTGCACACAGCCAGGTGAGAAATGAGAAGAAACATAAATTCCTGTTTTATGAGGACCAAAAAGTAAATACTGTGATTTAAACCGATACATACAGTGCATTTGGAATGTATGTCTAGGGTACGTGGGACGGTAGCGTCCCACCTGGCCAACATCCAGTGAAATTGCAGAACGCGAAATTCAAAAATACTAAATTCAAATATTTAACATTCTTGAAAATATATGTGTTATACATCAAAATAAAGCTTAACTTCTTGTTAATCCAGCCGCCATGTCAGATTTCAAAAAGGCTTTACGGCGAAAGCAAACCATGCGATTATCTGAGGACAGCGCCCCGCATACAAAAGGATGAAAATCATATTTCAACCAGGCAGGTGCGACACAAAAGTCAGATATAGCGATATAAAAAATGCCTTACCTTTGATGATCTTCTTCTGTTGGCACTCCAAAAGGTCCCAGTTACATCCCAAATGGTCCTTTTGTTTGATAATGTCCTTCTTTATATCCATAAAAACTCAGTTTAACTGGCACGCTTCAGTCAATAATCCACTCAGTTTCCCTCCATCAAAATGCATACAAAATTAATCCCAAACGTTACTAATAAACTTTTCCAAACAAGTCAAACCACGTTTATAATCAAACCTTAGGTATCCTAATACGCAAATAAACAATAAAATTTAAGACGGAGAATAGTATGTTCATTACCGGAGATAAATAAGAAAGAACGCGCATTGCTCCACGCGCTTGGAAACACTACAGCCAAAATGGGAGCCACCTAGAAAAACTACAATTTCTGGCTCATTTTTCCAGAAACCAGCCTGAAACTCTTTCTAAAGACTGTTGACATCTAGTAGAAGCCCTAGGAACTGCAATCTGGGAGGACTTCGCCTTATTATTAGAATACAAGCCATTGAAAATAGTGGTAAGCTGAATTTTCTTTTTTTAGGGATGGTTTGTCCTCGGGGTTTCGCCTGCCATATCAGTTCTGTTATACTCACAGACATTATTTTAACAGGTTTAGAAACGTTAGAGTGTTTTCTATCCAAATCTACCAAGTACATGCATTTCCTAGCTTCTGGGCCCGAGTAACAGGCAGTTTACTTTGGGCACGCTTTTCATCCAGATGTCAAAATACTGCCCCCTACCCCAGAAAGGTTTTAAGACCCTTTGACTTTTTCCACATTTTGTTGTTACAGCCTTGTTTTAAAATGGATTAAAAAACATTTTCCTCATCAATCTGCACACAATACCCCATAATGACAAAAATCCAAAACAGGTTTTAAATAAAGAAATACAGAAATACCTTAGTTACATAAGTACTCAGACCCTTTGCTATGAGACTCGAAATTGAGCAGGTGTGTGCCTTTCCATTGATCATCCTTAAGATGTTCCTAAAACTTGATTGGAGTCCACCTGTGGTAAATTCAATTGATTGGACATGATTTGGAAAGGCACACACCTGTCTATATAAGGTCCCAAAACCAAGCCAGGAGGTCGAAGGAATTGTCAGTAGAGCTCCGAGACAGGATTGTGTCGAGTCACAGATCTGGGGAAGGGTACCGAAAAATATATGAAGCATTGAAGGTCCCTAAGAACACAGTGGCCTCCACCATTCTTTAATGGAAGAAGTTTGGAAACACCAAGAATTCCTAGACCTGGCCGCCTGGCCAAACAGCAATCAGAGGAGAAGGGCGTTGGTCATGGAGGTGACCAAGAACCCGATGGTCGCTCTGACAGAGCTCCAGAGTTTCTCGATGGAGATGGGAGAACCTTCCAGAAGGACAACCATCTCTGCAGCACTCCACCAATCAGGCCTTTATGGTTGAGTGGCCAGACGGAAGCCACTCCTCAGTAAAAGGAACATTACAGATCACTTGGACTTTGCCAAAAGTCACCTAAAGGACTCTCAGACCATGCGAAACAAGATTATCTTGTCTAATGAAACAAAGATTGAACTCTTTGGCCTGAATGCCAAGCGTCACGTCCGGAGGAAACCTGGCAACATCTTCACCATTTATCATGGTGGTGGCAGCATCATGCTTTGCTGATGTTTTTTAGCGGCAGGGACTGGGAAACTAATCAGGATCGAGGGAAAGATTAACAGAGCAAAGTACAGAGAGATCCTTGATGAAAACCTGCTCCAGAGCACTCAAGACGTCAGGCTGGGGGCGAAGGTTCACTTTCCAACATGACAATGACCCTAAGCACACAGCCAAGACAATGCAGGAGTGGCTTCGGGACAAGTTTCTGAATGTCCTTGAGTGTCTGGACTTGAACCCGATCGAACATGTCTGGAGAGACCTGAAAATAGCTGTGCAGCGACGCTCCCCATCCAACCTGACAGAGATTGAGAGGATCTGCAGAGAAGAATGGGAGAAACTCCCCAAATACAAATGTGCCAAGTTTGTTGTGTCATACCCAAGAAGACTTGAGACTATAATCGCTGCCAATGGTGCTTCAACAAAGTACTGAGTAAAGGGTCTGAATACTTATGTCACTGTGATATTTCAGTTTTTTTTATACATTTACAAACAGTTCTAAACCTGTTTTTGCTTTGTCATTATGGGCTATTGTGTGTGTAGATTGATGAGGGGAAAAAATAAAAATCAAATCAATTTTAGAATAAGGGGTCTGAGTACTTTCCGAATGCACTGTATGTGTGTATTTCAGAGGGGTTGGGTTAAAAGGTTGGAGCTTTTGTGCATTGTAGTACATTGTCTTAACAATAGCATCTGAAGGGTGTGGATCACTATTAATTAAAGAGGTTATGAATACCACTCTTCATAGATTTGAGTTTTTTTTCAATGTTCAATTTGCAGTTTGAATTATGTACTGTAACAGCCCACTGTAGGATTCAATATGAAGAACCCAACAGTGCTACTTCTCCAGGCAATTATAGAAGGGTCTAGAAGCAGCCAGCTTGTCATGGGAACAACCGTTGACTCTGAGATCTCAGGAAGGTGATGTCACATTCCTGGACAACTAGCAGTCACTAGTTTCTTCATTTTAACAGTGATGCTTGGTACTCAGAGTAATGAAAATTGCTTATCAGCTAAAGCCAAACATTTAAATAGATGCATGCAGTATAGCTGACAGCCACTCATCTTAGAACTGTTGTAGATAAGAGGTGATGAAGCATTGAGATATCATTGTGTGCCTTGGTTTATCAAAACACTCTAGCAAATATTTGCAATGCACCTGAGAAGATTTTCAAACCTACTTGTGTTGAATGGACAACCTAAGGACAAAATTATGATGTAGTTAGATGAAATATTGTTTTCCTTCTTTGTGAATGTAATTGCACATACAAAGCAAACAGCGGTGATCTCAGGCATAATGCTACCCCTGCTCAAGCAGAACATATGATTAATGTGAGGGTCAATCTTACTGCACTAGGATCACAATTGTGACTCATTTCATGAAACTAATTGTATGTTTCCTGTCACTACTTCACTGGAGCGGCATTTGAACATATATTTATTTTATTTGATCAAAATGTGTTTTTGGGCAGAAATGCCTTCTGGAATATGTGCCTTAAAACAAACTTGTACAGTATGCCATCTGTAAATACGAATAAAATTGTTAAATTTGGACCCTAGTTGGTTTAGCCATGGAAAAAGCCAGCAACCTTCCCATTAACCATGATTGACTGAGATAATGAGTGAGCTGGACATGCCGAGAGATTGAGTTCAGATTGGTCTGCCATGTAGCACGCTTCGGTCTATAACATGAGCTGGTCAGTATGTGTAGGTAATCCTTTCTAACACAGCTTTAAAAAAAAGATATCACGTAGTAGAACTGCAAGTGTTTTTCTCTACTTTCTGGAGGACCGAGTTCTGAAATAAGGGGAATTAAAGTATGATAGCTAAGGAGATGGAGAAAATTCTGGCGTTTGATTGAAATATGCAGACGGAGTCGAAAAGAGAACACACAGAAGGCTTTGTATTAAACACCTGTCTTCTGATTACATCTTCAAACTAAGGGCAACCATGGCATCCGTGACAGAGAGGGAGAAGCGTTCATCCATGTACATGAGTAAAATAGTCTAGCTAGCTACATTTTCAGATATTACATATTTTATAATTTGGTCAGAAAGTTGTTTTTATTTCAAGTTAAAGTGTACTGTTAGCTAGCTAGCTAACATTACGTGTATGATCTGTGTAGTAATATTATTTGTATCTCAGAGCCATTTGCATTGCTAGTTATAGCCTAATGTTAGCTAGCTAACATTGAATCTGGTTGGTTAGCTACCTGCAGATTCATGCAGGGTAGTAACGTTATGAGTTGGGATTATGGTTCATTGTTTAGCTAGCTAGCTAGTTAGCTAGATGTCTAAAATAAAGACTCCACGTTGCAAGTAATTAGTTCAATAGAATGTTTATAATGTAACTGTGACAACTGTCGATAGACATAGTTGGTACATTTGCCCTGGCTTTCTGCTCTGATTTCAGAACACACTCGTCTGAGTGTGTCAGAGTGCAGGATAACTTACACATTTACGAACGCTCAACATCTGTTGAATAAGGCCGGTGTCAGTAAACGTTGGCAAAAAAGCGTAATTAAATTGTTGCCAGCAGCACAATTGCAGTCACCAACGCCCTGGATAACATAAAAACAGCCTAACCAGCTCTGCTAGGGCGAGTAAAATGGTCAGTGAGCTGTTCTCTTGTTTGTGTCTGGAAGTAGCTAGCAAGCTAGCCATCGTTAGCCAGTTAGCTTGGGTGCTTGACTGCTGTTGTTAAGTCAGAACACTCGGATCAACCCTACGAACGGACAATCTGACAGCGCTCTGAGTTTACAAATGCCCAGAGCACACTCTGGCACTCCAGATTAAATTTACGAGCACACCTGTAGTATAAACCAGCCTTTAGTCTTGAAATCTTTGGTTGTTTAGTACATAGCTGTTGCATAGCACACTGTATTACTTATACAACTAAGGACAGGACAGGACATGAGACGGTAGTAGAAAATAACGTGGGCATTGTTTAATGCGTTTCACAGGAAGAACATTCCAAGCATTTCAACGTTTTTTATTTTATTTTATTTTTATTTCACCTTTATTTAACCAGGTAGGCCAATTGAGAACAAGTTCTCATTTGCAACTGCAACCTGGCCAAGATAAAGCAAAGCAGTTCGACAGATACAACAACACAGAGTTACACATGGAATAAACAAGCATACAATCAATAATACAGTATAAAAATCTATATACAGCATGTGCAAATGAGGTAGGATAAGACAGGTAAGGCAGTAAATAGGCCATGGTGGCGAAGTAATTACAATAAAGCAATTAAACACTGGAATGGTAGGATGTGCAGAACATGAATGTGCAAGTAGAGATACTGGGGTGCAAAGGAGCAAGATAAATAAATAAATACAGTATGGGGATGAGGTAGATTGGATGGGCTATTTACAGATGAGCTATGTACAGGTGCAGTGATCTGTGAGCTGCTCTGACAGCTGGTGCTTAAAGCTAGTGAGGGAGGTAAGCTTCAGAGATTTTTGCAGTTCATTCCAGTCATTGGCAGCAGAGAACTGGAAGGAGAGGCGGCCAAAAGAAGAATTGGCTTTGGGGGTGACCAGTGAGATATACCTGCTGGAGCGCGTGCTACGGGTGGGTGCTGCTATGGTGACCAGTGAGCTGAGATAAGGCGGGGCTTTACCTAGCAGAGACTTGTAGATGACCTGGAGCCAGTGGGTTTGGCAACGAGTATGAAGCGAGGGCCAGCCAATAAGAGCATACTGGTCGCAGTGGTGGGTAGTATATTTACATTTACATTTTTACATTTTAGTCATTTAGCAGACGCTCTTATCCAGAGCGACTTACAGTAGAGTGCATACATTTTATTACATTTTATTACATTTTTTTTTTACATTTCATTACATTTTACATACTGAGACAAGGATATCCCTACCGGCCAAACCCTCCCTAACCCGGACGACGCTATGCCAATTGTGCGTCGCCCCACGGACCTCCCGGTTGCGGCCGGCTGCGACAGAGCCTGGGCGCGAACCCAGCCCAGCCTGGGCGCGAACCCAGAGACTCTGGTGGCGCAGCTAGCACTGCGATGCAGTGCCCTAGACCACTGCGCCACCCGGGAGGCCGTATATGGGGCTTTGGTGACAAAACGGATGGCACTGTGATAGACTGCATCCAATTTGTTGAGTAGAGTGTTGGAGGCTATTTTGTAAATGACATCGCCGAAGTCAAGGATCGGTAGGTTGGTCAGTTTTACGAGGGTATGTTTGGCAGCATGAGTGAAGGATGCTTTGTTGTGAAATAGAAAGCCGATTATAGATATAATTTTGGATTGGAGATGTTTATTGTGAGTCTGGAAGGAGTTTACAGTCTACCCAGACACCTAGATATTTGTAGTTGTCCACAAGTCAGAACCGTCCAGAGTAGTGATGCTGGACGGGCGGTCAGGTGTGGGCAGCGATCGGCTGAAGAGCATGCATTTAGTTTTACTTGCATTTAAGAGCAGTTGGAGGCCACGGAAGGAGTGTTGCATGGCATTGAAGCTCATCTGGAGGTTAGTTAACACAGTGTCCAAAGAAGGGCCAGATGTATACAGAATGGTGTCGTCTGCGTAGAGGTGGATCAAAGAATCACCAGCAGCGAGAGCGACATCATTGATGTATACAGAGAAGAGAATCGGCCCGAGAATTGAACTCTGTGGCACCCCCATAGAGACTGCCAGAGGTCCGGACAACAGGCCCTCCGATTTGACATACTGAACTCTATCAGAGAAGTAGTTGGTGAACCAGGTGAGGCAGTCATTTGAGAAACCAAGGCCGATAAGAATACGGTGATTGACAGAGTCAAAAGCCTTGGCCAGGTCGATGAAGATGGCTGCACAGTAATGTCTCTTATCGATGGCGGTTATGATATCGTTTAGGACCTTGAGCATGGCTGAGGTGCGCCCATGACCAGCTCTGAAACCAGATTGCATAGCGGAGAAGTTACGGTGAGATTCAAAATGGTCGGTGATCTGTTTGTTAACTTCTCTGCGCTACGGATCCCTTTAGCGGGATCATTTTCCTTAACAACCGCTGAATTGCAGTGCGCAAAATATTACTAACAATATTTATAATCATGCAATCACAAGGGAAATATACCAAAACACAGCTTAGCTTGTTGTTAATCCACCTATCATGTCAGATTTTGAAAATATGCTTTGCAGCGAAAGCAATCCAAGCTTTTGTGAGTGTATCAATCAATGCTACAACAGCTAGCCCCAAATTAGCATGGTCACGAAAATCAGAAAAGCAATAAAATTAATCGCTTACCTTTGATAATCTTCGGATGTTTGCACTCACGAGACTCCCAGTTGCACAACAAATGTTATTTTTGTTCGATAAATATTACTTTTATGACAAGAAAAACGCCATTTGGGTTGCGCGTTATGTTCAGAAAACCAAAGCCTCGCTCCGTTCGACGAAAATTCCAAAAAGTATCCGTAATGTTCGTAGAAACATGTCAAAGGTTTTTTATAATCAATCCTCAGGTTGTTTTTAACAAACATAATCGATAATATTTCAACCGGACCGTAACCTATTCAATAAAAGAGAGAAAGAAAATGGAGAGCTACCCCTCTCGCGCGCAGGAACTAATCAGAGGACACCTGACTAGTTTTGAAAATCTCGCTAATTTTTGAAACTATGTCTAAAGCCTGGTCACAGCCTGAGGAAGCCATTGGAAAAGGAATCTGGTTGATACCCCTTTAAATGGAAGAAAGACGGGCCAGGAAACACAGATAAAAAATAAAACAAATCACTTCCGGGTTAGATTTTCTCAGGTTTTCACCTGCAGAATCAGTTTTGTTATACTCACAGACAATATTTTGACAGTTTTGGAAACTTTGGAGTGTTTTCTATCCTAATCTGTAAATTATATGCATATTCTACGATCTGGACCTGAGAAATAGTCCGTTTACCTTGGGAACGTTATTTAAAAAATCAAAAAAAATCTGACCTCTAGCGTCAAGAGGTTAACTTGGCTTTCAAAGACCTTAGAAAGGCAGGGTAGAATAGATATAGGTATGTAGCAGTTTGGATCTAGAGTTTCTCCCCCTTTGAAGAGGGGGATGATCGCGGCAGCTTTCCAATCTATGGGAATCTCAGACGATACGAAAGAGAGGTTAAACAGGCTAGTAATAGGGGTTGCAACAGTTTCGGCAGATAATTTTAGAAAGAGAGGGTCCAGATTGTCTAGCCCGGCTGATTTGTAGGGGTCCAGATTTTGCAGCTCTTTCAGAACATCAGCTATCTGGATTTGGGTGAAGGAGAAGTGGGGGAGGTTTGGGCGAGTTGCTGTGGGGAGCGCAGGGCTGTTGACCGGGGTAAGGGTAGCCAGGTGGAAAGCATGGCCAGCCATAGAAAAATGCTTATTGAAATTCTCAATTGTTGTGGATTTATCGGTGGTAACAGTGTTTCCTAGCCTCAGTGCAGTGGGCAACTGGGAGGAGGTGCTCTTATTCTCCATGGACTTTACAGTGTCCCAGAACTTTTTTGACTTTGTGCTACAGGATGCAAATTTCTGCTTGAAAATGCTAGCCTTAGCTTTCCTAACTGCCTGTGTATATTTGTTCCTAACTTCCCTGAAAAGTTGCATATCACGGGGGCTGTTCGATGCTAATGCAGAACGCCACAGGATGTTTTTGTGCAGGTCAAGGGTAGTCAGGTCTGGAGAGAACCAAGGGCTATATCTGTTCCTGGTTCTATATTTTTTGAATGGGTCATGCTTATTTAAGATGGTGAGGAAGGCACTTTTAAAGAATAACCAGGCGTCTTCTACTGACGGGATGAGGTCAATATCCTTCCAGGATACCCGGGCCAGGTCGATTAGAAAGGCAACATAGGTAAGCAAGGGGGGGGGGGGTTACAGGTGCCCTAAAGGGACAAAACTAGAATATCAATACACAACATATTCCTCCCCCTTTACTTTTGATGACTCATAAGGAAAAAGTAAATATTCACTGTTTTGCCTATTGTTTTCTTTTATAAGTTCTCTTAATGTAAATAAATGAACTTTTCAGAATAACCTTTTCTAAACTAGGGAAAGAGGGAAGACTGCCTCATTTCCCAGACTTAACCCTGGGGTGTATTCTGCCCCAATGTCGGAGGTTAGTCTGAACTAAATAGTCAACCTGTCAGGGGGTCGTCTTTCTCTTGCAGGGTAATGACGACGTACAGGTGAGTCTACAGTCACATTGTCTCTGAGTCTGAGTGGTGATGGTGTATGCCCAGACTGGGGGGCAACAGTACCCTGAGTAGGCACTCTGGCTGGTTCAGGTGAGTCTGGAGCACTTTCCACATTTGTAGGTTGCTGCAGTGGATGTTCACGTGATGGCTTGTAGTCATGGTAGCTCTCCAGTAGCTGATCTTGGTTTGTCACTTAACAGGAGTCATCTCTGAGGTTGGATCCTGGCAACAGTTGATCCGCGTGTCTCCTCCAGATTATGTTTTCCGGTGTGTGAACTGTGTAGGACACAGGCCCTGTTTGTGCTGTTTGTGCTGCTGTTTTGGCTGGTATCCACTTTGGACCTTTGCAGTAGTTCCGAGCAATACCTCTCTCTCCAGCTATGAAGCTTCTGTCTTTTGCTTTGCTCTGTCTCTCCACCTGTGCTCTCTGTTGTGTCTGTACAACCTGTTTAGTCTTTGGAGGTCTCAGGAGGTTGAGTCGCGTGCGAAGCTGTCTTTTCATCATGGCTGACGCGGGTGCCACTTTGGTTGTAGCGTGGGGAGTATTTCTGTAGGTTAACAGGAATGTGTTTAGGCGCCTATTGAGGGAGCCGTTCCCTTGTGATGATTTTAAAGCTTGCTTCATCGTTTGGACAAACCTTTCAGCGAGGCCGTCCGTTGCATGGTGATACGGCGCTGACTTGATGTGCTGAATTCCATTTGCCTCCAGACACCAGTTGGGGGCCATTATCACTAATGAGTTTCGTTGGCAATCCGAAAGCGACTGAAGATTGACCGTAGCTCTTCGATGGTTCTCTCTGCTGAGGTGCTCTTCATCACTGTGACCTCAGGCCATTTGCTGTGTGCTTCAACTACAACTAAGGGCCTGCATAGTCTATGTGGACTCGCTGCCAAGGCTCCTCTGGGAAGTCCCATGGGTGTAGTGGCGCTAGCTGAGGCATGTTCCTCATCTTTTGACATGTAGAACATGACTTGACCTTGTCTTCGATAGCTGTGTCCAAACCTGGCCACAAAAAGTAGCTGCGTGCAATCTCCTTCATTCGCACCATGCCACAGTGCCCTGAATGGAGTTCTTCAAGCACCTGCCTTCTCAGTGGCGGTGGTATGATGACCTGAAAACCCCATAGCAAGCATCCAAACTAAACTGTGAGCTCGTTTCTCCTCACTAGGTAAGGTTGTAGGCTGTCCGACAGCTCTCTTTCTTTCCACGAGTGACAATGTCCACGACCTCAGACATCACTGGATCAGTGTGGGTGAACTTTTTCACTTGGACAGATGTAACTGGGGCATTCGTCACTTCCTTGAAGTAGAAGATTTCAGCCTGGGAGTGCTCAGTGTGTGCGACAAGTAAGGGAAGCCTTGAGAGGCCGTCTGCATTGCAGTGCTGCTCAGACCATCTGTACTTGATATTGTACTGGTGAGCAGATAACAATAATGCCCATCGCTGGATGTGGCTGGCTGCAAGCAACACAATGCCGGTGTGGGGACTAAAGATGGAGGTGAGGGGTCTATGGTCCGTCAGCAGTGTGAATCGTCGGCCAAACAGAAACTGATGAAATTTCTTAACTCCAAACACAATGGCGAGTGCTTCATGCTCTATCTGTGTATAATTGCTCTCTGCTTTACTTAAGGTCCGTGATGCGAAAGCAATTGGCCTTTCTTCACGTCATGGCATGATGTGTGAGACAACCGCACCAACGCCATAAGGCGATGCATCACATGCCAGCTGTAATGGCAAGTTGGGGTTGAAGTGGGTTAGGGCCTCTGACTGAGCTAAGGCTGCTTTCACTTTCTTGAAGGCCTCCTCACATCTGTCTGTCCACTTCCACTGTTTGGTTTTGTTCAAAAGTTCATGCAGTGGCTTTAACATGTTAGCTAGGTTTGGCACAAACTTTGCGTAGTATGTCAGTAGTCCTAAGAATGATCTCAGCTGACTCACGTTCTGTGGGGATGGAGCTTCCGCAACGACCTTCAACTTCGATGGCGCCTTGTGGAGCCCCGAACTGTCGATGACGTGGCCCAGGTACTCAGCAGAGGACCGGAAAAACTCACATTTGTCCTTCCGGACCCTCAGACCGTACTCCTCCAATCTCAGGTGCTCCTGCTCGTCTTTGCCGGTGATGAGTAGATCATCGAGGTAACATTGGACCCCAGTGAGCCCGCTCAGTATCTGGTCCATAGCTCTCTGAAACAAGGCCGGAGCTGAGGTGATTCCAAAAAGAAGCCTCCGGTACATGTACAGTCCTTTGTGAGTCACTATGATTAACAGTTCTTGTGAATCTTGGTCCACATGCATCTGTAGATACGCCTGACATAAGTCTATCTTACTGAATTGTTGTCCTCCAGCTAAACCAGAAAAGAGGTCGTCAATGAGGGCTAGTGGATATTTTTCAGCAGTCAAGACTGGGTTAACTTCTTCTTAATAGGGAGCTCTGTTTTCACTTTGGGAAAAAATCGTGCCCAAATTAAATGGCCTCGTACTCTGTTCTAGATCATACAATATGCATATTATTTTGACCAGTTTATTCAACTTTTATTATGACTTTTGGATTTTTTTGTTCCATGCGCCAAACTTTCATGGACACGTGAGCACCATTATGCTAGCCAAAGTTGCTAATTCGACAGAAGAAATGGCCATTCTAAAACAAAACAACGATTTATTGTGGAACTAGGACTCCTGGCACAACATTCTGATGAAAGTTCATCAAAGGTAAGAGAATATTTATGATGTTATTTCGTATTTTTGTTGAATATGTTGACTCCAACATGGCGGAGAATGGCTGAGCGCTGTCTCAGATTATTGTATGCTGTGCTTTTTACTAAAGTTATTTTTTTAAATCTAACACAGCGGTTGCATTAAGAACCAGTGTATCTTTAATTATATGTCCAACATGTATTTTTCAGCAAAGTTTATGATGAGTTTTTCTGTTAGATTACGTGACTCTCCAAAATTTCTCCGGACATTTTGGAGCATTTTTGCGCCATGTTCACAATGTAAAACCAGGATTTGTAGCTATAAATATGCACATTTTCGAACAAAACATAAATGTATTGTTTAACATGATGTTATAAGACTGTCATCTGATGAAGTTGTTCAAAGGTTAGTGATTATTTTTATCTCTATTTGTGGGTTTTGTGAAAGGTATCTTTGCGGTGGAAAAAATGGCGTTGTGTGTTGCGCTATTGTGGTGAGCTAACATAAATATATGTTATGTTTTCGCTGTAAAACATTTTAAAAATTGGACATGTTGGCTGGATTCACAAGATGTTTATCTTTCATTTGCTGTATTGGACTTGTGATTTCATGAAATTATATTATATGATATTCCCTGTGGCGCTAGGCTAGGCTATGCTAGTCAGCGTTTCTGGAGTCCTAGTTCCAGAATAAATCGTTGTTTGGTTTTAGAATGTCCATTTCTTCTGTCGAATTAGCAACTTTGGCTAGCCATGTGGAGGGCACATGTCCAAGAAATCGTTGCGCCTGGAACGAAAAATTCCAAAAGTCCCAATAAACGTTGAATAAACTGGTCAAACTCGGTTGAAAATCCTACTTTATGATGTTTTTCTCATATGTATCCAATAAAATCATAGCCGGAGCATTTCGTCGTGTATACGTAACGCATTTCAGAAGACAATGTGGAGTTCCCCTGTGTGCAGTTGAAAACTGACAAAAGAGCGGACCTGTCACTCCAAAAGCTCTCATTCGGCCTCACATCAAGCTAGACACCCCATTCAACCTTCTACTGCCTGTTGACATCTAGTGGAAGGCGTATGAAGTGCATACAGATCCATAAATATAAGCCAGTTGAATAGGAGCAGCCCTTCACAGAGACCCATTTCAGAATTTTCACTTCCTGTTTGGAAGTTTGCCTGCCAAATGAGTTCTGTTTTACTCACATATATAATTCAAACAGTTTTAGAAACTTCAGAGTGTTTTCTATCCAATAGTAATAATAATATGCATATCATATGATCTAGAACAGAGTACGAGGCCGTTTAATTTGGGCACTATTTTTTCCCAAAGTGGAAATGGCGCCCCCTATTACGAAGAAGTTTTAAGGTAGCCACAATTTCATCATATGATTTATCATCAGGCTTTTCAAGGGCGTTACTAGGCTGCGCTGTAGATTGAATGTTTTTCCTCCCATAACAGTCAAAAATGTTGACTTCTGCTTTAATTCCATTTGCCAACACAAAGTACTCAAAACGTTCTGTGTAAGAACTCCATTGTTCCACAGATTCATCAAATGTTCCTATATTTTCAACCAATGCAGACATTTTCGGTTTCAGACCCATTTTTTTCTTCTTTTAACTCATGATGACTTCACTTTCTCCCGAAGCGAAACTCTTCCTATCCCTCGAGGCTCTCGTTGCTGTGACATCAAACGCTAGCTAGCATCACTCGACTGGCTAGCTCCACGTTTTGTTTGCGTCTTTCTACAGCATAAAAAAATTACGAATTTAACTCAGACTTTCTGCCAACAATAATGAGCACAAACGTGAGAACGTTTCTTCCTCGTTGCCAGTTTAATATAAGGACAGGACATGAGACTGTATTACTGTATTACTTATACAACTAATATAAGGACAGGGCATGAGATGAGAGTAGAAATTAACGTGGGCATTGCTTAATGCGTTTCACAGGAAGAACATTCCAAACATTCCAAGCATTTTCAACATTCCAAGCATTTTCAACATTCCAAGCATTTCGGTAAGCAAGGGGGGATTACAGGTGCCCTAAAGGGACACAACTAGAATATAAATACACAACAATAGCCTCACATGTGAATCCTTAAAGAGATGAGTGGGGCTAAATCTTAAGAAGGTGTGAACAATACTGAATGGGTGTAAACAAAAAAGAGCTCTCCAGTAGGTACCAAAATATTCAAGAGCCATTTTATGAATTGTGAGGTTACAAGTTAATCAACTTTCAAAGCAGAATTACTTTCCCATTGTTCCTCAACTGTAGTGTATGATATAACATCTTCTAGCTCTGAGTCTCTACTTTTATCCAAAGTAAAAAACAACATTTCAAATTTTGCTACATATGACCGAATCGAGCTGGTCGGTCACAATTAAGGTACAATGCCCACCTGCACACAGGAAAATGGTTATTAAGTAAATGTGAATACATAATACAACATATATATCTAATTATCAGATGATATTGAAATAATGTGAGTGATTTCTTGAACTTCATGAATTTTTGAATTTCACATCCTTTCAAAAACATGGGTAAATGTTCAATTTACATCAAAGAAAGTTACATCAGTTTGCCAAGCAGACAAGAGGATGAGATGACCTGCAGATTGTTCCTGTCTCGTTGTTGTGTCCCAGTGATGGCTGTGTCCCAGGTAGAGATCTTCACGAATCCACCTGTACCCGAATACCCTGGACCCAATCTGGGCCCGAGCGGGTATAAATCCAGAATTCTAAATCATGTTACTAGTCTGGGTCGGATCTGATATGATTGTCACAGGTAAATGTCCTGAAGGACCCATATAGATCCAAACATGACTGTTGCAGTAGAAAGAGAGAGAGAGAGAAAGAGAGAGAGAGAAATTGTATAATTTATGCTGCTGCTCTTTCCTTTTCACGAGAGTGCCACGTGTAGCTTGTTGTTGTTGTTGGCCCATCCTAAATCATCAAAGCGGCAATAGGCTACAGTCATAGAACCTCGGTGCAAAAGTTAGAAGATATCTAATTAATGGAAGATGGAATTAAAATGATGGAATTAAAAGTTAACCTCTTTGGGCTCAAGGGGCAGTATTGAGTAGCCAGATAAAAGGTGCCCATTTCAAAAAGGCCTCGTACTCAATTCTTGCTCGTACAATATGCATATTATTATTACTATTGGATAGAAAACACTCTCTAGTTTCTAAAACCGTTTGAATTATATCTGTGGGTGAAACAGAACTGGACTTAGAGCAATTTTCCTATGTGTATGTCAGAATGCAGAATTTTGCTGGCTGTTCTGAGACCTGTGTATTAATTTGCCTGTCCTCTATTGGTTGAGATGCACTGCATACGCCTTCCACTGGGTGTCAGCGAATAGGGAGAGTTGAAATGGAGTTTCTACGTAGGTCCCAAAGGTTATAAATTGCTTGGAACCGAAATGTGTCCCATCTTTCCACTCTTCGCTCTGACGCAGGAAGGGTCTTGGCATGTCATTTTAGAAGCTCCCGTATTAGCTCCTAGATATATCTGGCTCTGTTTTTATTCGATATAGGTGTTGAAGACATCGTAATGTTGTTATTTTAAACCGAATTATATCAGTTTATGTCAGTATATTGCGATTTTCGGGTATTTATTTTCGTGACGTTTTAGGAAGTTGGGTATCTCTGGCCCACATGGCTATTGTTTACAGCTAATTGCAACGTTGAAGACGACGTTCTCCAACCTAGCAACGATTCTTTTGGACAAAGGACACATTTCCCAAGATTCTGATGGGAGTTCATCTAAAAGTAAGAACTATTTATGCTGATAATTCATTGTTCTGTTGAAAAATGTCAAATGCATAAGACGCCATTTCCTGCAGTGTAGCCTTGCGTTATCGCAGCCTGTATTGCGCAGTAAGGTTAATTTTAAAAATGTAATTCAGCGATTGCATTAAGAACTAATTTGTCTTTCAATTGCTGTCCAACCTGTATTTTTTTAGTCAAGTTTATGAATAGTATTCGATAAGAAAAGGTGCCTTTACAAGATGGCGCCAGACAGATTGCTTGACGTTATGGACACTATTCTCATTGTCTAAGCACGATTTGTGCCGCTAAATATGCACATTTTCGAACAAACTCTATATGCATTGTGTAATATGATGTTACAGGACTGTCATCTGAAGAATTCTGAGAAGGTTAGTGAAACAATTAATATATTTTGGTGGTTTATACGTTATAGCTATTTTTGCCTTGAATCAATGCTGTTGTTATGTTTGCTATTGTGCTAAGCTAATATAACGCTATATTGTGTTTTCGCTGTAAAACACTTGATAAATCGGAAATATTGTCTGGAATCACAAGATGCCTGTCTTTCAATTGCTGTACACTATGTATTTTTCAGAAATGTTTTATGATGAGTATTTAGTTATTTGGCGTTGGTGTCTGTAATTTTTCTGTCTGCTTTCGGTGCAATTTCTGACTGTAGCTGCAATGTAAACTATGATTTATACCTGAAATATGCACATTTTTCTAACAAAACATATGCTATACAATAAATATGTTATCAGACTGTCATCTGATGAAGTTGTTTCTTGGTTAGTGGCTATTTATATCTTTATTTGGTCGAATTTGTGATAGCTACTGATGTAGTAAAAAACTGATGGAGTAAAAATAGTGGTGTCTTTTGCTAACGTGGTTAGCTAATAGATTTACATATTGTGTCTTCCCTGTAAAACATTTTAAAAATCGGACATGTTGGCTTGATTCACAAGATGTGTACCTTTCATCTGGTGTCTTGGACTTGTTAATGTGTGAAAGTTAAATATTTAAAAAAAATATCTTTTGAATTTCGCGCCCTGCACTTTGAGCTGGCTGTTGTCATAAGTGTACCGACGTCGGGCTTGCACGCCAAACAGGTTAAAGGAGAAGGATAGGCTACAACAGCAAACAACTTTATATTCTGAATGGAGTTGTTGTTGTTTGTAACTGTGTAGGACGAGAAAGCGCATGCAGCCTCAATTAGCCTAGCTAGCTAGCTTAACTATCTTCTCCCGGTTTGATGCAGTCAAGACAGATACTACTAATCATATTGGGTGATAAATAACCTAGCTATGGCAGCTATTAGTCTACTATTGTGCAAGTCTCTCGTCTCTCTTTCCTTCCTCCCTGAGTCTCTCATCTCTCCCTCCCTGTCACGCCCTGACTTTAGTTATATTTGGTTTCTTTACCATTTGGTTAGGTCAGGGTGTGACAAGGGTGGTTTGTTTAGTTTTTGTATTGTCTATGGGTTTTTGTCTTGTCTAGGGTTTTTGTTATCTATGGGGATTTTGTATTGTCTAGGGGTAATTAGGTTGATGGTGGCCTGGATGGATTCCCAATCAGAGACAGCTGTTTATCGTTGTCTCTGATTGGGGAGCCTATTTAGGTTGCCATTTTCCAAGTTGGTTTTGTGGGTAGTTGTCCTTGTTAGTTGCCTGAATGTACTACGTTGGCGTCATGTGGCGTTGTGATATTTATTGTTTTTGTTGGCGACATCGGTAAATAAATAAGTATGTTCGCTCAAAATGCTGCACCTTGGTCCACTCCTTTAAACGGCCGTGACACTCCCTCCTCCCTCCTCCCTGTTCCCCATTATGTGTCACTCGCTCACCCTCACAGTAGCCTATACACACAGCACGGCCCCTGCTACAGTGTCACCTCTCTTTACCTCCTCACACTTTATCAGCTCTGGTTAATAAATTAGCTTAAAAATGTACTTTTCTGTTTCCTTCGGATCAGACCAGGTCTGGATTCGACTAGGTCTATACGGAACAGATCGAGTTGTCTTCGGGTCCGTTAGGAATGTGTCTCTATATTAAAACATGTATATATGTATATCGGTTCCGGATGGGAAAGCTCCAGGTCCATTTCGGAATGGGTCAAACTTTTTGGACCCATGAATGCTTCTAGTCCCAGGCTGCACGCAGACACGGACACTGGTGAGTGACAGCCAGGAAGCTGGGAGGATGACAGGCTCAGCATGGACAGTGGCAGATTCAGATGTCACATGCAGCACAGGCCCAGCTTCCACTTTGTAATGGTGAACAGAACACATATCACATTACAGGAGGCACAAGGAATCACAGGAGGGGGACGGGAGGGCAGGGATGGTGCGTCAAAGTGAATGAATTACCATCTTCTGAATTTAGGAACAATACTTTCCCTTCATTATTTGTTGTAGCTCTCACTGATTGTTTCTGTGTAGCCAGAGAAAAATTAATAAAGCTTATTGGAAGTGTTCCTGGTGGCTTTGAGAAGTTAACATTATCACATGCTGTGGTCTAATTCAGCGTGAATGACAAACACCAACCTCCCTTCAGGTTGAGAAGCTGCTCCATCTCAAACACACTCACAATCCCCTGGAGGAATACCCGCTCAGTGATCTCAGAGTGCTGGAGCCCAGAAACTCACGTCACACTCTTCATGACTCCGCAGTCAGGTAACATCATCCGACTGGCCATGTTGAAAATATGTAGAGGCAGTTATGCAATTCAAAAGAACAGACAGGCTAGATTAACATGCATATAATAGGTAGGTTTCAGAGGCTGTCTCAATGCAGCTGACTCCAGCTGCCTAATTAGATATGACAAAGTTCAGAGTCTCGGGGTAAGGATTAAGAACACAGTGTGTGACGCAGGCCCCTCGAAAGAAATCGATTATGACAGAAATCCTTGATGAATAATGAATGTGGTCATTTAGCAGGGGAATGCTGCTGTTGGAAGGCTGGTGTGTGATGATAAAGCCAGATTGGCCAGTAGGAATGAGTTTGACTGAGCCATTCCCAAAAGTATGATGCTGTGAGAGATCCCTCAGCCATCAATATCATTACAAATAGGGTCAAGGTTGTGGATACAACTGTCAAGACAGAGTTTAAATGAGTGATCTATACACTTAGAAAAAAGGTGTTATCTAGAATCTAAAAGGGTTCTTCGGTTGTCCTCATAGTGGAACCTTTTGAAAAACCCTTTTTAGTTCAAGGTAGAACCATTTCCACAGAGGGTTCCACAAGGAACTCAACGGTTTCTACCTGGATTCAAAAAGAGTTCTCCTATGGGGACAGCCTTGGAATCGTTTTTCTAAGAGTGTAACCAGTGTTGGGGAAGTTACTTTGAAATCATAGTTTACAAAACTACCAATTACTTTACACTGGAAGACGCTGGTGAATAGACATTAGCTGACTTAGTATGAATCAAATGCAGCTTTGTGATAAAAGCACATCCCCACCATATAACAAGGACTGAACCCACCCATTTTCTCACCAGGGAGAGTGTTTCAACACCTGATGACATTTTTCAACTCTTCTCCTCAGTAATGTTGAGTCAGTCTGGGTTGAACATCTTACTGTAGGGTAAAAATGAATGAAAATGCTTGATGTGTTATAAGCAATGAATCTGAGTTGCCAACTCCTTTGGGAGGATATTAACTCCCACCTCCCAAGCAGTACAAGACTTTTGAATAATTGAACACATAAAGACTATGTGAAGGGTATGTTGGCTGAAAATCAATTGAGTGTCCAGTCTCATCTGTCTCCTTCCTGCATTGATACCTTCAGACTCAAGGCATTTTCTGAGAGATATAACAGACGTCCTCGAGATCCAAACCGCAGATAGAGTTCCTCTTTTGTAAAAAGAACATTGGATCTGGGAGAAAGTACAATTTAAGCCCCTTAAACTTTTTCAGCATGGAGACTGTGTGATGGGAGACCACGGTTTGTCACATCATGATCCAGCAGTATTTCCTATTTCTGTTTTATTATGTTCCAATGGTAAGTGAATGGAGATCTGTGAGTCTTGACAAACAGGGCCTCCATAGTAGCTTGTGTTTTTTCTCAGTCTCCCCCCCCCCCTAGCCCAGGAGATTCATGAGTGGAGCTGGTCTTGCTACTGTAGATCACTCCATTTATAACAGCGCCGGAGCTGGACTTCTGATTTATGAACAGTCAAGGGCCTATTCAAGAATCCATCAACTATCAAAGACATGAGGAGTGAGAAATGTATAAATTAAATGAAAATGCAAGATTTCATCCCTCTCTCCAAGTTAGTGTTTTTTCATGAAAGTCTGTTTGAACTTCACTGAGGTAAAAAAAAAAATACTTTACAACTTGCACTCCCCCGACTCCACCCCACTCACCCACCGCTGATGTGTCAGGAAGCAATTTACTGCAAGTGTAAGTGTCTATATGTGCATGCGTGCGTGCGTCCGTGAACACTACTGCCATCAGTGGGTTAATGTTGTGGTTTGTTAGTTTTGAGTCTACTGTGTATGAGGACAGAGACATGCCACCCAGCATTACTATGGTTTTGGGACACAAAAATGCAGTTGGGAGTACTTTCTTGGTCTTTAAAATTCCAGAGCGTTGCTGCGCTGATCCAAGCACTTCTACCCCAACGGAAATATGTGTAGTAATTTAAATGATTTGACAGGAACATCCACTCTGTGACAGAGGCAGGCTATTACAATGAGTCTGTGATTCATCCTATGGCTAAGAAGAGACAGCTTTGCAACTTACAGAAGCAGACAATCCCTTTCAGTCAAGCTCATTCCCCTGAAACAGCCAGTGAAACTACTATGTAAATGATTTCTGGAAGGAAATTCAGCTCAATACAACAGCTGCCCCAAAAAGTCTACAACTGAATCTAGATTCCCTTCATTACACTACCATGAAATAAACCATTTTAGATAGGAGAGGTGTGAAATGTACAGTATCATCACAGTTCATATACAGTACGGGGATTGTCTTATGGGACATCATTACAGAAACAACTGACAGAATACAATTATATTACAGGTTAAAGATGTCACTACGGGCAACCCCTTTATACACCTGTGTTCTCCGCTCAATGGATACTTATGGGAACATGATAGAAGTGTTCATATCTTTCTTTCTATTGTACATAATTGTTTTAAATGTTTTATTGTATACCCCTTTATCATCAACACACGTCTGAGTCAGATCCCCTTGTCAGGTTAACTGTAGAATACACAAATTAGACAACATGTTTGTAATACCACTGTATTTTTCATGGGGCAATTATCATTGTGACCTAAATGTATGTATTCATCACCAATGACAAAGGTACTGTTTATTCCCTGGATGATGCACCAAAGGGATGGTGTCCTGAGGAAGGCAATTGTTCTTCTTTACCAAGGACTGTCTTTTTTTTTTATTTTATTTTATTTTATTTTATTTTTTTTTAAATTTTACCCCCTTTTCTCCCCAATTTTCGTGGTATCCAATCGCTAGTAATTACTATCTTGTCTCATCGCTACAACTCCCGTACGGGCTCGGGAGAGACGAAGGTCGAAAGCCATGCGTCCTCCGAAGCACAACCCAACCAAGCCGCACTGCTTCTTAACACAGCACGCCTCCAACCCGGAAGCCAGCCGCACCAATGTGTCGGAGGAAACACCGTGTACCTGGCCCCCTTGGTTAGCGCGCACTGCGCCCGGCCCGCCACAGGAGTCGCTGGAGCGCGATGAGACAAGGATATCCCTACCGGTCAAACCCTCCCTAACCCGGACGACGCTATGCCAATTGTGCGTCGCCCCACGGACCTCCCGGTCGCGGCCGGCTGCGACAGAACCTGGGCGCGAACCCAGAGACTCTGGTGGCACAGTCCAGATAGTATCAGCAGGACCTTTGACATCAACACTTTTAAACAGCTCAGAGAATATGCGGAGGAATATGCAGTGGTGGTGGTGTACAGTTCCGGAGCTTGAGTAAACTCCTGACTGGCACAGACTCTGGCATCTGAAAAATAATGTTGTCCACAGTCTGATACATTTCATCTGAGTATATAAAAAGACCAGAGCAAAGGGAACATCAATCTCTGTTTTACAGAACTGAAAATAATGAGTTTGAATCCAGGGTGATAACGTACTGTATATTTACAGTTTATCAACCTCATGTCAAATTTGATAATTACTCCTGACAACAACAATAAAGACAACTATATTTATCACAAGACACTTTGTTATTCCCCCTCTCTATATTTATATTTGTGGCCTCAATCTTTTGTGTTCATTAAAAACTTCTACTTGGTCACAATCCCGGATCCGGGAGCACCCCCATCAGTAAAAAAGCTGACTAGCATAGCCTAGCATAGCGTCACAAGTAAATACTAGCATCTAAATATCGTTAAATCACAAGTCCAAGACACCAGATGAAAGATACACATCTTGTGAATCCAGCCATCATTTCTGATTTTTAAAATGTTTTACAGGGAAGACAATATGTATTTCTATTAGCTAACCACGATAGCAAAAGACACAACTTTTTTTTCCCACCATTTTTTTCCTGCATAGGTAGCTATCACAATTTCGACCAAATAAAGATATAAATAGTCACTAACCAAGAAACAACTTCATCAGATGACAGTCTGATAACATATTTATTGTATAGCATATGTTTTGTTAGAAAAATGTGTATATTTCAGGTATAAATCATAGTTTACCATTGCAGCCACCATCACAACTCTCACCAAAGCAACTAGAATAACTACAGAGACCAACGTGAATAACCTAAATACTCATCATAAAACATTTATGAAAAATACACAGCGTACAGCAAATGAAAGACAAAGATCTTGTGAATCCAGCCAATATTTCAGATTTTTTAAGTGTTTTACAGCGAAAACACAATATAGCATTATATTAGCTTACTACAATAGCCAACCACACAACAGCATTGATTCAAGCCAACAATAGCGATAACGAATAAACCAGCAAAAGATATTAATTTTTTCACTAACCTTCTCAAACTTCTTCAGATGACAGTCCTATAACATCATATTACACAATACATATAGAGTTTGTTCGAAAATGTGAATATTTAGCGGCACAAATTGTGGTTATACAATGAGAATAGTAGCCAAGCTGCCAACAAAATGTCGGGAGAAATCTTGGGAGAGGCACCTAATTTAATCATTAACTAATCATAAACTTGACTAAAAAATACAGGTTGGACAGCAAATGAAAGATACATTAGTTCTTAATGCAACCGCTGTGTTAGATTTTTAAAATTAACGTTACTACGACATACAGCGTGCGTTAAAGTGAGACCGCACCAAAATTAATGGCGGAATAGGAGTTTTACATTTTTCAACAGAACAACGAATTAACATCATAAATAGTTCTTACTTTTTGATGAGCTTTCATCAGAATCTTGAGCAAGTTGTCCTTTGTCCAGAAGAATCGTTGCTCGGTTGTAGATTGTCGCCTTCAACTTTGGAATTAGCAGTAAACATTAGCCATGTGGCGAAGACGTGCCCAACTCACTATAACGCAGCACAAAGAAAATTCCGAAAATCGCAATATACTGATATAAAATGATATAACTCGGTTTAAAATAACTACATTATGATGTATTTAACACCTATATCGAATAAAATCAGAGCCGGATATATCTAAGGCCTATAACGGGAGCTTTCCAGAACGCCATCCTGAGGTCTGTCTTGCGTCATGGCGAATGTTGAAAAGAGTGCACCCCCGGTTCCAAGAGCCCTTATATGGCCTCAGATCTGCCTAGCAACTCCATTCCAATTCTCACTATTTGCTGACATCTAGGGGAAGGCGTATGCAGTTCATGTCGACCAATAGAAGACATGCAAATTAATAAACTGACCCTAGAACAGCCTGCCTGATTTCAGATTTCTCACTTCCTCACAGGAAGTTTGCTCCAACTTGAGTTCTGTTTTACTCACAGATATAATTCAAACGGTTTTAGAAACTAGAGAGTGTTTTCTATCCAATAGTAATACTAATATGCATATTGTACGAGCAAGAATTGAGTACGAGGCAGTTTAATTTGGGAACGAAATTTTTACAAAGTGAAAACAGCACCCCCTATTGAGAAAAGGTTTTAAGCTACTTTATTCACCGGAGCTGATAAAGCGCAAGTGAGCGGAGGTAGAAAGAGGTGAGTCTCTAGCAGGGGCCGTGCTGTGTGTGTAGGCTACTGTGAGTGTGAGCGAGTGACATTTGAACAGGGAGGAGGGAGGGAGAGACGAGAGATAGCAACCAACCAAGCAGACTTGCGCTGTAGTAGACAAATATCTGCCATAACTATAGGTTATTTATCATCCAATATGATTATGTAGTACTTGTCTTGACTGCATCAAACCGGGGGAAGCTAGTTAAGCTAACTAGCTAGGCTAATTGAGGCTGCATGTACTTTCCCATCCTACACAGTTAAAAACAACAACTCCATTCAGAATATTAAGTAGCAGCCTACCTTTTGCCTCTTGGTTGTTGTAGCCTATCCTTGTTCTTTAACTTTTAATTCCATCTTCCATTGATTAGATATCTCCTAACTTTTGCCCGAAGGCTCTAGGACTGTAGCCTGTTGCCGTTTTGATTACTTATGATTGGCCAACAACAACAGCAACATCAAGCGACATGCGCCACTCTAAAGAAAAGCAAAAAGCAGCAGAATAAATTCCACAGTACAATTTTCTCTCTCTCAGTCTCTACTGCAGCAGTCACATTCGGATCTATAGGGTTCTTCAGGAAAAGTCAGTTAAAATTACACATACCTGAGAGAGATCCGCCCTTTTCAGATCCGACCCAGACCCGTGACATTATTTAGAATTCTGGATCTGGACCCGCTCTTGTCCCGGATTGAGTCTGGGGTATTCTGATACAGGTGGATCCATGAAGACCTCTAGTCTAGATACCAATGCAGCACTCCATTTACAACCTATAGACAGATAAAATCCCTTTTTGAATCTGTACTAATGGTTCTAAACCTGACTAAAGCGACCTGATAATGGCACAATAGTCACATAATGAAATCAAATTAGATCCCTCCGTCTCATATTGTACTATCCATTACTAACTGCAGGTTAACCATCCATCTGCAAGTGATTCATAACAGCTCTTTATGACTCATTTCCCTGAAGATTGTGTGTAATAAAGACTGCAGAAGAGAATAAAACTGTTTGATCACACATCAGTCTGGTGGTATGGCAGGCTAATCCAATAAGGACTCCTTCAAGAGGGTCATGCTGAAAACCTTAGGCTTCTCTCACAGAACATAAGGGCATTACAGGGACATTATGTAAGGTTATGATCACCCAGTGCAATTATGATGATTGTCATGCCTGGGAGGGTGTGCCATTTTAGAACAGCACGCTCAGTACTAAGTCATATCTTTAATTGTCACACAGCATGACCTGTCTGTGTGGACACTGACATGATGAATCACAAGCAATGTACTGTATTAATCAACTCACCTCAACTAACCTCACCAACATGAGGATCTGAGCAGACCTACAGGTATACCTGTTGTACAGTAGCCTACTCCAAATGACTGTTTCCTTGGCTGAAACGTCGGTTTAAAGACGTCCCACTGGTCTACAAAGTCTATTTTCTAGACCAATTCATCTAATTACCACCCAGTAGAACGGGACCTGCACTCAGTGGAGGTGGATGGTCTCTCTGGGAGCGCCACTGCTCCCTAACAAACCCACAATCTTTACCACTCGCTGCTTGGAGAGCGAGTGCCTGGCGTGATATACACCTCCACATTAGGCCTTGACGGGAAAGGGTTGTTTTTGATGAAGTGCAGTGCTTTGGTGACAGCCTCTTCTCTCATGAAGAATATTTACACGTGCTCAAGTGGAGGGCTGTAAATAAATGTATTTGTGGTGAACCGCAAAGCCAACAAAGCCATTCCTACAGAAAGGTGGAGAAATATGGTGAGGCTACTATCTCTCTATTTTCCATCCTCTTAAAAAATGCAGTCATGGTGCAATTATATACAACATTGGGACAACAAGATTAATAGAGTCTGTCTGCCTGTGGCTTGGTGGGGGTGAGTGGACAAGCAGAGGAAGAGTTTTCCTCTCCCTTTGTATTAAAGACCAGAGAGGTTCTGTCTTTGATACAATACTACGGTATGCATTTGCAACAGTTTGACATAAGAGCATCTGCAGTTTCACCCTCAAGCTTAAAGCACAATTATGTGGCAGGTGGTACTTGGTGATATCCCGGGTAAAACATTTAGCCTCGGCAGTAAGAGTACTGTAGGAGCAGCAAGGTATTGAATTCAACTGTCTTCAGTTTTTAAATGGAGGGGAATAATTACAGGCACCTGACAGTAATGGTTAATCAGTTGGCTCCCTCTGGAGCAGATATTTCTCTCTTCTGTCACTGTACGCTCAATGAGATGTTCCTCCTGGCTGTCAGGTTGGCGGTTGACAGGGTTGCTCTGTGTGGTCACCCTGAAAGCAACACCGTTAAATGAAACGGTGTGCGTCTGAAGGCTGTCCATGAGCCGCGCTATTGGCTGGGCTGGGCTGGCCTGGCACACAGAGAGGCTGTCTGGAGCAGATGGAGCTACTGTACCAAACACAAGTGCCACACTTTAATTAAATAAAAAGTAACTTCTGGGAGAGATTAAAGAAATGTACTGACAATCACACTGTTTGCCTCAATCAGGTGAGTTGACTTGTGTTACGCACAGTGTAATTAAAATCTGTCAAGACTCGAGGTACACTATCAAAACATCTGGTGTTTTTTTGGCACTCATTGCCTATTGCATTCATGCCTGAGTTATGTGCTGTTACTTTTATCTGTCTGTTGTCTTACACGGAACCCAAACCGGCTGCGCGAGTGCGCCATCGTGCATACATTTATTTTGTCCCCCCACACCAAACGCAATCACGATACGCAGGTTAAAATATCAAAACAAACTCTGAACCAATTACATTAATTTGGGGACAGGTCGAAAAGCATTAACATGTATGGCAATTTAGCTAGCTAGCTTGTATTTGCTAGCTAATTTGTCCGGTTAAGATAGCTTGCTGTTGCTAGCTAATTTGTCTTGGGATATAAACATTGATTTGTTATTTTACCTGAAATGCACAAGGTCCTCCGACAATTAATCCACACATAAAACGGTCAACCAAATCGTTCTAGTCATCTCTCCTCCTTCCAGGCTTTTTCTCCTCTGGACTTTGTTGCGATTGGCAACTTTCATAAATTAGGTGCATTACCGCCACCGACCTCGTTTGTCTTTCAGTCACCCATGTGGATATAACCAATGAGGAAATGGCACGTGGGTATCTGCTTCTATAAACCAATGAGGAGATGGGAGAGGCAGGACGTGCAGCGCGATCTGCGTCAGAAATAGAACTGACTTCTATTTTAGCCCTTGGCAACGCAGACACTCATTGACGCGTGCAAGCACTGTGGGTGCAATAATTGAATAATATATATTTCTAAATTTATTTTGCAACGCTCGCGCATGTGACGCGAGTGGTGTAGTCAGCCTGTTACGGACAGCTATGGTGTAGTGACAGAAGTAGTAATAGGTTTAGCTATGTGATATTAGATTACTAAGCCTGATAGATTGGTATAAAAAGACAACATTGTTTGTCCTTGTGAATGTAACAAAGTGTAATAGATATTTTATTGGGTAGTGCATTCTTTGACCATTATAATGGACATCATGACAAGATTAAAACATTATGTCATAAAAAATCTAAGTGCCTACACACCACTGGTGAGCAACCTTAAAATTCCTGTGAGATTGTCACATACAGATTTCCATTCATTGAATATTAATATTGTAAATTAAACCAGTGTATTCAGAATGTTTAGCATATTATACATACTGTATATAATTATGAACCATTAGTAAAATCATTCATAATCTTTTTGAGAGGATAAAAAACACATTATACGTGACCAAGTACTACAGAGCTATAGGTACCGTACTGTATATAACTAATTGATTGATGTTCATAGTGTTTATGTAACAGTTACAAGTGTACAAGTCCAAACCCATCTTTAGCCACATCTTCTAATCTGACAGATGGTGCCTAAGACTGATATTTTCAGAACAAATGTATGATTTTAAACCAACAATCTTTCCTTGAGCCACTGTAATTTAGCAAAAACGAGAAAGCACAGTTATCTTTCTCATTTTCATGGTAAATTATTCCTGTGCAATATTTCACAAGGACAGCTGTTGTACGGTGTCTCTTTTCTCTTGGTGAGGTATGGCTTTGGATATGCATGGATCGGTGTGAAGCCAATCATCTGCCATACATTCTGCATATCTCTGTTTCTAATCTATCTGGTTTATTATCTCTCCTTTCATATCTCTTTGTAATTCTATCTTCAATTGAATCTATTATTTCCTCCTCACACATCTTTTACCCTTTTATCTTGACACTGATAGCATCAGTAACAGCTAACGGAAATAACAGGGTACTGAAATTATTAGTTGCAGAACACATTCACACACGACATTACACATGCACATACACACACACAGGCAGGCAGGCAGGCAGGCAGGCACGCAAACACACACACACACACACACACACACACACACACACACACACACACACACACACACACACACACACACACACACACACACACACACACACACACACACACACACACACACACACACAAATGGACAGTCCTAATTATATAGCTGATAATAACATTATCAGCATACATTCAACTGCATAATAATTAGTATTCCATCCAAGGTTCACTGGAGGTTCTTTTTCCATGATTTTATCCATTAATGTGTTATTTTCTTCATACTATTCGGGTGGTTTTACATTCCAATTTTTGCCAGCATGTATCACAGTAATCTCTAGTACTAATGTGCTACACAAAAAACAACTAGTGCTGTATCTGTTATGTATGCACATAAGGCACACAGCAATGAGCAGTAGGTTAATATGCAGACACTCTCAAATGCTCATTATAAAGCAGGCAGACAAATGCATACAGTGGTAATGCAGTGTACTGTAGGACTGTGTGGGCTGTGGTGCGCCAGGCTAACAAGGACACATGGTGAGCCTGTCTTCATGTGGCTCAGCAGGGGTTATGCTGGGCTGTCCTCCACATTCTCTGTGCCCCTCAGAGCACCACTTATCTGCTGCCCCAGAAAAATGGTCTGCCTTGTGTTTTGGTTCATCCCAATGGCCCCTCCTGGGACTCCACAGCATTCCTTTGTGAAGTGGAAGGCAGGTTAATACCTGGCCTGTTTTGCAATGCTCAGGAGCACCTTATCGCAAGCTGGCAAAAACCCTGGTCGGTGGATCGGAGACAGTGGGCCAGTCTCATTGGGTTGGGGGTTGGAGCTGCAGAACCAAAGGCAGGTGAAACCTTATCTCAGTGTGAGCAGCCATGGCTCCCCTACCTACCCCTATGAACTCCATACAAGCCTCTCAGATTAGCACCCCCCCCCCAATCCCCCTGTTATCCACCTCCCTACCTCCCCTGCTCCCCTGTACAGACATCATTACCCTGATTATTACTGTTTATCAGCCTGATGAATGGGGGACAAAGCATGGCCCTTTTGTTTTGAGTGGCTTTGTTCTGGTCCTATGTGGGTTCATGGCTGTATCAAAAGTGTTGGATAAATATGCACACAGGCCCACTGGGGAGGAAGATTCCATTGGACAGTCAGCTGGGAGTCTGATAAAATGTCCTCCTCACCACGTAGAACACATCAACAACACCCTACCATATTCTCAGTTAGGAAAACACTATCTGATTGGTCCAGTGTTTCCCAGTACATCAAGAGCAAGACAATCCAATGTTTTTTCATTGCTTTGTTGAATTACAGTGACACTCTTCCTAAAGTGATCTGACATCAGACACATACTAATCAAAAATATAAATGCATCATGTAAAGTGCTGGTCCCATGTTTCATGAGCTGAAATAAAAGAGCCCATACATTTTCAATACGCACAAAAAGCCTATTTCTCTCCGATTTTGTGGACAAATCTGATTACATCCCTGTTAGTGAGCATTTCTCCTTTGCCAAGATAATCCATCCACCTGACAGGTGTGGCATATAAAGAAGCTGATTAAACAACATGATCATTATGTAGGTGCACCTTGTGCTGGGGACAATAAAAGGCCATTCTAAAATGTGCCGTTTTGTCACACAACACAATGCCATATATGTCTCAAGTTTTGAGAGAGCGTGCAATTGGCATGTTGACTGCATGAATGTCCACCAGAGCTGTTGCCAGAGAATTGAATGTTAATTTCTCTACCATTATCCGCCTCCAACATCGTTTTAGGGAATTTGGCAGTATGTCCAACCGACCTCACAACTGCAGACCACGGGTAACCACACCAGACTAGGACCTCCACATCAGGCTTCTTCACCTGCGCCATCGTCTGAGGTCAGCCACCAGGACAACTGATGTAACTGTGGGTTTGCACAACCAAAAAATGTCTGCACAAACTGTCAGAAAACACCAGGGTCTTGATCTGACTGCAGTTCGGCATTGTAGCTGACTTCACTGGGCAAATGCTCCCCTTCGATGGCCACTGGCACGCTGGAGAAGTGTGCTCTTCATGGATGAATCCCGGTTTCAACTGTACCGGGAAAATGACAGACAGCTTGTATGGCGTTGTGCGGGCGAGAGGTTTGCTGATGTCAACGTTGTGAATAGTACCCCATGGGGACGATGGGGTTATGGTATGGGCAGGCATAAGTTACGGACAATGATCTCTATGGCAGTTTGAATGCACAGAGATACCATGACGAGATCCTAATGCCCATTGTCGTGCCATTCCCCCGCCACCATCAACTCATGTTTCAGCATGATAATGCACAGCCCAATGTCGCAAGGATCTGTACATAATTCCTGGAAGCTGAAAATGTCCTAGTTCTTCGATGGCCTGCATACTCACCAGACATGTCAACCATTAAGCATGTTTGGGATTCTCTTTACGACAGCATGTTCCAGTTCCCACAAATATCCAGCAACTTCACACAGCCATTGAAGAGGAGTGGGACAATATTGCACAGGCCACAATCAACAGCCTGGTCAACTCTATGCGAAGGAGTTGTGTTGCACTGCATAAGGTGGTGGTCACACCAGATACTAACTGGTCTTCTGATCCACGCCCCTACCCTTTTAAAAAGTATATGTGACCAACATATGCAAATCTGTATTCCCAGTGATGTGAAATCCATAGATTAGGGCCTACTGAATATATTTAAATTGACTGATTTCCTTCTACAAACTGTAACTCATTAAAATCTTTGAAATTGTTGCATGTTGGGTTTATATTCACTCAAATACCACTGTTATTTACACTTGACACTATGTCAGACCCTCACAGGTGTTCCCAAAATTATTTATTGTGTTAAGTGAAAGGGTACTGATTTCTATTTCTATGTAACCTTCGGATCTAAATGGTGGCCTCTGGTAAAAGTGATATACTGTTAAATAGCATTAATTAATTTGATATACAAAAGCATATTATTTAAACTGCATTATATAAAGTATTATGAGTAAAGTTTTGACTTGTGGTGGGCAGACATCAGCTAAAAGTCGGCCGTGGGCATCTGTTGACACGACAACCAACAGGCATCTTAATTAAATCGAAAGTGGTTTATGTGAGGGCGTTATTCAAATTAGACCATGTTTGTCTGGGAAATTATGTAGGAATGTATTTGAAACGTGAAGTCAAAGATACTCAAAAGAGAGCAAAATCGTTTAATTAAATCCCCATAGTTGTCATTAGCTTGCAAGCTTACGGAGCCCTGGTCACAGATTACATGTGAAGTGCTAAAAAGCTGACGAGCACTTTCATTCAAAAGTTATTAACTTTTTAAGCACCCAATTACGTCTGCTGGATCGAAAGCACACAATTTATAATCTTCTAAAGGGAACTTTGGCTGAAAATCATTGTATTTCTGAAGTATGGCCAATTAAGCTGTGTTAAGGCTGACAGTGAAGACTAAGGGTCCAATTCAAATGTATGCCTTTCCTACTCACACAATTCCTACGCACTTTTCAGTAGTTGGTATTCAGACCTACCTTATGCAGGTGCTTAACAGGATTTGCAGGCGTGGTTCCCTTGCACACGCTGAATACATGTTATTCAACCACTGAAAACCCTTTTACTTGCTGTCCAACAGATTTTCTTGTGGCGTTTGCATTCAATAGGTTTTTCAGTACATTTATCTTAAGCCGTACCATTAATTCGAGTTTTGACAACAGACTCACTAGAATACATTGAGAGAACGGGTTCAGATTATAGGGATCAATGAAAGAAAGCCATCTAAATATATGCAAATTAAACTCTGTTTCAGCACCAACTGGTGGATAAAGAAATACTCTGATATTGTAAATTATTTAGACAAAATGTTGGGTTAGGGATGTATGAATCATAAAAAACTGGGTTGGAGAGCCTTTACACACAAAATATATTGATGAATCAAAAATACAGTGGTTTGCTTCATCCTGAAAGTTGCCATATTCAAGTTGAATGCATGAAACATTGGAAGGTGGAGAAAAGGGTAAAATAGAGGTTGAACAATAGTCCTATAAATCTACACTAATCCCCACTAATCATGGAACTTTATGACAATGGTCAAGTCATCGTGAACAAGCCTCCAGGTTTAAACTGCTATGTGTGGTCTGAGTTCCATAGTGATTCAAATAGGCTACATGTCCCAAATTATTTCACAACGTTAACCTAATATGATCTACTATTGTGAGTAACCCTCAGGAACAACTACATGGACATGACACAGGAAAGACAGGAATGGAATGATGCAAAATGTAGGCTACAAATTGAAGGAAACGAACACTAAAGTGACAGTTATAAATGTGTGTGGGTATTACTGACAGTAGCTCCCGATAGCCCTAATATTTAACAAGATACAAATTGTAAAATAAAACCGAGAAAAGCCCGGGTCTCCAAATTTCATCAAAGCGAATTAGGAGGGTATACAATAAAAATTCTGAATAACGACACAGCTATTTATAGCCTACTTCACTGTGGAAAAGGGTCCGCAATACATGTCATGTTGATATGATTTTCAGTTTGCTTCCATATGTTTGATTTCACATTCATCTCCAGGGATCAGAAGGAAAAATCATCTAAAGCAATTGCTATGTGTATTTACATACCCCTTCTCCAAACAGATTACTCTTTTATCTAGCTCTTATACATTTTTGAACAGTGCATGGAGATTCTGTTGGAGAAAAGAAAGTAGATGCTTTTTCTACTGGAAACCGGTAGGTACACTCAACCTTATTCCTGGTTTCCTCACAAGTAAAGGTAGTGGAGTTATTAGGGAATTAAATCAAGGTCAGAATACGGTATATCTGTAGATACACCTCCGCTACACCTTCATTTATTTGATCTCTACCCCAAACGAATAGCTGGTGAACAGCATGCTATTGTTATGCTTAAATTCAAGCTCAGAATACGTGTAGAGAGAAAAGTGCATAAAAATATTATTTTGCTCCATTTACAAACTCAGGTCGGAATTCCACACATAGAGAACTGTTGTGTCCCTACTTTTTGGGGTACAAAGATCTGGAGCCACTTTACATTTTATTTAACTAGGCAAGTCAGTTAAAACCTCTACCGCTTCTCTCTCCCGGATCCGGGATCCCCCCCATCAAAAAAGCTGACCAGCATAGCCTAGCCTAACGCGACAGGGATATCATATAACATAATTTTCATGAAATCACAAGTCCAATACAGCAAATGAAAGATAAACATCTTGTGAATCCAGCCATCATTTCCGATTTTTAAAATGTTTTACAGCGAAAACACAATATGTATTTCTATTAGCTAACCACAATAGCAAAAGACTCAACCGCATATTTTCAGCATTTTTCTACCGCATAGGTAGCTATTTAAAAACCGACCAAATAGAGATATAATTAGTCACTAACCAAGAAACAACTTCATCAGATGACAGTCTTATAACATGTTATACAATAAATGTATGTTTTGTTCAAAAATGTGCATATTTGAGGTATAAATCATAGTTTTACATTGCAGCTACCATCAAAAATATCACCAAAGCAGCCAGAATAATTACAGAGAGCAACGTGAAATACCTAAATACTCATCATAAAACATTTAGGAAAAATACATGGTGTACAGCAAATGAAAGATAAACATCTTGTGAATCCAGCCAATATTTCAGATTTTTTTTGTGTTTTACAGCGAAAACACAATATAGCATTATATTAGCTTACCACAATAGCCAAACACACAACCGCATTTATTCACCGCATAGATAGCATTCGCAAAAACCAGCAAAAGATATAAAATTAATCACTAACCTTGACCAACTTCATCAGATGACAGTCTTATAACATCATGTTACACAATACATATATGTTTTGTTCGAAAATGTGCATATTTAGAGGTACAAATCGTGGTTTTATATTGTGAATACGTAGCCAAAATGCACAAAATTCTCCGGAGATATTTTGGACAGTCACCTAATCTAATCAAAGAACTCATCATAAACTTTACTAAAAAATACATGTTGGGCAGCAAATGAAAGATACACTAGTTCTTAATGCAATCGCCGTGTTAGATTTTTAAAAATAACTTTACCATAACAAACAGCTTACGTTATAGCGAGACAGCGCCCGCAAAAAGGAAGGAAAATAGGACTAAACATTTTCCACAGAAATACGAAATAACATCATAAATGGTTCTTACTTTTGCTGAGCTTCCATCAGAATCTTGTACAAGGAGTCCTAGGTCCAGAATAAATCGTTGTTTGGTTTTAGAATGTCCTCTTCTCCTGTCGAATTAGCAACATTAGCTAGCCATGTGGCGCGAACATGCCCAAATTCTCCTGACGCAAAGAAAGGAAAATTCCAAAACTCGCAATAAACGTTGAATAAACTGATACAACTCGGTTGAAAAAAACTACTTTATGATGTTTTTATCACATCTATCAAATAAAATCAGAGCCGGAGACATCCACGGTCTATACCGAATGCTTTTCAGAAGCCAATGCTGATGTCCTTCCCGCGCCTAGGTAGAGAAAGGAAATTGTGGTCACGTCATTCCAAGAGCTCTTGTTCGACCTCAGATCAAGCTAGACACCCCATTCCACCTTCCACTGCCTGTTGACATCTAGTGGAAGGCGTATGCAGTGCATGCAAATCCATAGAAATTAGGCAATTGAATAGGCAGGCCCTGGAACAGAGCATCGTTTTCAGATTTTTCACTTCCTGTCTGGAAGTTTGCTGCCAAATGAGTTCTGTTTTACTCACAGATATAATTCAAACCGTTTTAGAAACTTGAGAGTGTTTTCTATCCAATAGTAATAATACTATGCATATTGTACGATCTAGAATAGAGTACGAGGCCGTTTAAATTGGGCACGATTTTTTCCCAAAGTGAAAACAGCGCCCCCTATTCACAAGAAGTTTAAGAACAAATTCTTATTCATAATGACGGCCTAGTAACCGTGGGTTAACTGCCTTGTTCAGGGGCAGAACGACATATTTTTACCTTGTCAGCTCGGGGATTCAATCTAGCAACCTTTTGGTTACTGGCCCAATGCTCTATCCACTAGGCTACCTGCCGCCCCTATATGTGGAGGAGGACGATGACAAACCCATAATAGATTAAATTGCATCCAGAGTTATTTAAGTTAAAGGGGCAATCCGCAGTTGAAACAATTAAGCTTTATCCCGGCCACTGTTTCAGTAAAAAGCTGAGGGATGGGGCTGGAGAAATGTAACCACTCTCAAAGTCATAAACAGAGCTATGGATGCAAGGACTGACCATCCATGATATCAAAATTATGGTTTTAACCATGTTTTGAGACTATAAAGTGTTTGTTTACATTTACTTCGTTTACAAACATTGGAGTAAAACAAGCTTATGTTTTGGGTTCTGATGGGGTATGACAGTTGAACTAAGCTTATGAGGCATTATTAAGTTATATTCTTCAAGAATCTATGTCTACATATCACTAATTTATAAATCCAAATTCAGGCAAATGCAGGTATATACTTGTTGAAATCTTCTAAACAGAGACAAATCTCATACCACTCTCAATCATACATTCAGTTCTACCAAACTGTCAGGTTTACTTCAAACTTGATTTACGATACTTATGCACTTGCTTTCTAATGCCCCTATGCAGAAGCAGTCCTTTGGCTCATCTAGTACTCCATGTACTTATCCCTTTTGTCATGGAAACGACCTCTGTGTTATCTTCACCAGCACCCCACTTTAAAGAAAACAGGAACTTGTCATTCTCTTTCTATTCTGTTTGCCAACAGTAAATAATGTGCTGAAGTGCGATAAAACACAGGGTGGCAAGCAAAGTATCTGGCTACGACAATGTCTACAGTACCTTCTCATAGCAATGCCTACTTAGACAGATGAGGTACCGTTATGCTGTTGGAAAGACAGTAAATAACCAAATGTTTTCCAACCAGTTTGAGTTTTAGAAATGTACATCTGCAATATATATAGCAACATGGTACATGATAAAGTATGCATCTCATGACAAGTAGTGTCTATTTGAGAAAATGTTGACACATTTGGAGCATTTTATATGTAAATTATGTGCATTGTATGTGTCCATTTACAATAAAGGGTGGGCACCTTTCCAGAGGACAGAAGGCTTGGTATTTGTCAACCCTTTGCCATGCTGGAATTCAGGTAGGGAGAGAGGAAACCCATGTCGTGAAATTGTCATTGCAGTGACTGCATGGGACTTAAGGGACGTGAGTCAGTTGTCAAAAAGCAGAGCAAAATGACAGGGAATTCTGAACCCTGAATGTTTCCTGGGTGTATGGCATTGTATCACACACTCCTCTACCAGGGACGACACAGCGTGGACCCCATGCATTTCTGCTGCTTTGGATCCATCCAGTCACCTGTCACTACCTCTCTTTCTCTCTCTCTCTCTAACCCCTGACCTGGTCTCCTTCTCTCACGCAAGCTTAGGGACACAGTCATGCCTTTGCCATATGATTCATCCATCACAGAGCAGAAGAGGAAGATATCCATTCATTTCACATGTATTAGTGTAATTCTATGCCTTGATAATGATATTATCAAGTTATTCATAATATAAATACTACATTCAATGTGAAAGTCAGATAACTCTGTCACCCAATGTCATGGAGAAATATGAACCTCTCTATGCATGTTGCCTTTCTGAAATGGTTAGATGCTTGTGCAGTCGGTCATAGGCAACATAGGACAGTATAAAAGGTTTTGTGTCTGAATGTGTTTGCTGTTTGGGAGAGGAATTTTATATACTGTAATAACTGGTGAAAAACTCTTGGTTAGGGTACTTTCCTCATTCCACATCTCACACTGTATAAGATGTTGCAGAAAAGTACTTAAATCCCCCACTAAGCTAGCAACCAGGCCCGACACCAAGCCCTAGACTTAAAGCTGACATGCAAGTGAATAGCACTCACCCAAGCCCCTAGTTTGACAAAACTATATTTGCTTTTAATCTTCTTATTGAGTCCAACACTAGCCTTTTAAGGACCACTGGAAGGAATTTAAATCACATAAAAATTAGGAATAATTCAGATTTCTCAGTCCGCTTGTCCCTCAGTGACCAATTTTCAGACTAAGTTTATCAGCCTTGGCAAAGCGGTCAGTGGACTGAAGGAGCTAATATCTGCCAGACCAGTCACTCAGCCAGGACAGGGAACGGGAAGGGAGGGTAAATTCTGCATTTCACTGTTACTGTGATCAAATGAGCGTACTGGAGCTAATCTAAATTCCATGGTCAAGACAAAAGTCTAATTGCAGACATGTTTAACTGGGGAGTGCATATTTCTACACTATGAGGTCAAAATAACACTCTGAAATTGTGAAAATAAGATAATGGGCTTATTAAGAAGTTAAGAATTAAAATGGGCTTCCGTTATAGGAATAGGGCATGCCTTTCATTAAATAACAGAAAACCAATCATTCAGTTGACATTCACACCGGTTATAGATCATGGTGATATCATTTATATGAATGCAGCTGCCACTCTATTGAAGCCATTCGACACATTTTATAATGCACTACGCTTTATTATGGGTGACAGGATCAAATCAAACCAAATCCCAATTTTATTTCTTACACGCACCGAATTACACCGGTGTAGACATTATGGTGATATTCTTACTTACAAGCCCTTAAACAACAATGCAGAATGTTTTAAAAAGTAAGCAACAAAATATTTGCTACAAATAAATAAATAAATAACGCTTGCTAATCGAAGCACATGTTGAGTTAGGGGAACAAGCTGGCTTTTAACTAAATTAGCTAGCATGGATTAACGTTACACAATCTGTTGTTAGCATGTTATCTTGTTGCATCTGCATTGCCATACAGTAGCTTGGTTTGGTTGGAAGCAGGTTGAGTACAGAGCAGACAACATTTTGTGGCTTGTTTTTTTAGCTGATGTGTTTTAGTACAGTTGTAACAGTCAACAGGAGGAGGAGATGAATGAATAAATGTTTTAACTCTAACCTATTTGTATTTCAGCATGAAAAGAACCTGCCTCTCCTCCACAAGTACAAGTGAATGAATGAGGGTGAACAAGCAGTACTTAAGGTATTTTGCCTTTGTACTTCCTAACCCTTATGCTAATAGATTATCTGACTATGAAAGCTCACGCTTTGTGGTCATATTGGTAACTAAATCATCCTAGTCGAGCTGGTTTGTGACTATGCTACTTACAGGCATACATGATCATATTATTTCAGTTATGGACTATCAGATATTCAATTATATTGAATGTTTTCTCAAATGAAAACCAGGTCTGGTTATGCTGTTTTGCTAACTCCGACTGTATGATTCTTGGCTATATACATGTAGCACAAAAAGATTGAAGATCAATCTAACATTTGGCTGATTGTCAGAACAGAAAGAATGAAACTTCAATGTACTTGAGGACTACTCTAGAATTGTTGGCTTTGTTACAGGAAAAAGGAGAATATGACTTTGTTTTCTTGTGTGGCACCTGGATGCGAGGGCAAGCGGTTGTGTATGATGTTATGGTTATGATAGCAATGTATCTTGCACTTTGTTGTTAGGTTTGAATGAGTTGATATATTCCCCTAACCTTACTCTTTTAATAAAGTCATGGTTGTATTAATATTAGTGCTGAGCGATTAGTGCTTTTTTTGGTCGGTTCGTTTTTGGTTCGATTATTTAAAAAATGATCAAGGTTTTCGATTTTGGTTTAAACATAAAATACACTATGCGGGTTGAATGCTGTAACAACACAGAATAATAAAAGTCCCATGATGGTTGTGACTGCACATTACTGCTTATCACTTATTAACCGTAATTTATTGACATTACTTTAATAAAATATTTAAGTTGTTGTATATATTACATTTGTTTTATTTGATGACTTTATTATTTCATTCTATGTCATCATCTCTATAGAGCTGCTGCCTATGCAGTCTGACAAAATCACTATTTTAGTAGTTTTTCAAAGTAAACAAGGCATACTTTTATGACTGCGGAATACCAACTGTCAATCACTTGGATCATGTATCTTCAGGTAGAGATACCTTGTGAAGCAACAGCTGCTCTCTACTGTATGTCACTTCACAATCTTGAATTCTTCTGTCTCTTCAGTAGCAGGCGTAAAAGAAACACAGACCGGACAAGTAGATGCGCAATGGATTATGGTCATTGTAGTTAATTACCATATGTTATATGTTAAACTATGTAGAATATTGGCCTGTTGGAAATTGCAACTCCCTACTACATCGCACAGTTCAGGTTGGATCTGATTTATCTCTAGAGGAACTGCATTGAGCTCACAGAAAAAAACTGAACGAAATGGAATTCAAATAATGGAACCGAATTCGGTCAATTAGTTGTTCAAAAAATGAAAAACAACTGAAGTTTCGGTTAACCTGTTGAGGACAGAGGGCGCTGTTTTCACTTTGGGGGAAAATCGTGCCCAATTTAAATGGCCTCGTACTCAATTCTTGCTCGTACAATATGCATATTATTATTACTATTGGATAGAAAACACTCTCTAGTTTCTAAAACCGTTTGAATTATATCTGTGAGTAAAACAGAACTCCTTTTGCAGCAAACTTCCTGACAGGAAGTGGAAAATCTGAAATCGATGCTCTGTTCTAGGGCCTGCCTATTAATGTCCTTGATATTTATTAGTATAGATGCACTTCATACGTCTTCCACTAGATGTCGACAAGCAGTGAGAGAAGAAATGGAGTGTGTAACTTGATCTGGGGTCGAATAAAAGCTCTCGGCATGATGTGTCACCAGTTTCCTGTTTTCTGGAGAGCGCGTGAAGGGACCTGGATTTGCCTTCTGATACGCTGTCGTTATGGACGACTAATATCTGCGGCTTTGATTTTATTTGATACATGTGACAATATCATCGTAAAGTATGTTTTTTCAATATAGTTTTATTAGATTATTGAAATTTATTCGGGACATTAGGCGTGTTGCTTTGTCTGCGTATGTTCAGGAAGGAGAGCTTCGCGCCACTTTGCTAGCTTTCCGTGCTAATTGACTGGAGAAGAGGACATTCTAAATCCAAACAACGATTGTTCTGGACAAAGGACCCCTTGTACAACATTCTGATGGAAGATCATCAAAAGTAGGACCCATTTTATGATGTTATTTCATATATCTGTCGTACATGTGTACTAGTAGTTTGCGGCCAGGTTTTGGGCACGCTCTCGCCATAACGTAAACTGCATATCGTAATGAAGTTATTTTTTGAATTATAACACAGCGATTGCATTAAGAACTAGTGTATCTATCATTTCCTATACAACATGTATTTTTTAGTTATGTTTATGAATAGTTATTTGGTCAGAATATGTGAGTGTCAGAAAAATATCCGGACGTTGTGGGAAAAAGTAGCTACGTTAGCACAATGTATAACCACTGATTTCAGCTCTAAATATGCACATTTTCGAACAAAACATAAGTGTATGTATAACCTGATGTTATAGGACTGTCATCTGATGAAGCTTATCAAGGTTAGTCAAAAATTATATATCTTTTGCTGGTTTGTTACGATCGCTAACTTTTGCTGCTGGGGAATGGCTTGTGTTTCTGGCTATTGTGGTAAGCTAATATAATGCTATATTGTGTTTTCGCTGTAAAACACTTAAGAAATCGGAAATATTGGCTGGAATCACAAGATGCCTGTCTTTCATTTGCTGTACACCATGTATTTTTCAGAAATGTTTTATGATGAGTATTTAGGTATTTGACGTTGGTGTCTAATTACTCTGGCTGCTTCGGTGCCATTTCTGACGGTAGCTGTGATGGTAGCTGCAATGTAAAACTGATTTATAGCTCAAATATGCACATTTTTCGAACAAAACATAGATTTATTGAATAACATGTTATAAGACTGTCATCTGATGAAGTTGTTTCTTGGTTAGTTTGGTTGGTTCTTGGTTAGTTAGGTTGGTTTTGTGCATGCTACCTGTGCTGTGAAAAATGTCTGTCCTTTTTTGTATTTGGTGGTGAGCTAACATAAATATACGTGGTGTTTTCGCTGTAAAACATTTTAAAAATCGGACATGTTGGCTGGATTCACAAGATGTTTATCTTTCAAATGCTGTATTGGACTTGTTAATGTGTGAAAGTTAAATATTTCAAAAAAATATATTTAGAATTTCGCGCCCTGCACTTGAGCTGGCTGTTGTCATAAGTGTACCGACCTCGGGCTTGCAGCCAGAAGAAGTTAACCTGATGAGGATAGAGGGCGCTATTTACACTTTGGGGGAAAAACGTGCCCAATTTAAACGGCCTCGTACTCTATTCTTGCTCGTACAATATGCATATTATTATTACTATTGGATAGAAAACACTCTCTAGTTTCTAAAACCGTTTGAATTTTGTCTGTGAGTAAAACAGAACTCATTTGGCAGCACACTTTCTGACCAGGAAGTGGAAAGTCTGAAAATTATGCTCTGTTCAAGGGCCTGCCTATAAATGGGCATGACACGTATGAGTATACATGCACGTCATACACCTTCCCCTAGATGTCAAGAGGACGTGAGAGAAGAAAGGAAGTGTTTATCTTGGTCTGAGGTGGAATAAATCATCTTGGCACGACGAGTCATCCATTTTTTTTCCTTCTGGAGAGCGCGCAGATGGACCTGGAATTGCCTTTTGAAAAGCCGTCGTTATAGGCGAATACTTTTTCCGGCTTTGATTTTATTTGATACATGTCACAATATCATCGTAAAGTATGTTTTTTCAATATAGTTTTAATAGATTATTGAAATTTTTTCGGGACGTTAGGCGTGTTGCGTTGTCTGTGTTTGTTGACGATGGGGAGCTTCGCGCCACTTGGCCAGTGTGCTGGCTAAATCAAGAGGGAAAAACGATGTTCTAAATCCAAACAACGACTGTTCTGGACAAAGGACCCCTTGTCCAACATTCTGATGGAAGATCACCAAAAGTAGGACCCATTTTGTGATGCTATTTCATATATGTGTCGAACTGTGTACTAGTAGTTTTGCGCCCAGGTTTTGGCCACTCTCCTCGCTATAACATAAGCCTTATGTCGTAATGAAGATATTTTTTGAATTCTAACACTGCGATTGCATTAAGAACTAGTGTTACTATCATTTCCTATACAACATGTATTTTTTTGTAATGTTTATGAATTGCTATTTGGTCAGAATAGGTGAGTCTAATAGAAATATCCGCACATTCTTGGAAATAGAAGCTACGTTAGCATAATGGATAACCACTGATTTCAGCTCTAAATATGCACATTTTCGAACAAAACATAAGTGTATGTATAACCTGATGTTATAGGACTGTCATCTGAGGAAGGTTTATGAAGGTTAGTGAAAATTAATATCTTTTGCTGGTTTATTCGCTAACGCTAACGTGCCTATTGCTATCGCTAACGTGCCTTGATGAATGAATGCGGAAGTGTGGTAGGCTATTGTAGTAAGCTAATATAATGCTATATTGTGTTTTCGCTGTAAAACACTTAAAAAATCTGAAATATTGGCTGGATTCACAAGATGCTTGTCTCATTTGCTGTACACGATGCATTTTTCAGAAATGTTTTATGATGAGTATTTAGTTATTCCACGTTGGTCTCTATAATTACTCTGGCTGCTTCGGTGCTATTTTTGACGGTAGCTGTGATGGTAGCTGCAATGTAAAACTGATTTATACCTCAAATATGCACATTTTTCGAACAAAACATAGATTTATTGTGTAACATGTTATAAGACTGTCATCTGATGAAGTTGTTTCTTGGTTAGTTTGGTTGGTTCTTGGTTAGTTAGGTTGGCTTTGTGCATGCTACCTGTGCTGTGAAAAATGTCTGTCCTTCTTTGTATTTGGTGGTGAGCTAACATAAATATACGTGCTGTTTTCGCTGTAAAACATTTTAAAAATCGGACATGTTGACTGGATTCACAAGATGTGTATCTTTCATTTGCTGTATTGGACTTGTTAATGTGTGAAAGTTAAATATTTCTAAAAAATATTTTTTGAATTTCGCGCTCTGCCTTTTCAGTGGAATGTGGGAGGAGTTCCGCTAGCGGAACGCTGGGGCTAGACAGGTTAACTTTGACCAACTACAATGGGAACGTGACGGTCCTGGCGTTGCCATCACTGCGAACACAGAACTGTAAAGGGCCACTCAATAGGTTCATCCACCATTTGGGAAAACTTATTTAATCAGGAAACATATTTTTCATGAGGAATGACAGTTCCAGGGCACCTTATTTTATCCCCAGTGTCTCACCATTAGAAACCCCCACTAGTAAATAGTTGTGTCCATGGGAGACATTGACCATGCAATCTGAAGTAACAGCAAAGGCGTTAAATTATTAAGGTATTTATGTGATGATGAGCAACGGATGCCTAATTTCTGGTGTGACAGTTACATTTCAACCTCCTACTCTGACAGGGCAAAGGTATCTGAACACTGTCTTATCTGGACAAATGCAGCGGGAGAAATAGCCACACCAGGCCACGAATGTTTGAATGAAGAAGTTTGTTTTTTAGGAGGGGTGTCTAGACGGTGCATTCTAAAAGCTGTGGGGTGCAACCTATCAAAGCAAACATCAAAAAAATATTTAGCTGCATGTGGTTGTCAGTTATTTTTGAGATTGGAGTTATATCACAACCTATGACCATAAATCATGATCTTATTGTCCATCATTCATGGAAATAACGCATATTTAAAAACTTTCATGGAGTATTTATTTTAATTTTACCTGAAGTACAATTCACAAGTTTGGACACCTACTCATTCAAGGGTTTTTCTTATGTTTTACTATTTTCTACATTGTATAGTAATAGTGAAGACATCAAAACTATGGAATAACACATATGGAATCATGTAGTAACCAAAAAAGTGTTAACTTCTTATGGCTGCAAGGGGCAGTATTGAGTAGCCAGTTAAATCGTGCCCATTTCAAACGGCCTCGTACTCAATTCTTGCTCGTACAATATGCATATAATTATTACTATTGGATAGAAAACACTCTCTAGTTTCTAAAACCGTTTGAATTATTTCTCTGAGTGAAACAGAACTCATTCTGCAGCACTTTTTCTGACCAGGAAGTGGAACGTCTGAAATCGATGCTCTGTTCTTCTTCATGCCTATAAATGGGCACAAGACCTATTAGTATACATACACGTCATACACCTTCCTCTGGTTGTCAAGAGGCTGTGAGAGAAGAAATGAGGTGATTATCTCGATCTGAGTTGGAACACATCATCTTGGAATCTCGTGTCCACCATTTTCGGTACTCTGAATAGCGCGAGCTGGACAGTGTGATTGCCTTTTGTTTAGCTTCCGTTATAGGCGACTACAATCTCCGGCTTTGATTTTATTTGATACATGTCACCATATCATCGTAAAGTATGTTTTTTCAATATGGTTTCATCAGATTATTGAAATTTTTTCGGGAGTTTTGCTGTGTTCCGTTCTCTTCCGTTTGTTGACATGGAGAGTGTCGTGGCACCCGGCTAGCGCGCTTGCTAAATGAAGAGGGAAAGTGTCCGTTCTGAATCCAAACTGTCACGTTCCTGACCTGTTTTCTGTTGTTTTTGTATGTGTGTAGTTGGTCAGGGCGTGAGTTGGGGTGGGCATTCTATGTTTTGTGTTTCTATGTTTAGGTCGTTGGTAATTAGCCTTATATGGTTCTCAATCAGGGACAGGTGTTTGACGTTTCCTCTGATTGAGAACCATATAAAGGTAGGCTGTTCACACTGTTTGCTTGTGGGTGGTTGTCTTCCGTGTCTGTATGTTTGTTCGTACCACACGGGACTGTAGCGTTTGTTCGTTCGTTTGTTATCCTGTTTGGGCTGCAAGCCCGACACCGGTACACTTATTAAAGTTTTTATTGTATTTTTTATTTTACCTTTATTTATCTAGGCAAGTCAATTACGAACAAATTCTTGTGTACAATGACGGCCTACCAAAAGGCAAAAGGCCTCTAGTTGGGATGGGGGCTGGGATTAAAACTAAAACTAAATTAAATTAAAATATAAGACAAACACCCCTCACGACAAGAGAGACAACACAACACTACATAAAGAGAGACCTAGACGACAACATAGCACGGCAGCAACACATGACAACACAGCATGGTAGCAACACAACATGACAACAACATGGTAACAACACAGCATGGCAGCACAAAATGGTAGCAGCACAAAACAGGGTACAAACATTGTTGTGCACAGACAACAGCACAACGGGCAAGAAGATACAGAAGGTAGGTGTGTCCAAACTTTTGACTGGTACTGTCCATAGTATTCTGATAGGCCCAGTTGCTGTTTAAGATGAGAGACTTCATGGTTCATATAGATTACAATATTATACAAATACATTTGTTAAGGAAGTCAAACGGAGGGTCAAATGGGGGGGGATTGGCCACAGCGATTACCTACCTAATCAGATTGTGTAAAATGAGTGTTACATGATGGTAGTAATAGGGGTTTAGAACAGAAGACTAGTAGACCTCTGGCAAAGTTTAGTAATATCTTGATATTCTGAAGAAGATCCATGGCCAGGATTGTTTAATTATATTAGTACTCTAAAGGTTATTCTTTAGGGGAGGGTGATGAGGGTAAAAAATGTCATTCAAATTAATAACCAAGCAAGAGCTTGGCTCTAATTTCACCAAGGGGTGCATGTTCTGGGGCCATTTAAAATGTCATTTCCTGAGGCTTCTCAGGCAATGGGAGCTAATTAGCGTCTTAATTTCTCAACGAATTAAAAATAGCAAACGCTAAGTAAAATACAACAAACACCACAGGCAAGCATTTCAGATATTAATAGACTTGATACATCCTAAAGCTAATTTATGTTTTTTTTTTACAGTCTCATTACTGATGGCTCAGGAAGGAGGTTGCTCTGAAATCTGTCATGTGCTGTTTTGTGATGCTCTTCTAGAGAACAGGGATTCAAACCCAACAGATACAGAAAATACCTCATCAACCACTGTCTGTTTTCTATTCACCTACAGGAAAAGTAGTTTTCCGATTGCAATTCATATTAATGTTGGTGTCAGAGTACACCTTTAATGTACCTACATTGTATGACGGGAAGTTTAATGTGCACAGAATAGAAGATGCCACTTTAGAGCACTAGAGAGCTGAATGGTACTCAGCTGACCAGTAGATGAGCCTGGTGATGAATTGGCATATATGCTATTAGCTGGACAATTACAGGATATCGCCACCCAAATGGATCCATATAGATTCTGCTGGACACCCATCTCTTTTCCATTGCTAAAGCACTAAGAGATATTCAAGGCAAGGTAATTATGATAAGTCAAGACATAAGACCAGCAATAAATTGTTTGACCAATTAACATTATTTCCAAGGTAAATGGGGAATGGAATGTTTCCTTCTCGACTTCTCTTTGTGTGCCGAGTCACATGGCACATCTAGCTATATCTGAAAAATGTATGCCTATTATCTTATTATAACAAATGACCTTTTGGGCCTGTTGCCACGGTTAGAGGAGAGGGATAATGATGCCATCTGTGAGGGTAAGTGCGAAAATTACATAGACCACTGGGAAGTTGCTGAATTAATCCAGACTAGGTTAGCAAAATTCTGGAAACTTTCAATAAATTAGCTGGTTTTCCTGAAATCCCGGTTGGAGGTTCTCAGAATCATAAGCAGGAAAACCGTAATCCTTCAGGCAGGATTTCTGCAAAACCAGGAAATGTATTGAATGTTCCAGGAATTTTTTAACTCTAATCCAGACATTTTATATAATGTAAGACACTCGTTTGCCTGATTCTTGTATGCCTATTAGTTTAGGTGTGGAACGGTAATGAGTTGGGTCCAAAAAAAGAGATAAAAGCTTTATTCCACCACAGTACAGTACTCACATGTGAAAGTTAGCTTGTACGTCTTTGCCCCTTTATATTGAATGTAGTTTGAGGAATTCAGCCAAAGTCTCCGTCATTGACGAGTTAATGATGGCTGAATCCTACCTCGAGATAGGGCCTTCTCACCCATAAGTGTGAGTTTTATGTAAAATGTGTATTAAATGTGACTTGGGACTTGGTAGAAACTGTTCCACAGGCAAACATGAATTCTACATATCGCAAGTGCAGAAAAACATAACAATAGTCTCAAAAGGGGTGCGACCAACTCACTATTAATGTCTGTAAAATGCCTCAATGCTCATCTATTGCTACTAACAAGGTCTGTAATGTCACAGTCAGGAGGTCAGGAGTACAGATGCAAGAGGGGGCTGGTGACGAGTGTACCTTGGGGGTAAAATATATTGGTGATACAGGATGTGTGATGAGTGCACCTCTTTATGACATCGCCTGACACTAAAGCAGTTTTCTTCAGCCGCCTCTGTAGGAGAAGGTCAAGGAGGGTAAGGGGACCCGGTTGAGCACAAAGACTGAGCTCACACCATTAAATCCTGCTGTGGATCAGACTAATCACCAGCAGAGAAAACCAGTTGTGTCCGGAGAGTGAAGAGTCTCTCTTCTTATAGTCCCCAGACACGCAAACACCCCTCAGATCTGTCAAGCTGGTAATGTGACGGTGAATGGGGGAGCCTTTATCCTGGCTAGGGATTTTAATGGGTTTCTTGATTCCCCCAGGGATAAATGGACTTATCAAGTAGGTTTAATTAGATCTTTAATTGAAGAACACTTGTATCACTTGATAATAGAACATGGGAATGGTGTCTTTGAGTGCCCCAATGTCATGGATCCAAGGGTAGGGGAGTAAGAAACATGCTAACTAATGATACACTTAGCGAGAAAACAACAGGTAGTTATTACCCTTGACACACTTTCAACCCAATGTTTTAGCATTTTTATCAATCATCAATAAACTGTATAATATTTGATCAATAACCCTAATCATTAATAGCAGTTTAAATGCTAATTAACACCATTTGTTATTCCTACTTCAAAAGAGAGCTTTGGAAAAGCCTGGTTAGAATATCACAACAATTCTGATCGATACAGAAAAGCATATGTGATGCCATTCCTCCAAATTACTTTTGAAGCATGTCAGGCTCTGCCACACAGTATACACAACACTAGGAGGGCATTCTGAAAAAAAGTTTAATATAACAAGGGCCATCTAACATGCAGCATTATTATTAGACAATGCTCTTTATCTTTGATACCCACATGGATCTGTCAATATGGATGCTAGCACGGCAATCCAATCACACAAGGATGCATGTGTGAATATTCCGTTTTTCCCTTTTGCTCACAGAGCAATAGCAAACTTCTTTAACTTACCAACTGTAATATCTGCAAGCCTCCAGTACGTCAACAGACCTCAATGAAATAACACTTTAATTGAAATATGTAGTGTTTGAACTATGAGATTGAATTTCTATGTTTGCCCCAAAATATTTGTGTTTCTAGAATTAAATATTTCTTAGATAAATATGAGGCCATGAGAGAATGACACCACCCTTTTCCTAATTGTACACATAAAACCCAGAACCTGACATGCAAAACAGGAACAAAATATACATTTTTCTGTCATCTGTCGCTGGGTTTGTCTGTGACGTTAATATAACCAATCCCTGTCCAGGTTTTTTCCACATTGTTGCCCTTTTGCTCACAGATTTTTTGGGAAATAAGGTATCAAATAGAAGAGCAGGGCTGGAAAGAAAGAAAGAAAGAAAGAAAGAAAGAAAGAAAGAAAGATAGAAAGAAAGCGGTATAATAGAAATGAGGAGAGTAGCAATAAATAGCAGGGATATCAGGGTTAAAGTATTAAAGTATATGGAAGGGGGATTTTCTTGTCTACCTATGTATGAGGGGATGTGATTTACAAAGCCATCACCATACAGAGGCTGCTCCGATATGACAGATGCACGCATATGAAACAGAGAAAGACTGCCTGAGCAAGAAAAACATCAACAAGAGGCATAGTGGAACTGAAATATGAAGACGAACCTCCACTTTTGATGGAGGTATTTTGCAGTTGGCTGCCATCAAAAGCATGCATCAGTGAGACTGGCACAGATGTGGACTGTGAAGAAAATATTTCTGACAGGCGGTGGTGAAGAAAATACGGAATTTGACAAAAGACTTGAATGATAGTGACAGTCCAAAGTCAGAAGTAAAAAGTTATTGAATTAACGCCTGAGTCCTTTGTGTCCTTAAGGCAGAATTCGACTTAAACAAGTTATGCTTGGTAGTTGTGCAGTGGTAGTAGTTTTGGGAGTTTTATCAGCACAACTGCAATTATTTTGCTAAATATTTATCAGAATTTACATAATCACAATTTGAATATAAATAACTTCAAGCATCATAACCCTTTCCAATGACTCAGTCTTGTCACTTGGTCATGTAGTCATAATGGCCATCTAACTATGTAATTGAACATTTTAAGCTCGTTAAGAGTTGATAATGCATACTGCATTGGACTTAGATAACATTTGAATACTGCAAGAATGTGGCAGTCTCCATTCAACTCAGCAATGCATTCAAAATCCTAGGAAAATATATAATTTCCTTCAACAGTTTGTGAATGTATGAGGAATGTTGCTGACATGAGCTTTAGCTATTTGTCCATAAGATATTGTACACTGACTGTCAAATTACCTAAAACTTGATTCCTCGATTCCTTTTTGTATCTCTGTCCTTTTGGGGTATCTGTTTAGGAGATTAGTTGATGAGAATCTGTTAGAGACAAGTGAATGACAGTTCATTTAGATCGTGAAAATTGCTGGTGGGATTTCTGCTGGATTTCCAGAGAGCTCCGTTAATACTGTTTGTGATAGCAGTTGACAGGAAGCCTTTTGGGATATAGAGTTTGGGATTTTGACCTTTCATTTTAGAGGGGGGTTACAGTGTTACTTTATCTTCTGTCAACACATGCTTCTCAAACTATCCTCGCAGAGCAACATGTTGAAAGTACTTTTATTGATGCTTTGAATCTAGTGAACAGACAGTAAGGAAAAATTTTTAGGCTGCTAAATTGGGAATTGGGCAACATTGTGGAGATATTAAAAAAATAACCGGAACATCTCAAATAATTGGCACAGCAATTAAAGGGCAATTCCGCCACTTTTCAACCTCATATTCATTATCTCCAGCACCGTACCCGTGTCTACATAGGTAAAAATGGGCACTTCTATGATCTGTGGTTAAAAAGATAAAAAGAAAGGTCCTAAAAAAAATGCTTCTTTGTGTCGGCACAGGGTAGCATTAATCAAAACCTGCAACGAGTTTCTAGCCAGAGGGAGGGTATTTTCTTGCTCTCCACATCACCACGAATCTGTGTTTGAAAATCATTGTTGTTAATGTTTTAACTTTTGATGATGTCATCGGGTAGAAATAAAAACATTTCTACAAAGTGTAGAAATGTGCCTTTTTCACATATGTAGACGCTGGTATTGTGCTGGAGATAATAAAAATTATGTTGAAAAGTGGTGGAATTATCCTTTAATTTCAAACTTGTTTGGTATGCTGCAGCTAACGATTGGATCGTGTGCACGACATACAGTTTATATATAGGACACATGTAAAAGTAAGCTTCACAATGTCACCAATGAAACATAATGTCAAAATAATATGAATTGTGCATCTTTCGTTTGAGCACAGCAATTTATTTATAAAGTAAATAGGTCCAAAATTATTGGCACCCTTGGTGAGCAAAAAATGACTGTATGAAAAAATAATACTAATCTATATTGTTTGGAACAACATTTTTATTAATATTTTATATACTAAACAAAAATATAAATGCAACATGCAACAATTTCTAAGTTTTTACTGCATTACAGTTCCTACAAAGACATTAGTCAATTGAAATCAATTCATTAAGCCCTAATCTATGGATTTCACATGACTGGGTATACAGATATGCATCTGTTGGTCACAGATACCTTAAAAAAAGGTAGGGGTGTGGATCAGGAAACCAGTCAGTATCTGGTGTGACCACCATTTGGCTCATGTAGCGTGACACATCTCCTTCGCATAGAGTTGATCAGGCTGTTGATTGTGGCCTCTGGAATGTTGTCCCACTTCTCTTCAATGGCTGTACGAAGTTGCTGGAAATTGGCGTGAACTGGAACACTCTGTTGTACACATCGATCCAGAGCATCCCAAACTGCTCAATGGGTGACATGTCTGGTGAGTATGCAGACCATGGACAAACTGGGACATTTTCAGCTTCCAGGAATTGTCTAATCAAATCAAATTGTATTTGTCACATGCGCCGAATACAACAGGTGTAGAATGTGAAATGTTTACTTACGAGCCCTTAATTAGGGCTAGGTGTCCTGCTAGCGGGACAACTTCCGGTGAAACTGGAGGTCGCGCAATTCAAATAATCATAAAAATTATGGATATGTCACGTTCTGACCTTTATTTCCTTTGTTTTGTCTTTATTTAGTATGGTCAGGGCGTGAGTTGGGGTGGGCTGTCTATGTGTGTTTTTCTATGTAGGGGTTTTGTGTTCCGCCTGGTATGATTCTCAATCAGAGGCAGCTGTCAATCGTTGTCCCTGATTGAGAATCATACTTAGGCAGCCTGGATTTCACTTTTGGTTTGTGGGTGTTTGTCTTCCGTGTCAGTGTTTGTTGCCACACGGGGCTGTTTCGGTTAGTTCTTTTGTTATTTTGTATTGTGTCTTGTTTTCGTGGATTATATTAAAACATGGAAACTTACCACTCTGCGTATTGGTCCTCCGATCCTTCTCGCCTCTCCTCGTCAGATGAGGAGGAAGAGATAGACAGCCGTTACAGGATATTAAACATTTAGGTACATATAAGAGTCTTATATCGGTTGAAAGCTTAAATTCTTGTAATCTAACTGCACTGTCCGATTTACAGTAGCTATTACAGTGAAAACATGCCATGTGATTGTTTGAGGACGGTACCCCATATCAAAATATTTTTCCACCAGCACAGGTTTCATAAATTCACAAATAGCGATTAAATATTCACTTACTTTTTGAACATCTCCCTCTGATTTGTCATCCAAAGGGTCCCAGCTATAACATGTAGTGGTGTTTTGTTAGATAAAATCCTTCTTTATATCCCAAAAAGTATGCTTAGTTGGCGCCATCGATTTGAGTAATCCACTCGTTCAACATGCAGAGAAAGGAATCCAAAAATCTACCCCTAAACTTTGTTTCAACAAGTCAAAATACGTTTCTATGTACTCCTCAGATACCCTAAAATGTAATCAAACTATAACATTTCTTGTGGAAAGAAGTATGTCCAATAGGAAACCGATTTTAGCAGATGCGTCCTGTCTTCATGGCGAGCGCAAACACGAATTTCCAAGACTGTGTCCCTGTACTAAAACTGATATTACTTATTCGTTTTTGAAGTTACAAGCCTGAAACCTTGAACATAGACATCTGACACCCTATGGAAGCCATAGGAATTGCATGCAGGGAGCTAATTTTCAAATTGACCTTACACTTGCCATTCTAAGAGGATGGTCTCTCAAAACAAATGTTAGGTTCGTTTTTCTTTGGATTTTCTCCTACCATATCTATTGTGTTATATTCTCCTACATTATTTTAACATTTATACAAACTTCAAAGTGTTGTCTTTCCATTGGTACCAATTATATGCATATCCTGGCTTCAGCAACAGGCAGTGTACTTTGGGCACGTCATTCAGTTGGATATTGGGAAAAACGGGGACGAGCCCTAAGAAGGCCTTTAACCAACAATGCAGTTCAAGAATTAGAGTTCAGAAAATATTTACAAAATAAAATACAAAGTAACACAATAAAATAACAATAATTAGGCTATATACAGGTGGTACCGATACCGAGTCAATGTGGGGTGGTATAGGTTAGTCGAGGTAATTTGTACATGTAGGTAGGGGTAAAGTGACTATAACTAGATTATAAACAGTGTAACAGCAGTGTAAAAATAAAGGGGGGGGGGTGTTAATGTAAATAGTCTGGGTGGCCATTTGATTTATTGTTCAGCAGTTTTGCGGCTTGGGGTAGAAGCTGTTAAGGAGCCTTTTGGACCCAGACGTTGCGCTCCGGTACCATGTGCCGTGCGTTAGCAGAGAGAACAGTCTATGACTTGGGTGACTGGAGTCTTTGAAAATGTTTGGGAACCGCCTAGTATATACAGTTGAAGTCAGAAGTTTACATACACTTAGGTTAGAGTCATTAAAACTCGTTTTTTAACCACTCCACAAATTTCTTGTAAACAAACTATAATTTTGGCAAGTCAGTTAGGACATCTACTTTGTGCATGACACAAGTAATTTTTCCAACAATTGTTTACAGACAGATTATTTCACTTATAATTCACTGTATCACAATTCCAATGGGTCAGAAGTTTACATGCACTAAGTTGACTGTGCCTTTGAACAGCTTGGAAAATTCCAGAAAAGGATGACATGGAGGAAGCTGAGGAGCTTCTGATGGGATAATTGACGTCAATTGGAGGTGTACCTTTGGATGTATTTCAAGGCCTACCTTCAAACGCAGTGCCTCTTTGCTTGACTTCTTGGGAAAATAAAAAGACATCAGCCAAGACCTCAGAAATACATTTTAGACCTCCATAAGTCTGGTTCATCCTTGGGAGCAATTTCCAAATGCCTGAAGGTACCACGTTAATCTGTACAAACAATAGTACGCAAGTATAAACACCATGGGACCACGCAGCCGTCATACCGCTCAGGAAGGAGACGTGTTCTGTCTTCTAGAGATGAACATACTTTGGTGCGAAAAGTGCAAATCAATCCCAGAACAACAGCAAAGGACATTGTGAAGATGCTGGAGGAAACAGTAAAAAAAAGTATCTATATCCACGGTAAAACGAGTCCTATATCGACGTAACCTGAAAGGCCGCTCAGCAAGGAAGAAGCCACTGCTCCAAAACCGCCATAAAAAAGCCAGACTACGGTTTGCAACTGCACATGGGGACAAAGATCGTACTTTTTGGAGAAATGTCCTCTGGTCTGATGAAACAAAAATAGAACTGTTTGGCCATAATGACCATTGTTATGTTTAGAGGAAAAAGGCGGAGGCTTGCAAGCCGAGGAACACCATGCCAACTGTGAAGCATGGGGGTGGCAGCATCATGTTGTGGGGGTGCTTTGCTGCAGGAGGGACTGGTGCACTTCACAAAATAGATGGCATCATGGGGGAAAAAAAATGATATATTAAAGCAACATCTCAAGATATCAGTCAGGAAGTTAAAGCTTGGTCGCAAATGGTCTTCCAAATGGACAAGGACCCCAAGCATACTTCCAAAGTCAAGGTATTGGAGTGGCCATCACAAAGCCCTGACCTCAATCGTATAGAAAATTTGTGGGCAGAACTGAAAAAGCGTGTGCGAGCAAGGAGGCCTACAAACCTGACTCAGTTACACCAGCTTTGTCAGGAGAAATGGGCCAACATTCACCAAACTTATTGTGGGAAGCTTGTGGAAGGCTACCCGAAACGTTTGACCCAAGTTAAACAATTTAAAGGCAATGCTACCAAATACTAATTGAGTGGATGTAAACTTCTGACCCACTGGGAATGTGATGAAAGAAATAAAAGCTGAAATAAATCATTCTCTCTACTATTATTCTGACATTTCACATTCTTAAAATAAAGTGGTGATCCTAACTAACCTAAGACAGGGAATTTTTACTAGGATTAAATGTCAGGAATTGTGAAAAACTGAGTTTAAATGTATTTGGCTAAGATGTATATAAACTTACGACTTCAACTGTAGGTCCTGGATGGCGAGAAGCTAGGCCCCAGTGATGTAATGTGCCATACGCACTACCCTCTGTTGCGCATTACTGTCAGATGCCGAGCAGTTGCCATACCAGACGTGTATGCAACTGCTCAGGATGCTCTTGATGGTGCAGCTGTAGAATCCAGGATCTGGGGACCCATGCCAAATATTTTCAGTCTCCTGAGGGGGAAAATTTGTTGTCATGCACTCTTCATGACTGTCTTGGTGTGACTGGACCATGTTAGTTTGTTGATGATGTGGACACCAAGGAACGTGAAACTCTCGACCCGCTCCACTACAGCCCCGTCGATTTTAATGGGGGCATGTTCGGCCCTCCTTTTCCTATAGTCCACGATCATCTCCTTTGTCTTATTTATGTTCATGGAGAGGTTGTTGTCCTGGCACCACACTGCCAGGTCTCTGACCTCCTCCCTATAGGCTGTCTCATCGCTGTCGGTGATCAGGCCTACCACTGTTGTGTTGTCAGCAAACTTAATGATAGTGTTGGAGTCGTGCTTGGCCATGCAGTCATGGGTGAACAGGGAGTACAGGAAGGGACTGAGCTCGCACCCCTGAGGGTAGCCCATGTTGAGAATCAGCGTGGCAGATGTGTTGCTGCCTACCCTTACCACCTGGGGACAGCCGGTTAGGAAGTCCAGGATCCAGTTGCAGAGGGAGGTGTTTAGTCCCGGGGTCCTTAGCTTAGTGATGAGCTTTGAGAGCACTATGGTGTTGAACGCTGAGCTGTAGTCAATGAACAGCATTCTCATATAGGTGTTCCTTTTGTCCAGGTGTGAAAGGGCAGTGCGGAGTGCGATTGAGATTGCTTCATCTGTGGATCTGTTGGTTCGGTATGCGAATTGGAGGGTATCTGGGATGATGGTGTTGATGTGAGCCATGACCAGCCTTTCAAAACACTTCATGGCTACCGACGTGAGTGCTATGGTGGTAATCATTTAGGCAGGTTACCTTCGCTTTCTTGGGTACCGGTACTATGGTGGTCTGCTTGAAACATGTAGGTATTACAGACTCGGTCAGGGAGAGGTTGAAAATGTCAGTGAAGACACTTGCCAGTTGGCACGCTCTGAGTACAAGTCCTGGTAATCCGTCTGGCCCTGCGGCCTTGTGAATGCTGACCTGCTCACATCAACTACGGAGAGCATGATCACACTGTCGTCCTGAAAAAAGTGTGCGGATTAGTTTCCCACTCCTTGAAAGCTAGCCTTTAGCTCTGTCAGTACGGTCACTGTAGGCATGCTGTCATCAATGCACTTATTGATGAAGCCGGTGAATGAGGTGGTAAACTCCTCAATGGCATTGGATGAATCCCGGAACATATTCCAGTCTGTTCAAATGAAACAGTCCTGTAGCTTAGCATCCACTTCCGTATTGAGCGTGTCACTCGTACATCCCCGAAAAAAAGTGTAGTTTTGAAACTGCGGTAAAAGTGCAGTAACTGCAGTCGACTGTGGTATTTTGGACGTAGTAAATGCAGAATAACTGCAGTTATACTGCACTCTAACTGCAGTAACATTAAAAAATTACTGCAGTAAAAAAAACTGTTCTTTTGGATGCAGTATTTGCTGCATACTGCAGTTATACTGCAATCTTTTTCATGAATGTTCCTGTTTCAGTTTTTACTAGTAAGCAGGAATCAGGAGGATAGAGTTATGGTCAAATTTGCCAAGTTCATGGGCGAGGGAGAGCTTTGTATGTGTCTCTGTGTTTGTGGAGTAAAGGTGATTTAGAGTTTTTTCACCTCTCGTTGCACAGGTGACATGCTGGTAGAAATGAGGTAAATCAGATTTAAGTTTTCCTGCATTAAAGTCACCGGCTACTAGGAGCTCCTCCTCTGGGTGAGGAGGAGTACTTGTTGAGTACGGTCTTAGTGCCAGCATCGGTTTGTGGACAGCTACAAAAAATATAGATAAACTCTCATGATAAATAGTATGGTCTAGAGTTTTTCATGAGGTATTCTAACTCAAGCAGAACTTTGAGACTTCCTTAATATTAGAGATCGCGCACCAGCTGTTGTTAACAAAGAGACACACCACCTCCCCTGAGCTTCACCGACACCAGCGACTGTCCTGCCGATGTATAGAAAAAACATCTAGATTTATATTTACCATGTCCTTGTTCAGCCACGATTCAGAGCAACATAGGATGTTACAGTTCATCACGTTGATAGGATTGTCTCGAACGGAGCTCATCCCCTTATTTTCCAGTGATAGCACGTTCGTCAATAGAATGCAGTGTAGGGGCATTTTAATCTCATCAGGTATCCCGCACGCCGGCCTCTATTGCGCCGTCTCCTCCTTCTTCGAGTATCGGGGGATTTGGGCCTGATCAGGGATATTCAATGTCTTTTGCCTCCGATTCATTGAAGTAGAAGTCCTCTTCCAAAATAAGCTTAGTGATAGCTGTTCTGATGTCCAGTAGCTCTTTTCGGTCATAGGAAACAAAGGGGGGGTTAAGATCAGAGCAAAACAGTACACAAAACAGCACAATTGATCAGGAGCCCGTAAAACAACTGCTATTCCCTCCAGCGCCGTTCTCTATTATTCTCACCACTCTCTCTGATGATTCGCAGAGATCTGTGAATAAAGTGACACGGAAGAGCAAAACAGCCTCTAACAACGTTTCTAATGAAGGCTCTGGGAAATACTTTGGCTACTTAAGATGTATCTTAAGAATGTTCTAATGCCGAAGGCTCTGGGAAACAAGGCCCAGGTAGCTAGACCTAAGACCAGGGTTGGGTAGGTTACTTTCCAAATGTAATCCTTTACAGTTACTAGTTACCTTTCCAAAATGTGTATCAGTAAAGCAATTTTTGAATTAAGAAAACTCAGTAACAATCTGATTACTTTCAGTTACTTTTTGATTACTTTCCCCTTAAAGGAATGCTATGTGTCATCATAGTGGTCTCTGACTTGTGGTCAGAATTTAAATGTAGGCCATTTTTCAATGCTGAATTGAATGTCATTGAGAAAGGTGTCCTAATGTTTTGCTTGTTGTTGCAAACATCCTTCATGAATGTAAAAGTCATCCAAGAAATAATAATCTAGTTTTTCAAAAGTATCTGTAATCTGATTACAATATTTTTGCTGATAAAGTAACTGATTTGTTTTTTTGTAATCCGATTACAGATTACAGTAGATTATCGCCATCAATATGCACTCAAATCGCCCGCACAGCTGATCTCAATTGCAAACATATAGGCCACCGAATTACCTCTCCTTAATAAAGCGGATGTCGGTGTTTACTCTTAGTCCTGGTTACTGCCAACATTTTTCAATAATATTTTGCCCTCTGGTGGGTATTATCATCATAGCAATTTAATTCAGCTTTTTTAGGACAAGGGCAATTTATCTCTTTTAAAAATCATTCCATACAACTGAAATAAAGCTGTACAATTTCTCATTACCCACTGCAAATCTACCATTAGTAGACAAGCCAACCTGGAAAAAGTGCTTGCTTTTTGCTTTTCACAGGCTGTCATCCATGCTAGATGAAACAATGATGGGGTGATACACAAAGTTAAGGTGGATAACACGTTACATTTCGATTTGTGAGGCAAACTTTCAAGGTGTAGAAGGTCAAAGCACATATATGGCAATGTAGCCTACCCTACACATTTTATGAATGGAAAAATCATGGTGTAAAATGTTTTTAGTTTTTTTTTCAAAAATGCGTGTAATCCATTAATGATTTGACAGACTTACTAAAAAGGAAAAGGAAATATTCCTGAATTGTAGGCTACACATTTGTATTTTTTTTAATCAAATTATATTGTATTCTAATAGTTATTATATACTGAACAAAAATACATAAATGCAAGTTACAGTTTATGTAAGGAAATCAGTCAATTTATATAAATTCATTAGGCCCTAATCTATGGATTTAACATGACTGGGGAGCCAGGCCCAGACAATAAGAGGGCTTTATAACAAACAGAAATACTCCTCACCATGGTTTCACATGGTCTGTGGTTGTGAGGACAGTTAATGTACTGCCAAGATATCTAAAACGACGTTGGAGGCAGCTTAGAGTAGAGAAATAAACATGATATTTTCTGTCAAAAGCTCTGGTGGACATTCCTGCAGTCAGCATGCCAATTGCACACTCCCTCAAAACTTGAGACATCTGTGGCATTGTGTTGTATGACAAAACCGCTCCTTTAAAAGTGGCCTTTTATTGTCCCCAGCACAAGGTGCACCTGTGTAATGATCATGCTGTTTAATCATCTTCTTGATATGCCACACCTGTCAGGTGGATAGATTTTCTTGGCAAAGGAGAAATGCTCACTAGCAGGGATGTAAACACATTTGTGCACATATTTGAGAGAAATAAGTATTTTCTGTATTTGGAAAATTTCTGGGATGTTTTATTTCAACTCATGAAACATGGACCAACACTTTACATGTTGCGTTTATATTTTTGTTCTGTGTATTTTTTTAAATTATATATCGCTTTCAAAAACAAAACAACATATTAACAGCATACAGCTTGGCGTGATTGTCTGTGTGTGATGAGCTGTTCGTGGTTAGGCTGGTAGTGTAAGATTTCCAATGTTGTGTGGCTAGTGGAGATTATTTATTTATCTGTAGAACAACGTGATAGCAGTTCATGGTGTACCTTTGTTTTCATACAGGGTTACAGTAATGAGGCCAGTAGGCCTACTGTAGCATATTGTACTTTATTGAAGAAACAATGTCTGAATTGGAAAGAAATGTGGTAGAGAGAGGAATGTATCATTATTTTAACCAAAGAAACAGATGCAAAGTGTTTTGTTATAATGATATTCAAATTGTCTATCACATGTTTCTGCAATCCATGTCACTTTCATTTACAATGTGGTAATTATTTATTAAAGGTTGGTCTTCAATAAGTTAGTTTTCGCAGAAGAGTAGCCTCGATGTAGACAGTAATTGTCTGCAATTAAATGTGTTAACTATGTGTAGCGGGTTAAGAAATCCAGCAGTAACCTGTAGGTGTGTGTGTTATTGGTTTCATAGCAGTGTGTGTGTGTGTGTGTGTGTGTGTGTGTGTGTGTGTGTGTGTGTGTGTGTGTGTGTGTGTGTGTGTGTGTGTGGAGAGTCAGTCCAAATAGTCTCTAAGGTGCAAGCGGGTAGACAGCTGGGGTCTAGCTGTTCAAAAGTCTAATGGCCTGGTGGTAGAAGCTGTCTAGGAGCCTGTTGGTCCGAGACAGATGCTCAGATACCGTTTGCCAGATGGTAACGGAGTGAACAGTCAGTGACTCCAGTGACGTCCTGGACGATCTTCTGGGCCTCCCTCCGCCTGGTGTAAATGTCCTGGATGGCAGGGAGCTCGCCCCCTGTGATTTATTGGACCTTCTGCACCACCCTCTGTAGACCCTTGCTGTTGAGAGAGGTGCAGTTGCCATACCAGGTGGTGATGCAACACCAGGTGGTGATGCAACAAGACAAGATGCTCCATAGTGCTACAGAAACACTAAACAGTGATTTAAATTTGTTAAGGACAAGTTGATTAACCCTCCTGTTGTGTTCATTTCATGTTAATTAATTATGTTTAAATCCACAATAATACATATATTATCACCTAATGTTGTGTTAGATCTTTTTATCAACTTAAGTTCTTGTGAACATTACAAGTTTTGAACTTCTATTTGCTATTTATGGCCTGTAGTGTGTGTGTGTGTGTGTGTGTGTGTGTGTGTGTGTGTGTGTGTGTGTGTGTGTGTGTGTGTGTGTGTGTGTGTGTGTGTGTGTGTGTGTGTGTGTGTGTGTGTGTGTGTGTGTGTGTGTGTGTGTTCAAACACACATGCATGTGGGGGTCTGGGAGAGGAAGTGTGTCCATCTGATGAATGGGCATGTGCCTGAACTCAATTTTATACACTAATTGTAGTCTCACCCAGTCATTTCTAATGACCGGTCATTTTTTGACCGGGAACACCACAGGTGTACAAAAGTTAAATCAAAAAATAAAACACTCAAAATGTAATGAAAATCATCAAAATGTATTTTGTGTGTTCAGATGACCTGTGTGGACAAAGTCATGGAACCTTATGACAATCAGATTAAATGAACTACATTTTTCAGAGAGAAAACTCTGAAATTCAACCGGAACACATCAGGGTTAACAAAGTCAAGAAATGAATATACCACATTTGGCTATGATAAAAAATATGCCTCTGGGGTCAAAATGACCCCAGTTGGTAGCTTGAGGGTTATTAAAGTGATGTACGGAGTGCTACTTTGTGCAAAAAGTCAGGTGAAATGTATTGGTTTAATTAGTCATTCTTAATGCTATTAACCTGCACTATAATATAGATCTGGAACTCTTTAATTGATCATCTCCAGCACTAACCCAACATCAACATATGTGAAAATGCACGTTTCTATGTTTTGCAGTCAGAAAGATAGAGGAAGGTAAGTTTTTCCAATGTCATCATCTGGTGTGCATCATGTGATTTCAATCAATTATGAGTAGGCATTGCCTACTAATTGGTTAAAATCACATGATGTTGGTGTAGTGCTGGAGATGATGAATATGAAGTTTACTTTTTTGAATTTCGCTTTAACATTACATTACGTGATAAAAGGAGCAGGTTAGCATTTTTTGTCATGAATCTTGTTCTTCAGGGAGCTCAGCAGAGTGGTCACTAGCTGGCAAATCCACAAAGTAATCCAATCTGTTTTGAAACCTTACCCTAACCTTAACCCTAACCTTAACCTCACTGTTAACCCAAATGCTTAATCCTAACCTTAAAGCACATTTTGGTTTTCATGAATTTGTACAATATAGCCCGTTTTTACGTTGCAGCTGGCCTATCTAAGTGGAAATTGCTCAGTTCTGCCTCCAGGACAAGACTGCGGAGACACAAAAGCAAGTTCAGATTGGACCAGGGTCGAATCTGGGAGTGTTTAATTAAAGCTTAGTTGGTAATTTTTGCCTACAGAGGGCATCAATCTATTATTCATTTATAATTACCTCTCTGGTTAAGGTCTCTGGTCAGCTCTTTGGTTTATTTTTCTGTAATCATGAACCCCTTCCAGGCCCAACAATCCAGCAAGCATACAGTAAGCTTTCAAAGACAGGATGATGTTTCATTTATTTTCAGCAGTAGCCTATACATGCAATAACCAATATTATACCTCAGAAATAATGAAGCAATTGTATATGTATATGTGCAATACAAAATCAATACAGGTCTGACAGTATTTCAGAGATGTATTCGTTGTTCCACTATGTATGATACTGTGTATATACAGCAAGTGTGAGTGGGATGATAATATTCAGATGCAATTCATACACCCTTGATTGATCACCAAGCACTAATCCACAGAATAAACACAGAGATTAAGATACTTGAATATTAATGTTCTTGAATTGCTAAACATTTGCTGGCAGTGTGCAAAGCAGAAGGATAAGTGTGCTTGTAAAAATATGTCAAAGCAAAGAGTCCTGTTGTTTTAGTTTAGCTGACTTATAAAAAGACAATTCCGGAGTCCATTTTGACAACTACATGAAATAACATGCACCTACTTCTTACCAATATCCAGCTAGGAAAGGGCAGGCAGGTTCCCGAGTTGTTATTCAAACCAAATATAATTTTATTTGTCACATCCTTCATAAACAACAGTGAAATGCTTACTTATGGGCCCTTCCCAACAATGCAGGGAGAAAGAAAATAGAAATAATATAAAGATAATAACACATAATAATAAAAGTAATAATAAATACACAATGAGTAATGACAACTTGGCTATATACACGTACTGAGTCGATATGTCGGGGTATGAGGTAATTGAGGTAGATATAGTGCCTTCAGAAGTATTGATTTTCCTATTTTTGTTGTTACAAAGTGGACTTAATTGTCATTTTGGGTCAATAATTTACACAAAATATTCTGTAATGTCAAAGTGGACAAACAATTCTAACATTTTATGAACAATTTATGAAATACAAGACACCAATATATCATGATTAGATTAGTATTCACCCCGCTGACACAATACGTTAGAAACACCTTTGGCAGCGATTACAGCTGTGAGTCTTTTTGGGTATGTCTCTAAGAGCTTTGCACACCTGGATTGTTCAACATTTGCCCATTATTCTTTAAAAAAGCATTCAAGCTCTGTCAAGCTGGTTGTTGATCATTGCTAGAAAGCCATTCTCAAGTCTTGCCATAGATTTTCAAGACGATTTAAGTCAAAACTGTAACTAGGCCACTCAGGAACATTCAATGTCGTCTTGGTAAGCAATTCTAGTGTAAATTTGGCCTTGTGTTTTAGGTTATTGTCCTGCTGAAAGGTGAATTCATCTCCCAGTGTCTGTTGGAAAAAAGACTGAACCAGATTTTTCCTCTAATATTTTGCTAGTGCTTAGCCGTTTCTTTTTATCCCCCCAAAACCTCTCAAGTCCTTGTCGATGACAAGCATACCCAAAACATGATGCAGCCACCATCATGCTTGAAAATATGAAGAGTGGTGCTCAGTGATGTGTTCTGTTGGATTTGCCCAAAACATAATGCTTTGTATTCTGGACAGAAAGTTTATTTCTTTACCACATTTGTTCAGTATTACTAAAGTGTCTTGTTGTAAACAGGAAGCATTTTTTTGAATATTTTTATTCTGTACAATGCTTCCTTCATTTCACTCTGTCATTTTGGTTAGTGTTAGGGAGTAACTACAATGTTGTTGATCCAAATTCAGTTTTCGCATATCACAACCATAAAACACCGTAACTCTTCTAAAATCACCATTGACCTCATGGTGAAATCCCTGAGCAGTTCTGTTCATTAGGAAGGACGCCTGTATATTTGTAGTAACTGGGTGCATTGATACCCCATCCAAAACCTAATTAATAACTTCTCCATCCTCAAAGGGATATTCAGCGTCATCCAATCGGTGCCCTTCTTTGTGACCCATTGAAAAACCTCCCTTGTCTTTGTGGTTGAATCTGTGTTTGAATTTCACTACTCGATTGAGGGACCTTACAGATAATTGTATGTGTGGGGTACAGAGATGGAGTAGTCATTCAAAAACAATGTTTATCATTACGGAACACAGAAGTCCATGATTTGTTAAGCACACTTTTACTCCTGAACTTCATTTTTTTTTTAAATTTCACCTTTATTTAACCAGGTAGGCTAGTTGAGAACAAGTTCTCATTTACAACTGCGACCTGGCCAAGATAAAGCAAAGCAGTTTGACACAAACAACAACACAGAGTTACACATGGAATAAACAAACGTACAGTCAATAACACAATAGAAAAAGTCTATATACAGTGTGTGCAAATGAGGTAAGATAAGGGAAGTAAGGCAATAAATAGGCCATAGAGGTGAAATAATTACAATTTCGCAATTAACCTTTCTGGACTACCCATCCCGGATCCGGGATAATTGTCATCAGCAACACTGAATAGCATAGCATAGCATAGCGGCACAGTCAAATAATATTACTAGAAAATATTCATATTCATGAAATCACAAGTGCAATATTGCAAAACACAGTTTAGCCTCAGATTTTGAAATTATGCTTTACAGCGAAAGCAATACAAGCGTTTGTGTAAGTTTATCGATCGCTCGACAAAACATTTAGTACACTTAGCATCAGGTAACTTGGTCACGAAAATCAATCAAATTAATCGTTTACCTTTGATGATCTTCGGATGTTTTCACTCACGAGACTCCCAATTAGACAACAAATGTTCCTTTTGTTCCATAAAGATATTGTTTTATATCCAAATACCAAATACCGTTCGTTTGGCGCGTTATCCTCAGAAATCCACAGGAAAGAGCGGTCACGACAACGGAAATTCCAAATTATATCCATAATGTCCACAGAAACATGTCAAACGTTTTTTATAATCAATCCTCAGGGTGTTTTTCAAATATCTATTCGATAATATATCAACCGGGACTGTTGGTTTTTCACTAGGACCGGGAGTAACAATGGCCGCCTTTCTCTGTTGCGTACAACTCACTCAGAGCCCCCACCTATCCACTTACGCAATGTGGTCGTTCACGCTCATTTTTCAAAATAAAAGCCTGAAACTATGTCTAAAGGCTGTTGAAGCCATAGAAAAAGGAATCTGGTTGATATCCCTTTAAATGGGTAATAGGGATGCATAAGAACAGAGAGGTTTCAAAAACAGAGGCACTTCCTGATTGGATTTTCCTCAGGTTTTAGCCTGCAATATCAGTTCTGTTTAACTCACAGACAAAATTTTGACCGTTTTGGAAACTTTAGAGTGTTTTCTATCCTAATCTGACAATTATATGCATATTCTAGTTTCGGGGGCTGAGAAATAGGCAGTTTCAAATGGGTACGTTTTTTAGCCAAAAACGAAAATACTGCCCCTAGCCTTAAAGAAGTTTTAAACACTGGAGTGATAGATGTGCAGAAGATGAATGTGTGTTCCACACTTGGTACCGCTTGCCGTGCGTTAGCAGAGAGAACAGTCTATTAATTGGGTGGCTGGAGTCTTTGACAAGTTTTAGAGCCTTCCTCTGACACCGCCTGGTATAGAGGTCCTGGATGGCAGGAAGCTCTGCCCCAGTGATGTACTGGGACGTACACACTACCCTCTGTAGTGTCTTGCGGTCGGATGCCAAGCAGTTGCCATGCACTCTTAGAAAAAAGGGTTCCAAAAGGGTTCTTTGCAGAGGGATACATTTCTACTGTTTTGATCTGAGGAACCCTTTTTGGAAAACAACGGTTCTTTGTAAGACAAATGGTTCTACCTAGAATGCTTAACATCCTAAGAACCATTTTTGGAAGAAAGGGTTGTTTTATGATTCTTTGGAAGGCAATAAGGATTCTTTGGAAGGCAAGAAAGGTTCTACATAGAACCATATATCATATTTCCCAGCATGCTCTATTACAGGGTGATTTTCAGAATGTATTTATTTTAATGTGTTTTTGCATGTACATTGATCGGTTGATCAATGTTATGCTACACAAAGATAAATAACATACATTAAACAACTAAATCAATTAGTAGTAGGATTTAGTAGTCTCAGTGTTTAATCTTCCCTACCCTGGCAGTCATTCTGAATGCAGTTTGCGGGTGATGAAAAAATCCACTTGTTGGATATCCTAATTGTCTGTATTCTAATAGGAATACAGGCCTAATGTGGCGTATAAACCAGGGGTTTCCTAACAACACTGTGTTAGGATATAACTAGGCCCTCAACGAAATACCTTATGACACAGTATACATCATGTATTGTCATAAATAATTACATTTTAAAGGCTAATAAGGCTGGTGGAAACATTCAAAGAGGGTTCTACGAATTAAAATGGTTATTGTTCTAGGCAGAACCCTTCATAGAAGGTTCTAGGTAGAAGCATATACAGGGGGTTCTATGAAGAACCCCACACACAGGAAAAGGTTTCTACCTAGCACCAAAAATGGTTCCCCTATGGGTACAAGACAAACCAAAAAAACCTATTTTGTTCTACTTAGCACCTTTTTTTAAGAGTGTACAAAACTTTGATGCAGCTGGTCTAGATGCTCTCAATGGTGGAGCTGTAGAACTTTTTGAGGATCTGAGGGCCCATGCCAAATGGGTACACCGTTGGGATTCGAGTGGCTTCAGCAACATAAATAGATATCTACTCTCTACCTTTGTGCTAAATTATATTATAAACATGGGTCAAATTAAATCCTACTGTGTGATATCATCTCATTAAACCAATGTGATATTTGAAGTCTCAACTTAATACAAAAAAGTATGACTGCACATTATAGGTTACCAGTGGTTATAGGTTACCAATGAGGTATTTCAATGAATAAAAGTGACAGTTATTTAAATACGTCAGGCTTTCAATCCAATGCAGATGTTTTACATGCTAAGCATAAACTCACACAGGGGCAGTTTTGATACCCCATCTTAGTTATTATTTTACTTAAAGGGTAATTTCACCCTGGCTCTGCCAAGGCATATAGTTATTACTATATTAACAACATTACGATTTTACATAAACATCCCAATTATCCAAGCCACAAGCTAGAACTCGCACATTTTCATTTCAAATCAAATCAAATCAGATTTAATTGGTCACATACACATGGTTAGCAGATGTTATTGTGAGTGTAGCAATAACTGGTAGAATCGCTCCCTGTGTATCGTCTACTCATAGTGAACCACAAAGTCTTGGCATTCATAGTGAATGATGATACCACCCGCTAGGTAGAGGGAGCGTGCCCACAAACTTGAATAATGGCATTGTTTACTTCGAACAACCAACACACAGTAATCTCAGAACTTCTCTTTTTTTTTTACGTTTGTTTTTCGCTAATGTTTGTCACCATGCCCGTGTGGTGTTCTGTGCCTGGCTGTGTTAATTACAAACAAGCGCAAAAATGTTTTACCTTTCACCGTTCTATCGATTTCTTTCCTTCACAACAAAACAGATTATTTTCAATTAGAGGTAACCTAAAATTAGCTAGCTAGCTAGCCTAATTGGACTAGCTGGGTAAGTTAGCTAGCTAGCTAATGTTACAGTCCTGTAATGAACTCTGAAATCCATCAGCTTAATCATACAGCTGTATTTTGGTATACACACTATCAATCAATTTCGCTAATGCCATGCTAGTCACTGCTAGACTGGTAGCTACCTTCAGCAGAGTCAACATGTTTGTTGTTCGCTCTATCATTGACTGACTTTAGCTAATGTAAGCTAGCTAATGTTGCCCTTATTTGGTATCTCAATTTGGTAGGCATCTATTCCACCCTTGTCTGGAAAAAACACTCCGTTAATAAAATTGAATGGTCGATATAGCTAACTCACTCTGTTTTTGTGTTGGTAGCAATGATGAATGTGTATAAAATGATCTATGGTTGGTTAGTTGGTTCTCAGCCAGTCTCATCTGGCTAGAAATCTTTCTGCCAATTTAGTGACGCTAGTTAGCTAACAGCAAGCTGACAATATTGAAATGTCCATGTTAGCTATGTTTAGCTAGCCAGTCTAATGGAGATCATTACAATTTGTGGGGTGGTTAAATTGTATATTTTTATGTATTTGTTGTAAGTAGTACAGAATCGGATTTCACCAACATGCGCTTCCAACCCCTAGCTCTGCACAATGTGAAGGTAAGTTGGTCATAATATTTACAAGCTGACGGCTAAGAAAGCTCCATTTACAGTACGCATAAACATGTATTGGATAGTGTTTGTATGGTTTGTGCTTGTGTTACGGGGTTACAGGTGGTTCGAGGTAGCCCGAGGACTACAGAGTACCTTCCAGACCATGTAATCAATGTATTCTACCCCTCTTCTCTTTTTACCTTTTCTTTTTGTAAAATTCAGGATATCTGGAGTGATTCCACAGTTGCCTGCTGAAAAATACCCCAAAGCCGGGGCATTTTGGGTACACAAGCATGAGAGAGCGGACACACCTTGCGGTTATGGATCACAACAGGACTGTGGGACAGAAACCAGCAAGGAACACTGAAAGGTATAAAATCAAGACTACAACAGTAATGACACACAACTTAATTCTTGTCTCTGCAGATTCTCAAAACACAATACAAATACATGTCTACAAAATCCCCCTGCAAAGGATTACTATTGACAAGAATGATCTGTCAACGTCAATGGGCTGGGGGAGGTTTACAGACAGTACTTTGAGATAAGGATGGGGGTTTTGGTTGTGCAGGGTTGTGCTTAGACAGTAAATGTATTGTTGTGTATGAGAACGATTGAGGTGCCATTTCTCCTCAATCTCCCATACACAACAATTCATACTGTGTAAGAACTGCCTTCCTAAGACTTTTCACATCTTTAGTTCCCCCAGCCCATTTACTTTGTTGACTGATCTTTCCTCTCAAAAGCAGCTCCCAATGTCCCCTCACTGTCACTTAACATTAGGCCAGACGGTCCCATTCGGTTGATACATTGACCAACAAGGCCTGTTGCCCTACGTTCCCTCCACGAAAAGTGTAAAACGCTAACACCGTAACCATGTCTTTCCAGGAGACACGCAGTACCAGCAAATCTTCCGCAAGAGGACGAAACCGTTGGTGGTTAATTAGACCATACACCACGTTCGGTAGAGCATTATCCAGCTGGTCGTTCACCGCAGACAGGACAAGCCCATCACCATAAGAACAAATAGTCTCAGCTTCCCCAGTCCACCATGTCAAACACAACTGCCAGTGTACTGAAGCCGGATAAAGGACTATGGCTGCATTTACACAGGCAGCCCAATTCTGAGCTTAATTTCACTAATTGGTATTTTGACCAATCAGATCAGTTCTGAACAAGATCGGATGTGATTAAGACCAATTAGTGTAAAAATATCTGAATTTGGCTGCCTGTGTAAACACAGCCAGTGTGGCTCAGCATAAGACCATGTATAACAGGGGTCTCCAACCCTGTTCCTGGAGAGCTACCCTCCTGTAGGTTTTCTTGCTGCAACCCCAGTTGTAACTAACCTGGTTCAGCTTATCAACCAGCAAATTATTTGAATCAGGTGTGCTAGATTAGGGTTGGAGTAAAAACCTACACGACGGTAGCTCTCCAGGCACAGGGTTGGAGAGCCCTAATGTAGAGCCACAACAAAATGAATATGAATATTTTCTATCAATCTTTGAAATGCTAACTCAAGAGAACTGGGTATTCAAGAAGAATGTTATATGGTAAAAGTAACATGCAAATAAATTGTATAAACAGTGTAGTACATTTCAGTGTGTCCGAGTGTGTTTCAGGTGTAGAGACACACAAGTGAAGAGAACTGTAGCTACTGTACAGATTGTGACACCAGATATTGTGATTTACGCAAAGATTTCTCATTTGATTGAGACAGGTGGGTGTCCACCCCAAAGTGCTGCATGTCATGATGACAAAGACCTGTCTCAATCAATGAGTGAGAAGACTTGAAATAGACTCGATGGTGGTACATATATTGTTGGATTACTTTATGGAGCAAAGAAAGTATTTATTTTAAGAACAGAGCATTTTCTAAGTTCAAACTGACCCAGAGTTGCAAAGAAAAAGCCATATCTCAGATTGGCCAATAAAAATAAAAGATTAAGATCGGCAAAATAACACAGACACTGGACAGAGGAACTCTGCCTAGAAGGTCAGCATCCCAGAGTCACCTCTTCACTGTTGACGTTGAGACTGGTGTTTGTTGGGTACTATTTAATGAAGCTACCAGTTGAGGACTTGTTAGGCGTCTGTTTCTCAAACTAGACACTAATGTACTTGTCCTCTTGCTCAGTTGTGCACCGGGGCCACCCACTCCTCTTTCTATTCTGGTTAGAGCCAATTTGCACTGTTCTGTGAAGGGAGTAGTACACAGCATTGTACGAGATCTTCAGTTTCTTGGCAATTTCTCGCATGGAATAGCCTTTGTTTCTCAGAACAAGAATAGACTGACGAGTTTCAGAAGAAAGTTCTTCGTTTCTGGCCATTTTAAGCCTGTAATCGAACCCACAAATGCTGATCCTCTAGATACTCAACTCGTATAAAGAAGGCCAGTTTTATTGCTTCTTTAATCAGAACAACAGTTTTCAGCTGTGCTAACATAATTGAAAAAGGGTTTTCTAATGATCAACTAGCCATTTAAAATGATAAACTTGTGCCATTGGAACACAGGAGTGATGGTTGCTGATAATGGGCCTCTGTACGCCTATGTAAATATTCCATAGAAAATCTGCCGTTTCCTGCTACAATCGTCATTTACAACATTAACAATGTCTACACTGTATTTCTGATCAATTTTATGTAATTTTAATGGACAATTTTTGGGGCTTTTCTTTCAAAAACAAGGACATTTCTAACTGACCCCAAACTTTTGAACGGTAGTGTACATTTTATGAGACTCCTGTTCTCCCGAATCAAGGATGAAGATGGCATCGCCAAGGTTGGTCAGAAATTCTCTGTGCTACACCAAACAGTACTTAAAACTTCTTAAGGGCCGGGGGCAGGGTTCAGAAATTCGGATGACTGACGTGCCCAAAGTAAACTGCCTGTTACTCAGGGCCAGAAGCTAGGATATGCATATAATTGGTAGCATTGGATAGAAAACACTCTGACGTTTCCAAAACTGTTGAAACAATGTCTGTGAGTATAACAGAACTGATATGGCAGGTGAAAACCAGAGGAAAATCCATCTGGAAATGTCTTTTTTGAGGTCACAGGCCATTTCAATGCCAGTGAAGTGCTTATGGGATATACAAATAAATAGGACCCAGATTGCAGTTCCTATGGCTCCCACTAGATGTCAACAGTCTTTAGACAGGGTTTCAGGCTTGTTTCTTGAAAAATGAACAAGTAGTTGTAATTTTTCCAAGGTGTCTCTCATTAGAAAAGTAGTCTTGTTGCGCGTGTGAATGAGGTGCGCGCTCTTCGTTATTTATCTTCCCTATTGAACATACTATTCTCCATCTTAAATATTATAGTTTATTTAGATATTAGAGTACCTGAGGATTAATTAGAAACATTGTTTGACTTGTTTGGATGAACTTTACCCATAACCTTTTGGATTCGTTTGTATGCATGTTGAACGAGTGGATTACTGAGATCATTGGCGCCAACTAATCTGACATTTTTGGATATAAAGAAGGACTTTATCGAACAAAACGACCATTCATTGTGTAGCTGGGACCATTGGGATTGCAAACAGAGGAATATATTCAAAGGTAATTGATTTATTTCATCGCTATTTGTGATTTTGTGACGCCTGTGCTGGTTGAAAAAGTATTTTGATGTGGGGCACTGTCCTCAGATAATCGCATGGTATGCTTTCTGACAAATCTGACAACGCGGTTGGATTAACAAGAAGTTAACCTGTCTGGCTCTGGCGTTCCGCCAGCGGAACTCCTCCCACAATCCACTGAAAAGGCAGAGCGCGAAATTCAAAAGATATTTTTTAGAAATATTTAACTTTCACACATTAACAAGTCCAATACATCAAATGAAAGATACACATCTTGTGAATCCAGTCAACATGTCCGATTTTTAAAATGTTTTACAGCGAAAACACCACATATATTTATGTTAGCTCACCACCAAATACAAAAAAGGACAGACATTTTTCACAGCACAGGTAGCATGCACAAAGCCAACCTAACTAACCAAGAACCAACCAAACTAACCAACAAACAACTTCATCAGATGACAGTCTTATAACATGTTATTCAATAAATCTGTTTTGTTCGAAAAATGTGCATATTTCAGGTATAAATCATAGTTTACATTGCAGCTACAATCAGAAATTGCACCGAAAGCAGCCAGAATAAATACAGACACCAACTTCGAATACCTAAATACTCATCATAAAACATTTCTGAAAAATCGATGGTGTACAGCAAATTAAAGACAAACATCTTGTGAATCCAGCCAATATTTCCGATTTTTTAAGTGTTTTACAGCGAAAACACAATATAGCATTATATTAGCTTACTACAATAGCCTACCACACTACCGCATTCATTCATCTAGGCACGTTAGCGATAGCGAATAAACCAGCAAGATATATAATTTTTGACTAACCTTGATAAGCTTCATCAGATGACAGTCCTATAATATCAGGTTATACATACACTTATGTTTTGTTCGAAAATGTGCATATTTAGAGCTGAAATCAGTGGTTATACATTGTGCTAACGTTGTGCTAACGTAGCATCTTTTTCCCACAACGTCCGGATATTTTTCTGACACTTTTTCTGACACACATATTCTGACCAAATAACTATTCATAAACATAACTAAAAAATACATGTTGTATAGGAAATGATAGATACACTAGTTCTTAATGCAATCGCCGTGTTAGAATTCTAAAAATAACTTCATTACGACATCCAGCTTAGGTATAGCGAGAGAGTACCCAAAAGCTGGGCGCAAACGACTAGCACAACATGTTCGACAGATATATGAAATAGCATCATAAAATGGGTCCTACTTTTGCTGATCTTTCATCAGAATGTTGTACAAGGGGTCCTTTGTCGGGAACAATCGTTGTTTGGATTTAGACTGTCCTCTTCTCCAGTCAATTAGCACGGAAAGCTAGCAAAGTGGCGCTAAGCTCTCCTTCCTGAACAAAGGCACACAACGCAACACGCCTAACGTCCCGAAAAAATTTCAATAATCTAATGAAAAAACATACTTTACGATGATATTGTCACATGTATCAAATAAAATCAAAGCCGGAGATATTAGTCGTCTATAACGACAGCTGTACAGAAGGCAAAACCAGGTCCCTTCGCGCACTCTCCAGAAAACAGGAAACTGGTGACACGTCATGCCAAGAGCTATTATGCGAGCCCAGATCAAGTTACACACTCAATTTCTTCTCTCACTGCTTGTCGACATCTAGTGGAAGACGTATGAAGTGCATCTAAACTAATAAATATCAAGGACTTTAATAGGCAGCCCCTAGAAGAGTGCATCGATTTCAGATTTTCCACTTCCTGTCAGGAAGTTTGCTGCAAAAGGAGTTCTGTTTTACTCACAGATATAATTCAAACGGTTTTAGAAACTAGAGAGTGTTTTCTATCCAATAGTAATATGCATATTGTACGAGCAAGAATTGAGTACGAGGCCGTTTAAATTGGGCACGATTTTCCCCCAAAGTGAAAACAGCGCCCTCTGTTCTCAACAGGTTAAGATTGTATTACTTGGCCTTTATTGTTATTTTATTATAGATTATTTATTGAAGTTTTTTATGGTTATGCCTCTCAGGCGCATGAACCGCGGCGGGACACCTACGAGAACATCCGGTGAAATTGCAGAGCGCGAAATTCAAAATAGAAAAATAATAATATTAAACATTCATGAAAACACAAGTGTCTAACATCATTTAAAAGCTTAAAGGCATACAAGTTCCTGAGTAAAAGCTCACAGAAGTCCACAGGCTTCAGGTACAATTCAGATCAGAGACTGCAGTTTGTAAGTGTACATGTGTGCTGGAGCAGTGAGCGAAGCTTGGGGGTACCTGTACCAGACGGGGGGAGCAGGCCTGGGTAATCAGGAGCAGACCGAAAGGTGGGAGCCAAGCAGTGCAGCACACCATGGGAGTAGAGTAGTTCATGAGCCCTAGGAAGATAACCTGTAACTCCCAATAATGGATACCAAAACTCTTTGGTTAAATCACATTATCTATCTAGTGTAACAATCTGTAGCCAAGAAAACTGGTGATCAGCAGATGATGGAAGAGGTAGTCATTATGAAATTGCCATTCCAAAAAAACATACAGTAAGTTTGGGGAATGCTTGTAAAGCTGTGGGAGGAGTGTTGTCATGATCAAACTACCTTTCAGCTCTTCATGGGTCATATGATTGAAATCCAGAGGGAGGGATACAGTTCACGGGATACAGTTCTGCTACAATGACACATGCAGGCAGAGGAATTCTGTTTCTGTGTCTAGAATCCCCTCCAGGAAGAAGCCCAGGCACCACACAGTATTTTTTGTAAGACAAAAACATTATACTCTATTGTACAGTTTGAACAACAGTTGAACCGTGCCAGCATAACATCAACATTAGGGTAGACTAGTTGAACATGCATACATGTGCACAGGCACAGAGATTACCTCTACAACAATATATAGCCTAATAGAAAGAAATGTGGCATAACCCTCAACCTTTGCACAGTGACCAGACCATACAAATGAACCTGTGTAGGTAGGCAGACAGTATCTACCTACAGCCAAAACTATCAGGCATGCTTAGGGAAATAGTTTAATAATAAAACCAGCATCAGTTTTAGAGATTTACAAAATTAAATTGTTGTATTATTGTTTCTCCTCACTGTTTGCTAGTAAACTTAGCTTGCTAGCTTGCTGGATGTGCAATACTTGTTATTTGCATCTGTTTCGAATCATTCAATCATTCTTGCATCATGCCTATACTTCTGTGCGATTGAAATGCATCCAGTGTCATAATCATAACCAATGTGTCATGACTACCCTTTGAGGATCAGAATGGGTCAGATCAGACTGATGGGGGGGGGGGGGGGGGGGGGGGGAGGAGAGTAACCAGGTCTATCCCTCAGCAGGGAGAGGGGGAGCTGCTAGTTGATTGACTGTTCATACCCTGTCATAAATTACAAGAGAGGGAGACTTTCTTTCTTTAACCTCCAGTATTGGCTAAAGGAATGTCCCTTTGTCTCCAGAGAGTTTTGCCCACCCAAAACTCTAAAGTAGAAAAAGTGGATAATGGAACAATAATTCTAACATAAAGAATGTGGTGAATGGTCAGTGGGGAGCTATGGAAAATAAATATAATATTGCTTTTCATTTTGTGATGTCATTAACAACTGTATGGACAAAATACTGTAACCTGGGAAGTATGTACCCTTTATCTGTCAAGTTTCCATCCAATACGTTGTGTATATAATATGAAAAGTGATGAAGGTATTTGTGTTAAGATAGGAATGTGATTTTAGTTTTCTAATGAGATAAAAGTTTTTGATATCCTTTGCACATTAAGTAGCCACACCCCAAGTGATGTCAGAGAGCTTGTCAGCATGACAGAATGCCCCTTTTGACCAAGAGTGCATAATGGCTTGGATGAGAAATCATCCTTCAGACCAGGAAACGTGAGGCAGAGAGCTGCACATTTGAAATTGTTGAAACCAACCTCAACATGAAGTGAAGAAATTAACTCACCTACGAGACCAGACCACCACCAGTCTGGTACAGCTAAATAGCTGTTCTGAGGAATGAGCACTCACTGGAGACCAGCCAACTAAGAAGAAGGACATTGTGACCTCTTGTGGACAATCAGAGCCTTACATCCACAGGAGACTCAACCAAAACCTTTTCCAAGAAGGTTTGGTTTTGACAGAGATAGACGACGAACGAAGGCATTTCACACGTAAATACATTCATGATTTCTTACTCCAAACGGGCGGTGGTTCATAGGCAAACTATATGATTAACGTTACTGTGAGAATAATTCTGAATTGTCTTGATGATAAGTGTGCCTTTTTTCTCTCTATCTATCTTCTCCCCTCTCCATCTATGTTGTAAGAAGTCATCATATTTTGTCAGTCCACTAGGAACCTTTGTCTCATGTTTATTCTGTGTTATTTTTAAGTTAGCAAGTATATAAATAATAAAACAATTTGTGTAGTACTGAATAATGAGCAAGGCTGGGGTTTTTGAGGATCCAAGAAGGTTGATTTGATAGGGGTAATGATTAATAATGACTGTTTATCGATTAAATAGATATATAGCTTTTAGAGTTTAATTTGGGAGATGGTAACTCTTTAAATAACTTATTCTGTGGTGCCCCAAATCCTAATGAGTTCATTTTTACATTATTCATTTAATCGGGTAACAATTAAACATAGTTAGTGGATTAAATAAATAACAGTCATCAGAATATGCCAACCCTTGTCAATTATGTTACATAGCTAGCTAGTAAAATTATTTACAGTTGCTGATGTTACACATGTTTGTGAACAAGTTACAAATGCGAGGCATGGTACATAACACGTTAGGAGGCGCCAGGCCAACTAGCTAGCCAATTCCAGTCATGCCAACGTTTGCTGGTTCACCTAGCTTTAGGTGGCTGGTGGTAACGTTGTAACTTGCTGTTTTAAAACTAGCAATATCTAAGACTAAAAAGATAAAAGGTTTTTACAACTGATATACAAAAGATCTCAGATTGTAAACCCTCTTCTATTTTTAGTCATAGATATGGCTACCGGTAGTTGTTTAGTTAGCTAACTTAGTTAGCTAGCTACCTAGCTAGCAAAGTTAGCAAACAGAAAAACAATTCAATATCCCCCCACTATAACAGTAGAATGTTAGCCTGCAATACACAATATGGGTTTCAGTAGATAAACTAAAGTTAGCTAGGTGGCTTGCAGGAAAATAACTTACTTAGCTAAACACCATACTTGTCATCTGCCCTCTTGGTGTTTGCATCAGCTATAGCTGAGCTTTTAACGTTAGCTAAATCCAACTCTGATTCAAATCCTCTTCGCTATATTCCGGTTGAAACATGTATGGTTGAATGTCACCATTTAGCTAATAGATGCTCCATCGTCAAATTCGCGTTGATTCGAGGAATCACATGAATCCATTGCATCACCCAACACAAGTTGTAGTCTTTCAGAGACTGGAAAAAATGTGTCTGCTTGTATATTTAGCAATGAATCCGCCAATAGGAACATTGCTGAAAAGACAACCAGTGGCTCCACAAACATATCTACACCCACAGAAACGTATAGTGCGATCAGTATAACATAGCCTTTGCGAAAAGCCACAAAGCAGGACTCCATTCTTTTTTTAGATCTTGCCCCCCCCCCCCCCCCCCCCCCCCCCACCCCGTCATAGGGTGTATCATTCAGCGCGTGAAGCCCTGACCTGCCTTCCTCCTGGGCAATTATGTGTGAAAGACATCTCACTGTCCTAGAAATGCCTCAGACTTGATGACAACAAGCCCAGATTCCCCAAGGGTGAAATTCCCCGTTAAGTCAGCTGAAAATGCCTTCAATGGGGTTGCAGGAAAAGTTGAAATAAGAGTTTCTATTTCATGGGTGACTTTGTATATACATGCTTGACACGCATAGTCTTTTCCTCTACCCCAAGCTTTCTCACCTTCCTTCTCCTCTGAATGCCGATGGCCTACTGCAGTGTGGGGTCCAGGTAACCGAGTGTGGCAGGGAGAGACGTTGGGCCCTTCCGTTGTCAGTCTACTCAGGAGCATAGGAACACCCCAGGGTGTTGTTGGTTCCTCATCAATCTGTGGAAGGGAGAATAATGGTACCATAGGTCCTGAGGCCAGACAATCGGTTTCACTATGCACAGACTCTCTGTCATCATATTCACCTTTCCTACTATAGTTCCTCATTCCTCAATTGTTAATATGGAGTTTATTTCCAAAATGCTATAGCCCCCCTAAAAAATCACAAGCTCTCACAGTCTCACAACAGAATTAGACGTTCATCCATGTTTCTGAAACGTCTAATTTTGAAGTTGTTCCAAACGTCAAATTTCTTAAATGTAGGCATTAACTCTGAATTGTTTAGATTAGGGTTACGTTTAGCCATTAACTCTGAAAGTTTAAGGTAAGGTTTAAGGTTTGGGATAGGCTTAAAACAAATATGTCAAAAACAACATTCTATTGCTGGATTTAAATATGCAACCTTTGGAACCAGAGGCTGATGCTTACACCCATACCCATCCTCTACAGTCTACACCTTAGCAAAATCAAAGCCTATTTGAAGATAACAGTGATCACTGTGCCCCTAGTGGACGGTTTCTTCTCCCAACGTTCTCAGACATGGATGGACGTCAAATACTCACATCAAATCAAATCAAGCTTTATTAATACAGCACATTTCAGACATGGAATGCAACATAATGTTCTTTACAGGAAAAAACAAATGAAAAACAATGAAAATAAAAGCTGAAATATTTACTACACAACAAACACAAGATAAAAAACAAAAGATTGACACAAACTGATTCACTAAAAAGCACATAACTTAAAAGCATGTCTGACATGTATCGGGGAGCACAATCACAGATTGATTTAAAAACCAATAGAAGAATCTTAAAATGAATTCTAAAACTCAAAAGCAGCCAGTGCAGAGACCTTAAAACCAATGTAATGTGTGCTCTTCATTTGGTCTTGGTCAGTATCCATGCTGCCGCATTATGTATGTTTTGCAGTTGACCAATGGCTTTCTTGGGTAGACCAGACAGGAGAGCATTACAATAGTCAAGCCTGCTTGTAATAAAAGCATGGATGAGTCTCTATGTATAAGCCTGAGAGAGAAACGGCTTTACCTTTGCAATGTTCCTCAGGTGGTAAAAAGCTATTTTGTACACATTCCTAATGTGTGATTCCAAATAATGTTCAGAATCTAAAATAACTCCTACCTTTTTTACCTGGTGTTTTATCTTTATTGCCCGTAGAATAAAATGTGTGGCTAGATTCTCTCTCTGTGCTTTGGCTCCAATAATAAGTACCTCGGTCTTGTCTTGATTTAGCTGGAGTAAGTTGTTAACCATCCAAGGAATTAAATCAAGATAAGAGTCTAATAATTTATCCATGATGCTGAACATATATAGGGGTAACATATATATACTGAACAGGACCGGACCCAAAATTGAACCTTGTGGAACGCCACATATGATATGTATTTTCTCTGAGTTATGTTCACCATGGGTGACAAAAAACTATTGACCAGTTAAATAGGGCCTAAACCAACTTAGAAGTGGACCAGATAGGCCAACCCACCTCTACAGTCTGTCTGGTCTTGTCTTGATTTAGCAGGAAGTAATAAGCCATCCAAGTATTTAAATCACTAATACAGTCTAATAATTTATCCATAAAGCTAAAATCCTCTGGTGACACAAAAATGTAAAGTTGTGTATTGTCTGCGTAGCATTGAAAACAATGCTTGGCTTTCTGATAATGCCTGCAAAAGGTAACATACAGTTGAAGTCGGAAGTTTACATACACTTAGGTTGGAGTCATTAAAACTCGTTTTTCAACCACTCCACAAATTTCTTGTTAACGAACTATAGTTTTGGCAAGTCGGTTAGGAAATCTACTTTGTGCATGACACACGTCATTTTTCCAAAAATTGTTTACAGACAGATTATGTCACTTAAAATTCACTGTATCACAATTCCAGTGGGTAAGAAGATTACATACACTAAGTTGACTGTGCCTTTAAACAGCTTGGAAAATTCCAGAAAATTATGTCATGAATTTAGAAGCTTCTGATCGGCTAATTGACATAATTTGAGTCAATTGGAGGTGTATCTGTGGATGTATTTCAGTGTATTTCAAACTCAGTGCCACTTTGCTTGACATCATGGGAAAATCAAAAGAAATCAGCCAAGACCTCAGAAATGTTTTTTGTAGACTTCCACAAGTCTGGTTCATCCTTGGTAGTAATTTCCAAATGCCTGAAGGTACCACGTTCATCTGTACAAGCAATAGTACCCAAGTATAAACACCATGGGACCATGCAGCCGTCATACCGCTCAGAAGGATATGCGTTCTGTCTCCTAGAGATGAACATACTTTGGTGTGAAAAGTGCATATCAATCCCAGAACAACAGAAAAGGACCTTGTGAAGATGCTGGAGGAAACAGGTACAAAAGTATCTATATCCACAGTCAAACGAGTCCTATGTCTGCATAACCTGAAAAGCCGCTCAGCAAGGAAGAAGACACTGCTCCAAAACCGCCATAAAAAAGCCAGACTACAGTTTGCAACTGGACATGGGGACAAAGATCGTACTTTTTGGAGAAATGTCCTCTGGTTTGATGAAACAAAAATAGATCTGTTTGGCCATAATGACCATTGTTATTTTTGGAGGAAAAAGGGGGAGGCTTGCAAGCCGAAGAACACCATCCCAACCATGAAGCATGGGGGTAGCAGCATCATGTTGTGAGGGTGCTTTGCTGCAGGAGGGACTGGTGCACTTCACAAAATAGATGGCATCACGAGGATGGAAAATTATGTGGATATATTGAAGCAACTTCTCAAGACATCAGTCAGGAAGTAAAAGCTTGGTCTTCAAAATGGACAATGACACCAAGCATACTTCCAAAGTTGTGGAAATGGCTTAAGGACAACAAAGTGAAGGTATTGGAGTGGCCATCACAAAGCCCTGACCTCAATCCTATAGAAAATTTGTGGGCAGAACTGAAAAAGCGTGTGTGAGCAAGGAGGCCTACAAACCTGACTCAGTTACACCAGCTCTGTCAGGAGGAATGGGCCAACATTCACACAACTTATTGTGGGAAGCTTGTGGAAGGCTACCCGAAATGTTTGACCCAAGTTAAACAATTTAAATGCAATGTTACCAAATACTAATTGAGTGTATGTAAACTTCTGACCCACTGGGAATGTGATGAAAGAAATATAAGGTTAAATAAATAATTCTCTCTACAATTATTCTGACATTTCACGTTCTTAAAATAAAGTGGTGATCCTAACTGACCTAAGACAGGGATTTTTTACAAGGATTAAATGTCAGGAATTGTGAAAAACTGAGTTTAAATGTATTTGGCTAAGGTGTACGTAAACTTACGACTTCATCTGTATATATACTGAACAGTACGTGCCCAAATACGAACCTTGTGGAACGCCACATGTGATATGTATTTTCTATGAGTTATGTTCACCAAGGGTGACAAAAAACTATTCACCGGTTAAATAGGTTCTAACCAAATTTAGAACTGGACCTGAGAGGCCAACCCACCTCTACAGTCTGTCCAAAAGGACATCATGGTCACAGTGATTTCATAGATTTTAGGTGTATAGTTTTTGCACAAATTATCCATTGTTCCGTTGCTCATATACTGTATATTTGACTGTGATATGTGGTGGTCTCATCTAACTATCTTAAAAGATGAATGCGCTAACTAAGAGCATCTGCTGAATGACTAAAATGTCAAATGTAAATGTTTGCATACACATCTCATATAACTGTATTGATATATATTTTTTAAACAGCTTGATAGTTTTTTTATGAAATAAATAAAAAATGCATTAAAAAGATTCACCGTCCATGGGTTTATGGTGAGAACGTACATGGCTTGAATGCAATGCAATTTTGTTAAAGAAGTGCAAAAATTATCTTAAAATTGTTCTATGATGTTTATAAAACATTTCATTTGCGAGCAGTATAACAGGGAGTGGACAGTCTCCCTTTCTCTTGATATTGGCTTTTTATTCAGCTCCCATGGAAAGTTTTGATGTGGGTAAAACCATCCATAGTCTAAGTTAGCTCATCTGTATTATACACCCACGGGGAGCAATTATGGTGCTTGTACTGTAACTGTATTTAGACATAGCAAACAGATTGTTTCGTTTTTATTAGAATTATATTACAATTACACACTGTCTTTTAAGCCTTAACAATAGCTTAGTGAATTTAATCTTGCTTATTGACTAAGTTTGGCATGTCCATGTCCAGACTGCATTTTACAGTAGGCCTAGCCCCTATATCAGTGTGAAAGCTATAGCCTGTTTGACTGGCCAGTGAGGGGACTAGCCTTCGACATACCCACAGCTTGTTTATTCAACAAAACCCAGGCGTTTCGCGCCACCGCCAGCTACTGAGCCCATAATTCCGGTTGTGAAAAAAATTCTGACACACCCCCAAATCTATAACACTACTGCCAGCACTAAGATTTACCATTGCTTTAGTTTATTTTAAATAGAGCCCTCTATTGTCAGATTAAAATAACTACATTTATTATACAGTAATAAACTAGTTCGAATAAATTGTCTCAGAGCGCCCTCAGCTCTGTGACCAGGGCTGTCTCACTGGGGAATGGACCCAAACAGAACACTCTGCTGCAGGCCAAACTGGTAATAGGTTTTTAAGGACTTATAGCAGTCTCTGGTCACTGCAATGTTTGTTGCAACATACATATATTGACTTCAATTGACATTTTTGAACCATTATGCAAAATACTTTAGACCTCACAATGAGAGTATGGCATTATGCAATAATAAACATATGACTATAGACTTTTAAACAAGTAAATTAAATTGTTGCTGTTTTGCACGCTGGGAGAGAACTTTTCCGTCACAAAAAAATTACAAACTACACTATCAACAGAGAATATAATAATGTGTAAGATCATATACATACTGTCGTGGAAATTCACCATCATGTCGTGGAAAATACCACCAGGGACACTCAAAGTCAATCTTAAATGAATCATCCTTTATTATCAGCACCCTGGAGAGGTTCCAACCAACACATTGCACCATAGTACACATGTCAATCAGGAGCTCTGCTGGGGCAGTCCCAGCAGTTGTCTTGTATACGGATATAGTTATATTTGCATGATTTAGCATAATGAATTCATCATTACCATTTTTTTTTCATTCATGTGACCGACCAATACTGGTTCATGACATGTGACAGACCAATACCTCACGAGGCTTCTTCTCTCTAAGTTGAGATATCTTTCGTCCTCAAAACAAAGGTCTGGGCATACTGCCAAATTGCAGCTACTGAGAGTGAGGATTCGTTCAGTCAGTCACTTGTATGAACACAGAAAACGTTTATTAGAAAAGCACATGAATATAATACAGAAATTAATTATTAGAAAAGCACAAACATTAAAAATATAATCACGTCACCAAATAATTGATTAGAACACATTATTTTACAAAGAATGTCTACAACAGCACTCTGTCGGGTAGTGGTGTAAAGTGCTTAAGTAAAAATACTTTAAAGTACTACTTAAGTTTTTTGGGGTATATGTACTTTACTATTTATATTTTTGACAACTTTACTTTTACTTCACTACATTCCTAAATAAAATTATGTACTTTTTACTTCTTACATTATCCCTATCACCCAAAAGTACTTTTAACATTTTGAATGCTTAGCAGGACAGAAAATGGTCCAATTCACACACTTATCAAGAGAACCTCCCTGGTCATCCCTACTGCCTCTGATCTGGCGGACTCACTAAACTCAACTGCATCGTTTGTAAATTATTTCTGACTGCTGAAGTGTGCCACTGGCTATCCGTAAATAAAATAAAATGCAAGGAAATTGTGCCGTCTGGTTTGCTTAATATAAGGAATTTAATACTTTTAGACTTTTATTCAATTAGTAATTTACTGGGTGACTTTCACTTTTACTTGAGTCATTTTCTATTAAGGTATCTTTACTTTTACTCAAGAATGACAATTGGGTACTTCTTCCACCACTGCTGTCGGGTAACACCATGGTTTAGCCAGAGGACCGCTAGCTTCCATCCTTCTCTTGGTACATTGACTTCAATACAACACCTATGAGGATTGTGGTTCTCACCCCCTTCCATAGACTTACACAGTAATTATGACAACTTTCAAATGATGTCCTCCAGCCTATCAGAGCTATTGTAGCATGAACTGACATGTTGTCCACCCAATCAAAGGATCAGAGAATTAATCTATTACTGAAAGCATAAGCTACCGCTAGCTATCACTGCAGTGTATACAATGGGGTGAGTTGTTGACCAAAGAGAGAGAAAGACAATAGTTGAACAGTTTTGAACAAATTCATTTATTCCAAAATGAAGGAGAAGCAAGAGAGAAATAGGCAGAGATTGTAATTTTTTTTCAGTTTCACTTACTTAGCTAGCAAATACAGCTAGCTATTCTACTGAAAAACCCTGCTCCAAAAGAGGGAAGCTATGCTAGCTAGCTGGCTATGACTTTCCAACACAACACTGGAACTCTTACAAGTCAAGGTAAACTTGATGGTTTTTGCGACCGCACTTGAAGACACTTTCAAAGTTCTTAAAATCTTACGCATTGACTGACCTTCATGTCTTAAAGTAATGATGGACTGTCATTTATCTTTGCTTATTTGAGCTGTTCTTACCATAATATGGATTTGGTATTTTGCCAAATAGGGATATCTTTTGTATACTGGAGGATACCTGGCACCATCTCTATGTTGAAGCATGTTGGTGGCAGCATCATAATGTGGGGATGTTCTTCAGCGGCAGGGGCTCAGAGACTAGTCAGGATCAAGGCAAAGATGAACGGCGCAAAGTACAGAGAGATCCCTGATGAAAACCTGCTCCAGAGCGCTAAAAACCTGTTTTTTTCTTCGTCATTATGGGGTATTGTGTGTAGATTGATGAGGGGAAAAAACGATTTAATACATTTTAGAATAAGGCTTTAACCTAACAAAATGTGGAAAAAGTCAAGGGATGTGAGTACTTTCCGAAAAAAATATACTTATTTCAAATGCTGTTGGTCTTTTTTCTGCAGATGGGGTCAGATTGTTTTTCACTGCGAATTGCAGGTCTTCCAAGCCATATCCACACAGGTCTCTGGTGCAATGGAGCCATAGAAATGTTCTTGCTCATCTAATTAGAGCCAGTGATGGACTGGCTCAGAGATATAACACCTCGCCCAGTCTCCATAATCTCATGGCAAATAGGGAAGGTATCCATCTCTCCATGCCACAAAGAGTAATGCTCACACTTTCTCTTCACCCCTTCCAAAGTGGTGGGGCAGACCTGCCGCTCATCCTCCCTCGCTGTCCTCTGCTCATTGGAACCATTCATCACAGGAAGTCCCACTGATGAAACAATTAAGGAGTGGGTGTGCCTGATCTTCACTGTCTTCCTGAATAAAAATAGATCTGTGATTTGGAGCTCAGAGCCTGTATTCAAAAGAATTTTCCATTACCCTGACCATTTAAAATAGGCCGTCAGTGTTTAGAGATTTTCTCTGATGGGAACGACAACATTACTTCTCGGTTTGCCTTTCTTAACTGAAACACATCGAGAGGATGTTTTTGTGGCTTTGTGAAAACCATCATTGGACACTTTATACATTTCAGAGCTCGTATCATCCTCTCTACAAGTCATGGCAGTTGGTATGTAGAGCTACATTTTGCTCTGCAAATCACTATTTTCTAATCATCAATCGTCTTCACAAAAAATGCTATTAATTTTTACCTGTAGTTAAACACAATCCATATGAACGATCCACAAGTTATGAAAATGAAAGCAGGAATTATGTGCAGTATACTGACCTTGATATGCTCGTGTACACTGGGTGTACCAAACATTAGGAACACCTTCCTAATATTGAGTTGCACCCCCTTTTGCCAACAAAACAGCCTCAATTTGTCATGGCATGGACTCTACAAGGTGTTGAAAGCGTTCCACAGGGATGCTGGCCCATGTTGACTCTAATGCTTCCCACGGTTGTGTCAAGTTGGCTGGATGTCCTTTGGGTGGTGGACCATTCTCGATACACACGGGAAACTGTTGAGCATGAAAAACCGAGCAGAGTTGCAGTTCTTGACACCCTCAAAAGGGTGAGCCTGGCACCTACTACCATACCCCATTCAAAGACACTTAAATATTTTGTCTTGCCTATTCACCCTCTGAATGGCACACATATACAATCCATGTCTCAATTGTCTGGAAGAAATGTTCAATAGAATACTGAGAAAGCTTTTAGTCAAACCCAGACTAGGTGGACAATGCTTTATACTGTATCGTACACTCTGATCCTTTCCAGATATGAATACTTTTGTTTGTAATTTGTAACCAATTATCCAATTCAGAACAATGGTTGATGTTCTCAAAAAGACAAAATAGCAGTCTATTAAATTGGGTTCATTAAAGCTGTGAAATGAGGGAAACAACTAATGACTAATGATTCTCTAGGTAAGTGACTTTGAAGCATTGTGCACTTCATCCAGACTGTTTTCAATCATAGCCACCGGCTGATCTACCACCTACTGTGAAAATTGACTAGCAATTGATTCACAAGCTAAAATCTGGAAATTCTTTAAAAATATATGAGCCGTTAATACCACCTTAGTCTCACTGAACATCAGTAATTTTGATTTTTCATTACTAAACTCTGAACCATTTATTTCCTCCTATTTTTTCATCCACACATACTGTATAATGCTCTTACTGGTATGAAAGGTGTACAGGCTGTGCATTAGAAAGACCTGATCGATACCTTTAGGAGCTCTGTTAAGGCCTGTTAAGTGTTGTTGTGCAGGCATGTTTGCAGCCACTGCTTTCCCTTTGGGCCAACTAAGTGACAGTTTCCAGATGGGGCTCATTTCATTTGCACTTAGACCTACCGCCTTGTCCTTTCCTATAGATCCCTTCTCTCTGTGTTTAGAGACTGTTTAGAGACTATGGGGCAGACTGTGTATTTGAGAGTGCTGCTGACCAAGAGTTGCTGTGATCATTACTGCATACTGTATTTAAACGCATATGTAAGTGTCTGCCATTTCTCCAGTGCAAACCGGTGATAAATGGATAAGTGTTTTATCTGATAAGGAGAAGAAGATTTTTTAAAATCTCTGTTCATTAAAATAGAATCAGATGACGGGTAGGTTGAGGATTAAGCATAACAAGCAATGTAGTTGTTCTAAGACACTACATTGTGTATGATGGCCTCGGGACCATGTGGCCTCTTCTATAAACAATAAAGAAGAGTAGAGAACTCAGGTTACTGATCGAAAAGCTAAAGAAGAGAGATACCAATTCTAAAACCCCATCGAAAGTGAGTCTCCACAGACATAAGTGAGAATGAAGACAGGAAACATATTGAGGGAATTATTTTTTCCCCGTTGCCAATGATCAGTAATCACTGAAGCGTAGAGGAGAGTAATCTCAGAGAGTGGTTCAACAATTCTGTCCTTCCTGAGATTACATTATTTCCCCAAATTGCAACTGAAGCCCCTCAATCCCCCAGCCCCTGAATCAGCACTGCAGAGAGAGCTGGAAGAGACTCATGTGCCATGCCATACCAGACAAGGCGTTGAGTCATTCCATGGAGGAATGAGGCCTCCACCTGGGAATACTGCAGCACATAATGACAAAGCCAAACCACACACTGGATTCACCTGCTGGGAATAGCACACAATGGAACAAAACATCTATTCACAATCAGTCTCAGAATATACTTCACAACAGGGCCAAACAATGGATCATATACATACGTACCATAAAAAATAACACCAGAGAACTGGACCTTGTAATTGGAATCACTTAGTGATCTTACCACTGAATGATTGATTCAAATGCTTTGGCAATCATCTAACATAGGGATGGGAAACTTTGATGGGGGTGGTATCCACAAAAAATCTGAACTCATCTTGAGTGGCTTACGGGTCTGCGTTCCCACATCCATATCCACACATGCAGTCAGCATTTTGGGGGCCCTAAGTTACATTTTGTTTCACCTTGCGAGCCAAACATTTTAGCGCCCCCCCCCCCCCCTTAACAGCGGAGAGAAAAAATATATAGTTTTAGAGTTAATTTCCTGCAATTCTACACATTTTGCCATGGGGCGAAGGGAAGATTTTGAAATTCTATAACTCATTTCAAGCAATTCTACAAATTTCGCAATGGGCCGGAGAGAAAAATGTGCAGTTTTACAGCTAATTTCCTTCAATTCTACACATGTTGCCATAGGGTGGAGAGAAATGTTAGCAGTTTTTAATATGAAATCTGAGTGAGAGTGACTAACAAAATAAATGGGGGTCCCCCAGTCAATAATTCGACCATGATTACTACAAGTTTAGATACTGTAGCTGGCTAGACTAATTTACCAATCTAAACAATTATAGCTGACATGGGCTAATTAAGTGACTGTCAGTGACTGACATAACAAGAGAAAAACTGCTGACGCACAACCAATTTTTTGAAATTGCACCTTTTTTTGGGACATTTATCCGCGAACCTACAAAAGGCTTCCAGTTGTCTATCCCTGATCTAACATTTGTTATAAGTGAAAATGTACTGTAACACAGGAAAGTTTGAAGCACAAGAAGATATAACACATTTTGTTGCATAGCTGTATGACTGAATAAAGTATCTTCATATGGGTCTAACTGAATAGCTTCACATGGCTAGACAAGTTTCCCATGAGGTGATTGATTGAATTAGTGTTAAGCATCAGATATGTATTAATTCTGTGTGTGGCCTCTGGGATGGCTGTTAATTACTGACAAAGAACAGGTCGGATGGTTTATAAATACTAAAGCACCCCTGGAATGCAAAGGGGGGAAATTAGTCCCGGAAATCTTAATATCAGTTTTATGAATGCTTTTCTTGGCTAATCTTTGAAACAGTGTTCAAAGAGAGGCTTACACGTTTTGCATTTTTAATTTCTAATTTAAAAGCTAATTATATAAGTCTACCTGATAACGCTGATTGTCTTGTCAGTCACATTGAAAAAACGCTGAAGACAGGATGAGTCATGTGAATATGTTTGTGAATACAGGGATGATATTACAAGGGTGGAAAAGTGTCACATACTTTAGACCTGCAATACAAAACAGAAACATGCTTGTCTTGTACAGGGCTCCTTCTAAAGTGCTAGATGATGGAGAGGGTGAAGGGATGTGTGGTGAAAGTAGGATGTCTGTGTTTATGCCCTCTCTCAAAGGACTAAAACCTGTCTGTAAAGTGTTCTTTGTAAAGCAGCAACTTTATAGAAAAGTGTACATCAAGGTGTTTGGTTGGCAAATCAATGAGTTCCAACTGAACAGGCAAGAGGCGTTTAGCGCCATCGAATCCTAAACACTTCTCCAATACAGTCTCCAAGTACACATACACCTTGTTATGAGACCATAGAACATGGAAGCACAACATTAGAATAGCAAGCATTCCTAGAAACTGCTCAATACAACTCTACTTTGTTTTTATTAACCTTGTCTCAAACATTCGTGTCATGTTCTGTATAGCTTGAAGACTGTACGAAACTGGATGTTCAGCCTCCCTTTCTGCTGCATCAAATATTCACAATACTGATCCACTCTACTGCAGACTGGAATTACTATGAAAACATCTTGAAACTCCACAGAAAGAAAAACTAACAACGGACATGTAGCCCCTCAGGCTGTTTTCATTAAGAAAGTGCACTTTTAAATGCTTTTGTTATGTGCTGCGTTCACAATAAGTGGTTTTTAAAGAATTTGAACATACATTTATCCAGTAATAGTTCACCCGGGGCTGAATTGTTGGCAAATAAGCACAAATACGCGACATACACTTCAAAATACTAAATTAATGCATTTACAAAGCATGGGGGATGTTTGTAGAAGAAGTGCCTCAGAGAAAACTATACAACTATTTAAGCCAGTGAAGCAAAACTGGCTAAGTAGTTAATATCAACCTACACACCCATCTGAGCCCTTATAATGTCTGTTGTCTTTTCATCCTGTAGCCTACATGGTTTGTATGCAACTCATTTTCATATTGTTTACTTTAACTCTGAATAAAATATGAATGCAATCTTGAGCTGCAGTATTTCAAACTTATTTTAGATGAGCTGCTGCCCTGTCTATTTGATTTGTTACCAATTTTTGATGCAACTAAACAAAATGTACCATGACATTTTTCAGCATTCCTGATTGTGTGCTGCGTCATTCAGAGCAATGAGTAGTTGTTTTTGATACATTGTAAATGTTCCATTGTATGATTTAATTGGATCTGGTGGCCAATAAATAAAAAGAGAACTGTTTCTGGTTGTTTGAGTTTCAAGTTGAAACGGAATTTTCTATTACCACACATTGTATGCAGAAATATATTTCCAACTTATTCCATCTTCCCTAGGGTGAGGTTCTGTAATTATTGACACGAGAGTAAACACAATCAATGTTGTTGTACTTGTCAACTCTAAGTGTGAATGCATGAATGCAAAATGTGTTGGTCCAACATTATCTATATCGTCAAATGATGCATCATTTAGTTATTATAATTTTTGTTAGTTATTAGCATTTAGTTATTTAGTATCATTTAGTTGTTTTATTAGTATTTACCATATTCCTTATGCTCTCCTTATCTTGTACAGGGGGTACTAGCCTTTTTCTCCAATGGTACAGATATAGGATATTAATATGATCACTTTTCTGTTGCTGAGACTTTTCCTGCTCTGCAGGAAATGCAGATGAGCTTCACGATTTACGTAAATTTGTTGAAAACCCACACTAACACAGAGTTATATTAACAGTATTCCACTTTTCATGTAGCCTCATTTTGACCATCTAATTGCCTAACCCCAATCAAGCAACATTATAGGCTAAATACTTAAATCCTGTTGCTGCAGGATTATTTTGCTGCGACAATACAGATCAAATTAAGATCCTCCACTTGTAGTTCAATAGTGTGACAGATTGATTGACAGGGCAATGTTTGACCAACCATATCATGCGTATCACATTCACACTGCTTTACCTAATCTTAATTAGTGACTAGACTTTCTATGTGGCTCTCACCATGGGAAATCAGCCTGGCAAACAGATTGGAAAGCCCTGAAGAATCCCAGTCACCATCCTCCCCACAACGCATCCAATAGCTTTTCCCAGTTCCTCGCTGGACTGCCAACAGGAACAGGTTACAGTGGTAAAGTTATGTGCTCGATCTAAACCAACAGCTCCAGCCTTACCCATTTTTCTGAGAAATTGATGCATGATTACGAGTGATGCAGTTACAATAAAGTGACAGAAATGACAATAAAGTCCTGCCAAAATGCACTTAAAGCGGCAATCAGCAGTTGAAACAATAGCAAAGCTGTAAAAAGCTGAGGGGAGGGGCTGGGGAAACCACTCTCAAATTCATAGACCAAACTACGGATGCAAGGACTGACTATCCATGATATCAAAATATTGATTTGAGGCTATATAGTTCTTCTTTTTTTTTACATTTACTTTGTTTACAATCATTGGAGTAAAACAAGCTTATATTTTGTGTTCTGACGGGGTACGGCAGTTGAACTAAACTCATTTATGAGTTTGATTATTCAAGAATCAATGGGCACATATCAGTGGAGATTGCTGAGGGGAGGACGTTTCATAAAAATGTCCCGATTGGAATGGTATTAAGTGCAAGGTCCCGTGTAGTTCCGTTGGTAGGGAATGGCGCTTGCAATGCCAGGGTTGCGGGTTCGATTCCCATGGGGGACCAGTACAAAAATGTATGCACGCATTATTGTAAGTCGCTCTGGATAAGAGCGTCTGCTAATTGACACAAATGCATGATTTTTAAATGTTTGATTTCACTCCATTACAGCCATTATTATCAGCAGCCTCCGCGGTAAATATAATTAATGAATAAGTCAAAATACACTACCAGTCAAAAGTTTGGACAAACATACTCATTCAATGGTTTTTCTTTATTTTTTACTATTTTCTACATTGTTGAATAATAGTGAAGACATCACAACTATGAAATAACAGATATGGAATCATGTGGTAACCAAAAAAGTGTTAAACAAATCAAAATATATTTGATAATTTAGACTCTTCAAAGTAGCCACCCTTTGCCTTGATGACAGCTTTGTACAGATTATCAAACTTTTGACTGGTACTGTATGCCAGTTAGGCTCTACACTCATTGTAAAGAGGATTAATGTGCTTAATTTTAAGAAGTTATTTGGCCACTTTAGTTGTGATACAAACCATCACAGTATTCTTGATTTAATCTTAAAATCAAATCAAATCTAATGTTATTTGTCACATGCGCAGAATAGAACAGGTGTAGACCTTAGAGTGAAATGCTTACTTACAAGCTCTTAACCAACAATGCAGTTTTAAGAAAAATAAGTGTTAAGAAAAAAATAATTAAAAAGCAGCAGTAAAATAACAGTAGCGAGGCTATATACAGGGGCTACCGGTACAGAGTCAATGTTAGTCGAGGTAATTGAGGTAATATGTAAATGTAGGTCAAGTTAAAATGACTATGCATAGATAATAACCAGAGAGTAGCGGCAGCGTAAAAGAGGGGGTGGGGTGGGAGGGGGCAACGCAAATATTCTGAGTAGTCATTTGATTAGCTGTTCAGTAGTCTTATGGCTTGAAGGTACCGCTTGCCGTGCAATAGCAGAGAGAACAGTCTATGACTAGGGTGGCTGGAGTCTTTGACAATTTTTAGCGCCTTCCTCTGACACCGCCTGGTATAGAGATTCTGGATGGCAGGAAGCTTGGCCCCAGTGATGTACTGGGCCGTACACACTACTCTCTGTAGTGCCTTGCAGTCAGAGGCCGAGCAGTTTCCATACCAGGCGGTGATGCAACCAGTCAGGATGCTCTCGATGGTGCAGCTGTAGAACCTTTTGAGGATCTGAGGACCCAAGCCAAATCTTTTCAGTCTCCTGAGGGGGAATAGGCTTTGTCATGGCCTCTTCACGACTGTCTTGGTGTTGGTGATGTGGACACCAAGGAACTTGAAGCTCTCAACCTGCTCCACTACAGCCCTATAAATGAGAACGGGAGCGTGCTTGGCCCTCCCTTTCCTGTAGTCCACAATCATCTCCCTTGTCATGATCACATTGAGGGAGAGGTTGTTATCCTGGCACCACACGGCCAGGTCTCTGACCTACTCCCTATAGGCTGTCTCAACGTTGTCGTTGATCAGGCCTACCACTGTTGTGTCACCAGCAAAGTTAATGATGGTGTTAGAGTTGTGTCTTACCATGCAGTCATGGGTGAACAGGGAGTACTGGAGGGGACTGAGCACACAACTTTGAGGGGCACCCGTGTTGAGGATCAGCGTGGCAGACGTGTTGTTACCTGCCCTTACCACCTGGGGCCAGCCGGTCAGGAAGTCCAGGATCAAGTTGCAGAGGGAGGTGTTTATTTCCAGGGTCCTTAGCTTATTGATGAGCTTTGAGGGCCCTATGGTGTTGAACGCTAAGCTGTAGTCAATGAATAGCATTCTCACGTAGGTGTTCCTTTTGTCTAGGTGGGAAAGGGCAGTGTGGAGTGCAATAGAGATTGCATTATCTGTGGATCTGTTGGGGCGGTATGGGTCTAGGTTTTCTGGGATGATGGTGTTGATGTGAGTCATGACCAGCCTTTCAAAGCACTTCATGGCTACAGACGTGAGTGCTACGGGTCGGTAGTCATTTAGGCAGGTTACCTTAGTGTCTTTGGGCACTAGAACCATGGTGGTCTGCTTGAAAAACGTTGGTGTTACAGACTCAGTCAGGGACAGGTTGAAGATGTCAGTGAAGACACTTACCAGTTGGTCAGTGCATACTCAGAGTACAGTACACATCCTGGCCTTATGAATGTTGATGTGTTAAAAGGTCTTACTCTCATAGGGCTACGGAGAGCATGATCACACAGTCGTCCTGAACAGCTGGTGCTGTCATGCATGCTCCAGTGTTTCTAGCCTCGAAGCGAGGATAGAAGTAATTTTGCTCGTCTGGTAGGCTTGTGTCACTGGGCAGCTCGCGGTTGTGCTTCCCTTTGTAGTCTGTAATAGTTTGCAAGCCCTGCCACATCCGACGTGCATTGGAGCCGGTGTCGTACGGTTCAGTCTTAGTCCTGTATTGATGCTTTGCCTGTTTGATGGTTCGTCTGAGGGCATAGCAGGATTTCTTATAAGCGTCCAGGTTAGAGTCCCGATCCTTGAAAGTGGCAGCTCTACTCTTTAGCTCAGTGCGGATGTTGCCTGTATCCATGGCTTCTGGTTGGGGTATTTACGTACGGTCACTGTGGAGACGACGTCATTGATGCACTTATTGATGAAGCCAGTGACTGATTTAGTGTAATCCTCAATGTCAATGGAAGAATCCCGGAACATATTCCAATATTTGCTAGCAAAACAGTCCTGTAGCTTAGAATCTGCGTCATCTGACCACTTCTTTATTGACCGAGTCACTGGTGCTTTCTGCTTAAGTTTTTGCTTGTAAGCAGGAATCAGGAATCAATTATGATCCGATTTGCCAAATGGAGGGCGAGGGATAGCTTTGTATGCGTCTCTGTGTGTGGAGTAAAGGTGGTCTGGAGTTTTTTTCCCCTCTGGTTGCACATTTAACATGCTGTTAGAAATATGGTAAAAGCATTATAGTCCCCGGCCACTAGGATCGCCGCCTCTGGATGAGAGTTTTAATGTTTACTTATGGCCTTATACAGCTCATTGAGTGTGATCTTAGTGCCAGCATCGGTTTGTGGTGGTAAATAGACAACTACGAAAAATATATATGAAACTATAGGTAAACAGTGTGGTCTACAGCTTATCATGAAATACTCTACATTGGAGAGCAAAACCTTGAGACTTCCTTTATGTTAATATTAATCTTATCTTTACATACAGTTGAAGTCGGAAGTTTACATGCACCTTAGCCAAATACATTAAAACTCAGTTTTTCACAATTACTGACATTTAATCCTAGTAAAAGTTCCCTGTCTTAGATCAGTGAAGATCACCACTTTATTTTATTAAGAATGTGAAATGTCAGAATAACAGTAGAGAAAATTATTTCTTTCAACTTTTATTTCTTTCATCACATTCCCAGTGGGTCAGAAGTTTACATACACTCAATTAGTATTTGGTAGCATTGCATTTAAATTGTTTAACTTGGGTCAAACGTTTCAGGTAATTTTCAACATGCTTCCCATAAAAAGTTGGGTGAATTTTGGCCCATTCCTCCTGACAGAGCTGGTGTAACTGAATCAGGTGGTTAGGCCTCCTTGCTCACACACGCTTTTTCAGTTCTGCCCACAAATTTTCTATAGGGTTGAAGTCAGGGCTTTGTGATGGCCACTCCAATACCTTGACTTTGTTGTCCTTCAAAGCCATTTTACCACAACTTTGGAAGTATGCTTGAAGTATGAATTGTTCATTTGGAAGACCCATTTGCGACCAAGCTTTAACTTCCTGACTGATGTCTTGAGAAGTTGCTTCAATATATCCACATAATTTTCCATACTCATGATGCCACCTATTTTGTGAAGTGCACCAGTCCCTCCTGCAGCAAATCACCCCGACAACATGATGCTGCCACCCCTGTGCTTCACGATTGGGATGGTGTTCTTCGGCTTGCAAGCTTCCCCCTTTTTCCTCCAAACATAACGATGGTCATTATGGCCACACAGTTATACACTGCTCAAAAAAATAAAGGGAACACTTAAACAACACAATGTAACTCCAAGTCAATCACACTTCTGTGAAATCAAACTGTCCACTTAGGAAGCAACACTGATTGACAATAAATTTCACATGCTGTTGTGCAAATGGAATAGACAACAGGTGGAAATTATAGGCAATTAGCAAGACACCCCCAAAAAAGGAGTGATTCTGCAGGTGGTGACCACAGACCACTTCTCAGTTCCTATGCTTCCTGGCTGATGTTTTGGTCACTTTTGAATGCTGGCGGTGCTCTCACTCTAGTGGTAGCATGAGACGGAGTCTACAACCCACACAAGTGGCTCAGGTAGTGCAGTTCATCCAGGATGGCACATCAATGCGAGCTGTGGCAAAAAGGTTTGCTGTGTCTGTCAGCGTAGTGTCCAGAGCATGGAGGCACTACCAGGAGACAGGCCAGTACATCAGGAGACGTGGAGGAGGCCGTAGGAGGGCAACAACCCAGCAGCAGAACCGCTACCTCCGCCTTTGTGCAAGGAGGTGCACTGCCAGAGCCCTGCAAAATGACCTCCAGCAGGCCACAAATGTGCATGTGTCAGCATATGGTCTCACAAGGGGTCTGAGGATCTCATCTCGGTACCTAATGGCAGTCAGGCTACCTCTGGCGAGCACATGGAGGGCTGTGCGGCCCCACAAAGAAATGCCACCCCACACCATGACTGACCCATCGCCAAACCGGTCATGCTGGAGGATGTTGCAGGCAGCAGAACGTTCTCCACGGCGTCTCCAGACTCTGTCACGTCTGTCACATGTGCTCATGTGCTCAGTGTGAACCTGCTTTCATCTGTGAAGAGCACAGGGCGCCAGTGGCGAATTTGCCAATCTTGGTGTTCTCTGGCAAATGCCAAACATCCTGCACGGTGTTGGGCTGTAAGCACAACCCCCACCTGTGGACGTCGGGCCCTCATACCACCCTCATGGAGTCTGTTTCTGACCGTTTGAGCAGACACATGCACATTTGTGGCCTGCTGGAGGTCATTTTGCAGGGCTCTGGCAGTGCACCTCCTTGCACAAAGGCAGAGGTAGCGGTTCTGCTGCTGGGTTGTTGCCCTCCTACGGCCTCCTCCACGTCTCCTGATGTACTGGCCTGTCTCCTGGTAGTGCCTCCATGCCCTGGACACTACGCTGACAGACACAGCAAACCTTTTTGCCACAGCTCGCATTGATGTGCCATCCTGGATGAACTGCACTACCTGAGCCACTTGTGTGGGTTGTAGACTCCGTCTCATGCTACCACTAGAGTGAGAGCACCGCCAGCATTCAAAAGTGACCAAAACATCAGCCAGGAAGCATAGGAACTGAGAAGTGGTCTGTGGTCACCACCTGCAGAATCACTCCTTTTTTGGGGGTGTCTTGCTAATTGCCTATAATTTCCACCTTTTGTCTATTCCATTTGCACAACAGCATGTGAAATTTATTGTCAATCAGTGTTGCTTCCTAAGTGGACAGTTTTATTTCACAGAAGTGTGATTGACTTGGAGTTACATTGTGTTGTTTAAGTGTTCCCTTTATTTTTTTGAGCAGTGTATTTTTGTTTCATCAGACCAGAGGACATTTCTCCAAAAAGCACATTATCTGTCCCCATGTGCAGTTTGCGAACCGTAGTCTGGCTTTTTTATGCCAATTTTGGAGCAGTGGCTTCTTCCTTGCTGTGTGGCCTTTCAGGTTATGTCGATATAGGACTCGTTTGACCTTTGGATATAGATACTTTTGTACCTGTTTCCTCCAGCATCTTCACAATGTCCTTTTCTGTTGTTCTGGGATTGATTTGCACTTTTCGCACCAAAGTACGTTCATCTCTAGGAGACAGAACGCGTCTCCTTCCTGAGCGGTATGATGGCTGTGTGGTCCCATGGTGTGTACTTGCGTACTATTGTTTATGCAGATGAACGTGGTACCTTCAGGTGTTTTGAAAAGAATGAAGGATGAACTAGACTTGTGGAGGTCTACAATTTTTTATCTGAGGTCTTGGCTGATTTCTTTTGATTTCACCATGATGTCAAGCAAAGAGGCACTGAGTTTGAAGTTAGGCCTTGAAATACATCCACAGGTACACCTCCAATTGACTCAAATAATGTCAATTAGCCTAGCAGAAGCTTCTAAAACCATTACATAATTTTCTGGAATTTTCCAAGCTTTTTAAAAGCACAATCAACTTAGTGTATGTAAACTTCTGACCCACTGGAATTGTGATACTGTTAGTGGAATTAAATAATTCCTCTAATATACTCATTCAGTAAATTAAATCTGTCTATTTATAAGAATTTGTAAGATACTTATTAACATAAAATAGACAGGATACAGTCTTATTAAAATTAGATAATAGTGTTTATTCTCAGAGCACGCTGCCATTTGATCATAAACACAGGTTTATATACAAGATATGACGTCATAGGTTACAAAATAAGTCTCATTGTCCTGACAAATAGAAAACAGGTTCAAAAGTTCATTCCAACTGCACAGGGCACTCACATGACACACCATATAATCATTTATCCTGAAGGCTCACTATAATTTATTACCACTTTAGCAGACAACTCAAGATAATGGAAGACCTAAAAAGTTTATCTAAACACCTCAGGGCTAAGTTGGGTCAGTTCAACCATAGTTTAATGACCCTTTCTGCTTATTTTATGACCCACAACACAAATCTCTTTTCACCAGGCATGCAGAGTTCAATTAGTTATAGTTTTATCTAAAGCTAGAATTTGTTTTAACTATTTATTAACAAAATTCCTAACAGATACAGTGAATTATAAGTGAAATAATCTGTCTGTAAACAATTGTTGGAAATATTGCTTGTGTCATGCACGAAGTAGATGTCCTAACTGACTTGCCAAAACTATAGAAATTTGTGTAGTGGTTGAAAAACGAGTTTTAATGACTCCAACCTAAGTGTATGTAAACTTCCGACTTCAACTCTATGTGTGAAATTAGTTATGATTTAGAATGGACCATTATCATGCGCCTGTCTCGAAACAGGACCAGTGGAAGAAATACATTTCATCTATGCAATTAAATAGCGAATAGACTACGCTTTTCCTGTGGTTCATTTTCATGCCAAGCAGGTAGGCTATACTCCTGTTGTAAAGAGAAGCAATGTGCTACATATTAGGAGAACTGGATCCTCCTCTTTATAATAGAGGCCATCACTCTTTTCTCACGCAATTGCATAGCCTATAGAAATGTTACGCAACATGAGCTCATGGGCTCTCATTAAGTGATTGATGAGAAACATTTGCATTGACGTCAGAGTGATTATAGGGACAACATAGTGCTGAGTACCAGGCAGTTAGCAAGTTTGGTAGGCTACTGATGATTATCAGCAGCATCAGAGCTTGGAGATGCCTAATTACCGTGACTAAACGGTCACGTGGAATTGGACTGCCATCATGACTCGTGAGAGCAAGTCTGGCGGTAATACAGTCACTTTATCAGCCCTAGTAGTAATTTCAGATTGCCCTTTTAACTGGTATTCACAAACAACTAAATGTATCTTTAAACTGACTGACAAGCAAGGTGAGCAACAATGCCTCTTTGTGTTATGATGATGACCGAGCGTAGGTCTCTGGAATGTAAAAAAGATACCTCCCATTGGTTCTCACTGCATTGCCCCATTTCTCTTAAATGGGTATAGACATCTAGATAAAAAAAATGTATTTTTTATTTCACCTTTATTTAACCAGGTAGGCCAGTTGAGAACAAGTTCTCATTTACAACTGCGACCTGGCCAAGATAAAGCAAAGCAGTGCGACACAAACAATAGCCAGCAGCATACCACCCTGCATCCCACTGCTGGCGTGCTTCTGAAGCTAAGCAGGGTTGGTCCTGGTCAGTCCCTGGATAGGAGACCAGATGATGATGGAGGGCCAGTAGGAGGCACTCTTTCCTCTGGTCTAAAAAAAATTATCCAAATACCCCAGGATGGTGATTGGGGACACTGCCCTGTGTAGGGTGCTGCCTTTCGGGTGGGATGTTAAATGGGTTTCCTGACTCTCTGAGGTCATTAAAGATCCCATGGCACTTATTGTAAGAGTAGGGCTGTTAACCCTGGTGTCCTGGCTAAAATCCCAAGCTATCCCTCATATCATCACAGTCACCTAATCATCCCCAGCTAACAATTGGCTCATTCATCCCCCTCCTCTCCCCTGTAACTATTCTGCAGGTTGTTGCTGTAAATGAGAACGTGTTCTCAGTCAACTTACCTGGTAAAATAATATTTTTTTAAAACACAGTTACACATGTCAATAAGACATTGCCGAAGTCAAGGATCGATAGGATAGTCAGTTTTACGAGGGTATGTTTGGCAGAATGAGTGAAGGATCCTTTGTTGCGAAATAGGAAGCTGATTCTAGATTTAATTTTGAATTGGAGATGCTTAATGTGAGTCTGGAAGGAAAGTTTAATGTCTAACCAGACATCTAGGTATTTGTAGTTGTCCACATATTCTAACTCAGAACCGTCCAGAGTAGTGATGCTAGACGGGCAGGCAGGTGCGGGCAGCAATTGGTGGATGCATTTAGTTTTACTTGCATTTAAGAGCAGTTGGAGGTCACGGAAGGAGAGTTGTATGGCATTGAAACTCATCTGGAGGTTTGTTAACACAGTGTCCAAAGAAGGGCCAAGAGCAACATCATTGATGTATACAGAGAAAATGTATACAGAGGCCCGAGAATTGAACCCTGTGGCCCCCCCCATAGAGACTGCCAGAGGTCCGGACAACAGGGCCTCCGATTTGACACACTGAACTCTGTCTGAGAAGTAATTGGTGAACCAGGCGAGGCAGTCATTTTAGAAACCAAGACTGTTGAGTTTGCCGATAAGAATACGGTGATTGACAGAGTCGAAAGCCTTGGCCAGGTCGATGAAGACGGCTGCACAGTATTGTCTTTTATTGATGGAGGTTATGATATCTTTTAGGACCTTGAGCGTGGCTGAGGTGCACCCATGACCAGCTCGGAAATCAGATTGCATAGCGGAGAAGGTACGGTGGGATTCTAAATGGTCGGTGATCCATAAATCAATGGATATTTCAATGACCTAATTGCATAACAGGTTCACCATCAAGTAAATGGGGCTGAAAACTTGTTGGGGATCTTGCCTTAATGTGTTACAGACCATAATAAGTCACAGTGATTGCATTTTAATGCTGTGTGAATTAGTTTTTTTGAATAGTGGTTGACTGTTGGCACTGCACAAAACATTGACAGAGACTTATTTCGCCTACAACTGAGAGAAGTCAATCAGAGGGAAGGCTGCTGCCAAGTGCTTTGTGTCTGTGTATGTCTCTGCTGGAAGGGTCACAGTCATCATGTTTCTCTCTGGTATGGCTGCACTCACACTTCCTCTTCTAATGACTAATCCATCACATTTTCCTCTGACATTTTCAATAACAAACAGGCAACTCATGTTTATTACAGCATTTAAATTCAATAAAAAATAATTAACTGACCCTCAGGTTCATCAGTAAAATTATTTTTTAAGTAGTATATTAACTTTTTATAAGATATATTCTTTTCAACTTTGGATAACTTGTATTGTGTCTACTTAGATGCAAATCAAACTATGTCAAAAATAATAATCTGCTGACTGTTTCAAATTGTACTAGCCAACTCTCCAAACCTCCAAACTCTCCAAACTTCAGGAGGGAGGACATGATCCAGTATGCTGTCCATCCTTTAGAGGTGACATGAGGTCGGGGTTCTTATGGTTGTTCAGTGGACAGTCTTTACCCCTCTGAGTGGAAAATTACCAAGGTATTTTTACAGGGCACTGCATGGGGAGGGCCGCACAAACAATCAATCACAGAGGACTAAAGGGGCCAGGGCGTGTGCAGAGAGATGAGGGTTCAATCTGACTGATGAGTAATTGCAGGACAGTCCTGTCAGTGATGTTAGCCAGCAATTAATACCACTCCCACCAACTGTGCAGGGGTCTGGAGTGGGCCTGATGGAGCAACTGATTTTAAAGCACAGTTAATGGTTGGGTCCAGGAAACAAACCAAATTGTAGCGTCGCTTACATCTGCTGTTTGAAATGCAGTACATTACACAGAGAATCAATACTCACCTCTTTTTAGATAAGGTTAATCCTGTGACTTTGGTTAACAGGGAAAATGTATCCACTGTATGTTTCAAGTGAATGCCTTAGTGCTGACTACATTTGCCACACAACAAGGGCCAAATTAGTGCTCATAGGAGGCAGAAATAATTTGTTGTGGATAATTGTGAAATTAAAATAATTTCATGAAAGCCTTTGTCATTTAACAGTACTCCCATTGGTCATGGGCTGGGGCCTGTAGATGTAGCTAAGGGTTTTGAGCGATGACTGACTTTAGATGAAGACGTGAACGTCACACTGAGCCCAGGGGCGCTGATGGCTAGGCAAGACAATGAAAATCCAAAATATGAAAACGATTAAAAACATCCTATTAAATAACTTAACTTGTTGTTTATTATATTACATTTCCCCTCAACACATACAGACCCCCACCTTTATCACAGGCTCACGCATACACAAGAAAAGTAGGCTGTTTTAATTGAAACATTTTCCCATGGGACTGACTGAAGATGTTTGGAAGGGTTGGAAGAAAATGAAATATGCTAACCTCTAGTTTATGAGATTTTTCATCCCAGTGACAAAATAATTGGTGGAGGTGGGGAATAACTGGTGAACAGAAGTCAAGATCACTATGATTTCAGCTAAAAGACTGCATGTAGACTAGCCAGGGTACCAGTCTGTCTCTGCTCTCTTGCCAACTCCTAATGTAATTGTCATGCCAAACAGATGATGTGTTTGGTATGACAATGACAGCAATTGTAACGGTTGTTCTCCTCCTCTTCAACCGAAAAGGAGGAGTAGTGATTGAACCAAGGCGCAGCGGGTTGTGAACACATAATTTATTTAAAGACAAGACGAAAAAACACGAACTTCACTATAACTAACAAAACAACAAACGGAGTAGACAGACCTGGACATACGAACTTACAATAAAACACGAACTTCACTATAACTAACAAAACAACAAACGGAGTAGACAGACCTGGACATACGAACTTACAATAAAACACGAACTTCACTATAACTAACAAAACAACAAACGGAGTAGACAGACCTGGACATACGAACTTACAATAAAACACGAAGAACGCACGTGTCACGGTTCATGAATCCACTGCCTCCCTCTCTCTTTCTCTTTCTCTTTCTCTTTCTCTCTCTCTCTCTTTCTCTTTCTCTCTCTCTTTCTCTTTCTCTTTCTCTCTCTCTCTCTCTCTCTCTCTTTCTCTTTCTCTCTCTCTCTCTCTCTCTCTCTCTCTCTCTCTCTCTCTCTCTCTCTCTCTCTTTCTCTTTCTCTTTCTCTCTCTCTCTCTCTCTCTCTCTCTCTCTCTCTCTCTGTCTCTCTCTCTCTCTCTCTCTCTCTCTTTCTCTTTCTCTCTCTCTCTCTTTCTCTTTCTCTTTTTCTCTCTCTCTCTCTCTCTCTCTCTCTCTCTCTCTCTCCCGTGTTTGTGTGGGCGTGGTTCCCAATCTCGGCCTGATTGTCTGCGCCAGCTGGAATCACTTATCTTCCCTTTATATGTTCTGTAACCAGTGTTTCTTGTTGTCAGATCATTGTTACTTCCCTGAGGTTGTGTCGTGTGTCTGGGCTCTTTCTCTCGGCGCCCTTGTGTGGATTATCTTCTGGGCTCCTTCCTACCCATCCGGACACATTCCCCTGGATTTCTCAGCACGCTATCATCGGTATATGCGCCCTAGTCCCTGGGCCGGATTCCGTCTGAGTACAGTCTGTCTGTCCTGTTGCTGCTGTAAACTGTATTTCATTAAACCATCGTTGCTTGCATCTTGCATCCGCCTCTGTGTTGTCACAGAATGATCTGACCTTACCATGGATGCAGCGAGTTCAACGAGTCTGACCGAATTCATTTCCCGCAGTATCACGAGAATGGATCAACAAGAGGAGAACATCTCCAGCACAGGTCGGGCAGTACAAGCCCTTGCGACGCAGGTATCCCAGCTGACCCAACAATTACAACATCTGAGGGGTCTCGCTGCGCCACCTACACCGGCAGTTCAACCCGCCCCGCCAGAGCCGGATTCCCAGCTAGAGCCACGGCTACCGACACCAGAGGGTTATTCAGGTGATCCTGACTATTGCAGAGCTTTTCTTACGAGATGTTCCATGCATTTCTCGTTGCAGCCACGGACCTTCAACCGTGAACAGTCTAAGGTAGCATTCGTACTCACACTGCTATCAGGCAAAGCGGCTCTTTGGGGAACGGCGGTGTGGGCGAACCAGGACCCATGCTGCACCTCTTTCCAGACACTCTCCGAGGAGATGAGAAGGGTCTTCGATCGGGCCGTGGCGGGTAGGGAGGCGGCCAGACTACTCGCTGACCTTCGCCAAGGAGACCGTTCAGTATCGGAATACTCCATCCAATTCCGCACTCTGGCCGCAGAGTGTCAGTGGAACGAGGAGGCGCAGTGGGACATGTTTCTGCATGGGCTGGAGGACCGGATCCAGAAGGAGATCTATGTTCTGGACCTTCCCAGGAGTTTAAATGGACTAGTGGAACTAGCCTTGAGGGTCGACGCTCGTCTGAGTCGTATTGGCCGCCGAGCATGCCCTAACAGACCGTATAACGACACGGAGGGCTGGCATGCCAGCGGCGGGAACACGGCCAGTTCAGCCTCCGCTCACGAACCCATGCAGCTGGGGAGAGCTCGCCTCTCCCGGGAAGAGAGGGAGAGGCGGAGATCCCAAGGACTCTGTCTCTACTGTGGTAGAGCGGGCCACTTTATCCACTCCTGCCCGGTAAAAGATCAGGCCCGGTAGTAAGTATGAGGCTACTATCGGGTGGTGTCACCACAGAGAAGACCTCATCATCTACTCTCCTCCCGGTAAGACTAAGATGGGCCACCCACACGCACGACACCCAAGCCTTACTGGACTCAGGAGCAGAGGGTAATTTTATGGACTTCAAGCTTGCTCACAAACTCCAGATTCCTATCACCTCACTCACGCACAAGATATCCGTCAACGCTCTCAATGGTCAAGAACTCCCCAACATTTCTCACACCACTGAACCTATCACACTCATCACTTCTGGCAATCACACTGAGACACTATCATTTCTACTCATGGACTCACCCCTTGCACCATTAGTTCTCGGCCACCCTTGGCTCACCCAACACAACCCCAGAGTTGACTGGGGTCATAACTCTATATCCATGTGGAGTAACAAGTGTCTTGAGTCCTGTTTAGTGTCTGCTTGTTCATCTGTGTCTGATTCTGTGTTTCTAGAGGAGGCAGTGGATTTGTCTAACGTGCCCGTTGAATACCTCGACCTGAAGGAGGTGTTCAGCAAGTCCCGTGCTGCTTCTCTTCCTCCGCATCGTCCCTATGACTGTGCAATAGAATTATTGCCAGGTGAGTCTCCGCCTAAAGGCAAGTTATATTCACTCTCTGTTCCTGAGAGGGAGGCTATGGAGAGATACATCTCTGATTCTCTGGCCTCTGGATTCATTCGTCCTTCCTCTTCTCCAGCGGGGGCGGGGTTCTTCTTTGTGGGGAAGAAGGACGGATCTCTGCGTCCTTGCATTGATTACCGTGGGTTGAATAACATCACAGTGAAGAATACCTATCCCTTACCGTTGATGTCCTCAGCCTTTGAAAGGTTACAGGGAGCATCCGTGTTCACTAAGTTGGATTTACGTAATGCATATCATTTGGTTCGCATAAGGAGGGGGGATGAATGGAAGACCGCGTTTAACACCCCCAGAGGGCACTTCGAATATTTGGTCATGCCTTTTGGGCTATCCAACTCCCCAGCGGTTTTCCAGGCACTCGTCAATGACGTGCTGAGAGATATGATTGATCAGTTTATATGTTTACCTGGATGACATACTGATTTTTTCTTCTTCTCTCCAGGAACACGTTCAGCACGTCAGACGAGTGTTTCAGAGGTTGTTGGAGAATGGACTTTTTGTCAAGGCGGAGAAATGCATTTTTCATGCACAATCCGTTCCATTCCTAGGTTACATCGTCTCGACTGAAGGTATTCACATGGATCCTGACAAGGTTAAGGCTGTGGTGGATTGGCCAAGCCCAGATTCCCGTAAGGCCCTACAGAGGTTTCTGGGATTCGCCAATTTCTACCGGCGTTTCGTTCGCAACTTTAGCCAGATAGTCGCTTCTCTTACCGCCTTAACCTCCCCCAGAGTGACGTTCAGGTGGTCCGATACAGCCGAGGCTGCATTCGCCAAACTCAAGAGCCGCTTTGTTTCGGCCCCCATCCTCATAGCTCCCGATCCCTCGCGTCAGTTCGTGGTGGAGGTGGACGCTTCAGAGGTGGGGGTAGGTGCGGTACTTTCCCAACGTTCCTCTTCTGACGACAAGATGCACCCTTGCGCGTTCCTGTCCCATCGGTTATCACCTGCGGAACGCAACTACGACATTGGCAACAGAGAGTTGTTGGCAGTGAAGTTAGCACTGGAGGAGTGGCGCCATTGGTTAGAGGGTTCGGGGGTACCTTTTATAGTTTGGACCGATCACAAGAATTTGGAATATATCAGAACCGCCAAGCGACTCAACTCCAGGCAGGCGCGGTGGGCACTCTTTTTCGGACGTTTTGACTTCTCTCTCTCGTATCGCCCGGGTTCCAAGAATGTCAAACCCGATTCCCTTTCTCGCATTTTTGACCATTCCGAACGCCCATCCACTCCCGAGTGCATCCTACCCGGGACCCTAGTGGTTTCCACACTCACATGGGAGGTTGAATCGAGGGTCAAAACGGCCTTAGAAGGGGTTAAGCCTCCGCCCGGTTGCCCGCCTAATCGGTTGTTTGTGCCGGAGGGGTGTCGGTCCGATGTTATTCGGTGGGGGCATTGCTCCAACGTAGCGTGTCATCCAGGAGTCAGCCGCACTAGCTTTTTGGTTAAGCAACGCTTTTGGTGGCCACTGATGGCTCGTGACATTCACAGTTTTGTCTTGGCTTGCTCGGTTTGTGCCACTGGGAAGACTTCTAATCGACCTCCAGATGGGTTACTCCAACCGCTGTCGGTCCCTTCGAGACCCTGGTCCCACATCGCGCTAGATTTTGTTACCGCCCTCCCGCCCTCCCAGGGCAAGACGGTTGTTTTGACCGTGGTGGACCGGTTCTCGAAGGCGGCTCATTTTATTTCCTTGCCTAAATTACCATCTGCCAAGGAGACAGCGGTAACTGTCGTGGATCACGTCTTTCGCTTACATGGCCTGCCGATGGACGTAGTTTCTGACAGGGGGCCCCAATTTGTGTCCAAGTTTTGGCAAGAGTTTTGTAGGTTACTGGGAGCGAGTGTCAGTCTGTCTTCAGGGTTTCATCCCCAGAGCAACGGTCAAACGGAGAGGGCCAACCAAGATTTGGAGAGAGTGTTGCGATGTTTGGTTTCTAAGAATCCCTCTTCCTGGAGTCAACAACTCTCTATGGTTGAGTACGCTCACAATTCGTTGCCAGTGGCAGCCACGGGTCTCTCTCCGTTTGAGTGTAGTTTAGGTTACCAGCCACCTATCTTTCCCAGTACGGAGTCCGAGGTCACTGTTCCCTCCGCTCACGCTTTCATCCAGAGGTGCCGTCACGCATGGAGCAGAGCCCGTGAGACTCTTCTCCGGGTGGGGGCGCGCACCAAGGCTAAGGCCGATCGCCGCCGGTCGAAGCCTCCGGTATATGTCGTTGGCCAAGGAGTGTGGCTTTCTACTAAGAACATTCCACTCCGATCCGTTTCGAACAAGCTTGCCCCCAAATTTATCGGCCCGTTCAAAGTCACCAGGATCATTAGTCCGGTGGCGGTCCGGCTCAAGCTTCCTCCGGCGTATAGGAGAATTCATCCTACCTTTCATGTGTCTAAAATAAAACCTGTGTTTCAGGCACGCATTAACCCGCCGGTCCCGGTTCCCCCGCCGCCACGACTTGTTGATGGGGAACCCACCTTTTCTGTCAATCGTATTTTGGACTCTAGAAGGAGGGGACGCGGTATCCAGTACCTGGTGGACTGGGAGGGTTACGGTCCGGAGGAGAGAAGTTGGGTACCTGCTAGGGACATTCTGGATCACTCCCTTATCGATGATTTCAATCGACAGGTAAATTCGCCTGGGAACGCCAAGAGGCGTTCCTAGGGGGGGGGGTATTGTCACGGTTCATGAATCCACTGCCTCCCTCTCTCTCTTTCTCTTTCTCTTTTTCTCTCTCTCTCTCTCTCTCTCTCTCTCTCTCTCTCTCTCTCCCGTGTTTGTGTGGGCGTGGTTCCCAATCTCGGCCTGATTGTCTGCGCCAGCTGGAATCACTTATCTTCCCTTTATATGTTCTGTAACCAGTGTTTCTTGTTGTCAGATCATTGTTACTTCCCTGAGGTTGTGTCGTGTGTCTGGGCTCTTTCTCTCGGCGCCCTTGTGTGGATTATCTTCTGGGCTCCTTCCTACCCATCCGGACACATTCCCCTGGATTTCTCAGCACGCTATCATCGGTATATGCGCCCTAGTCCCTGGGCCGGATTCCGTCTGAGTACAGTCTGTCTGTCCTGTTGCTGCTGTAAACTGTATTTCATTAAACCATCGTTGCTTGCATCTTGCATCCGCCTCTGTGTTGTCACAGCACGAACAGGGAAAAATAGACTACACAAAAATGACGATGTACAAACATACCGAACAGTCCCGTATGGTGCGATAAACACTGACACAGGAGACAACCACCCACAACGAACACTGTGAAACAACCTACCTAAATATGACTCTCAATTAGAGGAACGCCAAACACCTGCCTCTAATTAAGAGCCATACCAGGCAACCCTTAAACCAACATAGAAACAGAAAACATAGAATGCCCACCCAAACTCACGTCCTGACCAACTAACACATACAACAAACTAACAGAAATAGGTCAGGAACGTGACATAACCCCCCCCTTAAGGTGCGAACTCCGGGCGCACCAGCACAAAGTCTAGGGGAGGGTCTGGGTGGGCATCTGACCACGGTGGTGGCTCAGGCTCAGGGCGAGGTCCCCACCCCACCATAGTCAATCCCAGCTTACATCTCCCCCTACAAATGACCACCCTCATATTACACCCACTTAATCTTTTGGGTAACATCGAGACAAGGGGCAGCACCGGGATAGAGGGATAGCTCAGGACAGAGGGATAGCTCAGGACATAGGGATAGCTCAGGATAGAGAGATAGCTCAGGATAGAGAGGTAGCTCAGGATAGAGGGGCAACTCCGGACTGAAAGGCAGCTCCGGACAGAGAGACAGCTCTGGACTGAGGGGCAGTTCTGGACAAATAGCCGCTCTGGGCTGAGGGACAGCTCATGACTGGCTGACGGCTCTGGACGCTCATGGCTGGCTGACGGCTCTGGACGCTCATGGCTGGCTGACGGCTCTGGACGCTCATGGCTGGCTGACGGCTCTGGACGCTCATGGCTGGCTGACGGCTCTGGACGCTCATGGCTGGCTGACGGCTCTGGACGCTCATGGCTGGCTGACGGCTCAGGACGCTCATGGCTGGCTGACGGCTCTGGACGCTCATGGCTGGCTGACGGCTCTGGACGCTCATGGCTGGCTGACGGCTCTGGACGCTCATGGCTCACTGACGGCTCTGGCAGATCCTGTCTGGTTGGCGGCTCTGGCAGATCCTGTCTGGTTGGCGGCTCTGGCAGATCCTGTCTGGTTGGCGGCCCTGGCAGATCCTGTCTGGTTGGCGGCTCTGGCAGATCCTGACTGACGAATGGCTCTAGCGGCTCCTGACTGACTAACGGCTCTGACGGCTCGGGACAGACGGGCGGCTCTAATGGCTCGGGACAGACGGATGGCTCAGACGGCGCTGGGGAGACGGATGGCTCAGATGGCGCTGGGGAGACGGATGGCTCAGATGGCGCTGGGGAGACGGATGGCTCAGATGGCGCTGAGGAGACGGATGGCTCAGATGGCGCTGCGGAGACGGATGGCTCAGATGGCGCTGCGGAGACGGATGGCTCAGACTGATCCTGTCTGGCGGAAGGCTTTGGCTGCTCCTGTCTGGCGGAAGGCTCTGTAGGCTCATGGCAGACGGGCAGTTCATGCGGCGCTTGGCAGACGGACAGTTCAGGCGCCGTTGGGCAGACGGCAGACTCTGGCCGGCTGAGATGCACTGTAGGCCTGGTGCGTGGTGCCGGAACTGGAGGCACCGGACTGGAGACACGCACTTCAAGCCTAGTGCGGGAAGCAGGGACAGGGCACACTGGACTCTCAAAACGTACTATTTGTCTGGTGCGTGGTACCGGCACTGGTGGCACCGGGCTGAGTGCACGCACATCAGGACGAGTACGGGGAGAAGGAACAGTGTGTACAGGGCTCTGGAGACGCACAGGTGGCTTAGTGCGTGGTGCCGGAACTGGAGGCACCGGACTGGAGGCACGCACCATAGAGAGAGTGCGTGGAGGAGGAACAGGGCTCTGGAAACGCACTGGAAGCCTGGTGCGTGGTGTAGGCACTGGTGGTACTGGGCTGGGGCGGGGAGGTAGCGCCGGAAATACCGGACCGTGCAGGCGTATTGGCTCCCTTGAGCACTGAGCCTGCCCAACCTTACCTGGCTGAATGCTCCCCGTCGCCCGACCAGTGCGGGGAGGTGGAATAACCCGCACCGGGCTATGTAGGCGAACCGGGGACACCATGCGTAAGGCTGGTGCCATGTAAGCCGGCCCAAGGAGACGTACTGGTGGCCAGATATGTAGAGCCGGCTTCATGGCGCTTGGCTCAATGCTCCATCTAGCCCTACCAGTGCGGGGAGGTGGAATAACCCGCACTGGGCTATGCACACGTACAGGAGACACCGTGCGCTCTACTGCGTAACACGGTGTCTGCCCGTACTCCCGCTCTCCACGGTTAGCCTGGTAAGTGGGCGCAGGTCTCCTACCTGCCCTTGGCCCACTACCTCTTAGCCCCCCCCCAAGAAATTTTTGGGTAGTACTCACGGGCTTTTCGGGCTTCCGTGCAAGACGCGTCCCCTCATAACGCCGGTTCCCTTCTCCGATTGCTTCTGCTCTCCTCAGTGCCTCCAGCTGTTCCCATGGGAGGCGATCCCTTCCAGCCAGGATCTCCTCCCATGTGTAGCAACCTTTACCGTCCAAAACATCGTCCCAAGTCCATTCCTCCTTCTTGCGCTGTCCCTTCCTCTGATTACACCGCTGCTTGATTCTGGATTGGTGGGTGGTTCTGTAACGGTTGTTCTCCTCCTCTTCAACCGAAAAGGAGGAGTAGTGATTGAACCAAGGCGCAGCGGGTTGTGAACACATAATTTTTTTTAAGACAAGACGAAAAAACACGAACTTCACTATAACTAACAAAACAACAAACGGAGTAGACAGACCTGGACATACGAACTTACAATAAAACACGAAGAACGCACGAACAGGGAAAAATAGACTACACAAAAATGACGATGTACAAACATACCGAACAGTCCCGTATGGTGCGATAAACACTGACACAGGAGACAACCACCCACAACGAACACTGTGAAACAACCTACCTAAATATGACTCTCAATTAGAGGAACGCCAAACACCTGCCTCTAATTAAGAGCCATACCAGGCAACCCTTAAACCAACATAGAAACAGAAAACATAGAATGCCCACCCAAACTCACGTCCTGACCAACTAACACATACAACAAACTAACAGAAATAGGTCAGGAACGTGACAGCAATGGAGTTGGCAAGAGCACAAACAGATCTGGGACCAGGCTACACAGAGACAGACGTTGGAGAGAATTAATCATACAACTCCTCAGCTGCCATTTTTCTTTTCAGATCTCTGTGAACTAGTAAACGGTGAGGAGACAGACTAAAAGACTAGTATGAGTGAAGTTGCCTTAGTTCTTACAACAAACTTGTGATTGTAGGTCTGGCTGGCAGTCCTTTCCATACATGCCCTTGCATAGACTCAAAGCATGTGTTACAAATTTGAAATTCCATACTATAATATTCAAACCACAAGTAAATATGTTATTTTATAGGGTACAGTACACATTATCTGGCTCATGACGTTCAAGTCAAGAACATCTCAGGAATTGCTTAGTGGGCCCCTCTGCTCTATTTAGTGACAGGACATGTTACTTTGCATGGGGAGATTTTAGTTGGCTGATTCACTCTGTCAAGCCAGTGCATCAAAACCGCATCGCAAGCAGAGGGAGATCTCAGAGATAGACAGGATCCCTCAGTCAGAGTCGGCCCGCTTCACACACTTTGTTCCTGCCTTAGAAACACAAGCCCCTACTGAGCACAGCTCAATAATGCACACTAGTCAGCAGGGGAGTTGAGAGATTTGCAGCCAACCTCAGAACTCAACGTTTAAGTGGATACCCAGCAAACCAGGAACATTCCCAGAACATTAGGTAAGATTCCCATGAAGTTCTAGTTAGAGTTTTATCTAACATTAGAATGACAACATCCCAAAAACATTCAGAGAATGATTTTCATAAAATCTCTTTATTTATCAAATGATGAAATATCCTTGTAATGTTCTCCTAACATTCACTAACATGTTGTGCACAACATATGTAACAACCACCACAGAACATTTTGCATACAACAATTGCCTGATGTTGCAAGAACATTCCTATAACACATTTAATATGTTCTATAAAGGTTCCCAGAATGTTTTATTAGGTTGTGGGAACAGTCTGGTGGGAACATTGTGGGGACATCACAGAAAATATGTTCCCAAAACACATCAACTGTCCAGGTGTGCAGATGTTTCTACACAGTGCAAAAAAAAACATTACATTGATGTTACAAGAACGTTCCCACAACACATTTTGCCTGTTCTTTAAAGGTTCACAGAATGTTTCATTAGGTTGTGGGAACAGTCTGGTGGTAACATTGTGGGGACATCACAAAAGATATGTTCCCAAAATTCAAAAACTGTCCATTGGTCTGACATTCAGATAATGTTTGTATCAGGGTGCACAAAACATTCCTTTGATGTTGCAAGAATGAAATAAGTCTGTTTTTATTTTGTTCGTAGCATATTTGATTTAGGTTAAACATAATATTCCATTGATGTTTACACAATATACATGTATCTTGTCTTGGAGGTTAGACCATTTCAAGAACACTTAGAAAATGTTATATTTAAGTTTTACCACAACATTCTCAGCATGCAAATTAAAGAAGATTGGAATACATTACCATTATCTTTCTCTCCAGATTTAATGCCAATTCACATTTGAGAACTGTATTGTAGGTGATATAGAGACACATGGCATTTTAATTTAATTCCTAGGACATTTGAACAGCATTTAATCATACAAGCACAACAATATGTTTTAATCTTCATATGTCAACAATCTACACATGTGGTGTTTGAAACTGCAATGTTTGGTTCCCAAGCCAGGGCTTTTATCATCTGCACCACCAGGTAAATTCTCTTTCATCATCTTTTTTTCAGTATATGGCCATGGCAGTAAGGTCAATCAGGAATTCCATGCTTCCTTTTTATTCTTCTCAGAAATAACTAACCCAGGGAAATACTGGTAACTAGGTTATTCACCATTACTTCACCCATCCTCTTTAAATGCTGCATACTTCTGGGCCCATATTTACAAGGTATTAAAGACTCTGAGTGGTAATCTAGGATCAAAAATAAGCCAGGAGGGACCATATCAAGAGTCTCAAAGTAGGAATTATACCTGGTGCGTTTTTAAAAAGTTGAACAGTACATTTTGACACAATGTAAAATGTTTTACAGTTAGTCTATACTGGATGTGTAAATCAGGCCGAAATAAAGACATATATCTGAGCCTCTTTCTAAGAAACATGGTTACAGAATATGTGGGATTCAATCTGCAATATTTGGAACTGCAGGAAGATAATGAACCCTCTGCGCCACCAGGGGATAGCTGTGCCCTTGTATGTTTTTTTCTCTCTGTCAAATATGGTCAATCAGTTATTAAAATGTTACCATCCTCTTCATATGCTGTATACTTGTAACACTGTATTTTATGATTTTCTTTCGTCATCACGTGTTGAAAGTCTTTTATGTGATTTTATACTGAACAAAAATACAAACTCAACATGTACAGTGTTGTTCCCATGTTTCATGAGCTGAAATAAAAGATCACAGAAATGTTCCATGCGAACAAAAGTATTTTTTGCACGAATATGTTTATGTCCCTGTTAGTAAGCATTTCTCCTTTGCCAAGATAATCCATCCACCTGACAGGTGTGGCATATCAAGAAGCTGATTAAACAGCATGTACATTACACAGGTGCACCTTGTGCTAGAGACAATAAAAGGCCACTCTAAAATTTGCCACACAACACAGTGCCACAGATGTCTCATGTTTTGAGGGAGCATGCAATTGGCATGCTGACTGCAGGAATATCACCAGAGCTGTTGCCAAATAATTGAATGTTCATTTCTCAACCATAAGCCGCCTCCAATGTCATTTTAGAGAATTTTAATTCAGTCTTCACCTGTGGTATTCTCTGAGGGGGGGGGGGGGGGGGGGGGGTGTTGAGGAGTGATTAGGGAGTAATTTATGTATTTATTTATATCGACAGATTTCCTTTTAAGAACTGTAACAGTAAAATCTTTGAAATTGTTGCATGTTCCGTTTATATTTTGGGAGCCTGGGTTAGTTATGTCTAAGAAGGATAAAAGGGAAGCATGGAATTCCTGATTGACCTTACTGCCATGACCACATACTGAAAAAAAGATGATGAAATAGTATTTCTGTCTATATTAAAGTGCTTTTGTGGAGGAAAACTCATTCTGATTGGCCGGGTCTAGCTCCCCAGTGGGTGGGCCTGGCTCCCAAGTGGGTGGGCCTATGCCCTCCCAGGCCCACCCACGGCTTCTGCCCAGTCGTGATATTCATGGATTAGGCAGTCATTTATTTCATTCATTTATTTATTTATTTATATTGACTGATTTCATTTTAAGAACTGTAACTTAGTAAATTCTTTGAAATTGTTGCCTGCTGCATTTATATTTTTGTTCAGTGTTGATGGATTGAGCTTCCTTTAAAGTATTATTGTATATTCATATTATTCTAAAATACAGACTCAGAACCTTCAAACCAAATAATATATTGTTTGACCTTTTCTCAATTTCAAAATTACTTTTCATTAGACTTTCAACATGTGATGATGAGAGAAAACCATAAAATACCGTGTTTTAAGTACACAGTATATGAAGAGGATGGGAACATTTTAATAAGTGTACTGTGTTCTGTGTCCTGATTGACCATATTTGACTGAAGAAAAAATGCTATGCAAGGTCACTGCTATCCCCTGGTGGTGCAGAGGGTTAATGATCTGTCTAGGGAACCAAACATTGCAGGTTGTCAACATATGAAGAGCAAAACATATAGTTGTGTTCATATGATTAAATGTTCAAATGTCCTGTAAATTAAAATGCTATGTGTCTCTATATTCTATTATACAGTCCTCAAATGTGAACTGCCATCAAATCTGGAAAGAAACATAACAGAGATAATTTCCAATCTGCCTTCTTATGCTTTAAGGAGATACACATTTGCATGCTGAGAAAGTTGTGGTAATGTTAGGTGAAACTTCAATATAACATTTTTGAAATGTTCTTGAAATGTTCTGAGGTACATTTATACGAAGTAAAATGTATATTGTGTGAACATCAATGGAATTGTATGTTAAACCTAAAACAAATACGCTATGTATGTCATAGAAATGGACTTATTTCATTCTTACAACATTAAGGCGATATCCTGTGTAACCTAACTTAAAAATGGTATCAACGTCATCACAACTGAGCATGTTTTTTTTGTAATGTACCCACACTGTTCTTAAAACCTAATTACATTTTCTGGGAACATTTAAAGACCTAAGAAAGGCTGTTCTGTCAACATTCTTGCAACATCAAAGGAATGTTTTGTGCACCCTGATACAAACATTATCTGAATGTCAGCACAAACCTAAATACATGTTTTAGGAACTTTTAAAGAACATAAAACATGTGTTCTGGGAACGTTCTTGGAAAATCAGGCAAATGTTTTTTGCAACCTAATAGAAACGTTGCAATAATCAGCACAAATGACATTTTTTATGTTTTGGAACAATATCTCCAGCCATGTGCATAAAATGATCCCACAACCTAATGAAACATTCTGGGAACCTTTAAAGAACAGGCTAAATGTGTTCTGGGAACGTTCTTTTAATACCAGATGAATGTTTTATACACTCTGAAATAAACATTGTATAATCATCCAAACAACTGGACAGTTTTTGTGTTTTGGGAACACATATTTTGTGATGTCCCCACAATGTTCCGGACAACACTGTTCCCACAACCTAATGAAACATTCTAGGAACCTTTAAATAACCAATTAAACGTTTTCTTGGAATGTTCTTGTAACATCAGGTGAGTGTTTTTTTGCACCCAAAAAGAAAGAATCATGTAGAATCAACTGGAAAGTTTTTGTGTTTTGGGAACATATATTTTGTGATGTCCCCACATTGTTCTCACCAGACTCTTCCCACAACCTAATGAAACATTCTGTGAACCTTTAAAAAAACAAAAATGTGTTCTAGCAATGTTCTTGCATGATCAGGCAACTGTTTTATACAAACATTCTATAATAATAATTTTGGTTTGCTGGTTATTCTGTTAAGTTAAGCAAGTACAGGGCAGTGTCACTTCTGCAAAATGTTGTATGAATCTACTGTACCATGTTTATATGGCTTAGGATGGATACACTATCCTCTCTAACGTGTGTACCACATAGGCTTTCCTCAAGATGGGTTCACAGAGTTTTCTGACTGTGTCCTCTGCAAAGGTAATCTAGAGTATGCACTATTTTCTACCCTTGATGATTTTAGAATTTTTTATTTTATTTTGTTGACATTATTCAATTAATTTCATCAGGAAAGATACCAAAAATTATACATAACCTACGTAATAGGTGATCATATGCAAGCTGCAAAGTTGTGCAAGAGGACTATTTCACAGGAAAGAGACACAGTATAGGAGAGGACACTCTGCAACCCTGAGTGGATATTGTCTTGACACCCTCTTTTGTATTTGATCTATTTAGTTCACTTTCAACCCCACTACCATTAGCCGCAAGGTGAATGTGTTTTCATCTACTCCCTTCACCTCCTATCCTGTGTTAGAATAGGTCAACTGCCAAAGCAAACATGCAAGCCGTGCCAGCCTAGCTCAGCAGTTGAAAGTTGATTACCACATTTCTTTGTATGTTGGTATTTATTACTGATAAATCGCTGTACGGATTACTGTTCCCAATTTCATAAATACATGGCTCTCTTCATCCTTCACAATTCACTCGTTTCTCTCCCCAATCTACTTTGAAGACACTGCATTGTGAATCACATGTATCCAATAGTTTATTCTATGTACTATAACGTCCACTGGGCTCCCCTTGCACCGCAGGGTTATTCTCACCCAAGAGTGCATGGAGGCATGAAATTCTGGCTCCTGCTGCAGGCGTTTTCCATGTCATTTGCCATCCATGGACATCAGAATAATGCTATAGCCCAGGGAGGGAAACAGAGTTATGTAGACAAAAAATAAATCAGCGCTTGGGATAACAGAGCTTCACAAATTCAGCCTGATGCCAGCTGTGGCTGATCATTCATGCATGTCTCTTTAATCAAAGGTGGAGGGAAGGCAGGACTTTTCCTTCAGCAAAATCAGGGTTTATCCAGAGGAGATTTCAACATCAAATCACAGGTTAAGACCAAAAGACAGAACATACTCTTACTCTTATCATTACATCCAGTTAAGATAACCTATTTCTGCTGTTTTGTACATTAATTATAAATCTATTGTGAGATTGAGCCCATATTTATTTACATAGAATTCTACATAAGCAGTTATTAAAAAATGTAGCTCACGTTTTAATAATCATACAAACAATTCAAAAGACTCAAATGTTTTATATGACTGATGTTTCAATTCTGTACAGATTGGAGATGCATTAATACAATACTGAGATTAAATACATCCAAAGCTCTGAGCGAAGGATTCATTGTTTCTGTCCTCATTTACTTTTGATTGTACATTTAAGTCTTGTAACCTCTGTTGGTAACCATTGTCCCATAAGATGATAGATACTTTTTTAGGGCTGTCAGAAACACCATCTGACATGTACATACGGCACCAGCAAGAAATCAGTCAGAAAAAAGTGACTATCAAACTTTTTCCTCATGCTGAAATACTTGACCCCAACTAGCATACAATAATACAATATTTAACCAACTTTTTTATTTTCCTGAAGCTCCATTGGTAACTCCATTGGTTTTAAATGAGTAACACCCACATACTGCCAACAACAAATGATCATGAACAACCTTTTTACCTCAGCAATAATGCCCTATGCTACACCAGCATCAGGCCACTAGCCTGAGGACGGCATACAATGTAAAACATGCTAGATGAGGGACATAGACTTTTGGTTCAAAAATGGTATTACCATTTGCTGGTAAAACCAAAGTGTGAATTGCAGTCTTTCCTTGTTCATAAACTGCTTTTAAGGCTAGGAATCAAATATCAAAATATCAAGCATTCTTATTACAAAATGGCATCGCAAAAAAAAAAACTTTTGTCAAATGGTCTCAAAAAAAGCTAATTGCTGACACGAAGTAAAGGAATCAACACACTGTGGGGACTTCGGCAATTGTTTTCTGATAATTTTAGCTTCAAAAATAGGGATAAGAACAAGACCTGTAGATGAACTGTTGACATCAAAGGAAATATACTGTGACCTACCCTTCACCTCTGTTTACAATTTGTTTGAATTTCATTTGCTTCCCAATTTGCTTTAATGTTGTTATTCTTTTGATCCCTTTGAACGAATACCAATACATAATAAGGAATATAATTAAATGCTGCTAAACATAACAGTAATCGGGATTTTAATGCGAGAACTTTAAAGCCATGAGGAAATTATTTGTTGTAACATATTAAATTAGAAGCTGTTCTGGAACTAAATGGGAAATGACAGGGATATAGTAGGCTAGTTATTTTCAAACTGTTTGGACCTTCATCACTAGTGCTGTGCCATTCATTAAAAACTCATTAGCAGAGGTACAAATAGCGCAGATCATTTTGGGAAACTGATATAAACTTTAGAACCTAATACACAAGTAAAAAATTCAAAAGACTCAAAAATATACATGAAATCGGAAAGCATGTTAATACAAAAAGACATAGATACAATACTGCATGAAATCAAAAGCTCTCTACAAAGACTGCCTGCCTTTAATTTCACTGTCATTGTTCTTACTGCATCAAAACCCCAAGGTTCATTCACTCTACACTTAAAGGACATACAAGGTGTGGGGTAAAACACACTCTGTCATGGCAGGAGACACCTGTCTGACAGAAGGTGGATGGAGGCTGACAGCACTAAGAAACCTAAATATTCCAAGCCAATCAGAGGGATGCTGTAGGAGCGTCCTGCAGGCAAGGAGATTTGCTGAAGCGAGACGCAGGGTTCAGAGATCATATCAGCATGGCACGTCTGTAACAAACTATGCCGACAATCCCTTTCAACTCCCCTCCGAGGTGGTTGGCATGTGCTGTTAAGTCAATAGTGAAATGTGGGGAGCATATTGATTTTCTGCTGGAGTCTCCCATACATCATGGCATGTTTTGGCCTCTAGATTCTGACAGTCAGAGAGCTGGTCCAATTTAAAATCTCATGGCTCATTTCAGATAACTTTTATGATATGATCTGAATACAGAGAGATGGTTTTCTGACATAATAAAAAGACAAGTGTATTGTAGCATTATTTTTCTTGTGCCAAATAGAAAACAACACTTGTGTTTCAGAAAATAGTATCATGCATAGTAAAAAAAAAATGTTAACACCTCGCTGAAATGGCATTTTCCTCAATCAAGTGAACACTAACACATTTTCCAGTTTGGAATTTAACTTCACAGTAATTCAGAAAGAAATTAGGCTAGTTCTTCTTGCTCATGTATAAATTCAATCTCAGAGTTGTACACTTAGAAAAAAAGGTGTTATATAGAACCTAAAAGGGTTATTTGGCTGTCCCCATAGGATAACCCTTTTGAAGAACCCTTTTTGGTTCCAGGTAGAACCCTTTTTGTTCCAGTGAGAACCCTTTTGGGTTCCATGTGGAACCCTTTCCACGGAGGGTTCTTCGTGGAACCCAAAAGGGCTACACCTGAAACCAAAAAGGGTTCTAACTGGAACCAAAAAGGGTTATCCTATGGGGACAGCCAAATAACATAATTCAGACACATATCAGAGTAACAAACCATACATTGAAATGATTATACATTTATATACAGTAATGCATACTGGACAGCATAAGACCATTAGGTTGTCGAGGTCTGTGATACTCTTTGCCAGGTACAGATACCAGTATGCTGCTGATGTCCAGAGTTGGAACAGCTGAGTGCTTACATATTGGTCAAAGATAATACATTTCATGAAGACTATAAGGCTATCTGGACTGTGGACAGCAGTTTTAGACAGAGGTCATATGTCTTTAAGTATATCGTTTAGGCTTGATAATATTGTCTGACCAGCAGGAGCATTAATGCAGTACGTGGAAATGGTAAAATAGTATAACTGATGTTTGACAACAATTTCTGTCTTCAATGGAAGACCAGACTAATTCAATTACTTTGAGTTCCATTTAAATGTATAAAGTGTTTTATTTGAGTAAAGTACAGAGAGCATCTGCCAATCCTCCCTCCTCTCCTTTGAAAGTGCTGGCAATGTTTATCTGCTCACAGCGTCATTGCTCTCAGTCAAATTGAAAACCCATCAGGACAAAGAGATTTTGTGGCAAAGGTGTGCTATAATTGCTTTTTCGGATGAAATAAATAATATCAGGAAAATGTTAATGGATTATTGGACCCTGGTGGTCATGGTTAGAGCGTTGGGCCAGTAACCGAAAGGTTGCTGGATCGAATCCCCGAGCTGACAAGGTAAAAATCTGTCGTTCTGCCTCTGAGCAAGGCAGGTAACCCACTGTTCCCCAGGCGCCAAAGACGTGGATGTCGATTAAAGGCAGCCCCCGCATCTTTCTGATTCAGAAGGGTTGGGTTAAATGCGGAAGACACATTTCAGTTGAATACATTCAGTTGTACAACTGACTAGGTATCCCCCTTTCCCTTTCTTCGCCAAACGTTGGATGCAGGAGCAAATGACTGAAAACGGATTAAATATTTATTAAATTATGATTTTAGCATGCAAGGATATTATGATATTTAGCATGTATTTATTGCACAACACTCACGTAAAGGATAACTTCCTTAGCACAAATGAACATTTCTTAAACCTTCTTGAATATCCCACCATCACATATAGTTTTGTGAAGTTGTGTGTGCAAGTGCATTCTAAAAATAGTATCAGTAAAGGGATCATCTATGTTCACCGGTAACAGCTATTGAATTCCAACTTGCTAAGATTGAATGTACATTTTTAAATCTGCTTGAGTGCAGAAAATCTCCAACTCAGGTCTGCTATGATGATCCACCTGGTATTCCAGCTCAGATAACAAACGTGCAGATTGGGATTTTTTATGTTAGGACAAGAATAAGTAATCTACAAGCTAGTTTGGGAAGAGAAGAATATCTATATAAAAAGTGTAACTCACTTTTGCAGTGCAACTTAAAGCCAAGTTGGCCTGATTAAATAGCTTTTTATGGCTTTTGAAACATAGCATGTTTGTAAAGCTTCAGTTTTACAATCTCTACCTTTCCTTCCCATATTGCTGGTGCTGAAATAGAACGTGTTCCATTTTCTCCATCTCTTCCTGAGAGTAGTCACACCTCCCAGTCAGATGTTTCCTACCAATTTCAATGTACTATTGAGCCTACTATTGAGCCTCCCTTCTCTCTCAACTTGAGGACCTCCCTGCCCTCACCTTTTCCTTGATCTTATACGTGTCTTCCCTTTCCCTCCCTCTTCCACAACTCTTACCATTTGTTTTTAGCCACTGTTCTTATCAACCCCTTGGCTTCTGCTTTACTGATTGACAATTACATTTCAACATTAGGATGTTTGAGAACCTGCTTGGCGAGAACATCTACCTCCTCATTCCCCCATACTCCCACATGAGCTGGTACCCAGAGGGACTTCACAAATACCCCCATCTGTTTCACCCTATACAAACACTCCAAAATCTAATACAATAGATCTTGTCTGCTCTGAAACACAAATACATTTAAGCACATCAGTTCTGCACAGGAGTCAGAATAGATGGCTACCCTGTTGGGCCTCACCTTCCCCACACTCTGCAGCCAAGAGTATAGCCAGCAACTCCATTGTGTAACCAGATAAATGATCTGTTGCTCTTTTTGTCACTGCCACCTTAAACTCAGTAACACTAAACGCTCCTTAGATCCATCTGTGAATATATTCAAGAAAGCATAGTACTGTGTTGTTAAATGTTCGCTTACAATATTTAATGGATCTACTCTTTCTTCACCAGCTCTTACCCTCTCAAGCAACCCTAGGTCTATCTTCATTGGCTTCATGAGTTGTGAAGCTAGAAGGCTTCGCCTCAGTGGATTCCTGGAGTAGCTGCGCTTTCTACTGGACAATTGGTGAACCTAGCCAGACCAGTCAATTTACACTAGGTTACATCTGATCAACAAATCGTACTAACATAGCTAATTGCCTTTATTAGGTTAAATATAATAATATAATGAATACTCTAAGCATCACACTGAAGAAATGTATAATTAGTGTGTGCGTTTTGAAATAAATATTGAATCAGTAGCCTACGAATTAGCAATAAAAAAGCTCCACTCATAATCTTTGAAAATTAAACTACACTAGTGTGGAACACAAGTCTACCAAAGAGATTATATCAAACAAGCACAGCTAATTGCATTCTGAGGTCAAGTGTTAAAAATATAAAAAATACAATTCCATCACTTTATAATATAACCAGTAATACCACGACTCCTGGACTGCATTGCAACTCCCAGACTGCATTGAAACTCCCAGGATGCAATGCTCCACTGGCTAATGTTAGCAATTAGCAAGCCCAGCCGAAGTCTAAATATACATGCCATTACACATTTATTTTGGGTTATAACCATATTATAATGCTCACACGAATATAATGCTGAATACATGTCCATTATGATGGTTAGTTAGCATACTAACTAGCCCAACTGCTACATCCAAAATAATGGTGTTTGCAACAATAACAGTCCAGATTACAGTTTTTCCCAATTGTTTACTCACTAAAATTGGAACTTGAAATGCAATCACCGAAACCTGAAACTCATGTACCAAATCCCTAAACTAAGTCTGCAAAATTTCAAGCACAATTCCTGCTTTACACTCAGTTTTCAATTCTATATCACACTTTTTGCAAAACACTACACACAGTTCTCTACATTAGGCACAACATTCAAAATTAAAATATCTTTAGTCCCTTTGGAAAGCAACGCCAATCACAATGCCAGGCTCTATACACCAATTGGCAACACCCATTCCTCACAGGTGTAAACACTAGTTGCTGAATTGTTCACTTAGAAATCAGAGCTTTAGCTCTATAAAAGGCCACAGATGAGCTCTCCTGTTTTGGAGGAAAATGGAAGTCATTGGTGAAGCAAGAGCTAGAGGTGAAGGAGTAAAAGGAAGAGGAGGAAGAGGAGGACTAGGACAAGACATGACAGTTGTCTCAGATGAGATCAGGGCCACATTGGTTGACCATGTGCTCATACATGGACTGAGTATGAGGGAGGCTGGGCAGAGAGTTCAGCCCAGCCTGAGCCGCTACACGGTTGCATCTTTCATCCGTACATTCAGAAATGAGAACCAGTAAGTTACCTACCATCTACACTATGCTCTTTATGTATGTATACTGTAGTATACAGCAGTCCAACATATTAGTAGACTTATGTTACTCAGTGATTGTTGGCCAATGTTACAGTAATGTAATTTCATATTGAAAGAAAATTGATTATTTTAGCTTACTGTAACCAATCATATCATATTTGTGGATCTTCTGCAGAACTGAGACATGGCCATGCCATGGTGGAAGACACCGGATGTTCACACCAGAACAAGAGACCGCTATTGTGAAAATGTGAGTGGAAAACAATACCAGTAGACTACGAGAAATCCAGAACCACATAATTGCAGACAACACAATATTCAATAATATTCACCAGGTGGGCTTGTCTACATTGGACCGTGTATTACAGCGGTACCGAATGCGGATGAAACAGGTCTACAGGGTGCCATTTGAGCGAAACTCAGAGAGGGTTAAGGGACAGCGCTATGAATATGTGCAAGTAAGTACTATACTATGTATTTACTATCATATCAGCACTGTATAGACACATTACAGTACTGTATTCCAGTGTATTGTGCCTCACCATATTGACTGCTCTAGGTCTATGTCACATATTGTCTTGTCTGTTTCAGAAAGTCTTGGAGCTGGATGCCGATGCAATTCAGAACGTTTATATTTACATTGATGAGGCTGGCTTCAACCTAACCAGAAGAAGGGGACGGGGACGGAACATTATTGACCGCTGTGCCATTGTGAATGCCCCTGGACAGCGGGGAGGCGCAGCCATTTTGCTAACAGTGATTGAGTTAAATTATTAGCCTAAATTATGACCCCCATAACCCACTTTACCATACCCTAGGTTTAGATGAACTGACACTAATGCATTGACATCTGTGTGAGTCAAGACATCTGTGTGAGTCAAGCTCCAAAGATTCTTTGTTAGTCAACCACCAAAGATCTTTCAAGTAGTGAGTGACATGTCAACTTACTGTATGCAATTAGCTTAGCATAAGCCATGCATTAGCATCCACTAACACATACAAGTGAAATCATAGTTGTAATGTTGACTGTGTAGGCTATATGCATATATCTAAAGCTTCTAAATCTTTAAAAAACCAGAGGGCTCTGAGGGGAAAGGCTATTTTATTTCCCTCACTATTAGTTTGCCAAAAAGGAAACCTAGGTTGTTGTTAAAGGCATGCGAAATAGAACAGTGAGATGAGGCCGCTCAGCCTCGCCTGCTTATCGGACTACCAGTAGGCTACTTTATCGATCCCAGGACCTCATCAAGATGTTTGCTGTGGATGTGTAGAGAAACACTGAAGAAGTCTATATCCAATCTGTTTTTGTGCTAATCTAAAACGTTGTCTTGCTGTGTTTACGGACAGAAAAACCTCCTAAGAATATGTTAAAACAAGTAATAAATCATCCAATTAAAAATGGATTTACATTAGGGTAGGTAGACTTCTTCCTAAGGAGCCTTGGCAGGAATCAGCTACTCTGTCTCCGTCTAAGTTCAAAGATATTTTAACGATGCTGACATACTGTACTATCTTTTCACAATGGTAATTTCTATCTCACATGCCTCTGTGAGATAAAATAATGGCTCCATTTGTGTGTCAAGTGAGACAGCCTGTGGAAATTCCCTCCACAGTGTGTCTTTTCATTGCCTCGATGCAAGCGTTTCATTGCCCGGCAAAAATGGCCCCTCCTGCCATTACGGGAGCTTGTCAAGTATTTGTGCTTTCATCTGTCTTCATCACATAGCTTTCGAAGTACAAAACATCAAGTCACCACTACAAAAGGCCAACCTCTTACTTCACCTTCTCACACACCCTTTCAACGAAGTCTCCATTCTGATGCATGAGTTTATTAACTGACAAATAGGTTAATCTTCTTCCTCAGCATTTTACTGGCTCAAAATAACTTCTATTGAGCTCTGGCTGCTACATTAACTAACTGCTAAAAGTTTAAGGCTAATGAGGGAACTTTCAGCTCCAGCTGGCTGTGATTTCTCTTTTTCTTTTTTACAAGTCAGTAATATCTCATCATTGGACACTCTGGAATGCCGTGGGACTTGCAGCCTACACTTGTCCACATCTGCCAGGAGCAGGGGAACTGATTATAGGATAGAAAACTGGTATTTAGACTGTAAACCAATCACACAACTTTATTCAAAAGACAAATGTGTGTCTCTCCAATGCCAGTCACAAAGGTGATCTTAATCATGTTTGACTGTTCAATAAATCTCAAAGCCATAATGCAAAATAAGCCATGGGAAATTATGAATATCATTATGGATACAAATTGTAAGTGGTTTGAATATCCTCTACAACCCTTAGTGCTATTCAGCTTATTTCTTTCACAACCCATGGCAGCAACAGGCACAAAAAAAGGCAGCAAAATGTTTTTAGTTGGACTAGTTGGATGTAGCTTCTTTAGATAGACAGGTTACTTCTGTCAGTATACGAAAGCTCCAGCTTAACAAGAGGATTCGGAAATGGGAAGCTTGTCACCGGTAACAACACTGCTGGTAACACAATCTGTTTGTTGCCCTAGCTAAACATGAACACAATTTCTGCCCGCATTTTAAGCCTGCCTACCCAAACTCCTGATTTGATGGGAGAGATGACTGTCTGAAGAGGACCATCCCCTGATTTTTTTCCCCCTTTCAAAATGTCAGAGAGAAGCCAACATCCTCTTTAGACCTTGTGCTATTGCTTAGCTTACGTTTCTTGAAGGTTTGGGATATGCGAAACTAAGTTGGATGCACAAAATAATTACATTGTCCATTCATCAAATTAAATATGTATTATTGATATGAAAATGAAAGGGTGCACCTCATTTATGTCGCACCTTTAGATTTTTTGAAACATTTCAGATGATTTATTAAATGTGTTTTGGATAGCGCAATTACCAAAGGGAAAAAGATTAAATAAATAAATACATACCCCCTGTCCATATAAACGGTACCAAATTAAAATAATTTTTACAAAATAGTTTAGCTATTTCCATTCCTCCAACATGTGGTTGCCTGACAGGTCAAATTTGACTCCAATTGGATCCTTTCTTCCCTCCCCATTGACACTGCAGGTGACCAGAAAAGAAAGGAACTGCATACATGGCCAAACCAAAGTAAATACCACCGGAACCAATTATATTCTTCATTCAACACCAAAAGTAATGTATGTTCCATGACTAGCAGTGTCCCATTTTATGAACTGATTCCTATTTCATTCACAGTGGTGAGGCATTAGCGGACCCCTACCACGGTGTCGGAAATAACACATAGTTCATGTGATGGTTGTTTATAAAACATTCAATATTAGATCAGAGTAAATCGATGCCTGCATGTTTACTTATTTACCTATCAAAATCAGAGGTATAAGCGAGATAAGGATAGAGGTGTTCCCAAACCGTAAACCGTCTCTTCTCTAAACAAGCACAACCTGAACAATCAAAGGATTTGATGGATGGAGTTCTTCAGAGTTTTTAATGACATCTCCCATGTACAAAAATAGATTTTTAGAACAATTTAATTATCTTAATCATCACAACTCTGTCTGATAATTCAAATATTTGTGTTTGCTTGAAGCAAGGTTTTTACTTGTCATCAGCATGAAGTGCATTCTGAGTTGTTTCAGTTAAAAGGCATAATATGTTGTTGGGTGATTCATTGAACACATATTGTATTTTTCTGGGATGAGTCCTAGCAGCTCCCAGCACTTCATCAGATGTTCTAGCATAATGTCACATTTTTCTGCCATGTGGTGTCAGTGCAAAGAAAAAACTGGAGCCTTTGCAATCTGTTGCCTCCCAAGAGTAGATTACCTGAGGATGGTCTCTGGCCTTATCATTTCAGTCTAGTTTCTAAATCTACAACCATATTGTTATGAATGAAGTTAATGTGGATCAATTTGACTATAAATTGTACCCAGTGTAAATAAACCATAAGATACAGTTTCACAAGAGCATGATTTCAGAGACTGTTATTTCTATAGCTGCATGGCTTTTGAACATGGCTTTCCCTTGCACATTGTTGCTTTTGTTCTTGCTGAATATTTGCCATTGATCCCTCCATACTATTGATTTCTTCCAGCAGTTGAGCACATTCTCTCTCTCAGCCTTTTGTCCTTCAGAAACAATGTTTGAACAGCTCCTGTCGAGGCTGTTTTTCATCATCCAAACCCTCTATGATACCACTTCCATGCCTACACTCTGTAAGGGTCTGTTCTTAAGCACATGCCCAAGAAAGCTGTCTAATAGGAAATACTACAGGCACATAGTGCCATAATCACATTCTGAACCAGATATTCCAATATGAAAAATAAAACAATAACAAAAGGAAGGGATGTTAAGCATTAAATTAATAACAAGATGTCACGTCTAAAGTCATTTCAGTGTGTGTTCCTTGTGTTGATTGCCACCACTATGAGTGGAATTTCCAAAGTTATTGCCATAGAGACCATCTATTCTACGTTTTTCATGTTGATTCCTCTAGAGGGTTTCTTGAATATCAATCAGGGAACCATGTTTTCATTCACTTTGTTTTCCACACTCTTTATTTGCTTGATGTTGATCACCTTCTTTGTCTAACATTGATTCGGAATGGATGGCTATCAACACGCTGGTACAGCTTTTAGTGAGAGAATTATCGTTGAACTAATTATTTCATATTCAAATCAAGTTTATTTTATATAGCCCTTCGTACATCAGCTAATATCTCGAAGTGCTGTACAGAAACCCAGCCTAAAACCCCAAACAGCAAGCAATGCAGGTGTAGAAGCACGGTGGCGAGGAAAAACTCCCTAGAAAGGCCAAAACCTAGGAAGAAACCTAGAGAGGAACCAGGCTATGAGGGGTGGCCAGTCCTCTTCTGGCTGTGCCGGGTGGAGATTATAACAGAACATGGCCAAGATGTTCAAAATGTTCATAAGTGACAAGCATGGTCAAATAATAATCAGGAATAAATGTCAGTTGGCTTTTCATAGCCGATCATTAAGAGTTGAAAGCAGCAGGTCTGGGACAGGTAGGGGTTCCATAACCGCAGGCAGACCAGTTGAAACTGGAACAGCAGCAAGGCCAGGTGGACTGGGGACAGCAAGGAGTCATCATGCCCGGTAGTCCTGACGTATGGTCCTAGGGCTCAGGTTCTCCGAGAGAGAGAAAGAAAGAGAGAAGGAGAGAATTAGAGAGAGCATACTTAAATTCACACAGGACAAGACAGGAGAAGTACTCCAGATATAACCAACTGACCCTAGCCCCCCGACACATAAACTACTGCAGCATAAATACTGGAGGCTGAGACAGGAGGGGTCAGGAGACACTGTGGCCCCATCCGATGATACCCCCGGACAGGGCCAAACAGGAAGGATATAACCCCACCCACTTTGCCAAAGCACAGCCCCCGCACCACTAGAGGGATATCTTCAACCACCAACTTACAATCCTGAGACAAGGCCGAGTATAGCCCACAAAGATCTCCACCACAGCACAAACCAAGGGGGGGTGCCAACCCAGACAGGAAGATCACGTCAGTAACTCAACCCACTCAAGTGATGCACCCCTCCTAGGGACGGCATGAAAGAGCACCAGTAAGCCAGTGACTCAGCCCCTGTAATAGGGTTAGAGGCAGAGGCATATTCCAGTGTTATTTATTTATTTAAAAAAAAGCCTAAGCGTTGTTGTTCACTAGTTTACTCCAATTAGGAGAGGGGTGGTAGGGTTAGAAAGTAATAAAGGAAAATACAATATTTAAAAAAATGTATGTATGTATGTATGTATGTATGTATGTATGTATATACACTACCGTTCAAAAGTTTGGGGTCAGTTAGAAATGTCCTTGTTTTTGAAAGAAAAGCAATTTTTTTTGTCCATTAAAATAACATAAAATTGATCAGAAATACAGTGTAGACATTGTTAATGTTGTAAATGACTATTGTAGATGGAAACGGCAGATTTTTTATGGAATATCTACATAGGCGTACAGAGGCCTATTATCAGCAAACATCACTCTCCTGTGTTCCAATGGCACGTTGTGTTAGCTAATCCAAGTTTATAATTGTAAAAGGCTAATTGATCATTAGAAAACCCTTTTGCAATTATGTTAGCACATCTGAAAACTGTTGTTCTGATTAAAGAAGCAATAAAACTGGCCGTCTTTAGACTAGTTGAGTATCTGGAGCATCAGCATTTGTGGGTTCGTTTACAGGCTCAAAATGTCCAGAAACAGAGAACTTTCTTCTGAAACTCGTCCGTCTATTCTTGTTCTGAGAAATTAAGGCTATTCCATGCGAGAAATTGCCAAGAAACTGAAGATCTCGTACAATGCTGTGTACTACTCCCTTCAAAGAACAGCGCAAACTGGCCCTAACCAGAATAGAAAGAGGAGTGGGAGGCCACAGGTGCACAACTGAGCAAGAGGACAAGTACATTAGAGTGTCTAGTTTGAGAAACAGATGCCTCCCAAGTCCTCAACTGGCAGCTTCATTAAATAGTACCCGCAAAACACCAGTCTCAATGTTAACAGTGAAGAGGCGACTCCGGAATGCTGGCCTTTAAGGCAGAGTTCCTCTGTCCAGTGGCTGTGTTCTTTTGCCTATCTTAGTCTTATTTATTGGCCAGTCTGAGATATGGCTTTTTCTTTGCAACTCTGCCTAAAAGGCCAGCATCCCGGAGTCGCCTCTTCACTGTTGACGTTGAGACTGGTGTTTTGCCATTCCTGAACCTGTGACCAAAAACAAACTACGTATGAACTGTACCAAAACAAATTATAAGTCTCTTCGCAGAAAAATCTGGGAAGGTTGTATCCCCCATATAAATAAAATTCTATTGGTTGCAAGAATTTTGTATAGTAATTTAAATTGAGCAATTCTAAATTTTGAATCTGGCGTCATTTTGCATATCAGCTCATAAACTGTGTGTCATGGAATTGGTACGTCAAAACTCTCTTCCCAACTATTTTGCAATGTATATGGCACAATTTCTTGGTCCTTAAATAAAACTGGTATACTTTATTTATCACAATTTTCTTTAACCATTTGTGGTCTTTAATGCAGAGCCGACAAACAATTTCCTTACTCTTTCCCCTTCCACTTTCCTCTTTCATTTTTCTGTAATGCTGCAATTAGTTGTTTGTAATTTTGAGTATAGCAGACATGTCCATATGTTTTTGTTAGCTGCATGTGCGAAATAACTCCACCAGTCCAGTTTATGATATAATTTACGAAGATTATACCTTTTTTTAAATCAGTTAGTATATTTGAGCTTCACCACAATAATATCTGTTGTATTATTTGTTCTGCCTTTTCTGGTGGATTAAATTGAAATTGCAACCAACTTTCTACGGCTTGTTTTATAAATATTGATATTTGGGAAAGGATTTCCTTTTCAAATAACTGAAAGCGAGAGGTTGTAATCTGAATAAAGGGAAAAGGGCCATTCTTGAACATAGGGTGAGACATTCTTATTCATTTGCTAGAGAACCAGCTCGGATTTAAGTATAACTTTTGTATGACTGATGCCTTTAGTGAGCGGTCTAAGGATTTATTTACCTACATTTCTGCCTCCCAAATTCATCTTAATTATTTTAAATAGGCCAGTTTAATTTTGTCTGGCTTGACGTTCCAAATAAAATTGAATATTTTTTTCTCATATGATTTAAAAAACAGTTTGCTAAGTGTAGTCAAGACAATAAGCAAAAAGGTAAACTGGGATATGACTAAATAGTTCATCAGGGTGATATTCCACAAATAGACATGTACACTGCTCAAAAAAATAAAGGGAACACTTAAACAACACAATGTAACTCCAAGTCAATCACACTTCTGTGAAATCAAACTGTCCACTTAGGAAGCAACACTGATTGACAATAAATTTCACATGCTGTTGTGCAAATGGAATAGACAAAAGGTGGAAATTAAAGGCAATTAGCAAGACACCCTCAATAAAGGAGTGATAAAGGCGCCAGTGGCGAATTTGCCAATCTTGGTGTTCTCTGGCAAATGCCAAACGTCCTGCACGGTGTTGGGCTGTAAGCACAACCCCCACCTGTGGACGTCGGGCCCTCATACCACCCTCATGGAGTCTGTTTCTGACCGTTTGAGCAGACACATGCACATTTGTGGCCTGCTGGAGGTCATTTTGCAGGGCTCTGGCAGTGCTCCTCCTGCTCAAAGGCGGAGGTAGCGGTCCTGCTGCTGGGTTGTTGCCCTCCTACGGCCTCCTCCACATCTCCTGATGTACTGGCCTGTCTCCTGGTAGCGCCTCCATGCTCTGGACACTACGCTGACAGACACAGCAAACCTTCTTGCCACAGCTCGCATTGATGTGCCATCCTGGATGAGCTGCACTACCTGAGCCACTTGTGTGGGTTGTAGACTCCGTCTCATGCTACCACTAGAGTGAGAGCACCGCCAGCATTCAAAAGTGACCAAAACATCAGCCAGGAAGCATAGGAACTGAGAAGTGGTCTGTGGTCACCAACTGCAGAATCACTCCTTTATTGAGGGTGTCTTGCTAATTGCCTTTAATTTCCACTTTGTGTCTATTCCATTTGCACAACAGCATGTGAAATTTATTGTCAATCAGTGTTGCTTCCTAAGTGGACAGTTTGATTTCACAGAAGTGTGATTGACTTGGAGTTACATTGTGTTGTTTAAGTGTTCCCTTAATTTTTTTGAGCAGTGTATTTACATTTCCATGGTAGCAAGATCTTATGTTAACTTTCTATTAAAATGTCTTGGAGTGGGATAATTTATTTATTTTGTATACAGAGTATATCCACATCACCATCAGACCATTTTGTTGGTAAACTACACGGTAATGTAAAAGATGTATTTTTTTTGTGATCCAATACGTAATAAAGTACATTCATCAAAATTGGTTGTAATCCAGAGGGGTTAAAACATGTCTAGATCCTCTATGATGCTGTGAAGGGATCCAAGTCGTGGATTTAAAAGAAAACATGAAAACACCTTCGTTTTTAAGCCCTGGATTTCTAATCCCTTGATATTATTGTTAGATTTGATTTTAATAGCTCACATTTCCATGGCCATAATAAATAGTTATGCCGGTCTGATTAGAATGAATAATGTCTGACTTTCACGCCCTGACCTTAGTTCCTTTTTTATGTCTCTATTTTGGTTTGGTCAGGGCGTGAGTTGGGGTGGGCATTCTTTGTTTTGTGTTCTATGTTTTCTATTTCTTTGTGTTTGGCCGGGTGTGGTTCTCAATCAGAGGCAGCTGTCTATCGTTGTCTCTGATTGAGAACCATACTTAGGGAGCCGTTTCCCACCTGTGTTTTGTGGGTAGGTGTTTTCTGTTTTGTGTTGCTGCACCTTACAGGATGTTTTCGTTCTCGTTCTTTCTCTTTGTTATTTAGTTTAGTGTTCTGTTTTAATAAATATAACATGAATACTTACCACGCTGCGCATTGGTCCGACTACTCTTCATCCGACGACAAAAATCGTTACTCTGACCAAACCTTTTAAATTCTATGTGCTATACATTTTGCTTCAATATTTGTATCACAACAATAAAGTGTAAGGGGCCTCCAATTTTTAAAGTTTATATTTACCACTTGTATCCTGTTTTTACTCAAACTTATTCTGAGCCTCTATGGTACAGTTTTTATTGCTATCTATATGTTCTGTTACACCTTCTATTTCATTTGTTAGTATGGACTCTTTTGACCTAAATTGCTTTTGTTTTAGAGATGAGTGCTGAATAGCATGGCCTCTAAAGGCACATTCAAAAGTGTCCCATACAATAAGGGAATTTGCTGTACCTATGTTAGGTCGGAAAAATTATGTTATACATTCCTCTGTCCTAGTTTAAAACAATTTATCATCCAATAGGCTTTGATTACATTTCCAATATCCTTGCCCATGTGGAAATTCAGCAAGAGCAATATACAGTATATGCCAATTATCTGATGGTCCGACCTCATTATGTCCCTGATCAACACTTTTTAAACTTTTGGTGCCAACGAGAATAACATAAGAAAGAAGTCAAGACGACTAGCTTGAATGAGCCTCTGCCATGTATATCTCACTATGTCAGGATATTTAAGCCTCCATATATCCACTAGTTCCAATATATTCATGACATTCATGATTTCCTTAAGAACATGAGGGTGGTAGTTTGTGGTGTGATTTCCTTAACGGTCCATTGAGGTATTTAAACCAGTATTATAATCTCCCACCATAATAATAGAGTATTGTATTGCTTGTAGGGTTGACCATTTATTATATATATTTTCAAAGATGTGTGGATCATCATTATTTGGTCAGTAAAGGTTAATGAGCCATATCTGTTTATGGTCCGATGACATATTTTAAAACATATATCTACCTTGCGTATCTGTTTGGACAATTTGCACATTCGGATCAAAATTACTGTTAATATCATCACCCCTTTTGAGTTTCTTTGCCCATGGGAGAAGTATATTTCACGCCCCCAGCCCTTTTTCCACACAACTTAATCTAAAATTGTTGAATGAGTTTCTTGTAAACAATAGCTATTATATTCCTTCTCTTTGAGCCAGGTAAATATGTGTTCTTCTTTTCTTATTATGTGCTAAGCCATTACAATTATGTCTGGCCATACTTATTTCACCATATAGCTGTACCATGATATTTGCATTGCTACTAAGTAACCCTCCAATTATTCTCCACTATTTCACCCACTAAAGCCCCAAGTTGGGTTGTCATCCCAGTGACCGGCAGACCACTGCCATCCCCCCGGATCCCTAGGCCCGAGAGAGGCCAGGACCCATCCACTGAAAAGAGCACACAGTGCCACCCACAGAACAGAAGCAGATCAACCGCTAAAAGTATTTCCAATGCTCTCACCTCAATTTGCTTTTTATATATATATACAGTATATATATTCAAAAATCATCTTGCGTATTTTAATTTCCGTCATTAACAGTTAATATGTGTAATAATGTTGGCATTTCATGGACATGATTGTTACCTATAACCAGTATTGCCATTGCATTACATTACATTTTTGTCAAGCAATTATTATTTTAGCTCAACGGTTGTTACATCCCAGAGCCCAACTCAAGAAAGTACCGGACTTACGAATGCATATACAGTTAAGCTGTTTGAGAAAGCATGCAAAATTGAGCTTTTTTTTTTTATTAACCTCTAATTCCTCCCAAACCCGGATCCGGGAGCACCCCCATCAGTAAAAAAGCTGACTAGCATAGCCTAGCATAGCGTCACAAGTAAATACTAGCATCTAACTATCATTAAATCACAAGTCCAAGACACCAGATGAAAGATACACATCTTGTGAATCCAGCCATCATTTCTGATTTTTAAAATGTTTTACAGGGAAGACACAATATGTAAATCTATTAGCTAACCACGTTAGCAAAAGACACCACTTTTTTTACTCCACCAGTTTTTTACTCCATCAGTAGCTATCACAAATTCGACCAAATAAAGATACACTGCTCAAAAAAATAAAGGGAACACTTAAACAACACAATGTAACTCCAAGTCAATCACACTTCTGTGAAATCAAACTGTCCACTTAGGAAGCAACACTGATTGACAATAAATTTCACATGCTGTTGTGCAATTGGAATAGACAAAAGGTGGAAATTATAGGCAATTAGTAAGACACCCCCAAAAAAGGAGTGATTCTGCAGGTGGTGACCACAGACCACTTCTCAGTTCCTATGCTTCCTGGCTGATGTTTTGGTCACTTTTGAATGCTGGCGGTGCTCTCACTCTAGTGGTAGCATGAGACGGAGTCTACAACCCACACAAGTGGCTCAGGTAGGGCAGTTCATCCAGGATGGCACATCAATGCGAGCTGTGGCAAAAAGGTTTGCTGTGTCTGTCAGCGTAGTGTCCAGAGCATGGAGGCGCTACCAGGAGACAGGCCAGTACATCAGGAGACGTGGAGGAGGCCGTAGGAGGGCAACAACCCAGCAGCAGGACCGCTACCTCCGCCTTTGTGCAAGGAGGTGCACTGCCAGCGCCCTGCAAAATGACCTCCAGCAGGCCACAAATGTGCATGTGTCTGCTCAAACGGTCAGAAACAGACTCCATGAGGGTGGTATGAGGGCCCGACGTCCACAGGTGGGGGTTGTGCTTACAGCCCAACACCGTGCAGGACGTTTGGCATTTGCCAGAGAACACCAAGATTGGCAAATTCGCCACTGGCGCCCTGTGCTCTTCACAGATGAAAGCAGGTTCACACTGAGCACATGAGCACATGTGACAGACGTGACAGAGTCTGGAGACGCCGTGGAGAACGTTCTGCTGCCTGCAACATCCTCCAGCATGACCGGTTTGGCGATGGGTCAGTCATGGTGTGGGGTGGCATTTCTTTGTGGGGCCGCACAGCCCTCCATGTGCTCGCCAGAGGTAGCCTGACTGCCATTAGGTACCGAGATGAGATCCTCAGACCCCTTGTGAGACCATATGCTGACACATGCACATTTGTGGCCTGCTGGAGGTCATTTTGCAGGGCGCTGGCAGTGCACCTCCTTGCACAAAGGCGGAGGTAGCGGTCCTGCTGCTGGGTTGTTGCCCTCCTACGGCCTCCTCCACGTCTCCTGATGTACTGGCCTGTCTCCTGGTAGCGCCTCCATGCTCTGGACACTACGCTGACAGACACAGCAAACCTTTTTGCCACAGCTCGCATTGATGTGCCATCCTGGATGAACTGCACTACCTGAGCCACTTGTGTGGGCTGTAGACTCCGTCTCATGCTACCACTAGAGTGAGAGCACCGCCAGCATTCAAAAGTGACCAAAACATCAGCCAGGAAGCATAGGAACTGAGAAGTGGTCTGTGGTCACCACCTGCAGAATCACTCCTTTTTTGGGGGTGTCTTACTAATTGCCTATAATTTCCACCTTTTGTCTATTCCATTTGCACAACAGCATGTGAAATTTATTGTCAATCAGTGTTGCTTCCTAAGTGGACAGTTTGATTTCACAGAAGTGTGATTGACTTGGAGTTACATTGTGTTGTTTAAGTGTTCCCTTTATTTTTTTGAGCAGTGTATAAATAGCCACTAACCAAGAAACAACTTCATCAGATGACAGTCTGATAACATATTTATTGTATAGCATATGTTTTGTTAGAAAAATGTGCATATTTCAGGTATAAATCATAGTTTACCATTGCAGCCACCATCACAACTCTCACCAAAGCGACTAGAATAACTACAGAGAGCAACGTGTATTACCTAATTACTCATCATAAAACATTTCTTAAAAATACACAGCGTACAGCAAATGAAAGACACAGATCTTGTGAATCCAGACAATATTTCACAGCGAAAACACAATATAGCGTTATATTAGCTTACCACAATAGCAAACATCACAACAGCATTGATTCAAGCCAAACATAGCGTAACGTATAAACCACCAAAAGATATTAATTTTTTCACTAACCTTCTCAGAATTCTTCAGATGACAGTCCTATAACATCATATTACACAATGCATATAGAGTTTGTTCGAAAATGTGCATATTTAGCGGCACAAATCGTGGTTATACAATGTGATTAGTGGCCAAAACGTCAAGCAATCTGTCCGGCGCCATCTTGGAGAGGCACCTATTCTAATCGAAAACTATTCATAAACTTGACTAAAAAATACAAGTTGGACAGCAAATGAAAGATAAATTAGTTCTTAATGCAATCGCTGTGATAGATTTTTAAAATTAACGTTACTGCGCAATACAGCGTGCGCTAAAGCGAGACCGCACCATAATTCATGGCGGAATTATTATTTGACATTTGTCAACATAAGTACGAATTAACAGCATAAAGACTGCTTACTATTAGCTGAGCTTCCATCAGAATCTTGGGCAAGGTGTCCTTTCTCCAGAACAATCGTCTTTTGGTTGAAAGATGTCCTCTTCTCCTGTCGAAATAGCAGCTAACGATAGCCACCCACTGGAGAAGTGTCCAACTCGTGAAAGCGCATGACAAAGAAATCCCAGAAAATCGCAATAAACTGCTATAAACTGCTATAAGTCGGTTTAAATTAACTACCTTATGATGTCTTTAACACCTATAACGAATAAAAACATGACCGGAGATATAGAACTACTAAAACGAAAGCGTTTGCAGGACGCCATTGTGATGTCTTCTTGCGCCAGGCGCACCGTTGAAAAGGACGGTACTTCCGTTCCATGGTCTTATATAGGGTCCCAGATTGCGCAATCCACTCCATTCAAATTCTCACCGCTTACTGACATCTAGAGGAAGACGTATGCAGTGCATGTAGCCCGATGGCTTACATGGGGACTTATAAACTGACCTCAGAACAGGGACCTCGATTTCTGAAATCTCACTCCCTGACAGGAAATGTGCTGCAGAATGAGTTCTGTTTCACTCAGAGAAATAATTCAAACGGTTTTAGAAACTTCTGAGTGTTTTCTATCCAATAGTAATAATAATATGCATATTGTAGGAGCAAGAATTGAGTACGAGGCAGTTTAATTTGGGAACTCATTTTTACAAAGTCGAAATGGCGCCCCCATAGGCTCAAGAGGTTAACCAATGTCAAGTCCTAGGTGATAGAGATCAGATCCTAACCAATGTCAAGTCCTAGGTGATAGAGATCAGATCCACCCCCTTCCCTGAAACACAGACGCTGGTCCCCGTTGTGACCATTTTCCCAAGCATCTCTGTGCAGTCAGACTTTTGATTATTTTGTGCCACCAGGGCCACAATAATATGCCCCCTCTCTGAGTGTCCGAGTGCGACCCTCTCCCCATGGGTTACTGCAGCCAGTGTTGCCAGCACTGCCACTACCTGGGTGGGGGTACCCCACCAGAATCCCCATCGGCTAGGTACAAGGGCATCAAGGTTCTCATTAGCAGCTTTGAGAATTTCCTTGTATATTATTCTCTCCCATCAGGGGGCTCTGGCTTTGTAGGACCAACCCTGCCAGGCAGGCTCAGAATCTTGAGGGGACGGTGCTGCTCTAGTAGGTATCTTACCAAAATTTATCTTTCTGTTTTGGATGCATATAGGCAACTTACAGCAGGCCCATAAAACAGATAAGGACTTCTCTTTAGTGCATGGGTCGCTCAGGTGGGTGTTTAAGGTATATGGTTGTGGACCGTTCCATCATGATAGGACAATAAATAAATCAATTAGATATATAATTTATTTCTAAATGTATATCCGTCATCTACACAAATTGAAAGCTCTCTCTCACAACCCCTGATCACACACACACATTGGCACTGTTTCCTTTCTCACTCACTTAACCTGTTTGGGCTGCAGGGGCAGTATTGAGTAGCCGGATAAAAGGTGCCCATTTCAAACGGCCTCGTACTCAATTCTTGCTCGTACAATATGCATATTATTATTACTATTGGATAGAAAACACTCTCTAGTTTCTAAAACAATTTGAATTATATCTATGAGTAAAACAGAACTCCTTTTGCAGCAAAATTCCTGACAGGAAGTGGAAAATCTGAAATCGATGCTCTCTTCTAGGGGCTGCCTATTAAAGTCCTTGATATTTATTCGTTTAGATGCACTTCATACGTCTTCCACTAGATGTCGACAAGGAGTGAGAGAAGAAATGAAGTGTGTAACTTGATCTGGGCTCGTATAATAGCTCTTTGTATGACGTGTCACCAGTTTCCTGTTTTCTGGAGAGCGCGTCAAGGGACCTGGATTTGCCTTCCGATAAGCTGTCGTTATGGACGACTAATATCTCCGGCTTTGATTTTATTTGATACATGTGACAATATCATCGTAAAGTATGTTTTTTCAATATAGTTTAATCAGATTATTGAAATTTTTTCGGGAGTTTTGCCGTGTTCCGTTCTCTTCCGTTTGTTGACATGGAGAGATTTGCGTCACTTGGCAAGTGTGCTTGCTAAATCGAGAGGGAAAAAGGCCGTTCTAAATCCAAACAACGATTGTTCCCGACAAAGGACCCCTTGTACAACATTCTGATGAAAGATCAGCAAAAGTAGGACCCATTTTATGATGCTATTTCATATATCTGTCGAACATGTTGTGCTAGTCGTTTGCGCCCAGGTTTGGGGTACTCTCTCGCTATACCTAAGCTGGATGTCGTAATGAAGTTATTTTTAGAATTCTAACACGGCGATTGCATTAAGAACTAGTGTATCTATCATTTCCTATACAACATGTATTTTTTAGTTATGTTTATGAATAGCTATTTGGTCAGAATATGTGTGTCAGAAAAAGTGTCAGAAAAATATCCGGACGTTGTGGGAAAAAGATGCTACGTTAGCACAATGTATAACCACTGATTTCAGCTCTAAATATGCACATTTTCGAACAAAACATAAGTGTATGTATAACCTGATGTTATAGGAGTGTCATCTGAAGAAGCTTATCAAGGTTAGTCAAAAATTATATATTTTTTGCTGGTTTGTTACGATCGCTAACTTTTGCTGCTGGTAAATGGCTTGTGTTTCTGGCTATTGTGGTAAGCTAATATAACGCTATATTGTGTTTTCGCTGTAAAACACTTAATAAATCGGAAATATTGGCTGGAATCACAAGATGCCTGTCTTTCATTTGCTGTACACTATGTATTTTTCAGAAATGTTTTATGATGAGTATTTAGGTATTTGACGTTGGTGTCTGTAATTATTCTGTCTGCTTTCGGTGCAATTTCTGATTGTAGCTGCAATGTAAACTATGATTAATACCTGAAATATGCACATTTTTCGAACAAAACATAGATTTATTGAATAACATGTTATAAGACTGTCATCTGATGAAGTTGTTTCTTGGTTAGTTTGGTTGGTTCTTGGTTAGTTAGGTTGGCTTTGTGCATGCTACCTGTGCTGTGAAAAATGTCTGTCCTTTTTTGTATTTGGTGGTGAGCTAACATAAATATACGTGGTGTTTTCGCTGTAAAACATTTTAAAAATCGGACATGTTGGCTGGATTCACAAGATGTGTACCTTTCATTTGCTGTATTGGACTTGTTAATGTGTGAAAGTTAAATATTTCTAAAAAATATATTTTGAATTTCGCGCCCTGCACTTGAAGTGGCTGTTGTCATATTGTGGCCGGCCTCGGGCTTGCAGCCAGAAGAAGTTAATACCACACTTTTCCTAACACAAAAACACACACTACACCTTCCATCACAATACATCAAATCAAATGAAATTTTATTGGTCACATACACATGGTTAACAGATGTTAATGTGAGTGTAGCAAAATGCTTGTGCTTCTAGTTCCGACAGTGCAGTAATATATAACAAGTAATCTAACAATTCTCCAACAACTACCTAATACACAGAAATCTGAAGAGGTGAATGAGAATATGTACATATACTGTATCTCGAGAGATCCAGGTTTCCATGAAACAGAGAATGTTACAATCTCTGATGTCTCTCTGGAAGGCAACCCTTGCACGAATTTCATCTACCTTGTTGTCAAGAGACAGGACATTGGTGAGTAGTATACTCGGGAGCCGCGGGCGATCTTCCCGTTTATGAAGCCTGACCAGAAGACCGCTACATCTGCCCCTTCTGCGTCGCCGTTGTTTGAGGTCAGCTGCCGGGATTAGATCCATTGTCCTCGGTGGTGATCCGAAGAGAGGATCCGCTTCGGGAAAGTTGTATTCCTGGTCGTAATGTTGGTAAGTTGACGTTGCTCTTATATCCAATAGTTCTTCCCTGCTGTTTGTAACAAGACTTAAGATTTCCTGGGGTAACTATGTAAAAAAATATTTAAAAAACGAAATACTGCATAGTTTCCTAAGAACGCGAGGCGAACATCTCTGTCAGCGCCCACATACTGTGTCTTCTATGTCTTCTGTTTGCTGTGGTTGTATCTCCAGTATATTTGTGTTCCAATTAGTTCTATTTGAAGATGTATCATTTTGCTAGTTATCCTTTCGTCTGATGCTGTCTTATACATTTATAAAATACTATAAATGGAAAATGACCTATGGGACTCCCAATCACGGCCGGATGTGATGCAGCCTGGATTCAAACCAGGTACTGCAGTGACGCCACTTACACTGAGATGCAGTGTCTTAGACCGCTGCACCACTCGGGAGCCCAACTAATTATTACATACTAACATTCCCTATCTTGATAGGTGTAGTGTGTAGTGTAGTGTAGTTGTAGTTTATTTATTTAATAATTGTTTTAGTTGATTGATTTTCTATCTATTTTTGATTTATTATTACAATCCCTACCATGGCTAGTATTGGGTATTCAATTATTTGAGAACCTCTAAGAGAACTTTTAAATGTTTAGAATAGCCATGGAGTAGTCTTTGTGTTTCAGAACATTTGTTTGTCCATATAAAGTTTATCGAGTACGAGAATTACACTCTTCCCTTTTAATCTATTTACTGTGAAGATTGGGTACATAACTTTGCGCTGTTCTGCAATCTCAATCAATCAATCAAATGTACTTATAAAGCCCTTCTTACATCGGCTGATGTCACAAAGTGCTGTACAGAAACCCAGCCTAAAACGACAAACAGCAAACAATGCATGTGTAGAAGCACGGTGGCTAGGAAAAACTCCCTAAAAGGCCAGAACCAAGGAAGAAACCTAGAGAGTAACAAGGCTATGCCGTGGCCAGTCCTCTTCTGGCTGTGCCAGGTGGAGATTGTAACAGAACATGGCAAGATGTTCAAATGTTCATAGATGACCAGCAGGGTCAAATAATAATAATCACAGTGGTTGTCAAGGGTGCAACAGGTCAGCACCTCAGGAGTAAATGTCAGTTGACTTTTCATAGCCGATCATTCAGAGTATCTCTACCGCTCCTGCTGTCTCTAGAGAGTTGAAAACAGCAGGTCTGGGTCAGGTAGCACGTCCGGTGAACAGGTCAGGGTTCCATAGCCACAGGCAGAACAGCTGAACCTGGAGCAGCAGCATGGCCATGTGGACTGCGGACAGCAAGGAGTCATCAGGCCAGGTAGTCCTGAGGCATGGTCCTAGGGCTCAGGTCCTCCAAGAGAGAGAAAGAAAGAGAGAAAGAGAGAGAGAGAATTAGAGAGAGTATACTTAAATTCACACAGGACACCGGATAAGACAGGAGAAATACTCCAGATATAACAGACTGACCCTAGCCCCCCGACACATAAACTACTGCAGCATAAATACTGGAGGGTGAGACAAGAGGGGTCGGAAGACACTGTGGCCCCGTCCGACGACACCCACGGACAGAGCCAAACAAGCAGGATATAACCTCACACACTTTGCCAAAGCACAGCCCGCACACCACTAGAGGGATATCTTCAACTACCAACTTACCATCCTAAGACAAGGCAGAGTATAGCCCACAAAGATCTCTGCCATGGCACAAACCCAAGGGGGGGCGTCAACCCGGACAAGAAGATCACGTCAGTGACTCATCCCACTCAAGTGACGCACCCCTCCTAGGGACGGCATGGAAGAGCACCAGTAAGCCAGTGACTCAACCCCTGTAATAGGGTTTGAGGCAGAGAATCCCAGTGGAGAGAGGGGAACCGGCCAGCCAGAGACAGCAAGGGTGGTTCGTTGCTCCAGTGCCTTTCCGTTCACCTTTACACTCCTGGCCAGACTACACTCAATCATAGGACCTACTAAAGAGATGAGTCTTCAATAAAGATTTAAAGGTCGAGAACGAGTCTACGTCTCTCACATGGATAGGCAGACCATTCCATAAAAATTGAGCTCTATAGGAGAAAGCCCTGCCCCCAGCTGTTTGCTTAGAAATTCTAGGGTCAGTAAGGAGGCCTGTGTCTTGTGACCGTAGCGTACCTGTAGGTATGTACGGCAGGACCAAATCGGAAAGATAGGTAGGAGCAAGCCCATGTAATGCTTTGTAGGTTAGCAGTAAAACCTTGAAATCAGCCCTTGCCTTAACAGGAAGCCAGTGTAGAGAGGTTAGCACTGGAGTAATATGATACAATTTTTGGGTTCTAGCAGCCGTGTTTAGCACTAACTGAAGTTTATTTAGTGCTTTATCCGGGTAGCCGGAAAGTAGAGCATTGCAGTAGTCTGACCTAGAAGTGACAAAAGCATGGATACATTTTTCTGACTCATTTTTGGACAGAAAGTATCTGATTTTTGCAATGTTACGTAGATGGAAAAAAGCTGTTCTTGAAACAGTCTTGATATGTTTGTCAAAAGAGAGATCAGGGTCCAGAGTAACGCCGAGGTCCTTCAAAGTTTTATTTGACACGACCGTACAACCATCTAGATTAATTGTCAGATTCAACAGAAGATGCCTTTGTTTCTTGGGACCTAGAACAAGCATCTCTGTTTTGTCTGATTTTAAAAGCAGAACATTTGCCGCCATCCCTTTCCTTATGACTGAAACACAGGCTTCCAGGGAGGGCAATTTTGGGGCTTCACCGAGTTTCATCGAAATGTACAGCTGTGTGTCATCCGCATAGCAGTGAAAGTTAACATTATGTTTCCGAATGACATCACCAAGAGGTAAAATATATAGTGAAAACAATAGTGATCCCAAAACGGAGCCTTGAGGAACTCCAAAATTTACAGTTGATTTGTCAGAGGACAAACCATCCACAGAGACAAATTGATATCTTTCCGACAGATAAGATCTAAACCAGGCCAGAACTTGTCCGTGTAGACCAATTTGGGTTTCCAATCTCTCCAAAAGAATGTGGTGATCGATGATATCAAAAGCAGCCCTTAGGTCTAGGAGCACGAGGACAGATGCAGAGCCTTGGTCTGACGCCATTAAAAGGTCATTTACCACCTTCACAAGTGCAGTCTCAGTGCTATGTTGGGGTCTAAAACCAGATTGAAGCGTTTCGTATACATTGTTTTTCTTCAGTAAGGCAGTGAGTTGCTGCGCAACAGCTTTTTCTAAAATCTTTTGAGAGGAATGGGTAATTCGATATAGGCCAAAAGTTTTTTATATTTTCTGGGTCAAGGTTTGGCTTTTTCAAGAGAGGCTTTATTACTGCCACTTTTAGTGAGTTTGGTACACATCCGGTGGATAGAGAGCCGTTTATTATGTTCAACATAGGAGGGCCAAACACAGGAAGCAGCTCTTTCAGTAGTTTAGTTGGAATAGGGTCATCAATGTGTCAAGAGATATAGAACTAAAAAACTTGAGTGTCTCCCTTGATCCTAGGTCTTGGCAGAGTTGTGCAGACTCAGGACAACTGAGCTTTGGAGGAATACGCAGATATAAAGAGTCCGTAATTTACATTCTAATAATCATGATCTTTTCCTCAAAGAAGTTCATGAATGTATCACTGCTGAAGTGAAAGCCATCCGCTCTTGGGGAATGCTGCTTTTTAATTAGCTTTACGACAGTATCAAAAATACATTTTGGATTGTTCTTATTTTCCTCAATTAAGTTGGAAAAATAGGATGATCGAGCAGCAGTGAGGGCTCTTCGATACTGCACGGTACTGTCTTTCCAAGCTAGTCGGAAGACTTCCAGTTTGGTGTAGAGCCATTTCCGTTCCAATTTTCTGGAAGCTTGCTTCAGTGCTCGGGTATTTTTCTGTATAGCAGGGAGCTAGTTTCTTATGACAAATGTTTTTGTTTTTAGGGGTGCGACTGTATCTAGGGTATTGCGCAAGGTTAAAATGAGTTCCTCAGTTAGGTGGTTAACCTGTTTGGGCTGCAGCCCGACACCGGTACACTTATGACAACATCCAGCGAAATTCAAAAGATATTTTTTTTAAATATTTAACTTTCACACATTAACAAGTCCAAGACACCAGATGAAAGGTACACATCTTGTGAATCAAGCCAACATGTCCGATTTTTAAAATGTTTTACAGGGAAGACACAATATGTAAATCTATTAGCTAACCACGTTAGCAAAAGACACCACTATTCTTACTCCATCAGTTTATTACTCCATCAGTAGCTATCACAAATTCGACCAAATAAAGATATAAATAGCCACTAACCAAGAAACAACTTCATCAGATGACAGTCTGATAACATATTTATTGTATAGCATATGTTTTGTTCGAAAAATTTGCATATTTCAGGTATAAATCATAGTTTACATTTCAGCTACAATCAGAAATTGCACCGAAAGCAGCCATAATATTTACAGACACCAACGTCAAATACCTAATTACTCATCATAAAACATTTCTGAAAAATACATAGTGTACAGCAATTGAAAGACAGGCATCTTGTGATTCCAGACAATATTTCCGATTTATTAAATGTTTTACAGCGAAAACAAAATGTAGCGCTATATTAGCGTAGCCACAATAGCCAGAAACACTTGGGCGCCCACGACCAGTTCACATGCACGACAGATATTAGAAATAGCATCATAAAATGTTTCTTACTTTTGGTGATCTTCCGTCAGAATGTTGGACAAGGTGTCCTTTGTCCAGAACAGTCGTTGTTTTGATCTGGAACGGCAAATATCCCTCTTCATTTAGCATGGGCACTTGCCAAGTGGTACGGATCTCTCCAACGTAAACAAAGTCAGAGAACGGAACACGGCAAAACTCCCGAAAAAATTTCAATAATCTGATTAAACTATATTGAAAAAACATACGTTACGATGATATGGTGACATGTATCAAATAAAATCTAAGACGGAGATGTTAGTCGTTCATAACGACAGCTAAACAGAAGGCATATCCATGTCCTCTTTCGCGCGCTCCAGAAACAGGAAGTGGACGGTCACGTCAAAGAAAGAGCTTTTATTCCACCTTAGACCAAGATAAACACAAAAAAAATTCTCTCACAACCTCTTGACCAACCAGGGGAAGGTGTATGAAGTGTACGTAGCCTCTTACGTCTTATGCCCATGTATAGGCAAGAAGTTGAACAGAGCATAGATTTCTGACATTCCACTTCCTGGTCAGGAAAAGTGCTGCAGAATGACTTCTGTTTCACTCAGAGAAATAATTCAAACGGTTTTAGAAACTAGAGAGTGTTTTCTATCCAATAGTAAAAATAATATGCATATTGTACGAGCAAGAATTGAGTACGAGGCCGTTTGAAATGGGCATCTTTTATCTGGCTACTCAATACTTTCCCTTGCAGCCATAACAGGTTAACTGATTTTTGTACTCTGACGCCGTTGGGTAGGCGGAGGGAGTCTGGAAGGGCATCTAGGAATCTTTGGGTTGTCCGAGCATTTATAGCATGACTTTTGATGAGCCTTGGTTGGGGTCTGAGCAGATTATTTGTTGCGATTGCAAACGTAATAAAATGGTGGTCCGATAGTCCAGGATTATGAGGAAAAACATTAAGATCCACAACATTTATTCCACGGGACAAAACTAGGTCCAGAGTATGCCTGTGGCAGTGAGTAGGTCCGGAGACATGTTGGACAAAACCCACTGAGGCAATGATGGTTCCGAAAGCCTTTTGGAATGGGTCTGTGGACTTTTCCATGTGAATATTAAAGTCACCAAAAATGTGAACATTGTCTACCAAGAATACAAGGTCTGATAGGAATTCAGGGAACTCAGTGAGGAACGCAGCATATGGCCCAGGAGGCCTGTAAACAGTAGCTATAAAAAGTGATTGAGTAGGCTGCATAGATTTCATGACGAGAAGCTCAAAAGACGAAAACGTCGTTTTTTGGGGGGTAAATTGAAATTTGCTATCGTAAATGTTAGCAACACCTCCGACTTTGCGGGATGCGCGGGGGATATGGTCACTAGTGTAACCAGGAGGTGAGGCCTCATTTAACACAGTAAATTCATCAGGCTTAAGCCATGTTTCAGTCAGGCCAATCACATCAAGATTATGATCAGTGATTAGTTCATTGACTATAACTGACTTGGAAGTGAGGGATCAAACATTAAGTAGCCCTATTTTGAGATGTGAGGTATCACAATCTCTTTCAATGATGGCAGGAATGGAGGAGGTCTTTATTCCAGTGAGATTGCTAAGGCGAACACCGCCATGTTAAGTTTTGCCCAACATAGGTCGAGGCACAGACACGGTCTCAATGGGGATAGCTGAGCTGACTACACTGACTGTGCTAGTGGCTGACTCCACTAAGCTGGCAGGCTGGCTAACAGCCTGCTGCCTGGCCTGCACCCTATCTCATTGTGGAGCGAGGGGAGATAGAGCCCTGTCTATGTTCATGATAAGATGAGAGCACCACTCCAGCTAGGATGGAGTCTGTCACTCCTCAACAGGCCAGGCTTGGTCCTGTTTGTGGGTGAGTCCCAGAAAGAGGGCCACTGATCTACAAATTCTATCTTTTGGGAGGGGCAGAAAACAGTTTTCAACCAGCGATTGTGTTGTGAGACTGCTGTAGAGCTCATGACTCCCCCTAACTGGGAGGGGGCCAGAGACAATTACTCGATGCCGACATCTTTCTAGCTGATTTACATGCTGAAGCTATGTTGCGCTTGGTGACCTCTGACTGTTTCATACTAACATCGTTGGTGCCGACGTGGATAACAATATCCCTATACTCTCTACACTCTGCAGTTTTAGCTTTAGCCAGCACCATCTTCAGATTAGCCTTAACATCAGTAGCCCTGCCCCCTGGTAAACAGTGTATGATCGCTGGATGATTCGTTTTAAGTCTAATACTGCGGGCAATGGAGTCGCCAATGACTAGGGTTTTCAATTTGTTAGAACTAATGGTGGGAGGCTCCAGTGTCTTCAGACGCGGGAGGAGTAGAGACCAGAGAAGGCTCGGCCTCTGACTCCGACTCGCTGCTTAATCTTGTCAATAGGGGAGCGCTGTTTTCACTTTGGAAAAAATCGTGCCCAAATGAAACGGCCTCGTACTCTTTTTTAGATCATACAATATGCATATTATTATTACTATTGGATAGAAAACACTCAGAAGTTTCTAAAACTGTTTGAATTATGTCTGTGAGTAAAACAGAACTCATTTTGCAGCAAACTTCCATGCAGGAAGTGAAAAATCTGAAAACGAGGCTCTGTTTCAGGGCCTGCCTATTCAATTGCCTTATATTTATCGATATGCATGCACTTCATACGCCTTCCACTAGATGTCAACAGGCAGTGGAGGTGGAATGGGGTGTCTAGCTTGATCTGAGGTCGAACAAGAGCTTTTTGAGTGGCAGGTCAGGAATTTCCTTTGTCTACCAAGGCGCGCGAAGCACCTCGATATTGTCTTCTGATAAGCGTTCGGTTTACACGGCGAATATCTCCGGCTTTGATTTTATTTGATACATGAGATAATAACATCGTAAAGGAGTTTTATCAGATTATTCAGCGTTTATTGGGACTTTTGGAGTTTTCCGTTCTTTGCGTCGAGAGAAAATGGGAATGTTATCAACATTGGCTAGCATTGTGGCGCGAATTCGACAGAAGAAAAGGACATTCTAAAACCAAACAACGATTTATTCTGGACCAAGGACTCCTTGTACAAGATTCTGATGGAAGCTCAGCAAAAGTAAGAACAATTTATGATGTTATTTAGTATTTCTGTGGAAAATGTTGATTCTTATTTTTTTGGCGAGCGCTGTCTCGCAATAACGCAAGCTGTTTGTTATGGTAAAGTTATTTTTTTAAATCGAACACGGCGGTTGCATTAAGAACCAGTGTATCTTTCATTTGCCATACAACAAGTATTTTTATGTAAAGTTTATGATGAGTTCTTTGGTCAGATTAGGTGAGTGTCCAAAATATCTCTGGAGATTCTGGTGAATCGATGCTACGTATTCACAATGTATAATCAGGATTTGTAGCTCTAAATATGCACATTTTCGAACAAAACATAACTGTATTGTATAACCTGATGTTATAAGACTGTCATCTGATGAAGTTGTTCAAGGTTAGTGATTAATTATATATCTTTTGCTGTTTTTTGCGATAGGTACCTTTTGCGGTGAATAAATGCATTTGTGTGTTTGGCTATTGTGGTAAGCTAATATAATTCTATATTGTGTTTTCGCTGTAAAACACTTAAAAAATCAGAAATATTGGCTGGATTCACAAGATGTTTATCTTTCATTTGCTGTACACCATGTATTTTTCATAAATGTTTTATGATGAGTATTTATTTATTTCACGTTGCTCTCTGTAATTATTCTGGCTGCTTCGGTGCTATTTGTGATGGTAGCTGCAATGTAAAACTATGATTTATACCTCAAATATACACATTTTTCGAACAAAACATAAATGTATTGTATAACATGTTATAAGACTGTCATCTGATGAAGTTGTCTCTTGGTTAGTGACTAATTATATCTCTATTTGGTTGGTTTTGTGATAGCTACCTATGCGGTAGAAACATGGTGAAAATATGCGGTTGAGTCTTTGGCTATTGTGGTTAGCTAATAGAAATACATACTGTGTTTTCGCTGTAAAACATTTTAAAAATCGGAAATGATGGCTGGATTCACAAGATGTTTATCTTTCATTTGCTGTATTGGACTTGTGATTTCATGAAAATTATATTATATGATATCCCTGTCCCGTTAGGCTAGGCTATGCTAGTCAGCTTTTTTGATGAGGAGGATCCCGGATCCGGGAGAGAGAAGTGTTAATGGGGAGAACCGGTTGAAAGTTTCTGTCGGCTGAATGAGCGACACCGGTTGAGCATTCCTACAGTATTTCCTTCCAGAAGCCATGAGAAAATTGTCCGGCTGCGGGGACTGTGCGAGGGGATTTATACTACTATCTGTACTTACTGGTGGCACAGACGCTGTTTCATCCTTTCCTACACTTAAATTACCCTTGCCTAACAATTGCGTCTGAAGCTGGGCTTGCAGCACAGCTATCCTCGCCATAAGGCGATCGTTCTCCTGTATATTATGACTACAGCGACTGCAATTAGAAGGCATCATGTTTATGTTACTACTCAGCTTCGGCTGGTGGAGGTCCTGACGAACCACATCCAGATAAAGCGTCCGGAGTAAAAAAGTTGAGCGAGGGAAAAACGAAAAATATAAACGGTAATTAAAAAGTAAAAAACGTAAAGTTGGCAGATAGCAAAGTAAGGTTAGCAACAAAACGCACAGCAGCACGTAAACAAGTCTACAAGTTGTGACCGGAAATGAAAGGAATGAAAGGAATCTCCCTTGCGAGTCTTTTATCCACGCTTTTAACCATTACGTTATCCTTAAAGAAAGCAAATTTGGCAACGATTGGGTGCTCATATCTCTGTACATGTTTGAGTTGGATTTTATCGACATCATCGAGTGGGATTTGAAGCTCTGTAAGAAATAATTCCTTCACTGCCTTTTTGGGAACTTCTTCTCTTTCTTGGATACCCGTAAGTACTAGAATTTCTCTCACAGATCTTGTCTGTATGTCAAGTAAGGCTTCTCTCAGAAAGATGCTCTCCTTTTTAAGTTCCTTAATTAACGTACATTTCTATCTTATTGACTGTCCCTTTTAGCTTGTTTTTTTCTTTCTCCATTGTCGCAGCTTTTTCGTCACTAATTTCGAGGCTTGCCTTCAACTCCTTTATATCCTTACTGACTAATTAAATTATGCCCAGTTTGTCATTTATCGACTTTAACTTCTTTGGGCTGCAAGCCCGAAGCCGGGCACAATATGACAACAGCCACTTCAAGTGCAGGGCGCGAAATTCAAAAGATATTTTTTAGAAATATTTAATTTTCACACATTAACAAGTCCAATACAGCAAATGAAAGATAAACATCTTGTGAATCCAGCCAACATGTCCGATTTTTAAAATGTTTTACAGCGAAAACACCACGTATATTTATGTTAGCTCACCACCAAATACAAAAAAGGACAGACATTTTTCACAGCACAGGTAGCATGCACAAAACCAACCTAACTAACCAAGAACCAACCAAACTAACCAAGAAACAACTTCATCAGATGACAGTCTTATAACATGTTATACAATAAATCTATGTTTTGTTCGAAAAATTTGCATATTTGAGGTATAAATCAGTTTTACATTGCAGCTACCATCACAGCTACCGTCACAAATAGCACCGAAGCAGCCAGAGTAATTACAGACACCAACGTGAAATACCTAAATACTCATCATAAAACATTTCTGAAAAATACATGGTGTACAGCAAATGAAAGACAAGGATCTTGTGAATCCAGCCAATATTTCCGATTTCTTAAGTGTTTTACAGCGAAAACACAATATAGCATTATATTAGCTTACCACAGTAGCCAGAAACACAAGCCATTTACCAGCAGCAAAAGTAACAAACCAGCAAAAGATATATAATTTTTGACTAACCTTGATAAGCTTCATCAGATGACAGTCCTATAACATCAGGTTATACATACACTTATGTTTTGTTCGAAAATGTGCATATTTAGAGCTGAAATCAGTGGTTATACATTGTGCTAACGTAGCATCTTTTTCCCACAACGTCCGGATATTTTTCTGCCACTCACATATTCTGACCAAATAACTATTCATAAACATTACTAAAAAATACATGTTGTATAGGAAATTATAGATACACTAGTTCTTAATGCAATCGCCGTGTTAGAATTCTAAAAATAACTTCATTACGACATGCAGTTTACGTTATGGCGAGAGCGTGCCCAAAATCTGGGCGCAAACTACTAGTTCACATGTTCGACAGATATATGAAATAGCATCATAAAATGGGTCCTACTTTTGATGATCTTCCATCAGAATGTTGTACAAGGGGTCCTTTGTCGGGAACAATCGTTGTTTGGTTTTAGAATGTCCTCTTCTCCAGTCAATTAGCATGGAAAGCTAGCAAAGTGGCGCGAAGCTCTCCTTCGTGAACAAACGCAGACAAAGCAACACGCCTAACGTCCCGAAAAAATTTCAGTAATCTAATAAAACTATATTGAAAAAACATACTTTACGATGATATTGTCACACTTATCAAATAAAATCAAAGCCGGAGATATTAGTCGTCTATAACGACAGCTTTACAGAAGGCAATACCAGGTCCCCTCTCGCGCGTTCCAGAAAACAGGAAATTGGGGTCACGTCATGCCAAGAGCTTTTATTCGACCTCAGATCATGTTATACACTCCATTTCTTCTCTCACTGCCTGTTGACATCTAGTGGAAGGCGTATGAAGTGCATGTATACTAATAAATATCAAGCACATTTATAGGCAGGCCCTAGAACTGAGCATCGATTTCAGATTTTCCACTTCCTGTCAGGAAGTTTGCTGCAAAATGAGTTCTGTTTTACTCACAGATATAATTCAAACGGTTTTAGAAACTAGAGAGTGTTTTCTATCCAATAGTAATAATAATATGCATATTGTACGAGTAAGAATTGAGTACGAGGCCGTTTGAAATGGGCACCTTTTATCCAGGCTACTCAATACTGCCCCTGCAGCCCAAAGAGGTTAACTTGTTATGGCTGCAAACACGGGATAAGTGTCATCAACAACCGCTGAATAGCATAGCGCTACTTTCAATAAATATTACTAAAAATATTTATATTCATGAAATCACAAGTGCAATATAGGAAAACACATCTTAACCTTTTGTTAATCCACCTGTCGTGTCAGCGAAAGCAACAGCGAAAGCAATCCAAGTGTTTGTGTAAGTTTATCGATCACTCAACAAAACATTAAGTACACTTAGCGTCAAGTAGCTCGGTCACGAAAATCAGAAAAGCAATCAAATTAATTGTTTACCTTTGATGATCTTCGGATGTTTTCACTCACGAGACTCCCAGTTAGACAACAAATGTTCCTTTTGTTCCATAAAGATTATTTTTATATCCAAAATACCTCCGTTTGTTTGGCGCATTATGATCAGAAATCCACAGGAAAGAGCGGTCACGACAACGCAGACAAATTCCAAATAGTTTCCATAATGTCCACAGAAACATGTCAAACGTTTTTTATAATCAATCCTCAGGTTGTTTTTAAAATATATAATCGATAATATATCAACCGCAAATGTCTTTCACAGTAGGAGAGGGAAAAACAATGGCTGTTCAAACTCTGTTGCGCGAACAAAACTCATGTGACCACTTGACGAGATGTTATCGTTCTGGCTCATTTTGCAAAATAAAAGCCTGAAACTATGTCTGAAGACTGTTGACACCTTGAGGAAGCGATAGGAAAAGGAATCTGGCTCATATCCCTTTAAATCCTGCAAAGGGAGGCTATGGAACATGGAGTTTTCAAAATAGAAGCCACTTCCTGTTTGGATTTTCCTCAGGGTTTCGCCTGCAATATCAGTTCTGTTATACTCACAGACAATATTTTGACAGTTTTGGAAACTTTAGAGTTTTTTCTATCCAATACTAATAATAATATGCATATATTAGCAACTGAGACTGAGGAGCTGGCCGTTTACAATGGGCACCTTTTCATCCAAGCTACTCAATACTGCCCCTGCAGCCATAAGAAGTTAATTAGCCTGTTTGGGCGCATGTCCCGCTAGCGGGACACCTACAACAACATCCGGTGAAATTGCAGAGCGCGAAGTTCAAAATACAAAAATTGTAATATTAAACATTCATGAAAATACAAGTGTCATACATAATTTAAAACCGTAACTTCTTGTTAATCCAACCGCGTTGTCAGATTTTAAAAAGGCTTTATGGCGAAAGCATACCATGCGATTATCTGAGGACAGCGCCCCACACCAAAATACTTTTTCAACCAGCACAGGCGTCACAAAATCACAAATAGTGATTAAATAAATCACTTACCTTTGAAGTTCTTCCTCGGTTTGCAATCCCAAGGGTTCCAGCTACACAATGAATGGTCGTTCTGTTCGATAAAGTCCTTCTTTTATCCAAAAAAGTCAGTTTAGTTGGCGCCAATGATCTCAGTAATCCACTCTTTCAATATGCATACAAACGAATCCAAAAATGTACCAGTAAATTTCGTTCAAACAAGTCAAATGATGTTTCCAATTAATCCTCAGGTACTCTATAATCTAAATAAATGATTATATATATAAGACGGAGAATAGTATGTTGAATAGGGAAGATAAATAACGAAGTGCTCGCACCTCATTCACGCGCCAACAAGACCACTTTTGTAATGAGAGACTCGTTGGAGTTCTTCAAACTACTTATTCATTTTTCAAAAAACAAGCCTGAAACCCTTTCTAAAGACTGTTGACATCTAGTGGAAGCCATAGGAACTGCAATCTGGGTCTTATCTATTTGTGTATCCCATAGGCAACCATTGAAATAACCTGTGACCTCAAAAAAAATGAGGCTTTTCGCCTGCCATATCAGGCTTTTCGCCTGCCATATCAGGCTTTTCGCCTGCCATATCAGTTATTTTATACTCACAGACATTATTTTAACAGTTTTCGAAACATCAGAGTGTTTTATATCCAATGCTACCAGGTATATGCATATCCTAGCATCTGGGCCTGAGTAACAGGCAGTTTACTTTGGGCACGTCAGTCATCCAAAATTCCAGACAATAACCAGTATGCTAATGAAGTTAGCTAACAGAACTAGATACATTTATCATATGCGACCCATTTTAGGAAACTAGGCGTATGTTGCAAGTCACAATGTTTTATCAAAATGTGTTTTTGGGCAAAATGCCTTCTCGAACATGTGAACTTTCGTGTGCCTTAATAATATTGACAGAAAATGCATTATTGGTTACTTTATTGATGCATAACTGTTTATCATCCTTAATACCATTATGATCTGTATATTCCAGAATATTCCAGGTCCATATTTAATCAGTCCTGGTAACCGGGTTTACTTTTGCATTGCTTTTTGTAAATCAGTACTTATAACATTACTTTGAAGATGGTTTTCTCTATATGGTGGTCTCTAAACTGTGCACTGATAGTGAAGGTTGAAGTCAATGGAGCAAGCAATGTTGTGTGTAAAAATTGATACCTGGCTAAATGGCTTTTCTTTTAGATGAATCCAATTTTAAGACATTGTTTGCTAACCGTGTAGCAGGGCTGTTGGCAGACATGCAGTGTGAAAGAACAGAAGCACCAGGCCCCAGAGGACCATGAGCAAACAAGCCATCCATCGTGCTGAGAGGAATAATGGTTTTATGCTATTGGAATCTCCACTAAATGCTGCAATCAGTAGAACTTCGTATAAGTATTTTGCAAGAAAGTTACCTCTAACATAAATAACATTGACTATCAAAGTGTGAAAACATTTCTCAGAAAATATAAATATTATATTGACACAGAGACAATGTGTTTGATCCGATGGTTTCTGGACAAGCTTTGACCCCACTGTATGTTGTTTGGTATATGTCTTTGGTTGAAGGTGAATGAGTTTCCTGGGAAAATGTTACACATCATATCAAAGAATGGCAGAAAACTAGTTTGTCACTTCCTCTCTGCATTAGACCAGATAAGCAGAGGGATCTATTAGTTTTAGGAAAGTGATAAGAGCAACTGTCACAGTAAATTAAAGTGATGATCTCATGCACTGCTTCTGCTAAACTTTGTTTAGTGTCAGCCCAAGTGATTATCAATGAAGAATATGGGGGAGACAATAAACAAGCTGTTGGATTTCTGCATTAAGCAAATGTGGTACGCAGGACTGATGCAGTGTTGACCTGGCTGATGGCACCTACAGTGCCCACACAGTAGGGCGTTATGGAGCTAAATTATTGTTACATTCTATTTAGTAGTGAAATGAAACGAGTAAGTCAAGCAACCATAACTAGTGGTTAGACAAAGTGTTGCTATATTTATAACATTACCACGAATAAAGACTATGGAAAAAAATAGTAGGCTTTTTAATACTCCTGGGGCCTCATTTATAAAACGGTCTTATGATCAATTTTGATCTTAAGTATGATTTACGCAGAAAACCACGTATAAGTAGTTATTTATAAAACCTTACTTTGACGTGGAAATTATCTTATCTCTACGCAAAGTCTAGACTTGGCATAGGTGATTTTCCTGCTGGTTATGTAGGGGTATTGCAGTTTGGGACGCATATGCGTCCAAGCCTGTGGTGAACTTTGCGTTAGCTTTATGAACAATTTGTTAGGAATTATCATTTAAAGGTGTGAGGAATTAATTGCCAGACACAAGATGTTTTGAATTAAAAACAGTTCTTGCTGTTCTTGCGTCATTGGAAGACATTGAAAACCGTGCGTTTAGAGGGGAGAGAGTTTTCAGAGACCAGAATGACTTTTTTGCGCATGATGATCCATGTTTTATAAATCACTATCGTCTCCCAAGAAATGTCATGTTAGATTTGTGTGCGGATTTAGCCCCTAATCTGGAGAGGAAGACACGTTGTAATCAGGTCGTATCTGTCCAAGTACTGTCCACTCTGGGATTCCTCACTACTGGGAAATTCCAGAGGGAAACTGAATTTTAAAACAAAATGTAAGTTTTGTATTTTATTAAATGATGTTACCTTCCACCAATTTGGTGCATGGCAGAACAAGGTTGGTTGTGGAGAGCACCATCGGACTGCTGAAGAGCAGGTGGCATTGCCTTGATGTATCAGGTAGAAAACTCCTCAAACCAGAGAAGGTAACGTCATTTAATAAAAATACAAAACTTTAATTTAGTTTTAAAATGGGTCAACTTAAAGCAACATACCAGCATTTTATTGAAATTGCAGACCCAAAGGTTTGGCCAAATAGTAACAGTTTTTAATTTGGCCCTACGGTTACTGAGATGTCCCCTTGAAGCTTGTTAATTTTGTAGCAATGCTAGTGTAAACGAATGGAATCAGCTGATTCCTATCGTTTCCACTAGCATTGCAACAAAATGTGAACAGATTAAAGGGACATCTCAGTAATTGTAGTGCCCATTAGTAGTGAAAGTTTGCTTGACAAGAACATTGGGGTGTGCAATTTCAAACCTAAATATATAATGTTGGCCAGTTTTAAGAATGAATGGTTTCTCTCCCCAATCAAAGGTGACACTCATAATACTGGCATGTGGTGTGCTCCACAACATAGCCCTGAGGCATGGTATTGAAATGGATGCGGATTTAGAATTGACCCCCAAGAGTCTCCTAACCCACCACCCAATGGAGCACATGCCCCGGCTGATGCAGTGAAAAGGAGGCGACAGCTCATACCGAGATTGGTAAGAAACAGAATGCGAGACAATTTACAAAGCATAGGTTTTTTATTCATGTTGTGGAAAACATTCAACAATTACATTACGTAAAGGAATCAAATCCCTGCATATTCTTCCAAGTTCAGTCACAATCTGCCCAACCAATGTGTTCAACTCCTTCAGGGTTTGCAGGACTGAGGCGGTCAACACGCGAACTGTAGATGTGGACGCAGATGTGAATGGACCCTCGACACCTGTGGCCAAACATTTCCCCTCACTCTTGTCACCTGCGAGTCTGTGACGCTTATGAACCGGGGCCTCACGGACTTCATCCCGAAGCACGGATGCATACGTGGACGGACCCTCGACACCTGTGGCCAAACCATCCCCCTCACTCCTGGCACCTGCTGATTTAGGAGACTCACACACGGGCGCACGGGCTGCAACACAGCTTCCCTTGGTGGAGTGGGCACCCTCACCCGGCGCACGGGCTGCAACACAGTTTCCCTTGGTGGAGTGGGCACCCTCACCCGGCGCACGGGCTGCAACGCAGCTTCCCTTGGTGGAGTGGGCACCCTCACCCGGCGCACGGGCTGCAACACAGTTTCCCTTGGTGGAGTGGGCACCCTCACCCGGCGCACGGGCTGCAACGCAGTTTCCCTTGGTGGAGTGGGCACCCTCACCCGGCGCACGGGCTGCAACGCAGTTTCCCTTGGTGGAGTGGGCACCCTCACCCGGCGCACGGGCTGCAACGCAGCTTCCCTTGGTGGAGTGGGCACCCTCACCCGGCGCACGGGCTGCAACGCAGCTTCCCTTGGTGGAGTGGGCACCCTCACCCGGCGCACGGGCTGCAACACAGTTTCCCTTGGTGGAGTGGGCACCCTCACCCGGCGCACGGGCTGCAACACAGTTTCCCTTGGTGGAGTGGGCACCCTCACCCGGCGCACGGGCTGCAACGCAGCTTCCCCCATTTCTATGTGTATAAAAGAATGTTTAAAAATCAGTGCGTGTCTTGTATATTAAGTTATTGACAACCAAGTTTCACATTCTCCTAATTACTTACCGTGATCCAGTGATGCAGTCTTCGGGTTTCATACGCCGACGTCACTGTTTCCGATGTCACTGATAAACGATGTAAAAGTTGGGATTAAACCATATGAAAAATAGAAGAAACTCGCCTTTTTTAACATTCACCGTCGCCGTCGGAGCATGTGCCAGTGTATGCGCTTTCTCCAATGATTGCCCCGATGCGCTGGTCCATTAGGGAGAGCTCCGGCGTGCCGGGCCCCCTCTCGCTGCCTTAATGCTGCGGTTATGTATGGCTATTCATTTTTTCCCTTGCAGTTTAAGGTCAGACCATTTCTTTTTCACATCAGCCACAGTTCTGTCGTGCTGCCCCACCTCATTCACTGCATCGGCGACACACTCCCAAGCTACCTGTTTGGCTTTGTTTGTCAACCTACTATTTAGTCCACCGAAAAATACATGTTGCATGTCTTCAATCTCCTCTACCATCACCCTGATCTCGTCTTCCAAAAAGTTTGCTTTTCTCTTTCGGTCCATGGCTATTCCTGACTAAACCCTAATTTGTGCTAGCATTCTACAAGGAGAAATCGCTGATTGTAAGGCACGTTCAGGTGCCGTCAATTTTAAGTTAATTTGAGATTTATAGATCACAGGTGCGTAAGTTACAAATGGGCTTCATAGAACCTGCATAAGCAAGGTTTTTTATGCTCAGTATCTTTTATGAATCGAACGTAAGCAAACTGTCGGAAATTATCTTATCTAAGTTCATGTATAAATCGAATAACATTTTTATAAATGAAGCCCCTGTTCCCGTACATCCATGTCATTAAGCTGTATACCTCCCATCATTTAGTACGCCTGTATCAACACATACTTAATGAATTTTTTTAGAGTGAACTCAAAGACCTCCATTAGTCTGATGTGTTTTGACAGGGCATTGTGTAATTACGTCCTCCTCAACATCACAAAAAGGCATTCTGCTTCTGTCTTCTGAAATAATGGAAGCCATTGTCACCATCCATCATCGAACAGGAGACCTGGCAGTCTCTCCAGTCTCACCGTCACAACACTCCCAATGGATGTGACTTTCACCTCCATTAGGCGTTTGTTTATCTTATTTAAATAATAATTAACCATTGTTACAAGAGGTTGGATGCCAGTGACAGTGGTTAATGCACTGCAAAGACATACAGTACCAGTCAAAAGTTTGGACAACCCTACTCATTCAATCAATCAATCAAATGTATTTATAAAGCCCTTATTACATCAGCTGGTGTCACAAAGTGCTGTACAGAAACCCAGCCTAAAACCCCAAACAGCAAGAAATGCAGGTGTAGAAGCACGGTGGCTAAGAAAAACTCCCTAGAAATGCCGGAACCTAGAAAGAAACCTAGAGAGGAATCAGGCTATGAGGGGTGGCCAGTCCTCTTCTGGCTGTGCCGGGTGGAGATTATAACAGAACATGGCCAAGATGTTCAAGATGAGCAGCAGGGTCAAATAATAATAATCACAGTGGTTGTAGAGAGTGCAACAGGTCAGCACCTCAGGTCAGTTGGCTTTTCATAGCCGATCATTCAGAGTATCTCTACCGCTCCTGCTGTCTCTAGAAAGTTGAAAACAGCAGGACTGGAACAGGTAGCACGTCCGGTGAACAGGTCAGGGTTCCATAGCCACAGGCAGAACAGTTGAAACTGGAGCAGCAGCACGACCAGGTGGACTGGGGACAGCAGAGTCATCAGGCCAGGTAGTCCTGGGGCTCAGGTCCTCCGAGAGAGAGAGAGAAAGCGAGAAAGAGAGAAATAAAGAGAAAGAAACAAAGAGAGAACAAAAGAAAGAGAGAAAGAGAGAGAAATAATTAGAGAGAGCATACTTAAATTCACACAGGACACCGGATAAGACAGGAGAAATACTCCAGATATGACAGACTGACTCTAGCCCCCCGACACATAAACTACTGCAGGATAAATATTGGAGGCTGAGACAGGGGGGGTCTGGAGACACTGTGGCCCCGTCTGACGATACCCCCGGACAGGGCCAAACAGGCAGGATATAACCCCACCCACTTTGCCAAAGCACAGGCCCCACACCACTAGAGGGATATCTTCAACCACCAACTTACCATTCTGAGACAAGGCCGAGTATAGCCCACAAAGATCTCCTCCACGGCACAAACCCGGGGGAGGGGGGAGGGCGCCAACCCGGACAGGAAGATCACGTCAGTGACTCAACCCACTCAAGTGACGCACCCCTCCTAGGGACGGCATGGAAGATCACCAGTAAGCCAGTGACTCAGCCCCTGTAATAGGGTTTGAGGCAGAGAATCCCAGTGGAGAGAGGGGAACCGGCCAGGCAGAGACAGCAAGGGCGGTTCGTTGCTTCAGTGCCTTTCCGTTCACCTTCACACTCCTGGGCCAGACTACACTCAATCATAGGACCTACTGAAGAGATGAGTCTTCAATAAAGACTTAAAGGTCGAGAACGAGTCCACGTCTCTCACATGGATAGGCAGACCATTCCATAAAAATTGAGCTCGATAGGAGAAAGCCCTGCCCCCAACTGTTTGCTTAGAAATTCTAGGGTCAGTAAGGAGGCCTGCGTCCTGTGTAGGTATGTACGGCAGGACCAAATCAAAAAGATAGGTAGGAGCTAGCCCATGTAATGCTTTGTAGGTTAGCAGTAAAACCTTGAAATCAGCCCTTGCCTTAACAGGAAGCCAGTGTAGAGAGGCTAGCACTGGAGTAATATGATACAATTTTTGGGTTCTAGTCAAGATTCTAGCAGCCGTGTTTAGCACTAACTGAAGTTTATTTAGTGCTTTAACCAGGTAGCCGGAAAGTAGAGCATTGCAGTAGTCTGACCTAGAAGTGACAAAAGCATAGATACATTTTTCTGCATCATTTTTGGACAGAAAGTTTCTGATTTTTGCTATGTTACGTAGATGGAAGAAAGCTGTTCTTGAAATGGTCTTGATATGTTCGTCAAAAGAGAGATCAGGGTCCAGAGTAACGCCGAGGTACTTCACAGTTTTATTTGACACGACCGTACAACCATCAAGATTAATTGTCAGATTTAACAGAAGATATCTTTGTTTCTTGGAAACTAGAACTAGAATTTCTGTTTTGTCCAAATTTAAAAGTAGAACATTTGCCGCCATCCACTTCCTTATATCTGAAACACAGGCTTCCAGGGAGGGCAATTTTGGGGCTTCACCATGTTTCATCGAAATGTACAGCTGTGTGTCATCCGCATAGCTGTGAAAGTTAAAACTTCTTATGGCTGGGTCCTTGTTTCAGAATTTCTGCCTGACTGACATGCCCAAGATAAACAGCCTGTTACTCAGGCCCAGAAGCCAGGATATGCATTTAATTGGTACCATTGGATAGAAAACACTTTGAAGTTTGTACAAATGTTAAAATAATGTATGAGACTATAACACAATTGATATGGTACGAGAAAATCCAATGATAAACCAACCAGATTTGTTTTTTTTTGAGATCCCATGCTCTTTCAATGGAAAGCTATGGGTCTTATGCAATTCCAGCTCCCAGATTGCAATTCATATGGCTTCCACTAGATGTCAACTGTCTTTATTCAAGGTTTCAGGCTTTTGTCTTCCAAAACGAGGAAGAATTTTGAGTTTTTGTACAAGGAGTCACAGTTGGAAATCAGTCTGTGGGCGAGCGACGAAGAGGACGCGCACTTGCTAATTTTACTTTACTATTGAACATACTTCTTTCCGGTATGAATTATTAAATAGAAACTTAGTTTCTTGTTTCTTCTTGTGACAAAGTTTAGCGGTAGCTTTTTGGATTCCTTGGTCTGCAGGTTGAACGAGTGGATTACTGAAATTGATGGCTCCAACTAAACAGACTTTGGGAAATAAAGAAGGATTTTTTTTTTTTTACGACCATGCATGTTGTAGCTGGGACCCTTGGGGTTGCAAACAGAGGAAGATTTTCAAAAAGTAAGTGATTATTTAATCGCTATTTGTGATTTTATGATGCCTGTGCTGGTTGAAAAATATGTAGATGTGGTGCGCCATCCTCAAACAATCGCAAGGTGTGCTTTTGCTGTAAAGCCTATTGTAAATCGGACAATGCGGTTAGATTAACAAGAATTTAAGCTTTTAACCGATATAAGATACTTGTACATTAATTACGCGCCCTCAAATTTCACCGGATGTTATCGACAGGTGTCCTGCTGACGGGACGCCTAGCCCTAAGAAGTTTTTAACATTATGTTTCCAAATTACATCACCAAAAGGTAAAATATATAATGAAAACAATAGTGGTCCTAAAACGGAGCCTCAAGGAACCACCAAAATTTACAGTTGATTTCTCAGAGGAAAAACCATGTACAGAGACAAACTGATATCTTTCCGACAGAACTAAACCATTCAAAGGTTTTTCTTTATTTTTACATTGTAGAATAATAGTGAAGACATCAAAACTATGAACTAACACATATGGAATCATGTAGTAACCAAAAAAGTGTTTAACAAATCAAAATATATTTTATATTTGAGATTCTTCAAAGTAGCCACCCTGCCTTGATGACAGCTCTGCACATTCTTGGCATCCTCTCAACCAGCTTCACCTGGAATGCATTTCCAACAGTCTTGAAGGAGTTCCCACATATGCTCAGCACTTGTTGGCTGCTTTTCCTTCACTCTGTGGTCCATATCATCGTAAACTATCTCATTTGGGTTGAGGTCGGGTGATTGTGGAGGCCAGGTCATCTGATGTAGCACTCCATCACTCTCCTTCTTGGTCAAATAGCCCTTACACAGCCTGGAGGTGTGTTTTGGGTCATTGTCCCTGTTGAAAAACAAATGATAGTCCCACTAAGTGCAAACCAGATGGGATGGCGTATTACTGCAGAATGCTGTGGTAGCCATGCTGTTTAAGTGTGCCTTGAATTATAAATAAATCACAGTGTCACAAGAAAATCACTCCCACACCATCACACCTCCTCCTCCATGCTTCATTGTGGGAACCACACATGCGGAGATCATCCATTCACCTACTCTGCGTCTCACGAACCAAAAATCTAAAATTTGGACAGATTACCACCGGTCTAAAGTCCATTGCTCGTGTTTCTTCTCCCAAGCAAGTCTCTGATTCTTATTGGTGTCCTTTAGTAGTGGTTTCTTTGCAGCAATTTGACCATGAAGGCCTGATTCACGCAGTCTCCTCTGAACAGTTGATGTTGAAATATGCCTGTTACTTGAACTCTGTGAAGCATTTATTTGAGCTGCATTTTCTGAGGCTGGTAACTCTAATGAACTTATCCTCAGCAGCAGCGGTAACTCTGGGTCTTCCTTTCCTGTAGCGGTCCTCATGAGAGCCAGTTTCATCATACCGCTTGATGGTATTTGCGACTGTACTTGAAAAAACTTGACATTTACCGGATTGACTGACCTTCAAGTCTTAAAGTGATGATGGACTGTCATTTCTCTTTGCTTATTTGAGCTGTTCTTGCCAAAATATGGACTTTGTCTTTTACCAAATAGGGCCTTCTTCTGTATACCCCCCCCCCCCCCCCCCCCCCCACCTTGTCACAACACAACTGATTGGCTCAAACGCATTAAGGAAAGAAATTCCACAAATTAACTTTTAAGAATGCACACCTGTTAATTGGAATGAATTCCAGGTGACTACCTCATGAAGCTGGTTGAGAAATTGCCAAGAGTGTGCAAAGCTGTCATCAAGGCAATGGGTTGCTACTTTGAAGAATCTCAAATATAAAACATATTTTGATTTGTTGAACACTGTGGTTACTACATGATTACATATGTGTTATTTCATAGCTTTGATGTCTTCACTATTATTCTACAATGTAGAAAATAGTAAAAATAAAGAAAAACCCTTGAATGAGTAGGTGTGTCCAAACTTGTGACTGGTACTGTCTGCTGCATAAAAGGGGCATGATGCACAACACGACCCAGAGTAAAACATTAAAATGAATAAAGTTCTCACAGTTTGTAGTGTGCACATGGTGCGGCTGCTGTCGGCATCCAAAGATTATCCAACTTGAATAAATGCTTGGAGGTAAGGATGACACCAGTGGTGTAGTCTACGGCGATACGGATATCACATATTATTGATATCTACATAGCACATTGATGTGAATCACACTGCTGCTCTCTCATTTAGCTATTTGCGCCTCACAGATTGTGGTTGTTGTGGAAGGCTGTTCGCAAATCTAAATGTGTATTTGAACCCAATAATGGTTGAATTCAAGAACTTTAAGCTGCCTATCAATGATTGTTTTTGAAACCAGTGGACAGCCAGTGAAGAATGAGCTCTTACAACAGCTGCATAGTGCGGATCCCAGCCTATGGAATAAAAGTGGGGCTTTTATTGCTCAATCTAATTCATGCTGATAAAAAAAAATATCCATAGGCCTAATGGACACATGCTCAAACTCGCACACTTTTGAGACTTAAAGGGGCAATATTTAGTTGCTACATCCATTTTTGGACTTATATATATTGATGTAAAGATATAATTGAATCTTGTTATCATATGTAGTAAAAAGCGATGGGTTTGAAAAAGCCTACATAACTAAACCATAAAATAAATGTAGCATCCATATATTGCCAGCTATGTAAACTTTAACATTGATTTATCTTGCAATAGATATCGTTAAATTGGTAAGATACTTTTTGTCTTCTTCTAATGCCTCTTAAGGGGAAAATAATCTAAAAGTAACTGAATGTAATCAGATTATGTTACTGAGTTTGGGTAATCCAAAAGTTACGTTACTGATTACAATTTTGGACAGGTATCTCACTGGTCACCATAGCAGCACACACTCGTAGCACGCGCTCCAGCAGGTATATCTCACTAGTCACCCCCAAAGCCAATTCCTCCTTTGGTCGTCTTTCCTTCCACTTCTCTGCTGCCAATGACTGGAACGAACTGCAAAAATCTCTGAAGCTGGAAACACTTATCTCCCTCACTAGCTTTAAGCACCAGCTGTTAGAGCAGCTCACAGATTACTGCACCTGTACATAGCCTATCTATAATTTAGCCCAAACAACTACCTCTTCCCCTACTGTATTTATTTATTTATTTAGCTCCTTTGCCCCCCATTATTTATATTTCTACTTTGCACATTCTTCCACTGCAAATCTACCATTCCAGTGTTATACTTGCTATATTGTATTTACCTCACCACCGCCTTTTTTTGCCTTTACCTCCCTTATCTCACCTCATTTGCTCACATTGTATATAGACTTATTTTTCTACTGTATTATTGACTATATGTTTTGTTTATTCCATGTGTAACTCTGTGTTGTTGTATGTGTTGAATTGCTATGCTTTATCTTGGCCAGGTCGCAGTTGCAAATTAGAACTTCTTCTCAACTAGCCTACCTGGTTAAATAAAGGTGAAATAAAATCAAATGTTTAAAAAACTGTAACGGATTACATTTAGAAAGTAACCTACCCAACCCTGATTTTCAGTCAGCAAAACACCCATTACAACAAGTGCTTATCTTTGTTGCTATCTTTACAAATAAGAACCCAAAGCACTGATTTGACCCTAAAAAGAGGAGCTACACTGCTTCTCCCAGTTTTCACGTTTACTTATATGTATTTGTCAATCACAAAAACACGTTATGTATGGCACTCCGGGGCCATGGTTGCCAGCATTGTAAATTACCCCGGACTTACCCACCGCTGTAAAATACGTTTTAACATCTTAAAATATGACATTGACTACTACCTACAAGTCCTATCCAAATGAATCAAAGGGTTGATATGGCTGAGTGAGACCACTGGGGACATATATGGGCATACTGTCTAACAGACAGATTTAGTATTCTTTGTCTAGGGACTCATTTACAGAATTCTCTCCACAGGCTGAACACAAGTGCTTGTTAAAATCCTTAAAATAGTACAGCGTCAGTGATGTGACTGGCCAATCCATCTGAAAGGGATGACTTTCTACTATTTCTGAGTAATGCAAATGATTATGCCTATTACTTGTGCACACTGACATACTATATATATATATAATGTTGGTGTATTGCTACTTATAGTTTATATATAACATGATTAAATTGCAATGTCTAAAATGGTTACAGGTGAGATGGTGATTGGCTTGTTCTCTCGATTCCTGCATAGATTATGTGCACTGGCTTTCCGATTCACAATTAGCTAGTTCATTGCCTGTGGGGAGATTGGAATGTTCCATTTACTTCTTCGTCTGGCCATGTCTCCAAATCACCTGTGCCCATTACACCAATTCGGGACATTAGCAGTAAGGCGATTTGAAGAAAAATATCCAGATATCATATGTGACAGCTCTTATCTGTCCTTCAGGAAACACATTTGCAGGTAGGGATTAGTTTGTGCATCATATGGAAGATGCACAGCCAAGACAGGTGCCAATAGAGCTGTGCTGGAGTGAGCATTGAGAATTTCTCTGTAAATCCATGACTGGTGCCTGAAAATAATACACGTGCGTGTGTGCACAAACACATTCTTGCACACACACATGCCATATCCGTACGTCTTCATTAAATAATAGTCCAAATAAATATTCAGTCGGAAATGTTTGACCTCACAGTCAGAGACATATACTGTATATAATAATAATAATAATTTGGTGATTGCTTATATTTGTTCTTTTTCACACTTGTGTATTATACACGTGTGAATTGGAAATGTGTTTTTTGCATATCCCAATGCCCCCTGAGACACCCTCGGAGAGAGTAATCCAAATAAATATTCAGTGGGAAATTATTGATCTCACAGTCAGAGACATATTCACCTGCCATTGTCGAATATGCATGAATTGAATTTCTAATATCTTTCCACATGATACAGACCTTCATAGGACTCAATCAGAATGCATGCTGTTCACAGCAGATGTTACATTGCAACTTGGTTTTGAAGGGGAAAACAATAGCAAGGAGAGACCAACCAACAATCTGCTCCTCAACAACACTATTTAATGAGTCATTATTCTGTTATTTATTTGTATTTAAATGGGGTGTCACGTGTGCTCCCTCTCCGGCCTCTAGGTCACCAGGCTGCTCACTCACTGCTCACTACACCTGTCACCATCATTATGTGCACCCGCGCGTCATTAGACTCACCTGGACTCCATCACTTCCCTGATTACCTTCCCTGTATGTCACTCCCTTTGGTTCCTTCCCCAGGCGTTATTGTTTCTGTTTTTATTTGTTGTCTGTGCGTTGTTCGTGTTTCTTGTTTTGTATTATGTTGCATTTATTTATTAAAACACTTACTCGCTGAACTTGCTTCCCGACTCTCAGCGCACGTCGTTACATGGGGATAATACAAGGTACATGCTTTTGGCTTTGGAGATGCTGTATTGTTTAAAGCATAATAACTTGACCACAAAGGGTATTGGAAATATAGTGGTGGGACTCGTCAACTAAAACCAGTTTACAAACAATGTGTGCATTAGCCTAAATCCAACTGACTATGGCTCCACTCCCAAGAATATTCTTCAATATCCCAGAGCATGGCTTTGTATAGTAAACAGAACACAGTGCAGAATGCCTCCAGTTGATTCCGTGGGGAACAGATGGGGACTCTTAGAGCAACTTCAGAGCTAATTAGATCAATTCAGTCAATCACTCCCCCTCATTCGCTGTAAGGGAAGCAGGCTTTATGATAATTTCTAAGGTAAAGTCTGCAACAGACAAATACCATTATTACAGTAACAGCCACCTTCACAATCACGGTAATGATCTTTAGCAGATTTACTGTAACAAAGACTAATGCACTATAACCAACAGAAATATGTGATAACTGCTAAACAAGCAAATAACAGATGAGAAGCAGGTACCATCTCTGAATCTCTATATTTTGTGCTTGAGGCAGTGTATCAAGAAAGGTTCACTATATTGATACTGAAAAAACGACTAGCCATGCTTTGGGTATTTCATTTTCCCACACTGGTGACCTAACTGCTCTTTATGGAAATGTAAAGTCTGGGGTGGATTTATTAAGCCTTTGAAGAATGGTGCAACGTTTGCATATTAGCACTGGTCGGGTCATCCAGTGCTCATAAGATTGCTGATTTGATTTCTTTATCAAGTGTTAAGTCCGTCTACCTGGCTGGTACACACTGCTGTGCTAATGAAATGCACCTTTGAAATCAGTGGATGTACCTTTCACCCAAGCTTCAAGCTTCCAAGGTGAACAGACTGGGAACATTTCAGACCTGACATTAGTCAGCCATTTCCAGTGCTACTTAAAGTGTCATTACAGAGAGGGATAGGCTAAATAAAAGAAAGTCCTGGTACATTCTGTTAAAAGAATATCCTGGTTGCTCTCACATCCCTCTAAATGCCACATAACCACAGGGTATTTACTGCTCCTGGTTCCTAGCAAGGAACCACACTGAGAGCACAAGAGACACTTGACATCTACTTCTCCAGCTCTCCAGGACACTACCAGCAGGATATATTGGTGTCTACCATCACTGTAAGGCTCTGTGCTTGGCATCATGTGATTTTGTCATATTGGCTCAGGTACACAACTCCGAACCAGGCCAGTGTGTGATTCAATACATCAGTCCAGTCTTTGATTGTCAAAGTCATTGTTGTTCATCCCGAATGGAAAATGAATCCCTATTGAGGGGTTGTAGCCTACATTTGAAAGGATCACAGAACAGTTTACAAACATCAGCTAGATGCTTTACAGATGGTCATACCATCAACAAACTATGGGTCAGGGTTAGGTTTAGGGTTAGTGTTAGGTTTAGAATAAGGGTTACATTTAGGGTTAGGATAAGGGTGAAGGTTAGGGTTAGAGCTAGGGTTAGGGTTAGTAGATAGTTTAAGTGTTTCTGATAGTCTGTAAATAGTCTGTAGAGCATCTACAGATGGACTATCCAAATAAAGTGTTACTGTGTGCTGAAATGTAAATTGGATACACAGATCTTATTTATTAATTCAATTGACCAAGCTTTTCAACTAAATGAATGAAGACATGCTTGGGCCTTTTAACACGTTATATTTCAAACAGTTGTTGTAATGAGAGCATCGATGACCAATTTCCATGACCAGTAAGCTTGATCCAGACATAATACAAGCCAACATACAGTAAAAAGGGGTGATCGAACCCATGGAGAATGCATGTTCTAACTTAACATCATGACCAGTTGATTAAGGTAAACCCCCCAAAATTACCTATACTAGCTCTGAGACAAACAGGGACAACAGGAATGATTATGACTGTGGTCCACCATATCAGACTTGTAGGGCCCTTCCTCCTCAAGCATGTCATTACTGACACAAATCATGCAGAGATAATGCATTCCATTTGTGATTAGCATATATTTGACAATAATGCCATATCTACCATGGGATGCAGAGGCTCTTACAAGATGTCTGCATTTTGCGATAAGAGTTAAGTGGACTCTTACCATGAATCAACAATATCTAATCTGAGAGCGTCATTTTATATACTGCAATAACTACAAGATGGGATGAAGTGTTATATAATTGAAATGAAGCAGGTAGGTGCTTGTCTAAAGAGAGACAAAAAGTATGATTTATGTTCTATTACATGTTTTGCAGGATAGGCCTACTTCTGGACATGTTTGATTTGTATGTGCCAGTGTTCTGTTGTCTGTGGTTATATACTGTACATCTTTTTTTGTAATTATATGGCATATGACATTTTTTACCACTCATTCAGTGGTTTCACTGTATTATGTTGCAAGATGATGACCCTATTGACCTTGTTGTGACCATTTCCTCAGTCAAAGAAACATTTTCAATACATTTTAGATAGCACCCATTGGCGACCCGATCACCATCGAAGCCCCCGTAAGGCGGGGGGTGGGGGGGGGGGGCATGAGCTCTGGGGGCCCATGTGCCTGTCTGACATTGGTGTACAGTGCCTTCGGAAAGTATTCAGACCCCTTGACTTTTTCCACATTTTGTTACGTTACAGCCTAATTCAAAAATGTATTAAATACACACAATACCCCATAATGACAAAGCGAAAACAGGTTTTTAGAAATGCTTGCATATTTATTAAAAATAAAAAACAGAAATACCTTATTTGCATAAGTATTCAGACCCTTTGCTAAGACAGTGAATGTCAGAGCAAAAACCAAGTCATAAGGTTAAAGGAATTGTCCGTAGAGCTTCAAGACAGGATTGTGTCGAGGCACAGATCTGGGGAAGGGTACCAGTAAAGGGTGAGTAAAGAGTCTGCATACTTATGTAAATGTGATATTTCCTGGGGGGTTTTATTATAAAATTGCTACAAAAAAAAAAAAAAAAAACGTTTTTGCTTTGTCATTATGGGGTATTGTGTGTAGATTGATGATGAAAAAAACTATTTTATCAATTTTAGAATAAGGCTGTAACGTATTTTTTTTTTTAAATAGTCAAGGGGTCTGAATACTTTCCAAATGCACTTTATATATTTGTTCTCTCATAAATAATTTTGTCAGTAACCCTCCCAAAAGTCCTTCATATGTACTAGGAAGCTAAGTATGTGTTTCTTGGGCTTGAAGAATGTGACTGATCAAAGTGCCTCAAGCCTTGAAAAATACATAATTTAACTGATTGATAGTAAGGGGATATCGGTGAACAAATGTCATGATCAAGGCTACGGCAGTGCCAGTGCAATGAGTTGAGCTCAAGTGTTCAAAAGTGCATATCAGACCAAGAGCCTAATGCTTCTTAGGTAGTTCTTCATAAGTTTTAGTTTAGAAAATGATCTCTCGGCAGAAGTGACAGTTACTGGGATGCTTAAAAACAGCTTGATTGCCGTAGCAACATCAGGGAAACTGGGCAGAAGGGAGTGGTGCTTTAAATACAGCAGTTCTGAAACATCTTTAATTGAGCCTCTCATATTCTTCTTAATTGCCGCCCTCAACACGTTACGGAAAGAGATTAACTGTATAGGAATCTTTGGGATAGGTCATCTGGATATTGGATAGTGAATAAATTGGCAGATGCAAACAGATTTTCATCTTTAGTGGACAACAGTTCTTGAGGGCTCAAACAATATCAACAGTACCTTATCTCTGGTATATCTTCGTTAAAATTTTGTGCAGCGTAATGGACATATAATGCACAATGTCTCAGTAAAAACTGTCTGGGTTGTCAATACTCAGTATAGAAAATAGTCGGGCCCTCAACCTGAACCTACAGGCCTTGGTGAAAACGTTTGCACACAAAAATGCAAGGTGACGCAGTCAAATACTGTAGCTACTATAGGCATCTACATAGAAAAAAAAGATTAGCATTAATAGACTGGTTTTACACACAACAACTTTCTATTCAAGCTGGGAGAGAGTGCAAGGACGGCTCATGTCATGCAGGTTCAGGTAGGCTATACAGGACAGTTGTATATAAAAAAAATCTATTGGTTGCTGATTCGTATGCTGTTGTTTCGAAAATGTATTTTTAACAAGCCTGTCTCCGTGCCGCTCTGGGTCTCCACACGGGTACCCCCAGGGTTGTGTGCTCAGCCCCACCCTGTACACCCTGTTTACCCACGACTGTGTGGACACACAAGACTCAAACCCCACCTTCAAGTTTGCTGATGAAACGACTGTGGATGGCCTGATCACTGACGCCGGGGGTCAAATGCCTCAAGTTCCTCACAGTCCACATCACTGAGGACATAACATTGTCCTCTCACACCAGCACAGTCATGAAGAAGACATGACAGCACCTCTTCCCCCTCAGGAGACTGAAGAGATTTTGCATGGCCCCTCAGATCCTCCAGAACTTTTACAGGTGTACCATCGAAAGCATCCTGACTGGTTGTATCAACGCCTGGTATGGTGACTGCTCCGCTCAGAACCGCAAGGCCCTACAGAGGGTGGTGCGGACGGCCCAGAAAATCACTGGGGGTGTTCTCTCTGCTGCCGTCCAGCAGGCGGTACGAGCATCGGGTCGCGGATCAACAGGATCTGAAGGAACTTCTATCCCCAGGCAATACGACTGTTGAATAGCATAAAACTGTTGACAAGCAAACTACTCCTGCCCTCTCTCTCCGGACTGACTACCTGCATGACTTTATGCCCATCCTCAGGTCCGACCGCAAGGCACTACATTCCTTTCTCAATCACTCCAGTATCCCTGCACATTGTAATAACGGTACTGGCACGGCACTGACCTGTATATAAGACCTGTATATAACATCTGTATATAACATCTGTATATAAGACCTGTATATAAGACCTATATCAGCATTTTAAATGTGCAACCAGAGGGAAAAAATTCTAGACCACCTTTACTCCACACACAGAGTCGCGTACAAAGCTCTCCCTCGCCCTCCATTTGGCAAATCTGACGATAATTACAGTATATCCTCCTGATTCCTGCTTACAAGCTAAAATTAAAGCAGAAAGCACCAGTGACTCGGACTATAAAAAAGTGGTCAGATGAAACCGATGCTAAACTACAAGACTGTTTTGCTAGCACAGACTGGAATATGTTCCGGGATTCTTCCGATGTCATTGAGGAGTACACCACATCAGTCACTGCCTTTATCAATAAGTGCATCGAGGACGTCGTCCCCACAGTGACCGTACGTACATACCCCAACCAGAAGCCATGGATTACAGGCATCATTCACATTGAGCTAAAGGGTAAAGCTGCCGCTTTCAAGGAGTGGGACTCTAACCCGGAAGCTTACAAGAAATCCCGTTATGCCCTCCGACGAACCATCAAACAGGCAAAGCATCAATACAGGACTAAGATTGGATCGTACTACACCAGCTCCAACATTCGTCGGATGTGGCAGGGCTTGCAAACTATTACAGACTACAAAGGGAAGCACAGCCGAGAGCTGCCCAGTGACACAAGCCTACCAGGTCAGGTAAATAACTTCTATGCAAGCTTCGAGGCAAGTAACACTGAAACATGCATGAGAGCATCAGCAGTTGCGGACAACTGTGTGCTCACACTCTCCACAGCCGATGTGAGTAAGACCTTTAAACAGGTCAACATTCACAAGGCCGCAGGGCCAGACGGATTACCAGGACGTGAACTCTGAGCATGCGCTGACAGACTGGCAAGTGTCTTCACTGACATTTTCAATCTCTCCCTATCTGAGTCTGTAATACCAACATGTTTCAAGCAGACCACCATAGTCACTGTGCCCAAGAACACTAAGGTAACCAGCCTAAATGACTACCGACCCGTAGCACTCACGTCTGTAGCCATGAAGTGCTTTGGAAGGTTGGTCATGGCTCACATCAACACCATCATCCCAGAAACCCTAGTCCCACTCCAATTTGCATACCGCACCAACAGATCCACAGATGATGCAATCTCTATTGCACTCCACACCGCCCTTTCACACCTGGACATAATTAACACCTACGTGAGAATGCTATTCATTGACTACAGCTCAGCGTTCAACACCATAGTGCCTTCAAAGCACATCACTAAGCTAAGGACCCTGGGACTTAACTCCTCCCTCTGCAACTAGATCATGGACTTCCTGATGTGCTGCCCCCAGGTGGTAAGGGTAGGTAACAACACAAGCACCACGCTGATCCTCAACACAGGGGCCCCTCAGGGGTGCATGCTCAGTCCCCTCCTGTACTGCTTGTTCACTCATGACTGCACGGCCAGGCACGACTCCAACACCATCATTAAGTTTGCCGATGACACAACAGTGGTAGACCTGATCACCGAAAACGATGAGACAGACTATAGGGAGGAGGTCAGAGACCTGACCATGTGGTACCATGACAACAACCTCTCCCTCAACGTGATCAAGACAAAGGAGATGATTGTGGACTACAGGAAAAGGAGGACCGAGCACGTCCCCATTCTCATTGACGGGGCTGTAGTGGAGCAGGTTGAGAGCTTCAAGTTGATTGGTGTCCACATCACCAACAAACTAACATGGCCCAGCACACCAAGACAGTCGTGAAGAGGGCACGACAAAACCTATTCCCCCTCAAGATTTGGCATGAGTCCTCAGATCCTCAAAAGGTTTTACAGCTGCACCATCGAGAGCATCCTGACGGGTTGCATCACTGCCTGGTATGGCAACTGCTCGGCCTCTGACCGGAAGGTGCTACAGAGGGTAGTGCGTACGGCCCATACATCACTGGGGCCAATCTTCCTGCCATCCATGACCTCTATATCAGGCGGTGTCAGAGGAAGGCCCTAAAAACTGTCAAAGACTCCAGCCACCCTAGTCATAGACGGTTCTCTCTGCTACCGCACAGCAAGCGGTACTGGAGCGCCAAGTCTAGGTCCAAGAGACTTCTTAACAGCTTCTACCCCCAAGCCATAAGACTCCTGAACAGCTGTTCAAATGGCTACCCAGACTATTTGCATTGCCCCCCCCCCCCCTTCTACACTGCTGCTACTCTCTATTATTATCTATGCATAGTCACTTTAATAACTCTACCTACATGTACATATTAGCTCAATTACCTTGACACCGGTGCCGCTGCACATTGATTCTGTACCGGTACCCCCTGTGTATAGCCTCGCTATTGTTATTTACTACTACTATTTAATTATTTGTTATTCTTATCTCTTACTGTTTTTTTGAAATGTTCTTAAAACTGCATTTTTGGTTAAGGGCTTGTAAGTAAGCATTTCACTGTAAGGTGATGTATTTGGCGCATGTGACGTATACAATTTGACTTGATTTGATATAAGCCCTGTATATAAGCATTGTATATAAGACCTGTATATAAGACTTGTATATAAGACCTGTATTTAAGACTTGTATATAAGCCCTCTATATAAGACCTGTACATAAGACCTGTATATAACTGCATTCTCCTGTTTCTTTTCTTTTTCTTCTCTCCCGTTTTACACCTGCTGTATCCTGTGCATGTGACAATAAAACTAGAAACTTGAAACACACTAATAATAGCTAGGCCTATTACAGAATGTAATTAAACAAAGAAAAACACAAAGATGGTGAGGCTATCTATAATCTTATTATCTTTGTTAAAACTGCAACCAACATGTTTGCTAAGGACTGCAACCCGGCCAGCGCATTAAGGTATAGTAGCTATAGAATGCTCAAAATGTATCGTCAAAGATTTTTTTTGCTGGTCACCTGCAGACGGTAAACCGACCTGATACAGGACTATGCAATGAACAACAGTATCATTGGTTCTTCAGGTGAACATTAATTGGATAACTTCTGGTGAAGGCCAGTTACTGTAATGTAACTATATACAGAGATTTATTACACAGCTGACATGGCCAAGACACAGAATGAGCCCCTTTCCTGAAGTCAAATGAACAAATTGCCCTCTTTATTTGACCTTTTGTTAACTAGGCAAGTCAGTTATGAACAAATTCTTATTTTCAATGACTGCCTTGTTCTGGGGCAGAAGGACAGATTTTTCACCTTGTCAGCTCGGGGATTCGATTTTGCAACCTTTCGGTTACTAGTCCAACGCTCTAACCACTAGGCTACCTGCCGCCCCTCTAATGGCCTCATGGGTGGAATGTTAATTTCATAATTAATAAACATTATATGTCAACCGGTTTCGTTATATTTCAGTTATCAGTGATGTATATAAAGTGTAATATTGGAATGCAAACTCAAAATTGAATACATACTTTTGTTTCAAAGTAGATTTCTTTAATTAAGACTACCAAGTGTACCTTGATTTAGCCCACTGCAGTAAAAGGCTAAGGCAATTGGACTGCTTCAAGATCCTTCACACTCACCAGTCATTATGCTTCTATTCAGCCTACCTACGCACATTGACTCAATCATAAGCATACATTAATAACATTAGTCATAATGGATAAAAACACTTATGTTGAGTACAGGGCCTTTAAAAAATAGCATGAGGTGCACAATGTAGATTTGCTATACATGCAATTCATTGTATGTAATCAGTGATGACAGAAGATTCATTATATAAATAAGATTCATAAAAAAACTGAATTGAAAGAAAAATGGATCTGGTTTCATATCTCCACATCTGAGTGGGCTCATATGCCCATGAGGGAATTTGTTTGATCTTGAAAATAGATGCAATTTTTTCCTTACTGGAAGACAGACCACTTACACCATTATATGATGTCTATGTCTAGGCTTTGTTCCTTGCCAGAGGAGGGTTTTTGATAAATAAATAAATGTATTGACAAACTATATTATTACTGTTATTCCTAAAGTATTATTATCACTGTTACTATGGTATTATACCGGCAAAAACTTACACAGTGGGTTTAATGTGAGTCAAAAACTGAAGTTCCTGAAAATGTGCCGATGGACTATATTTAATTGAGAAGGTAGCCTACTGTACCTATGTAAATCCGCCCTGAGCTCCAGGAAAACAAACTGAAATGTGATTCATGAAGCAAAGCTTTCAGTTTTCATGGAAGTAAGCAGTGTTTTTCACCTTGCCATCTGTTTAAATCCCATGTTCTTGATGATTTATAATTACAATGGAGGTCTTGGCTGGTATATCAGAAATGAGGCTAGTTACAGAGGTATGCAACTGTTTAATTAAATCACTCCCTCTCACTCCTCTCAAAACTCCTATATTCAGTCATGTACTCACTAATTCAAAAACTACACAGACAAAGGATCCATCTGAGTAGTTATAACTAAATATTGTGTTATTAGGAATTTCTGTCAGATGAGAAAATGAGATGCTTGAAGTTTGTCTCTATGGATGTCTGGCCTCTGTGCCAGAACAGAGCTTAATGAGAAATTACATTTTGACTGACAGTCACCAAATAACAGATATCGTCCCTTGAACTGTCTATACATGAAGAAGTGAAAAGACTATACAAACACAGATTTTGTGTGGATTCAACTTCAATGTGATTATCTAAACAGATAAGGCATTGCTTGCTCCCTGAGTAACAAGCAGAGTTGTCCAATGAGGACCCTGAGCAGCCATATGTTCAGCATGGATGACCAGAGGATTGAGGTTAAACTTTATAAAATTAGCTAGGTGATGTAATCTCCCTCTGTTCAAGTAGTCTCCCCACTTCAACTCTGCTCTGCACACGGGCCCTGAGGTAGTGTGTGTGTGAGTGGTCTAGTCAAATAACAGCAGCGTGTCCCAATGATTTATTAAGGAGCACATGAAAGCTCAACAGGTTGTAAATTCTGTGTAGTTTCCTCCCATATCAGTAACATCTGCCTAATTGCCACATTGATTGCCAACACCTAAGGATTGCTTGACTATCGAGCAAGTGCCAAAAGCGATTGTTCTTTTGGAGGGGCCAACTTGATTTGAAGAGACTGGGAATATTTCTGCTGAAGGGCCCCTAGAGAAGGTTGCTTGTTCATTTGTATAGGAAGCCCCTGGCCAGTACACCTAATGACCACTAACACACTTTATTCCAAGCCGGTCAATGGTTTAATTTCAGGTCCAACAGCACTTAATTTTCAATCATTATTTCTGTCATTGCCAAAGTCCCCATCCTTTTGCCACACAGGTCCCAGGTCACATTTACGCAACATGCCACAACAAACGTTAATACTTCTTCCCTCAGGCCTTGGCACCTTACATAGAAAAATGGAGGATGAATAGTGTAATGGTGCCCCCAGATAATTGTAATAACAATAATGACCCTTTCTTCCCTATTATATCTGTTTTTAACAGATTGATCTTGTCAAAGGTCAAAATTAGCTGTGAGATGACTCAGAATCTCTCAGGAGTCAGTTCTCTGAAGTGAAAGACTCATTCATTGTCATCTTCTATTCTGTCAAATCTTTGCAGTACAATCAGTGCAATTTTCACTATTACTCTTTATATGACCATCTCAGACTAACCCATTATGTACAACACTTACTCAGCTAATGCAAAGGAAATTGAACATTGATTTCTTTCTGTTCCTCAGTTCCAATAATTTGTTTTAGGTTAAGATATTTGATGATGGGATTGTACTTTAGGATGGAGTTCTAGTAAATCTATAACATAAAACTATAAATATAGATGTTGATGTAATATCAATTCCTATGCCATGTGTATGCTTAAAGTAACTGCTCAGTGGAAATCTCACTTTTAAAAGTTCATATTCTGTTCATATTTAAAAGTTCATATCCAAATAATGTTGACTCATCCTATACTTATATTTGTGGCCAAAGCATATTGGAGAAAAAAAAGAAAAAAAAACTCACATCAAACTTGTATCTCAAACAGACCGTTTTAAAAAACGCTTGCTATTTCCTCCTGGTGTCATCTTCCTGAGGAGGGTGAGCTGGCCAATCAACGGTCTAGAGGAGGAGGAGCTAGTGTAACCGGTGTGAAATGGCTAGTTAGTTAGCGGTGCATGCTAGTACTTTAGCGTTTCAATTGGTGATGGCACTTGCTCTAAGACCTTGAAATAGTTGTTTCCTTTGCTCTGCAAGTGCCTTGGCTTTTGTTGAGCAATAGGTAACAATGCTTTGTGGGAGACAGTTGTTGATATGTTCAGAGGGTCCCTGGTTTGATCCCAGGTTGGGGCAAGGAGGGGGATGGAAGGAACACTGTCACATTGGTATCGTGACCCGGATCACTCAGTTGGGCTCTGTCCAGTTGCTGGAGTTGCAACAGAGAAGGAGGAGGTCAAAGGTGGGTGAGTGTAACTGGTGTGAAATGGCTAGCTAGTTGGCCGTGCGTGCTAATAGCGCTTCAAATGGTGATCTCACTCGCTCTAAGCCCTTGAAGAATATGTTTCCCTTGCTAAGCAAGGGCCGTAGCTTTTGTGGAGCAATAGGTAACAATGTTTCGTGGGAGGCAGTTGTTGACATGTTCAGAGGGTCCCTGGTTTGAGCCCAGGTTGGGGCAAGGAGAGGGACGGAAGGAACACTCTTACACTGGCTAATCAGTGGTCGACTTGTATGAATATTTGTCATAACTGGTATACGCCCACACCGTCTTGTTGTTGGGGTACGCCCACAACATTAAAACACAGAAAAGCTGCTTTTTAACACTATGTCACTCATATTGTAAGGAATTATAGGTCATATGTCATAGAAATCTGGAAACACTAGGCAGTTACTTTAAAGGTGCAATATGCAGAAATTGCGCTGCCATTTCCTGATTGCTTAAATTCGAGTAGTTCGCCTAATTTCAGTTTATGTGACAAACAAGCAATGTATAGTGTAGAGAATTATTGTAAAATCTAAACAGCTGTGGAATATATTTTCAATAACCAAAAATATTGTATTTTCAGCTGTTTGAAGCTGGTGTACAAAACCGAAAGTAAAAGAAGCAAAAACAAAACTTAAGAACGGGAAGCATTGGAATAGCGCACATAGAACAGATCTACCACTTCTTAGACTTCCTTTCAATGAGAATGACAGATATATAACTCACATTTCTATGTGAATTTGGGGAGGTTGCCCAAAAAGTTACATATTGCAGCTTAAAAATTGGAATAGACATTTTATCAAATCAAATCAAATTGTATTAGTCACATGCGCCGAATACAACAGGTGTTGACCTTACAGTGAAATCCTTACTTACGAGCCCCTAACCGACAGTGCAAGAATAAGAGACAAAAGTAACAAGTAATTTAAAGGAGGAGGAGTAAAGGAGGAGCAGTAAAAAATAATAATATATACAGAGGGGTGCTGGTACAGAGTCAATGTGTGGGGGCACCGGTTTGTTGAGGTAGTATGTACATGTAGGTAGAGTTAATTAAAGTGACTATGCATAGATGACAACAGAGAGTGGTGTGGAGAGTGGAGGGGGGGGAAATGTGAATAGTCTGGGTAGACATTTGACTAGATGTTCAGGAGTCTTATGGCTTGGGGGTAGAAGCTGTTTAGAAGCCTCTTGGACGTAGACTTGGTGCTCTGGTACCGCTTGCCGTGTGGTAGCAGAGAGAACAGTCTTTGACTAGGGTGGCTGGAGTCTTTGACAATTTTTAGGGCCTTTCCCTGACGTCGCCTGGTCCTGGTCCGCTAGGTCCTGGATGGCAGGAAGCAGTACAGTGATGTACTGGGCCGTTCGCACTACCCTCTGTAGTGCCTTGCGGTCGAAGGCCGAGAAGTTGCCATACCAGGCAGCGATGCAACCAGTCAGGATGCTCTCGATGGTGCAGCTGTAGAACCTTTGGAGGATCTGAGGACCCATGACAAATCTTTTCAGTCTCCTGAGGGGGAATAGGTTTTGTCGTGCCCTCTTCACGACTGTCATGGTGTGCTTGGACTATGTTAGTTTGGACACCAATCAACTTGAAGCTCTCAACCTGCTCCACTGCAGCCCCGTCGATTGGAATGGGTGTGGGCTCGGTCCTCTTTTTCCTGTAGTCCACAATCATCTCCTTTGTCTTGATCATGTTGAGGGAGAGGTTGTTGTCCTGGCACCACATGGTCAGGTCTCTGACCTCCTCCCTAAAGGCTGTCTTGTTGTTGTCCGTGGCCTTCCACTGTTGTGTCATCGGCAAACTTAATGATGGTGTTGGTGTCGTGCCTGGCCGTGCAGTCATGAGTGAACAGGGAGTACAGGAGGGGACTGAGCACGCACCCCTGAGGGGCCGATGTTTTGAGGATCAGCGTGGTGCTTGTGTTGTTACCTACCCTTACCACCTGGGGGCGGCCCGTCAGGAAGTCCATGATCTAGTTGCAGAGGGAGGTGTTTAGTCAACAGGGTTCTTAGCTTATTGATGAGCTTTGAGGGCACTATGGTGTTGAATGCTGAACTGTAGTCAATGAATAGCATTCTCACATAGGTGTTCCTTTGGTCCAGGTGGGAAAGGGCAGTGTGGAGTGCAATAGAGACTGCATCATCTGTGGATCTGTTTGGGCGGTATGCAAATTGGAGTGGGTCTAGGGTTTCTGGGATGATGGTGTTGATGTGAGCCATGACCAGTCTTTCAACGCACTTCATGGCTACAGATGTGAGTGCTACGGGTCGGTAGTCATTTAGGCAGCTTACTAGGAGCGCCGCCTCTGGTTGAGCATTTTCTTGTTTGCTTATGGCGGAATACAGCTCATTCAATGCTATCTTAGTGCCAGCCTCTGACTGTGGTGGTATGCAAACAGCTACAAAGAATATAGATGAAAACTCTCTCGGTAGGTAACGTGGTCTGCAGCTTATCATGAGAAACTCTACCTCAGGCAAGCAGTAGCTCAAACACTTCCTTAGATATCATGCACCAGCTGTTGTTTACAAAAATACGTAGACCGCCGCCCCATGTCTTACCAGACGCCACTGTTGTATCCTGTTGGTACATCGTATAATTTATTGGGCCAGCAGGTAGCCTAGTGGTTAGAGCGTTGGACTAGTAACCGGAAGGTTGCAAGACCAAATCACCGAGCTGACAAGGTAAAAATCTGTTGTTCTGCCCCTGAACAAGGCAGTTAACCCACTGTTCCTAGGCTGTCATTGAAAATAAGAATTTGTTCTTAACTGACTTGCCTAGTTAAATAAAGGTGAAATAAAAAAAAACAGCCAGCTGTATGGTGATATTGTCGTTGTCCAGTCACGACTCCATGAAGCATAAGATGTTACAGTTTTTAATTAAAAACCTCTTTGGGCTAGGGGGCAGTGTTCGGAAGTTTTGATAGTCTGACATACCCGAAGTAAACTGCCTGTTACTCAGGCCCAGAAGCTAGGATATGAATTTGTGTATTTGATGGAAAACACTTTGAAGTTTCTAAAACTGTTAAAATAATGTCTGTGAGTATAACAGAACTGATATGGCAGGCGAAACCCGTGGAAAATCCATCCGGAAAATGTGTTTTTTGAGCTCCCAAGCCATTCCTATGTTGGCCTATTGAATTTCCAACCAAAAAGGACCCAGATTGCAGTACCCATGGCTTCCACTGGATGTTAACAGTCTTTATAAAAGGTTTCAGGCTTGTTTTTTGAAAAATGAACAAGTAGTTGTAGTTGATCCAAGGTGTCCCTCATTAGGACTCTAGTCTTGTGGCGCGCGTGAATGAGGGCGCACTTCCTTATTTATCTCCGGTATTGAACATACTACATTCCGTCTGAGATTTTATTGTTTATTTACATATTAGGGTACCTGAGGATTGATTAGAAACGTTGTTTGACTTTTTTGGACGAAGTTTACCGGTAACTTTTGGGATTCCTTTGTCTGCATGTTGAACGAGTTGAACGGGTGGATTACTGAATCAAACACGCCAACTAAACTGACTTTTTAGGGATATAAAAAAGGACTTTATCGAACAAAACAACCGGTTGTTGTGTAGCTGGGACCCTTGGGATTGCATACAGAGGAAGATCTTCAAAGGTAAGTGATTTATTTTATCGCTATTTGTGACGCCTCTGCTGGTTTGAAAAATATTTTCATGCGGGGTGTATGCGGGGCACTGTCCTCAGGCAATCAAATGCTATGCTTTCGCCGTAAAGCCTATTGTAATCCGGACAAAGCGGTTTGATTACCTAGATTCTAAGCTAAAGAATGATGTATGACACTTGTATTTTTATGAATGTTTAATATTACGATTTTTGTATTTTGAATTTCGCGCTCTGCAATTTCACCGGATGTTGTTGTAGTGGCACGCTAGCAGGACGCCAAGCCCAAAGAGGTTTTAATGTCCCGTTGGTAGTTTAATCGTCCATTTTATTGTCCAAAGATTGCATGTTTGCGAGCAGAATTGAGGGGAGTGGGGGTTTATTCGATCGCCTCCTACACCTCAGAAGGCAGCCCGCCCTCCGGCCTCTCTTTCTTCACCTCCTCTTCACGCAGATCACTGGGGTCAGAGGGCCTGTTCCCGAGGGAGCCGTATATCCTCCACCTCTGGCTCGTCAGAGTCGTGAAAGAAGATTTGATTAGAGAGGGACTCAGTGTTTTAATATCTGTTTTGAGCTGTACTTAAAAAAAACTATACTTGCCATTGGGCATGTTGTTAATGTCCCCCCTCTTTTGGCAGATAATATTGAATATACTTGTATGGACCTGAACAAAACATTGGTAATGCAGGTGTCCCTCAGTTCACACAAATACACGGCCTTGCCCCTGGCAAGAGTGGCTATGGAAATTCACTCAGACCTTCCTTAAGATTAAACAATTGAACTGTCACAGAGTAGCCTGTAGAAACAGAGGGACCTATATGGCTGCGTCTCATTATGGTGTGGGTTGAGCGGGCTGACCCAGGTTAACCTCCAGCACCTCTCACTGTTGCCCACCATTTCCAGCTGACACTTTAATCAGTGTCACCACGTTAGCAGCAGCTGTAGCACCAGCAGACAGTCTGGACACAGAGAAGTTAAGAAACTTGCCTGATGGGGATAATTTCTTCAGTCAGGGATAAACAACTTAGTACATAGGGATGCTCCTGCATTTAAATACTTAAAGGAATCATTAATCATTCCTTTTGTATAGAACTCTCTTCCAGCCACCAAGTCATAACTTGAACCTCTAATGACCTAGTATGAATGTTGACTTTTAATTAGACTCATCCAAATGATTAATGTCAAAAGAAAAATAATTATGTCTACAAAACATGTGACAGATGACTGTGACATATGACAGATGGCAGTGAAGTGTTTTTTTTTTATTTCATTCGATCCAATGAGTAGAACAATATTTCTGTGACTTTTACTCCTTCTGACAGATGTGTCACTGAAACAAACACGGGGGACGAGGCCCAGAGGGAGAGAGCTATGTCTCTGGCTTGACTGACTCATTGATTTCCTTTTCCTTTTAACCGTTTCATTTTAACTCGCAGGCCCATGCGTTAGCTCCCTTGGCTGCACAATCATTTCTCTGAGTCAATACGGTCCATACAGCAGCTCTGTATGGACACCAAGCCTATGTAATTACTGCCCAGAGCCAGATCTATCCAACCATACTCCCTGTGTTCTATCACCTGACTGACGACTGCAGGGGGATCACCAGTCTAGTGGGCCATTACTCATAGAGGTTGGTACTTGTAATAGAGCCAAAGCTCTACAGAGTGGAGAAATCTCATTCTTCAATAAAGGAACATGGATTGATTCTACCAGATGTTGGCAAACTCATGGATCATTCCAACCCAACTCTCCTCTTGTGTCTTTCACTTGCCTTCAAATGTTAGGATCCCTTTTCTATAGTTTAAATAGTTTGAATTACTTTTGGTTGCTGGGACCAAGACAGATGTTTCAGACAATTTCAAGACCTTGTTTTAGTAGAATGGAGACAAGGAAAGGTGTCTTTAAAAAGAGATTTCCATACAAAAATGAGATTACGCAATGAACAAGTGACAGCTCAGCAAAAAAGAATGCCAGATTTGAAAAACGTTTGAAAGCAGATTTACATCTGTGTTTCCAAGATAAATAATCTGTGACAAAGAATGACATATGCCCAAAGAATTCAGCCTGAAAAGGGGACTGTACCCAATGGTGCTTTGATAACTTATTGAATTATTTTGACATTATCAATGGAAGTATAAGCACTGTACGATCTGTATCTCTTTGACCTGCAATGATGTGGAGCCCTTCTTTAAAAGCTCTTAACACTTCCCCAGTGATCCCCACATCTTGCATGGTGGTGTGTCACGGGATGCCATATAAATTATATGAACAAGTTACCAATGCACTGGGTGTGAATTAAATTCAAAGATGATATACTAACATGCCAAGCAAACAATATTATGCATTTGTACTGCAAGTAGTATGCATGTACGAATGTACTGTAGCCTACAGTATGTATACCGCTCATCAAAAATCCTTCAATTTTAAATATAGATCTTTTAGCCACCCTATTATTCATGTTGGTAATTTTGGGGGTGCTCAAGGTGGCCTGTGAACAAATTAAACATTAATGAAATGAGGAAAGCCATCTGCAACCAGATAAATTACTCTGGATGGCAGCAGGAATTCCATTAAATCCTGGCAAAGGAGACTGACACCCCATGTCTGAGCCAAAGAAAAGCGGCATGAACGTTGAATGTGTCAGTGGGAAAAATGACACCCATCAAGGTATTTTTGGCTAGAGGGAGTTTTGACAGTCTATGTATCTGTGATTGAATAGAAAGGCATTAGTCATTGTAAGCCAAATACATATCTGATTCCAAAGTGTAATTAGACAGATTTAGCATCAATGAAATTGTCTTTTTGTCTTTTTCCTTTTTGTTCATTTATCATTATTTCAGTGTTATTTGTGACAGTGCACTTTGTTAAAAACTGAAAATGTATGTATTTATTTTATCCCTGAGATGTTCTGTGATTCTTATTCTATTCAAAACATTATGAACACCTGTTCTTTCCATAACATTGACTGACCAGATAAATGCAGGTGAAAGCTATAATCCCTTATTTATGTCACTTGTTAAATCCACTTCAATTAGTGTAAATGAAGAACGGGGTATGGTAGTACAGTAGTTGCAAGGCGCACCGGATTTCGTCAAGAACTGCAACTCTGCTGGGTTTTTCACGCTCAACAGTTTCCCTTGTGTATCAAGAATGGTCCACCACCCAAAGGACATCCAACCAACTTGACACAACCATGAGAAGCACTGGAGTCAACATAGGCCAGCATCCCTGTGGAACGCTTTTGACACCTTGTAGAGTCCATGCCCCAACAAATTTATATGGGGGGGGGTTCAACTCTGTGTCACTTTTGCTCAACCGAGACGTGAAAATACCCAATTTTTTACCATTAAGACATCAAAATGGCATGGCATGTAGCCACACAAGACAAGATTATCTTGTGTAATTATGTTGACAGCGCAGGGGATAATAAACACATTTTCTGAACATACGCTACAGACTAATGCAAATCAAATCTAACACCACTCACACTATGAAAGTATCCTGTGTGTCTGAATGGTGTGTTTTATTGAGGCTTTTTGCAGAAGGCCCACTTTTAAACAATGGTGAGTGGAGGTTATCACTGTATAAGTAGGTTTACAAAACTCACCAAACACAAAATGTTCCTGCTTTCACTTATTTGCAATTAAAGGAGGATTTAGGGAAAATTGTTCATATTGTGTAACTCTGTTTTCTATAGACTTACACTACTGTTCAAAAGTTTGGGGTCAGTTAGAAATGTTCTCATTTTTTAAAGAAAAGCCCATTTTTTGTCCATTAAAATAACATCAAATTGATCAGAAATACAGTGCAGGCATTGTTAATATTGTAAATGACTAGCTGGAAACGGCACATTTTTTATGGAATATCTACATAAGCGTACATTAAGCATACATTACATAAGGCCCATTTTCAGGAACCATCACGCCTGTGTTCCAATGGCACATTGTGTTAGCTAATCCAAGTTTATCATTTTAAATGGCTAATTTATCATTGGAAAACCCTTTTGCAATTATGTTAGCACAGCTGAAAACTGTTGTTCTGGTTAAAGAAGCAATATAACTGACCTTCTTTAGACTAGTTGAGTATCTGGAGCGTCAGCATTTGTGGGTTCGATTACAGGCTCAAAATGGCCAGAAACAAAACTCGTCAGTCTATTCTTGTTCTAAGAAATGAAGGCTATTCCATGCAAGTAACTGCCAAGAAACTGAAGATCTCGTACAACGCTGTGTACTACTAACTTCACAGAACAGCGCATACTGACTCTAACCAGAATAGAAATAGGAGTGGGAGGCCCCGGTGCACAACTGAGCAAGAGGACAAGTACATTAGAGTGTCTAGTTTGAGGAACAGACGCCTCACAAGTTCTCAACTGGCAGCTTAATTAAATAGTACCTTCAAAACACCAGTCTCAACATCAACAGTGAAGAGGCGACTCCGGGATGCTGGCTTTCTGGGCAGAGCCATATCTCAGACTGGCCAATAAAAATGTAAGATTAAGATGGGCAAAAGAACACAGACAACTGGACAGAGGAACTCTGCCAAGAAGGCCAGCATCCTGTAGTCGCCTCTTCACTGTTGACGTTGAGACTGGTGTTTTGTTGGGTACTATTTAATGAAACTGCCAGTTGAGGACTTAAGAGGTGTCTGTTTTTTTATTTGAAGACAATTAGGAGACTTGAGGAGATGCAGCACTTTTTGCAGAAATCTGTCTTGTTATGAATAGGCTATCCCAGCATCTTCATTAATGGGAGGTTTTGCAGCTGACCCTGTTCTTTCAATGGAATCCTATCCAGAAAAGAATCAAAAGCCGAAGACCTGCTGAATGCAGTTAATAGCTTTTTAGTGGCATGAAACCAGAAATGTGAGTGAAAACCTAAAATCATAAAGTATTTGTATGAGAGCTAGCTAAAGGTGCACTAATTATGCTTAATGAAGATGTTGAATATAACGCTAGCAGGGTGATTTTCAGAGGAAAGCAAAATAGTGTATGTGTGAAGTTGCAGTAAAAGTGCAAAGGAATACACTCTTTGGCACTGTTAGAAAGACACACAAAGGACAATTACAGTCATCTCCTTACTTTTTCTGGCAATCAACCTGACAGTCGTTCATCAGTAAAAGATACTTTACATCCTTCACCTTTAAACACTTGATATAAATATGTGTATACAAAAGTCCCTTGGGCACTGTATTTCAATTATTTTGTTTGGCAGATTCAGAAATAAACAGTGTAAATACTCTCTCAACCTTTGAAGTATATTTCCAGGTGACTAACCTACGGTGTCTTTCTTCTCCACTCTTTAGTACATTGAAGTGAACTGTGTCACGCCCTGGTCTGTTTCACCTGTCCTTGTGCTTGTCTCCGCCCCCTCTAGGTGTCGCTTATTATCCCTGGTGTATTTATCCCTGTGTTTCCTGTCTCTTTGTGCCAGTTCGTCTTGTTTGTCAAGTCAACCAGCGTTTTTGTGTCTCATGTCGTGTCTTTGGCATCATTAAACTGAAGACTGTTAGTTTATCAAATCCATTCTCTGTAATTATTATTACGTGATTAACTAATCATATAAATATAATTAACTAGGAAGTCGGGGCACCAAGGAAAATATTCAGATTACAAAGTTATAATTTTCCTAATATTACTTTCAGATATTTTAATATCTGATCAATTAGTCTTATAATTAATGAATTATTCTTTACCTCACGTTAGTCTCATTCCAAACGTCGTAAATTGTTGGTTATCTGCACGAAGCCAGTCTTCACTAAGAATCATCCATACATCAATTGTCTCAATCATTTATTTATTAACTAACTAAATAATCACAGAAATGCACACGCAAACAAAGTAGATATGGTTACAAGGAAATTATAGGGGATGTGCCCTAGTGGGCTAAACCGGTATGGCGGCTTGGTAGACAAAAGGGAAGTGGGTGTAGACTGAGAAAGGCGGGATTACGCAAATTAATCACTACACACTTGATAATTCTAACAATTGAAATGCTAATCCTTTGCACATGAACGCTCACTCATTCGGGAATAATTGCAATCAATACATATATTTACGCTCAGTGTGATGTTGTGATCTCTGTTGGAAAGTTTGTTTCTGTTGGAGAGTTTGTCCGCCCTCTCTCTCTCTCTCTCTCTCTCTCTGCCGTGGTACGATGGATAGTTCAGAGTAACATTCAGCAATGTTGATATAGAATAGATGTTTCAGCAGTTGTCGGTCCTCGCATTCAAAGGTACATAATTTCTAGCTGCAGACTAGTAATTAGTATCGAAGAGTAGCTCTTATTCTGTCGGATCGATAGTCTCAGAGTTTAACCACATGGTATGGTTAAAAGATTCAGTAATCTACTCAAACCTTAACTCCCTCTGTGATGAGGTACTGGTCTGAAGGAAATTCCTTCCGGTGTGGATTATATTCGTAACAGTAGAACGGGGCTGTCCAATGACGCCAGATCAATGTCTGTGCTCATGGGGCGGGCCAATGATTTTGTTAAACTCCAAAGGGAATACGATTTTCCTTCATTAAACAGTTTAAAATCACATAGCATAATTTCACAAATAGTTTCATCTTTACTCATTCATTTTATACAAGAATTAGATGCAAGCCTCACAACTGAGACTCTTGTATAAACAGAGTTATGGTAATGTGGCTCTATTGTCTTTCCTGAGGTCACCAAATTGTACAAAACGGACCAGTTCGTAGCTGGCTACTTCACAGACCGTTTATACCTTCTCCAAAACATGGATATTGTTCAGTTCTCAAGTTCTGTGATGTGGAAGAAGTTCCTTTGTTCTCTCTATGAAAACTCACTCTCTCTTATACTCGGGCCATGAGGAGAGAACTCCTCTAGGAATTTATGACCTGCCTTACAGAGCCTGTTGGTAAGGGGAAGAGAGAGAGAGGTGGTAAGAGAGGTAGGGGGATGGTGCAGAGAGAGGGGGATGGTACTCGCTATCCCCAAAGAGGGCAACGTCATGACACTCAGCTCCTGCTTTCCCCAGTCCCTCCTGGTTTTGACCCTTGCCTGTCCTGACTCTGAGCCCACCTGCCTGACCACTCTGCCTGTCCTGACCTCGAGCCTGCCTATCGTCTTGTACCGTTTGGATTCTGACCTGGTTTATGAACTCTTTTGCCTACCCCTTTTGTTATAATAAATATCGTAGCTCAACCATCTGCCTCCTGTGTCTGCATTCGGGTCTCGCCTTGTGCCCTTATGATCTTAGATTATGCTTCTTTGACAGGAACAACGTAAGGGAATGCTTGGGATGAGAGAACCTCAGATTCTGTTCAGGGAAGTCAGGAACCAATACACACAGACAGTCAGGAAGCAAAGGCTAGCTTTTTCATGCAGAAATTTGCATCCTGTAGCTCTAACTCCCAAAATCTTTGGGACACTGTAAAGTCCATGGAGAGCAAGAGCACCTCCTCCCAGCTGCCCACTGCACTGAGGCTAGGTAACACGGTCACCACCGATAAATACATGATAATCAAAATGTTCAATAAGCATTTCTCAACTGCTGGCCATGCGTTCCTCCTGGCTACTTCAACCCCGGCCAACAGCTCCGCCCCTGCAGCTACTCGCCCAAGCCTCCCCAGCTTCTCCTTCACCCAAATCCAGATAGCAGATGTTCTGAAAGAGCTACAAAACCTGGGACTGTACAAATCAGCTGGGCTAGACAATCTGGACCCTCTCTTTCTAAAACTATCTGCCGCCATTGTTGCAACCCCTATTACCAGCCTGTTCAACCTCTCTTTCGTATCGTCTGAGATCCCTAAAGATTGGAAAGCTGCCGCGGTCATCCCCCTCTTCAAAGGGGGTGACACCCTAGACCCAAACTGTTACAGACCTATATCCATCCTGCCCTGCCTCCTAAAGTCTTCGAAAACCAAGTTAATAAACAGATCACTGACCATTTCGAATCCCACCGTACCTTCTCCGCTGTGCAATCCGGTTTCCGAGCCGGTCACGGGTGCACCTCAGCCACGCTCAAGGTACTAAACGATATCATAACCGCCATCGACAAAAGACAGTACTGTGCAGCCGTCTTCATCGACCTGGCCAAGGCTTTCGACTTTGTCAATCACCGTATTCTTATCGGCAGACTCAACAGCCTTGGTTTTTTTAATGACTGCCTCGCCTGGTTCACCAACTACTTTGCAGACAGAGTTCAGTGTGTGAAATCGGAGGGCATTTTGTCCGGACCTCTGGCAGTCTCTATAGGGGTACCACAGGGTTCAATTCTCGGGCCGACTCTTTTCTCTGTATATATCAATGATGTCGCTCTTGCTGCGGGCAATTCCCTGATTCACCACTACGCAGACGACACCATTCTGTATACTTCTGGCCCTTCCTTGGACACTGTGCTAACTAACCTCCAAACGAGCTTCAATGCCATAAAACACTCCTTCCGTGGCCTCCAACTGCTCTTAAACGCTAGTAAAACCAAATGCATGGTTTTCAACCATTCGCTTTCCGCACCCGCCCGCCCGACTAGCATCACCACCCTGGACGGTTCCGACCTAGAATATGCGGACAACTATAAATACCTAGGTGTCTGGTTAGACTGTAACCTCTCTTTCCAGACTCATATTAAACATCTCCAATCAAAAATCAAATCAAGAATCAGCTTTCTATTTCGCAACAAAGCCTCCTTCACTCACTCCGCCAAACTTACCCTCGTAAAACTGACTATCCTACCGATCTTCGACTTTGGCGATGTCATCTACAAAATACCCTCCAACACTCTACTCAGCAAACTGGATGCAGTCTATCACAGTGCCATCCGTTTTGTTACCAAAGCCCCGTATACCACCCACCACTGCGACCTGTATGCTCTAGTTGGCTGGCCCTCGCTACATATTCGTCGCCAGACCCACTGGCTCCAGGTCATCTATAAGTCTATGCTAGGTAAAGCTCCGCCTTATCTCAGTTCACTGGTCACGATAACAACACCCATCCGTAGCACACGTTCCAGCAGGTATATCTCACTGATCATCCCCAAAGCCAACACCTCATTTGGCCGCCTTTCCGTCCAGTTGCTGCCAGTGACTGGAACGAATTGTAAAAATCGCTGAAGTTGGAGACTTTTATTTCCCTCACCAACTTTAAACATCAGCTATGTGAGCAGCTAACCGATCACTGCAGCTGTACATAGTACATCTGTAAATAGCCCACCCAATCTACCTACCTCATCCCCATACTGTTTTTCTTTACTTTTCTGCTCTTTTGCACACCAGTATCTCTACTTGCACATCATCATCTGCTCATTTATCACTCCAGTGTTAATCTGCTAAATTGTAATTATTCGCTCCTACGGCCTATTTATTGCCTACCTCCTCATGTCTTTTGCACACGCTGTATATAGACTTTCTTTTTTTCTACTGCGTCATTGACTTGTTTATTGTGTTATTGGCTTGTTTATTGTTTATTCCATGTGTAACTCTGTGTGGTTGTCTGTGTCACACTGCTTTACTTTATCTTGGCCAGGTCGCAGTTGTAAATGAGAGCGTGTTCTCAACTAGCCTACCTGGTTAACTTCTTATGGCTGCAAGGGGCAGTATTGAGTAGCCTGATAAAATGTGTCCATTTCAAACGGCCTCGTACTCAATTCTTGCTCGTACAATATGCATATTATTATTACTATTGGATAGAAAACACTCTCTAGTTTCTAAAACCGTTTGAGTTCTGTTTCACTCAGAGAAATAATTCATTCTGCAGCACTTTTCCTGACCCGGAAGTTCAAAGTCTGAAATCGATGCTCTCTTCCTCTTCCTGCCTATAAATGGGCACAAGAGCTATTAGTATACATGCACGTCATACACCTTCCTCTGGGTGTCAAGAAGGCTGTGAGAGAAGAAATGAGGTGATTATCTCGATCTGGGATGGAATAAATCCTCTTGGAATGACGTGTACCTCAGTTCCGGTACTCTGAAGAACGCGATTTGGACAGTGGGGTTGCCTTTTGTTTTGCTGACGTTATAGGCGACTATTATTTCCGGCTTTGATTTTATTTGATACATGTCACCATATCATCGTAAAGTATGTTTTTTCAATATAGTTTCATCAGATTATTGAATTTTTTTCGGGAGTTTTGCCGTGTTCCGTTCTCTTCCGTTTGTTTACATGGAGAGATCCGTGCAACCCGGCTAGCGCGCTTGCTAAATGGAGAGAGAAAGTTGCCATTCTGAATCCAAACAACGACTCATCTGGACAAAGGACACCTTGTTCAACATTCTGATGAAAGATCAGCAAAAGTAAGACCCAATTTATGATGTTATTTCATATATCTGTCGTAGTCGCCGGCGCCCAAGTGTTTCTGGCTATTGTGCTAAGCTAATATAACGCAACATTTTGTTTTCGCTGTAAAACACTTAATAAATCGGAAATATTGTCTGGCATCACAAGATGCCTGTCTTTCATTTGCTGTACACTATGTATTTTTCAGAAATGTTTTATGATGAGTAATTAGGTATTTGACGTTGGTGTCTGTAAATATTATGGCTGCTTTCGGTGCAATTTCTGAATGTAGCTGCAATGTAAACTATGATTTATACCTGAAATATGCACATTTTTCGAAAAAAACATATGCTATACAATAAATATGTTATCAGACTGTCATCTGATGAGGTTGTTTCTTGGTTAGTGGCTATTTATATCTTTATTTGGCCGAATTTGTGATAGCTACTGATGGAGTCAAAAACTGATGGAGTAATAAAAGTGGAGTCTTTTGCTAACGTGGTTAGCTAATAGATTTACATATTTTGTCTTCCCTGTAAAACATTTAAAAAATCGGACATGTTGGCTGGATTCACGAGATGTGTACCTTTCATATGCTGTATTGGACTTGTTAATGTGTGAAAGTTAAATATTTTTTAAAAATATCTTTTGAATTTCGCGCCCTGCACTTGAAGTGGCTGTTGTCATAAGTGTACCGACGTCGGGCTTGCACGCCAAACAGGTTAAATAAAGGTGAAATATATATATTTTTTTAATCAGTCTGGCGCTGCGGCCTTGTGAATGTTGACCTGTTTAAAGGTTTTACTCACATCGGCTATGGAGAGCGTGATCACACAGTCATCCGGAACAGCTGATGCTCTCAGGCATGCTTCAGTGTTGCTTGCCTCAAAGCGAGCGTAGAAATTATTTAGCTCGTCTGGTAGGCTTGTGTCACTGGGCAGCTCGCGGCTGTGCTTCCCTTTGTAGTCCATAATAGTTTGCAAGCGTCGGAGCCGGTGTACTCCTCAATGCCATCGAACGAATCCGGGAACATATTCCAGTGTATGCTAGCAAAACAGTCCTGTAGCTTAGTATCTGCGTCATCTGACCACTTCCTTATTGAGCGAGTCAATGGTACTTCCTGCTTTAATTTTTGCTTGTGAGTGAGAGCTTTGTACGCGTCTCTGTGTGTGGAGTAAAGGTGGTCTAGAGTTTTTTTCCTCTGGTTGCACAGTTATTATGCTGGTAGAAATTAGGTAAAACAGATTTAAGTTTCCCTAGTCCCCGGCCACTAGGAGCACCGCCTCTGGATGAGCATTTTCTTGTTTGCTTCTGACCTTATACAGCTTGTTGTGTGCTGTCTTAGTGCCAGCATCGGTTTGTGGTGGTAAATAAACAGCTACGAAAAATATAGATGAAAACTCTATTGGTAAATAGTGAGGTTTACAACTTATCATGATATACTCTACCTCAGGCGAGCAAAACCTTGAGTATCAGTTTCTATTAGTATAAGGTTTTTGCTGCAACAAACACAAGATAATTGAAGGATCTTGATCATTGTGGCGTGTTTGGCACATATATTAGTTATATAGTATGGAAGATCTGCAGATTTGCAACGTAGAAACATAAGGTTAAAAATGAGCTTTGGTAAAAATGACATGAGCCATGATTTGGGTCTTTTGTAATGGGAAAACATGTGCATTAATTAACCATATACAGGCTTGATGCGGTCATTTGTTGCACACAGATAGAAGGCATGAATACAAATGATAAACAGTTATCAGAAAGAGCCTAATGGACACCACTTGAATACAGTAACACCTACAAAATGTGATACATGACAAACATGGTTCCACTTCAGAATTCAATTATTTCTCCCAATTATTGATGCACTTAATATCCAGCTCTCTCATGCTGTAGCCTATACTGTAGGAATATATTAGCACTACATCTTCAAATGGTTGATGTTCTGAACAGAAGTACACTGTACAACAGGTTGGACGTTGGCCCAGGATAAGGGGTGTGTATGGGTGTGTATGGAGTCAGAGGATACAGTTAGTTAGAGCATACGGGGCTCAGTTCTGGACTTTTCTATTTTCAGGGGCCAGTGCTGTGTAAGATATTTTGGATAAGGAATGCATTATGATCAGCTTGGCACCAAACAAATGTGTCTATTGTACTTACTGTAAAGGTATCAAATATGTGATTTAGCCCTGAGCTGAGTTATTTTTTGTAGATGTTTGCATATTTTGGGGCATAGTAATTAGAAGAGAAAAATGAAGCCAGTGTGTTCTGGCAATTAATAGGTGATTGTGAGAGTCTTTAAAGAGGCTTGTAGCCAATAGGACTGTTGAGTAGTACCAGAAGAATGCCCCATAATTACTAATTAGAAGTCTGGCACACTCTTTCACACCCTCAATCATCCCAAATTTGCAGAACTTCCTCTATCTTCCTCTGCCTTCCAGCAATCACAGTAGATCCCAGTGGAGAGAGTGATGCTCATGACAATACCCTGGATGGTGGCTATACAATTGCCATTGGACACAAAATGACACTGCGGGAGACTTTGTGTGTAGAAAGACTAATAGAGACCATATGAGTTAATTTTATGTAGCCTAAAGACTGGATGATCTTGGACTGATTACATATTATTACCTAATACACTAAACATTTGAAGAGTTTAATTCCATAACACCTATATTACCATTTTCATAAATGCTGGGCTATTACCTTTTATTGTTTAAAGACATTATAAAAGACATTGGTGAGTTTTTTCACTATCTAATCATGTCATGGAGTTGTTCAATGAGAGACATGTATTTGTTTAAAATCTCTCACTTAATGTTTTCCTTTCATACTGTAGAGATAATAATCATGTTTTTTTGCTAATTGCAATATATCTACCTCACTCAGTGAAAAATATTACTGCTAGGTTTGACGTCAAATGTAACAAATAACAAATGTTTTAATAAAGGACTGTAGAAATGATACATTCGTGACATCAATATTTAAAATAAAAAATAAATAGGCCTACAGTAATATGAGATCTGTACATAAAACATTTACATTTGATATTTTAGTCATTTAGCTGATGTTCTTATCCAGAGTGACTTACAGTAAGTGTATTCGTATTAAGATAGCTCAGTGAGACAACAACATATCAAATCAAATTTTGCCATCAGAACGCTACCTGCCCCAATACATAGTGCCAATTGTAACGTTTTGTGGAGGAGGAATAATGGCCTGGAGCTGTCTTCTTATTTCGGCCTAGGCCCTTTAGCTACAGCTTACAATGACATTATAGACAATTCTGTGCTTCCAACTTTGTGGCAAAAGTTTGGGGAAGGCCCTTTCCTGTTTCAGCATGACAATGCCCCAAGCAGGAAGCGAGGCCCATACAGAAATTATTTGTTGAGATCAGTGTGGAAGAACTTGACTTGCCTGCACAAAGCCCTGACCTCAACCCCATCGAACACCTTTAGGATGAATTGGAATGCCGACTGTGAGCCAGACCTAATCGCCCAACATCGGTGCCCGACCTCACTAATGCTCTTGTGGCTGAATGGAAGCAAGTCCCCGCAGCAATTTTCCAACATCGAGTGGAAAGCCTTCCCAGAAGAGTGGAGTCTGTTATAGCAGCGAAGGGAGGACCAACTCCATATTAATGCCCATGACATTGGAATGAGATGTTCGACGAGCAGGTGTCCACATACTTTTGGTCATGTAGTGTGTATATACATTACCAGTCAAAAGTTTGGACACACCTACTCATTCAAGGGTTTTTCTATATTTTTACTTTTTCCACATTGTAGAGTAATAGTGAAGAGATCAATACTACGAAATAACACATGTGGAATCATGTTATAACCACAAAAGAATATAGATTTTATATTTGACATTCTACAAAGTAACCACCCTTTGCCTTGATGACAGCTTTGCACACTCCTGGCATTCTCTCAACCAGCTTCATGAGGTAGTCACCTGGAATGCATTTCAATTAACAGGTGTGCCTTGTTAAAAGTGCATTTGTCGAATTTCATTCCTTCTTAATGCGTTTCATTCCTTCTTAATGCGTTAAAAGTCGGATAAGAGGCAATCCGTAATTTAGATTAAGACATTAATGAGTGAGTTAGAACGGACGTAGTCAATATAACTCACCACTTTTGAAATGTACAGCGACAGAATTCAGAACATGGGGCGTTCTTACAGTGTTCTCCCTGTATACCAAGTCAGAACCGTAGGTTAAATGAAGGGGGCAAATAAGCAGACAATGAAAGCTCTTACGATATTCAATGATTACATTTCTCTAAAACAGGTTATAGGCTACATGTGTACCACCAACTCAGAACAGTTGCCAAAATTAAGAGGGGAAAATAGACCACATTGTTAGGGTGAGGCACAGATTACGAACAGCTTATTACAAAACATACCCATAGTATTACTTCTTAGCTACATTACACATATCTCTCTGGCATATTACATAATTTATGCAACAGCATACAATACACTTTTTGGACTCTCCTTGTTGTGCTATGCTCACAGGAAGGTGGTGCAGCAGTCCTTCATGGGCAAATTTTGACATCCAACTATGTCATTCTCTGGATTGTTTTTTAACCTTTATTTAACTAGGAAAGTCAGTTAAGAACAAATTCTTATTTTCAATGACAGGCTAGGAACAGTGGGTTAACTACCTTGTTCAGGGGTAGAAGGACAATTTTTTTCCTTGTCAGCTCGGGGATTCGATCTTGCAACCTTTTGGTAACTAGTCCAACGCTCTAACCACTTGGCTACCCTAGTGCTTATGTGCTTTCAAAACAACTGGGAACTCAGAATTTAAAAAAACTATGTTGAATCATGATGACGTCAGTGATCTTCAGGTCGTAGCTCAATAAAGAAGCTAGATTTCCCGTATTACAATTCCGAGTTGGATGACCATTCAAAACGTATTTTCCCAGTCAGAGCTAGTTTTTTTCCAGAGTTCCACTGTCTTAAACTCACTGAAGTCAGATGTCCCAGTTCCGAGTTAACAGTTGTTTGAGCATGGCATAAATCATCATGGATTGACAGCATGGCCAAATAAAGGGGACATGTTGAGAGACCCTTATACCCAGACTTGGTACCACACATCCACTCCACTGAACAGCAGGGTAGTGATTGTTTTGCAATGCTTGCAGTTAGCCACTGATTTCTTCCAAACCACTCATTGTTGAATTTGCGATTTCCAACGTGTTGTGTAATGTTTATGTCAAATGGCCGATGAGAACCGATACGTTTCATCTATAATTTCTCTTCATTATTTCTCTTCATATGACACGGATTAAAAAGCATTTGCCAGTAGATTGTCAACTTGATTCATGATGATGACTGCTAGCTAAGATTTTGAAAGTAGGATGTTGACATGATCAGTCCGATCAAAGCTACTGTAGATATGTGATTTGATGTAATTTTATCTGTTGCCAATGACCTTGAGTCTTCTTGGGTGGACACTTCTACTGTAACTCTATGGCAGCAGCCAAGGGTCTTGAATTTTCGAGCTATACCCTTAGATTTGTCTGTGACGTAGTGTCCCCATGAGTGACTGAACACTGAGCCAATCACGGCGCAACTAGAGAGCATTACCATCCCCTATGCTCCGTATTGTCCGCTGGCTGCCCCACCACCACAGAAAGCACTGAGCTAGGCTGAAACACCTGCATTTTGGAGCTGCCTTACTCAATAAAGCAAAAAAAGAGACCATGTTTCTATGCGGCTTTATTAACCCAATGATTATTTATATATTTTTTGACATTGTTTGCAAACTGATATGTGACACATATTAATACCAAAATAACATGCGAAACTGGCAACCCCCCACCTGCTCTGAAAAGATGGGTCGCCACTGCTGTTGATGGTAATGATGTTGCTCCCTCATTAATACTCTAATTAAAAGAAACATTTTCACATACAATGACAGGAATGTAATTAGTCTCATATCACTATGAGCTGACATGTACATTTGTAGTAACCTTTGGCCTATTGTTGCAGCAAACACGTTATTAGAGGTGGTTCAAATTGGAAAGTAACAGATGATACGTACTTGATACTATGCAGGTGTAGCTATAATATATGGTGTTAATTCATTGACACGAGAAATGTAGGCTATCAAGTACTTGACTTTAATTTTGTCACACCTACATCATAACACTATCACTATGGGAAATAATTTTCAGCAATTAAATTATTTGAAATACAAACAATTCAAATGGAGTGCATGCATGGCTAAAGCAACACTAATGGCTGTATATGCTATTTGAACACAATCCAGCCGTCTTATCGATGTAAATCCATCCTAAATCTGTTCATACACTGTTTTACACAAAGTGTTATTAAGAAATAACACCATCATGGGTGACATATTGCTGTCCAGTTTCATATACAGAGCTTATTATATTGTTAGAAGGCACTTGAAGAGCCATTTAGTAAATGCCAGAAGGCAGCTCTGATTCCTATTTGTCAGCAGGACCTAATAAAAGTGTCACATGCAGTGTTTCTGAGACGTATAGTAGCTTGGTCCCATTAATGACAGTCACTACTGATTTAGCTACTGCAAGCTTCCTAATTAAGCAGGCAGATGATTTTCAGGTGCTCCCCACAACAATGAGAGCGGTAGTGGGGCTTTCTGTGGGCGTAAGAGAAGGGGATGGAGGCATCCCTCCACACAGTCAGCTCCTACAGTAACAGTTCTTATTATTCACATGTTAACCACTAGTTCTGCACTCATTATACACTCCTAAAATGCAAACGCCTTACATATCACATAGACTGTAATTTACACTATGGTGCTGAATATGACGTAAGGGCAGATTGAGATACATTGGTATGGGAGCAGCCTGATCACTGGAAATAGACATTGATTAACCACTCGGAATTAATGTCTAAACTGTTAACTTTTTGAGTTGTTTCTGTTTAAACCCTGTAACCACACAGAATTTACCCTGTAACCACGCAGAATTGATGTGTCAAAAATAGACATTCGTCCATAATGTGCATGTGTCAGCATATGGTCTCACAAGGAGTCTGAGGATCTCATCTCGGTACCTAATGGCAGTCAGGCTACCTCTGGCGAGCACATGGAGGGCTGTGCGGCCCCACAAAGAAATGCCACCCCACACCATGACTGACCCACCGCCAAACCGGTCATGCTGGAGGATGTTGCAGGCAGCAGAACGTTCTCCACGGCGTCTCCAGACTCTGTCACGTCTGTCACGTGCTCATGTGCTCAGTGTGAACCTGCTTTCATCTGTGAAGAGCACAGGGCGCCAGTGGCGAATTTGCCAATCTTGGTGTTCTCTGGCAAATGCCAAACGTCCTGCACGGTGTTGGGCTGTAAGCACAACCCCCACCTGTGGACGTCGGACCCTCATGGAGTCTGTTTCTGACCGTTTGAGCAGACACATGCACATTTGTGGCCTGCTGGAGGTCATTTTGCAGGGCTCTGGCAGTGCTCCTCCTTGCACAAAGGCGGAGGTAGCGGTCCTGCTGCTGGGTTGTTGCCCTCCTACGGCCTCCTCCACGTCTCCTGATGTACTAATTGCTAATTGCCTATAATTTCCACCTTTTGTCTATTCCATTTGCACAACAGCATGTGAAATTTATTGTCAATCAGTGTTGCTTCCTAAGTGGACAGTTTGATCTCACAGAAGTGTGATTGACTTGGAGTTACATTGTGTTGTTTAAGTGTTCCCTTTATTTTTTTGAGCAGTGTATATAGAATTGCTGAAAATTGACTTTAATCCTGATACTACTGACATATATTTTTATCATAGCCCAACGGTGGTTTATTCAATTCTTCAAATTCTTCATAAAAACACCTCATTCCACCTATAGTAATTTGATAGATAGGACCTTTATTTGAATTTAGGTTACTCTGGAGACATAATAACAAGTCATCCATACCACCAGAGGGTGGAGGGGGACCTGCATCAGTGATTTTGACCAGATAGACAGGTCATCTGCAGAGATATAGTTCCCCAGGTACTCGCCCAAGATTGTACCTTTTCTATACCATGTATCGTATGACTGTACAAAACCAAAACATATTTTGGTGCATATAAAAATATGCCAATTGTATACAAAATATGGCAATGATTTTCAATAATTGATAAAACTTCAATGAATAACTAAAATACACTCTGGATCTACAAAGAGAGCAGCATCAGTGTGTATTCCGTGAAAAGTAGTTATTTTACACTCTTATAAAAAAAGTTCCAAAATGGTTCTTTGGCTGTACCCATAGGATAACTCTTTTTGGTTTCAAGTAGAACCCTTTTTGGTTTCGGGTAGAACCCTTTGTGGAAAAAGTTCTACATGGAACCCAAAAAGGTTCTACCTGGAACCAAAAAGGTTATTCAAAGGGTTATCCTATGGGGACAGCTGAAGAACCCATTTAAGTTCTAGATAGCACCTTTTTTGTGTGTGTAGAAAAACATATATATACAAATTTGAATCCAGGTTTCTTTGGAGACTTAATATTAAGTTATACCAGTGGTTCTTAACCTGGGTTCGATCGAACCCCAGGGGTTCGGTGAGTCAGTCTCAGGGGTTCGGCGGAGGTCAAGACACACATCCGACTCATATGATTCGTGATGACACGCCCCGCTTGGCCATCATTGGCTGCAGGTGATCACGCTACATCGCTTGGCCTATCTGTGCTGCAGGGAATTTGGTGCGCTCAGTAGTCGACTTGTGATGGTACGTCTTGTGATTTCTTTCTTAATATTTTAATCCCTTCATACTTACTATGTCGAGCAAAAAAAGAAAGTATTCGGACGAATATGTACAATATGGATTCACATGTATAATGGAACGTGATGGGAGTCAGCGTCCTAACTGCATGATTTGCAATGCCAAGTTGAGCAATTCTAGTCTAGCACCGGCAAAACTAAGAGAACACTTCCTTAAGCTGCATGGAGATGGAAAATACAAGAACACAACGCTCGCTGAATTCAAGGTGAAGAAAGCCAGATTCGATGAAAAGGCTACTCTGCCTGTTCTCGGCTTTGTACCCATCAACAAACCGATCCTCACAGCATCTTACGAAGTTGCTTACCTGATCGCAAAGCAGGGCAAACCACACACCATTGGTGAAACACTCATAAAACCAGCTGTGTTGAAGATGGCGAATATCATGCTGGGAAAAGAGGCTGAAGTTAAGTTATCCCAAATTCCTCTTTCAAATGACACCATCAGCGACAGAATAGAGGACATGAGCAAAGACATCTTGGCTCAAGTAGTTGCAGATCTGATTTCAAGCCCGGCAAAATTCAGCCTTCAACTCGACGAGACCACAGACGTTTCCAATCTAAGCCAGCTTGCTGTATTCGTGCGCTATGTGAAAGACGACGTGATAAAGGAAGATTTTTTATTTTGTAAGCCTCTTACAACAACAACTAAGGCAGCCGATGTGAAGAAACTTGTGGATGACTTCTTCAAAGACAAAAATCTTTCGTGGGATATGGTTTCTGCAGTTTGTTCGGACGGAGCTCCAGTCATGCTGGGAAGAAAGTCTGGTTTTGGTGCGCTAGTGAAAGCCGATGCACCACACATCATTGTTACGCATTGTATTCTGCACAGGCATGCGTTGGCAACAAAAACCTTGCCTCCAAAACTGGCAGAAGTATTAAAAATTGTAGTGGAATGCGTGAACTATGTGCGAACTAGTGCTCTGAGGCACCGCATCTTCAGTGAGCTGTGTAAAGAAATGGGCTCTGAATTCGAGGTACTTCTGTACCATTCTAACGTTCGGTGGTTATCCCGGGGACAGGTGCTGAATCGTGTTTTTTCCGTGCGTGTGGAATTAGCCCTGTTTTTGCAAGAGCACCAACATTGTCATGCAGATTGCTTCAAAAATTCTGAGTTCATTCTCATTTTAGCGTACATGGCTGATATCTTCGCAGCTCTCAATCATCTCAATCAAAAGATGCAGGGCGGTGGAGTCAACATCATCGAAGCGGAGGAATACCTGAAGGCTTTTCAAAAAAAGCGACCGTTATGGAAATGACGAACAGAGAACGATAACTTCGCAAACTTTCCCCTGCTGGACGACTGTGTAAGTAAGATCGAAGATGTATCTGGAATCGGAGACATTTCTGTACCCGCGGAACTGAAGCAAGCAATTGCCACGCACTTAGATGAGCTTGCAAAGTCTCTCGACGGATACTTCCCTACAAGAGAGTCATATCCAGCATGGGTGAGACAGCCGTTCACGTTTAGTGTTGAGACAACAGATGTCAATGATGAATACCTCGATGAAATCATTGAAATTCAGCAGAGCCAGGTTCAACAGCAACTCTTCAGAACAACAACGCTTTCAACGTTTTGGTGTCAACAAATGGTAACGTACCCTGTTATTGCTAAGAAAGCTCTGGAGATTTTCATACCGTTTGTTACAACATATCTTTGCGAGCAATCCTTTTCGAGGATGCTGGACATAAAAATGAAGAAAAGGAACAGACTTTGTTGCGAAAATGACATGAGAGTGGCACTTGCCAAGGTGAAGCCTCGCATTTCTGAACTGGTCTCTGAAAGGCAACAGCAGAAGTCACACTGATTTGCAGTAAATATTCATTATTATGTTTTTGTTTTTGTGTGAAAATCATGTTTTGATGATTTTGTTCTTTGAACACACGGTGTTGATGTTGATGCACGGTTCATTTTGTGCACCAGTAAAATATATACCTATGTTTTGAATTTGAAAAAATCATATTTTATTTTTCCAATTAAGAAGGGTTCGGTGAATGCGCATATGAAACTGGTGGGGTTCAGTACCTCCAACAAGGTTAAGAACCACTGAGTTATACATATCCTCAGAAGGTGAGGGAGACTTGTATCAGTGATTTTGACCAGAAAGACAGATCACCTGCAGAGATTATATAATTGTTATATATAATTGGCTACAACTAGGTACCGCCGAGTACAAAATCAAAATATCCTGACATTTATGTTTAGCTGCAGTCAAAACAGCTCATAAAAGTCTGTCAGTGGTATGAATACCAGGTAGAACTGTAATCCAGAAACCTGCTACCCTCTAAATGTACTCATAGTGCTATACTAGTGAGTATTCTCCGGGGGAAAACATGTATTCTATGGGAAATGTTACATAAATACCAGAATTCATATAATGTCCTCCAATATTCTATATGTGCAACTTCTTATGGTATTTGGGTTGCTATAACATTTGTGACTGAGGATTTGGGCATGCTTTTTGAAGCATCTTGCCATAGGCCCTACCATTCCCATTGTTCTCTAGAAGTGATGCTAATGCTGGCTGTGGGGTAAGTAAATAAAGAAAACGAAGCCATATTATTGATCATTGTCTCTCAGGATCAATGTATTGAATCACGTTTTGTCAATAATATGAAGTATACTTAAAATGTTGGTGTACCGGAATTTAAATAGCAGTCGTTTTATACCACATAAAATATTTGAAATAACATTATTTATATGTGTAATGATGTTTTTTAAAGAATTTAAGTTGATATTTTGCTATGATTGTTACTTTTTCCAATAGTTTCCTCTTGGAGTCAGATGGTAATCCATGTATTTAAATTATGTTGGTAGTATGAGGGTTAAAACTGAAATGTTTCTCCAGCCTTCAAGAAGGGGGCCACCAAAATGTTTTGTCCCCAAAAGGGGGCCCTAAGCATTGAGCAAAGGAAACATTTTTACAAATCATGTGCCTCAGTCCTAAAGGCATTCTTTCATATAGTAGGATTAATGAGTCGCTCCTACTCCCTACACTAGGATGTGCTGTTCCAGATGGTGGGACTCTACTCTAACCCATCCCGCTAAGCATCGGTGCCACATTTGGCCCAGATACATAGGTGGCCTTAATCTCTGCCCTTAGCTGAGACAGATTATTCCCGACAGTGCTGACATTATCTCCTGTTCTACACAGTGGCACTGGACACTGGAGGAAACCCCAGCATCCTCACTTCTCCAAAGCAAAGATCTTCACTGATCCAATTGTGTCCAGAACCCCATGGAGAACCATCCAGCTAGGCCAGAGCCCAGTCCATCGTCAGGGCCTTCGGTTATCAATGACTATTCCAATTGACATTCATAACATGTTATAGTAAATCTATTGATTTATTTCAATCTTGTCCAAAACAATCTGATAGTGATCATATGCGTTTCAAACAATCCAAGACTGTGTCAAATACAGACAAAGGAAATGATTAGTGTGTATGACCTAGTTGAGGTGGTTCAAGGCTTTTGCTTATCAGGGTATTACTTGTTTTTTCTAATAATGACATGGAAATTACTTCTAAAAGCACATACATGTCAGATGTTTGTAGTGAAACGGAATTTATTATTGAGTATTGGAGGATCCCCCCTCCTTCTTTTTAAGTACTTTGATCCCATGGGCTGAATCATCCCTACATGGAAAGCTTTTCAAGTGGGCTGATTAAAAGTATTCGGTGATAAATGATTACCTCCCTGTGTGACTTCCTGTGGCAATGATGTGGTTGAAAACAAGGAGCCTGGAGGTGCTGCTGCAGCCGCACTCTGACGAAAGATACATTATAAATAATCTTTATAATTTATAAGCCAGGAGCTGTTTGATGCACCATGACAGATTGTTATAATAAAGATGGAGCACAGTGGACGGAGCTGCACTGGAAAGCCTGTTTTATTAAAACAATGCAGGCTCTTCTCCTTTACCATGGTAACAGCAACTTCAAAGCAGGCTTCATGAACTTTTAAATAATAAACTATTAGCTTCTGTTCCAGAATGTATTTCCCCTCAATCTGTCAACCACAGAGTGTTTTGCCAGAAATGCAGTAGGCTGTGTGCAGAATGTAAAGAAAATAGGCTGAGAATGTACAGTAATGGTGAGCATTTTGAGACCTCATGGCTCTTTTGACCTTTTCCTATCTCAGCACAGTTACACCACCTGGATTTTAGTGACACTAACAGGATCTTAGAAGGTCAAAGTGTCCCTTTTGACTATGGATACAGGTCTTTTGGAAATATGCCTTGACTGGAATCACTTTTACACTTTCACCACAGTTGTATGATCATCATACTTGGATGTGGCAAAGGAAGACAAGATTTATATTTAAAAATATTTTGCACAGATTGTTGTCGGTCATGCTGCTGTTGGTGGTACACATTGTCCACACTCCATGATCTACTGTATCTCTGTTCACTGAGACTTTGGGCAAAGCAGTACAATCTGTAAATCAAGTGGATTTTAGAACATGCTTTGCTTGCTGCTGGGTCCAGTAATAAAAACACCTCAGCCCACTCCCACCCCCGGATGAGGATGAGCCTGCATCTTTATTAACCCCTATAACAGAGACTCACAAACACTGCTGAGGGAGGCCTTCATCTCGTCCTGGCCACACAGCCATTCCTGTCACTGGACTGAGAGATAACCGGCTTTACTAAGCTTGTCCTTTATGTGGATGTCAAAGTATCCATGCAGGGGCCATGACACATCAGTGAGAGTCACTGTAGTCCGCAAATAACCCTGCTTCAGCAGCTAACTGCCTCCAAGAGGGAACGCTTACACTCCTCAGTTCCTTGGCTAGAGCTCGGCCACATATGCTGGGTGTTACAGTACATGCCTACAGGAGCAAAATAGAGACATTGAAGAGTCTCCCAGAAAATCACATAGAACATTTTAGGTTTCCCATTCCCTCAATGTCTGGTTAACTTCTAACTTTATATGGAAGCTTCCAGGGAGTTGAGGTTTGCACTTTTAATTTTTATTTATTTTTTGCAACCAAATCTCTATTTCTGATATAAATGGCATGTTATAGAAGAGTATGGGGGCCCCGAAAAAAAATGACCAAAGGCTCAAAATCACCCAAATGCGTCCTTTTAGAAACAGCATAGTCATGCAGGTCTTTAGATGTTGTACACATAAAATTGTGTCATTCCAAACTTTATCCTCAATGTTATATTTAGTTTTGCGTGTCTCGTGCCGTTTCCCCTATCCATATGTTCCATTCTCCATGTAGTCTGCTGCTACAGGTAACTGCCAAAATAAAGGAAACACTAACATAAAGTGTCTTAATAGGGCGTTGGGCCACCACAAGCTGCCAGAACAGCTTCAGTTCTCATTCCCCAGTATCAATGCTGTCTCAGTCCCCATGTGCTAGGGGGCTAGGGTTAGTCTGCCCTATTTGGTGTACTTCTCCTATCTTATCTGGTGTCCTGTGTGATCTTAAGTATGCTTCCTCTAATTCTACCATCTCACTCTCTCGCCTTCTCTGTCTCCCCTCCCAGAGGACCTGAGCCCTACGACCATGCCTCAGGACTACCTGGCCTGACGACTCCTGGCTGTCCCCGTCCCCTGTCCACCTGGTCGTGCTGCTGATACAGTTTCTGCTGTTCTGCCTGTGGCTATGGAACCCTGACTTGTTCACTGGACATGCTACCTATATCCCGGACCTACTGTTTTGACCCTCTCTCTCTCTATTGCACCTGCTGTCTCGACCTCTGAATGCTCGTCTATGAAAAGCCAACTGACATTTACTCCTGAGGTTCTGACCTGTTGCACCCTCTATAACCACTGTGATTATTATTTGACCTTGCTGGTCATCAATGAACGTTTGAACATCTTGAAGAACGATCTAGCCCTAATGCCCATGTACTCTTATAATCGCCACCGGCATAGCCAGAAGATGACTGGACACTCCTCCGAGCCTGGTTCCTCTCTAGGTTTCTTCCTAGGTTCCTGCCTTTCTAGGGAGTTTTTCCTATTCACCTATTCATTTTCCTATTCATCTACATCTGCATTGTTTACTCTTTGGGGTTTTAGGCTGAGTTTCTGTATAAGCACTTTGTGACATCTGCTGATATAAAAACGGCTTTAAAAATTCATTAGGTTGATCAATGTGCCTTGGCATAGATTCTAAAAGGGTCTGGAACTTCCTGTGTGGAAGCACCCCATGCTTTCAACCTCTCGGTCCTTCATTTATTGAAGTGTTTCCTTTACTTTAGCAGTTACCTGTAGAATGGAGGGAGAGGTGTCGCTCAAGTCGCAATAAAATGGAATATAAAATTGTAGATAAAGTTCAGAATTACACAATTTCATGTGTACAACATCTAAAGACCTTCATCCCTATACTGAGAGCTTTGCCATTTCTAAAATGACATATTTTTATGTTTTTGGAGCCTTTATTCATGTGTTTTTGGTGGGCCCCATATTACATAATGACAACGAGGAAGTGATTTGCTGTTTTAGGAAAGTTTCTCAAAAACGTGAAATCACAAAGTTGGTGTCTGGACCCATTCTATTTACATCAAAAAAAGAGATTTGGATGTAAAAAATGAAAACGTCTCCTTTAATCATCTGGTCCAGATGGTACTCATCGATCACCGCTCTATCACGTTAAACTCAAGTTGTGGGTGTCAACCCGGACAGTTCTCTGGGTCCTGGCATGTGTCACTTAATATCATTCCATTGTCAAAGTCACAAGCCGGCCACCCGGTATTACATTTATTTAATCAGTTGCTTTATCCTTGGCAAAAGCAGCAGACAAAATCACACTGGAAATGACTGAAAATTACTTACAGTTGAAGTCGGAAGTTTACATACACTTAGGTTGGAGTCATTAAAACTCATTTTTCAACCACTCCACAAATGTCTTGTTAACAAACTATAGTTTTGGCAAGTCAATTAGGACATCTACTTTGTCCAACAATTGTTTACAGACAGAATATTTCACTTATAATTCACTATATCACAATTCTAGTGGGTCAGAAGTTAACATACACTAAGTTGACTGTGTCTTTAAACAGCTTGGCAAATTCCAGAAAATGTTGTCATGGCTTTAGAAGCTTCTGATAGGCTAACTTACATAATTTGAGTCAATTGGAAGTGTACCTGTGGATGTATTTCAAGGCCTACCTTCAAATGCAGTGCCTCTTTGCTTGACATCATGGGAAAATCAAAAGATATCAGCCAAGACCTCAGAAAAAAATTGTAGACATCTACAGGTCTGGTTCATCCTTGGGAGCAATTTCCAAACGCCTGAAGGTACCACATTCATCTGTACAAACAATAGTACGCAAGTACATACACCATGGGACCACACAGACGTCAAACCGCTCAGGAAGGAGATGCGTTCTGTCTCCTAGAGATGAACGTACTTTGGTGCGAAAAGTGCAAATCAATCCCAGAACAACAGCAAAGGCTCTTGTGAAGATGCTGGAGGAAACAGGTACAAAGCATCTATATCCACAGTAAAACGAGTCCTATATCGACATAACCTGAAAAGCCGCTCAGCAAGGAAGAAGCCACTGCTCCAAAACTGCCATAAAAAAATCCAGAATAATGTTTGCAACTGCACATAGGGACAACGATAATACTTTTTGGAGAAATGTCCTCTGGTCTGATGAAACCAAAATTAGAACTGTTTGGCCATAATGACCATTGTTATGTTTGGAGGAAAAAGAGGGATGCTTGCAAGCCAAAGAACACCATCCCAACCGTGAAGCACGGGGGTGGCAGCATCATATTTTGGGGGTGCTTTGCTGCAGGAGGGACTGGTGCACTTCACAAAATAGATGGCATCATGAGGAAGGAAAATGATGTGGATATATTGAAGAAACATCTCAAGACATCAGTCAGGATGTTAAAGCTTGGTCGCAAATGGGTCTTCCAAATGAACAATGACCCCAAGCATACTTCCAAAGTTGTGGGAAAATGGCTTAAGGACATCACAGTTAAGGTATTGGAGTGAACATCACAAAGCCCTGACCTCAATCCTATAGAAAATTTGTGGCAGAACTGAAAAAGCGTGTGCGAGCAAGGAGGCCTAAAAACCTGACTCAGTTACACCAGGTCTGTCAGGAGGAATGGGCCAAAATTCACCCAACTTATTGTGGGAAGCTTGTGGAAGGCTAGCTGAAACGTTTGACCCAAGTTAAACAATTTAAAGGCAATGCTACCAAATACTAATTGAGTGTATGTAAACTTCTGATCCACTGGGAATGTGATGAAAGAAATAAAAGCTGAAATAAATAATTCTCTCTACTATCATTCTGACATTTCACATTCTTAAAATAAAGTGGTGATCCTAACTAACCTAAGACAGGGACTTTTTACTAGGTTTGAATGTCAGGAATTGTGAAAAACTGAGTTTAAATGTATTTGGCTAAGGTGTATGTAAACTTGCGACTTCAACTGTAGCTTTCACTTGCTAAGTAAATAATCTTCAGTTTCCAGCCCAAACTCCAAGGTTCATATTCAGGTTGTGGGGTAAATGTATACGAGAGCAGCTCATCTCCTCTCCAACAGTTGTAAGTATGCTGATGGTCCAAACCGAACAGCTTATATCGCAAGGTCATCAGACTGTTAAACAGCCATCACTAACATAGAGAGGCTGCTGCCAACATGCAAACTCAAATCACTGGCCACTTTAAGTAATGGATGTAATAATGGTATCACTAGTCACTTCAAATAATGCCAGTGTAATAATGTTTACATATCCTACATTACTCATCTTATATGTATATACTGTATTTTATACCATCTATTGCTTCTTGCCTATGCCGCACGGCCATCACGCATCCATATATTTATATGTACATATTCTTATTCCATCCCCTTACATTTACATTTACATTTTAGTCATTTAGCAGACGCTCTTATCCAGAGCGACTTACATTTTATAACATTTTTTTTTTTTTTTTTACATACTGAGACAAGGATATCCCTACCGGCCAATCCCTCCCTAACCCCTAACCCGGACGACGCTATGCCAATTGTGCGTCGCCCCACGGACCTCCCGGTTGCAGCCGGCTGCGACAGAGCCTGGGCGTGAACCCAGAGACTCTGGTGGCGCAGCTAGCACTGCGATGCAGTGCCCTAGACCACTGCGCCACCCGGGAGGCCGGGAGGCCCATACATTGTTCGTATAAGGTAGTCGTTGTGAATTTGTTTAACAAGATTACTTGTTAGCTGTTACTGCACTGTCGGACTAGAAGCACAAGCATTTCGCTACACTCGCATTAACATCCGCTAACCACGTGTATGTGACCAATACAATTTGATTTGAATCTACTCAGATGCAATAGCAGAGATACTTTTCATTAGAACTGAGATGGTCTCCCTAAGGACAATATAAAACATTGTATCATTCAGATTACTGATTGAGGATACAGGCATAATGAGAAGAAATAATGACATACGATGGCATCACTGTTGATTTGCAAAGTACTGGAAGTGGTACTGTAGGTATAGTATACTCTCTGGAGGCAAGGCCTCCCCTGAGCTTGGCGAACCCTTGGGTCCTGCAATAAATATTTCAACATTTGGCAGAAAAGGTCAGTTTTAAGGCGTGACTGAAATCCGGTTTAAATAAAGTCTCTAAAGTAGTGTGACGCATCCAAAGGCTCCCACTGGAGCCTGAATTAAAGAATCCCAAATATTGAATGAATGTATCAATTCAAAATGTAAAGTCATTTACTTTACAAAAGTTACTCTTACTACATTCATCTCCTTTTCTATGTCATTATAAACTATGCATACAACAGTAAATTTTCTAAACCACAGAAGTATAGGTTGTGGGCATTTTAAGTGGGTTAAATTGGCATCTTCCCTGGGCCCACCTTGAATTAATCCAATTGAAGGGTTTAGCTACACAGTATTCACTCAAACTAATCCACATTCCACCCACACGCTCACATGCACACATACGCTGTAAAAAGATCCTGTTGTTTTACGGTAACTTACTGGCAGCCAGTTACCTATAAGTTACTGTAAAAAAGTGTATTTATGTTACCGTAACGTTTAACAGTAATGTACTGTTAAACCAAAGTTTCTTTGGAATTTATGGTAACATACTGTTACTTTTTTTTACCTGTTTTTTAAAGTTCACGTCATAGGTTGACAGGAGACACAGGGAAGTGTAGTGAATGTGGCACACCTGTAGCATATTGAGCCAGCTGAAACTGTGGCACACCTGTAGCATATTGAGCCAGCTGAAACTGGAAGGGAACTAGGGATAAATAGGAAGGTTATTCCTCATGCTCGGATCGGTATAGTAGGCAGGGACCGAGAAGCTGAACACTTTGGGGTGCAGCGATCGGATCGGAGAGAGTGTGAGAGAGGGAGAAGGTTGATTGCCTTCCTGCCTGCCTGGTGTGAGCTTCAGGTGATAGAAATCTGAACACACTACCAGCACTTTGAAAAGATGATGTAATTATACTATATATATATGGATATATTTTCCCACATTCCTACCTCCAATAGGACAAACTGTATTTTTTTATTTAACCTTTATTTAACTAGGCAAGTCAATTAGAACAAATTCTTATTTACAATGACGGCCTAACCCGGACGACACTGGGCCAATTGTGCACCGCCTTATGTGACTCTCAATCACGGCCGGTTGTGATACAGCCTGGAATCGAACCGTGTTCTGTAGCGATGCCTCTAGCACTGAGATGTAGTGTCTTAGACCACTGCGCCACTCGGGAACACAACTGCATGGACAGCCGGTAAATAATGTAATTTTATTCAACATTCTGGCTTGTAGAGGTCATGAGAGGGAACATTTCTGATTCCAATGCTCATTTCTGCCCGACATAGAATTCAATGCAATTCTACCTCAGTTTTCCAGGCAACATCTGATGCAGACAGTCCAACAACTGCAAGATTTACTGATACGGCTACACACCAAGACACAGATAAGGGATGTGATAATTACCTTATTCGTGTGCTTATGGAGGATCCTCTGCTGGGTTAATTATATTATCTGTTTTGCTGTACCTGACCAACGGGGCTGTAATGGAGCAGGTTGAGAGCTTAAAATTCCTTGGTGTCCACATCACCAACAAACTATCATGGTCCAAACACACCAAGACAGTTGTGAAGAGGGCACAACAAAACCTATTCCCCCTCAGGAGACTGAAAAGATGTGGCATGGGTCCTCAGATCCTCAAAAAGTTCTACAGCTGCACCATCAAGAACATTCTGACTGGTTGCATCACTGCCTGGTATGGTAATTGCTCTGCCTCCGACCGCAAAGCGCTAGAGGGTAGTGCGTATGGCCCAGTACATCACTGGGGCCAAGCTTCCTGCCGTCCAAGACCTCTATACCAGGCGGTGTCAGAAGAAAGCCCTAAAAATTGTCAAAGACTCCAGACACCCTAGTCATAGACTGTTCTCTCTGCTGCCGCATGACAAGCGGTACCGGAGCACCAAGTCTAGGTCCAAAAGGCTTCTCAACAGCTTCTACCCCCAAGCCATAAGACTCCTGAACAGCTAATCAAATGGCTACCCAGACTATTTGCATTGTCCCCCCCTTCTTATACGCTGCTGCTATTCTCTGTTTATTATCTATGCATAGTCACTTTAACTCTACCTACATGTACATATTACCTCAATTACCTCGACTAACCAGTGCATCCGCACATTGACTCTGTACCGGTACCCCCTGTATATAGCCTCGCTATTGATATTTTACTGCTGCTCTTTAATTATTTGTTACTTTTATTTCATATTTTTTACTTAACACGTATTTTTCTTAAAACTGCATTGTTGGTTAAGGACTTGTAAGTAAGCATTTCACTGTTGTGTTCGGCGCATGTGACAAAGAAAATTTGATTTGATATGATTTGATATGATAACTGAAAGCAACGCCGGTTGCCGCTGTTGTTTATAGAGCAGAGGCGGACCCGGACGAGGCCAAAATCAAACTTTATTTGTCACATGCGCCGAATACAACAAGTGTAGACCTTACCGTGAAATGCTTACTTACAAGCCCTTAACAACAGTGCAGTTCAAGAAGAGTTAAGAAAGTATTTACCAAATAAACAAAAGTAAATAATAAAAAGTAGCACAATAACATAACAATAACGAGGCTATATAGAGGGGGTACCGATACCGAGTCAGTGTGCGGGGGTACAGGTTAGTTGAGGTAATTTGTACATGTAGGCAGGGGTGAAGTGACTATGCATACATAATAAACAGCAAGTAGAAGCAGTGTACAAAACAAATGGGGGGGGGGGGGGGGTCAATTTGATTAATTGTTCAGCAGTCTTATGACTTGGGGGTAGAAGCTGTTAAGGAGCCTTTTGGTCCTAGACTTGGCGCTCTGGTACCCCTTGCCATGCAGTAGCAGAGAAAACAGTCTATGACTTGGACCAGACCAGGCACAATCTGAAATAATCCACACCAGGGGCCGGAGCTCAAGATTTCTCACTTCTTTATTTATTTTTATACTGAACAAAAATATGTGTGTAAAGTGTTGGTCCCATGTTTCAAGAGCTGAAATAAAAGATCCCAGAAATTGTCGATAGACACAAAAGCTTATTTCTCTCAGATTTTGTGCACAAATTAGTTTAATTCCTTGTTAGTGTGCATTTCTCCTTTGCCAAGATAATCCATCCACCTGACAGGTGTGGCATATCAAGAACCTGTTTAAACAGCATGATCATTACACAGGTGCACCTTGTGCTGGGGGAAATAAAAGACCCCTCTAAAATGTGCAGTTTTGTCACACAACACAATGCTACAGATGTCTCAAGTTTTGATGGAGCCTGAAATTGTCATGCTGACTGCAAACCACGTGTATCCATGTCAGCCAAGGACCTCCACTTCCGACTTCTTCACCTGCGGGATCGTCTGAGACCAACCACCCAGACAGCTGATGAAACTGAGGAGTATTTCTGTCTGTAATAAATTCCTTTTGTGGGGAAAAACTAATTCTGATTGGTTGGGCCTGGCTCCCAAGTGGGTGTAAAATCATTGAAATGGTTGCATGTTGCATTTATATTTTGGTTCAGAATATTTTATTTTGGGGATACGGTTCTCTTCCACAAGTGCGGCCGGTTGAATGAGAGGGAAGAAAACGTATCCCCATTATCCCTAAACTGTTTGTCCTGTGTGTCTGTGTGCCTCCAGTACTTTGTCATTTCTACTGGCAGGATGGGGTAGGTTACTTTCTAAATGTAATCCGTTCAGTTACTAGTTACCTGTCCAAAATGGTCATCAGTGGCGTAACTTTTGGATTAACCAAACTCAGTAACGTAATCTGATTACTTTCAGTTACTTTTAGAATATTACCATTTGAACGACATCTATTGCAGGATAAATCAATGTTAGAATTTACGTAGCTGGCCATAAATGGATGTTGCATTTTAGTTTATGGGTTGGTTATGTAGTCTTCTTCTAACCCATTGCTTTCTACTACAGATAATAATACCGTTAAGGTATATCTTTACATTAAAAACCAAAATATGTCAGATTTCCAGTCATTCCAATGAATTGAATACCACCTGTTCTTCAAGAATAGGACTTAGAAATATAGATTAGCCATATTGTTTTACCTGAGCATAACCCAAAAACGAAGGATTTATTAGCCTACTCTGTTGTTTATGATGATGTTGTCATGGAGGACTGATTAGGCAGGTTGAGTCTTGTCCTTGAGCCAGAACTGAAGGATTTCTACTAGATGGGCCAGCTGCAAAGTCAAAATTTGCTATATTGTGAAAACAAAAATGTGCTTTTTGGTCTTCGTTTAAGGTTAGGCTTAGGCATTATGGTTAGCAGATTGTATGAGTTTGTGGCTGTGCAGCTAATGACCACTGCAGAACTGCCTCCTGAACAAGATTAATGGCAAAAAACGCTATTCTGCACTGATTGGGCTCATTGCTTCAAGTTGAAAAAGAAATGCTGCTCTCACGGAATGGCATGCTTTGAGGACTAACGTAAAGTGCCATTTGCATGTTAAGAATGTATGCCATATGCTGCATTTGTTATAGGCCTATTGTTTATGTTTTTGTTGGTGATACATTGATATCTCTATAATTTGTAGATGTGTAAGTCCATCAGAATTGCACTAGTTTGAGCATGTGTCCGTTAGGCCTATGTACTGAATCAGCAAGAATTAGATTGAGCAATAAAAGCCTCACTCATGGTGTTCTTAAATTAAACACGTTTTTGACAGTATGGAGCACAAGACCTCGAATGAGTTTAGAAGGGAGGAACTCCCTCAACCTTTTATTCCATAGGCTGGGATCTGCACTGTGCAGCCGTTGCAAGAGTGCATTTTCACTGGCTGTGCACTGGTCGCCGAAACAAATGATGGATAGGCGGCTTAAACTTCTTCAATTCAACCATTATTGGGTTAAAATAAACATACACATTTGTGAACAGCCATCCAAAACAACAACCATAATCTGTAAAGTGCAAATAGTTAAATGAGAGACCAGCAGTGTGATTCACATCCATGCACTATATAGATTTTAATGATAAGTGATATCCGCATCGCCCGTAGACTACACCACTGCTGTCGTCCCTACCTCCAAGCATTTATTTAAGTTGGATAATCTTTGGATGCTGGCCTTCAGTCGCACCATTGGAAGACATAGAAAAGCCTATACCTGCTCTTTTCCCACGATCCATCAAATGCATTTGGTGTGTCATCATTGTGGTCTCTGACTTGTGGTCAGACTCGCTCAAGTGGAACAAACTTAAACTTGTGCCTTTTTTCAATGCTGATTTGAATGTCATTAAGAAAACAGAAAGGTGTCAAAGAAATTGTTTTCGCAAACATCCTTTCTGAATTTAAAAGTAATTCTAGATGTAATCATCTAGTTTCTTCAAAGTATCTGTAATCTAATTACAATCTTTTTGCTGGTAACATAATGGATTACACTTACCGTTTTTTTGTAATCAGTTGCATGTATTCCCCAACCCTGTCTACTGGGCCGTTATACTCCCCCAAAAAGTAGTACAGTGGGTCCCATTAAGGCAGTGGTTATTCTGGTGTGAGGCTTTTGTTTGAGAACACCATTGAAACAGTTTACAGTGAGCATCAGTCTAAAACAGTGTGTAGTGATGGAACACCATCTTTACACCATTTGCAGTGGAGTCTGTTGTCTAACATTAGCATATTTATTCCTCTTATCAAACTAATTATATATTCATATTGTGTGGGCACAGTTTGTAGTGATTTCTCCCTAAGCCTGAGTATTCCATTGTCCTGGGGAGGGTAATGTTTATCCAGTGGGGGTGGTAGGCAGCTGTGGAAGCAGGAGGCCATACACATTTTCTGTAACCCTATTAATTTAGGCACAACACAATTTTGTTTGTTCTTACTTCTTGTCCTGATCTTCTGTGTGGTTTGGGATCCTGGGGGGTAAAGTCCTGCATGGGTGGAGTATTCAGAGGGGTTACAGCTCTTGAAGTTTCAAACTGTGACACTGACATTTTGGTGCAGTTCGTCGGACTGCTTTGGTGTTCTCGTCCTATACTGGAAGTCATGGATTCAGAGGCAGGTAGCAGTGGCCTTAATGAGGCTTTCCCCCAAATAGCATCAGTTAGCATGCCCTGGTTCATGTATACCCCCTGGGTGCCTAAATATTTGCGTAAGAGTAGTGACCCGAACTTCAGCGAGAGGCGGGCTCGGATGCAGGCCACGCTGAGGGCACAAGGGCTAACAGAGGAGCCCAACAGCATCACTGCCAAGTCCAAGAAGATTCTATGTGCCTGTGTTGAAGTGTCTGCGCCCACTGATAACTACTATGCCCTGGTAGAAGGGTAAGGAGATGTGGCCAAATGGCAATTGGCCCAAGCAGCAGTAAGGCCTTTTGAACAGTAACCCATATACCCTGGAAGTGCCGTGCCGACACCCGCTGACTTCTGTAACCCTCATCGCTGGCTCCCAGGTTTTTGGCACCTAGGCCCTGGTACTGCGGACCCTTTACCCAGGCCAAGTGGAAGTGGCCATCCAGACTATACCAGGTTCCCAAAGCTCCCAAGCCCCCTGAAGGCATTCAGCCTGGAGAAGGACTTTCCTTAACCAAGCAACAGCAGCAGCTAGAGTTTGCAGTGACAGAGAACCAGTCTAAAACAGTTTGCAGTGACCGAGCACGATCTTTATACCGCTTGCAGTAGATTGTGTTTTTTTTAGCATTAGCATATTTATTCCTCTTATCAATCTAATATATTCATATTTTGTGGGCACAGTGATTTCTCCCTGAGCCAGAGTTTTCCATTGTCCTGGAAAGGGTAAAGGTTAGCCAGTGGGGGTGGTATGCAGCCGTGGAAGCAGGAGGCCGTACACATTTTCTGTAACCCTATTCATTTAGGCAATAAACTACTTTCGTTGTTCCTACCTTTTGTCCTGATCTTCTGTGTCTATTGGGAACCCAAGGGATAAAGTCCTGCATGGGTGGAGTATTCAGAGTGGTTGCTGCTCTTGAAGTTTCAAACTGTGACACTGGCACACACACAGACACACTCACTCATACATGGTATTAATGGCTAATGCCTTCTGATGATGATCTCATGTCCTGGTCATACTTTCTCTATACATGCGGAGAGCACTCTGGACATTGAAACAATAACTTTCAGTCTGATAAATCAAATGTTACCCGCTCTCCCTGTAGTACAAAGTCCATCTGTAGAATGTATCAATGAAGTTCATTGGATTTACTGCATTTAATCCCAAATTACATCTACAATCTAGAAGGTTGTGTTAAACTCTCAGGTCAGATGCATGATCCATCTGTTGGATTAGAAAAACAAAATCATCCAAGCTGATTATTTTTGTGTCTATTCCCCATCCTAATGAATATTCCGTGGCTATCCTCAACGACTGTGTTCTCTGAGGGGGAACACGGGTGGATAAGGATCTGTACATGAAACACAAATGAATGAAAGTGTAGCGTGACTGTCTCCAGGGCCCTATACCCCCATCTTCAGCATCAACTCTGCCTAAGGGCAAAACAACTGAGAACGGCACACTGAAGTGTGCAGAGGAAGGTTACATTTCTTCCAACCTGGTAAACATCCATTACTACTGTATACAACATGGAGGGGGAGTGAGATCTTCAAGCTAGTTTCCCTTGCATTTACTGGCCTGAAATCTATCGTATCAACCTGCATGTTTAAATGGCATACGATTGAGGGGTTAGATGGATGCACACAATAATCTGATGGAGGAATTGTGTCCCTGTTGTCATTATACTCTTCCATCTGTCCCTTGGGATGTGTTGTATGTCTAGTATGCAAGTAATAAGATACCAATAAAGCAAGATACTTTACAATGATTTAACAGCTGAAGATTTGCGTTGTAACTAGCTTACCTTTGAGCCATGTTTGAGTCATGAGTGATTCTAATTTATTGGTTAAAATAATACATTTGGGCTTCAAAGACACTAGGAAACTTCCTTGATTAAATCATAAATGGTATTCTTCCCCTCAGTGTCACCTGGAATCATGCTGAAAACACTGAAAACTGAAAACACTCCTATCCACGTCCTGTTTACAGGAATGAATGATACATACAGTAATAGACTGACTGTGGCTGATACTTTGTGGTTTACCATTGCTCATAATGACGTTGACATTTAAAATACAATACTACATTGTCTACCCTGTGTAAGGTTCTGTATTTATGTTCTTAGTCAACCTTGTGTTCTGTTTCGTTGTGTTCTTGAACGTAACCCTGTTCCTTTGTGTTCTTGAACGTAGCCCTGTTCCTTTGTGTTCTTGAACGTAGCCCTGTCTTTCATTTTTGTTCATTGATTTCACGTGTTAGTTACTCACCTGGTCTCATCAGCTCCTTATTTAGTTCAGTTCATTCTGTTTGTGCCTTTGTGAGGTATTGTTTGTTTTGACTATAGCCTTCATTCCTAGTTTTGATTCACCTGCCTGTTTGCCTACCTGTGAATGACCATTGCCTGCCTGTGACCACGATTCCTGCCTTCTGCGAAGGCGAAATAAACACCTGCCACGCTCTGCGCGTGAATCTACACCTCTTTCTCCCTGAGTATTCATTACAGAATACCTCACCTAAAAGCGGAATGATTCAGTGGAGCTACAGCGGTGCCTAACCCAGCAAGAGGAGCATATGGAGGAAATCTAACATCTTCTCCGCCAGCCTACTCCTCCGATGCCAGGTATTGTAACCCATAGCCTTCCATTCATATCCATGCCTGGAGAATATGACGGTTCACCTGGGAAATTACAGGGATTTCTGATGCAATGCATTGAGCACAACCCCACTAACTTCGCCACTGACAAGAGCAAGGTGGATTTTGTTGTCTCTACTCGCAGGCAAAGCCCTGGATTGGGCCACCACCATATGGACTGCCAACAGCACAGAACTCGGATCCGAGACCAATTTCCACTCCTTCTTCAAAGAGGTATTTGATCACTCTCCTTCCGGTCGTCCAATAAGAGACCTCATAGAACAACAAGGACGCAATTCAGCTGCCGAGTATGCCCTCGAGTTCCGCACCATGGCTGCAGGGAGTGGATGGAGTGAGGCTGCTTTACTTACCGTCTAACGAAGAGGGCTCAACAGGGAACTTCAGGCGGAGCTGGCATGTAGAGGTGACCTTCAGAATTTAAATCATTACATTCGTATGTCCATCGACCACCTCATCGGCGACCGCCAAAGAACTCTGCCACCCAGGAACCCGAAACCTTCTTTTTCCATTATTCCGTCATCCCGTCTGAGTCTTCCAGAGCCCATGCAGTTGGGCCATGCTCCTCTCCCGTGTATCGAACGTCAAAGGCAGATTCAAGAAGGGCTCTGCCTATACTGTGGAGGGAAAGATCATTTACTCAACCATTTCCCTGTTCGCCCCCCACGGAGAGATGAGAAGGGTCCCTCCGCTGCCATGCAGGTAGGCGTGTCCTTATTTCTAAATATCTCCCAGAAGCAATTCTCCATCGTGATAACCGTGAAGAGGGTTGCTAAGTACGCAGAGGGCTTGATAGATTCGGGAGCAGCAAGTAATTTTATTGATCACCAGCTAGTACAAGAGCTTGACATTGATCTAACACCTGTCACCCCTCCCTTAAGGATTAACACCCTGGACGGGCAGCCATTGAGCACAGGCTTCATCATGCACCTGACACAGAGCGTCACCCTCCAGATTGGAGTCTTCCACACCGAAACCATTCAACTCATGGAACTCTCATCCCCCAAACAGCCACTCATCCTCAGACAACCTTGGCTTTGTTGTCACGACCCTGCCATCTCGTGGCGACCAGGTGAACTACTCTGGTATTCTAGTTGTCTCAGCCTACCCTGCAGAGCCACCACCATTGAGGACTCTGCCTCTGCAGTGCCACCCACCATGCCATCTGAATACAGCCAGTACAGCAAAGTCGCCCAGAGGACTATGCAATTGACTTGCTCCCTGGCGTGGAAAAAAAATACGGTGGTCTCGTCCATGTATTGTTTACCGTCCCTGAATAACGTCACAGTTAAGAACTGTTTCCCTCTGATCCCAGCGACCCTTGAACAAGTGGGCCGCGCCAACATCTATACAAAACTCGACCTGCGAAGTGCATATAACCTTGTCCGTATACGTGAAGGTGACAAATGGAAGACAGCCTTTATCACTGAACGAAGGCACTACGAATACCTGGTCATGCCTTACCAATTGCCCCCGCCGTCTTCAACCCTTTATGAATGAGGTTTTCCAGGATATGATCAACCGCTTTCTCATCGTCTACATTGATGACATCCTGATTTACTCCCTGAAGGAACACATACAGCATGTGCAAAAGGTTCTTCAACGGCTCCTTGACCATAACCTTTGAAGACTGAAAAGGGCACCTTCCATTTAACCTTGGTAAACTTCCTCGGTAGCGTCCCACCTGCCCAAAGTCCGGTGGAGTTGCAGAGCGCGAAATTCAAAATATTAACATTCATGAAAATACAAGTGTCTTACATCGTTTAAAAGCTTAACTTCTTGTTAATCCAGCCGCTTTGTCAGATTTCAAAAAGGCTTTACGGCGAAAGCATACCATGCGATTATCTGAGGACAGCGCCCCGCATACGAAAGAATTACAAACATTTTCCAAACAAGCAGAGGCGTCACGAAAGTCAGAAATAGCAATAAAATAAATCACTTACCTTACAAGATCTTCCTCTGTTTGCAATCACAAGGGTCCCAGCTACATAACAAATGGTCCTTTTGTCCGATAAAGTCCTATATATCCCAAAAAGTCAGTTTAGTTGGTGTGCTTCACTCAGTAATCCACCGGTTTCCCTCATTCAAAGCACATACAAATGAATCCCAAAGGTTACCAATAAACTTCATCCAAACAAGTCAAACAGCGTTTCTAATCAATCCTCAGGTGCCCTAATATGTAAATAAAATGTATGACTGAGAATAGTATGTTCATTACCGGAGATAAATAACGAAGTGCGCGCCCTGCCCTCACCGACGCACGCCTCAACACTACAGCCAAAATGGGAGCCACCTAGAAAAACTACAAATTCTAGCTCATTTTTCAAAAAACAAGCCTGAAACTCTTTCTAAAGACTGACATCTACTGGAAGCCCTAGGAACTGCAATCTGGGAGGTATTCCATTGATTTTCCCATAGACAGGCATTTAAAATGGTGTCACCTCCAAAAAACAATTTTTCCGGATGGATTCTCCTCAGGTTTTCGTGAAGACCGATTTCGGGCAAGTTTCAACCTCTTCTCAGAGGCAACCAGGTTTCTGGTAAAAATGTCCAGGTTCTGATTAAAGTTCATGATGCTGTTGACCTTAAGGGCCCCAGGCACACAAGTGGTGGGTTTGGCATAGAAATACGGATGCAGAAAGTAACATCGTAGTGTGTGTGTGTATATCTTTTTTTAAATTCAGTTATGTTTTATTTTGTATCTGTTTAAAAAATTTAAAAAATTACATAACATTGAGCATGACATCCAGACAAATCAGCCAACATGGCACACATACACAGTCAAATCATATCTTATAAGCTACAATACAGAAGTAAATGGGTTCACAAGTGTAATTCATCCCTACCGAGTCTTAATGAGCAGGACAAATAAAATGCGTCCAGATTCTAGAACGGTCATTTCTACCAGTGAGCCTAGCAAGCATTTGTTAATAAGATGATCCCTCCAACACTGTTTCAGAGTAGGAGTGGCATGACCCTTCCAAATTCTTAGGATTACTCTAGCTGCTGTAACAATACCAACAGTCATCAGTGCAAATTCCTCATTTGTTATATTAGGTAACTCTGTTCTATTGCCCAGGAGACATATTCTTGGTGAAACTGGAATTATTAACCCCAACCTTTACTCCAGATATTTCAAAACATCCTTCCAGAAAGGCAGCACTAATGTACATTCCCAAACTGCATGTGAAACTGTCCCAGTGTCTTTTTGGCATTTCCAACAGAGAATTGTTGGTCAGCCCCATCTTATGAAGCCTTGTTGGGGTACAATAAAACCTAAGTATCTTATTGAGTAAGTTCACCTGACATCGCTTGTCTTCCTCCCTGAGTTGGACAAGATCTTCAACCAGGTATCATCCTCAATATCACACTTAAGGTCAGTTTGCCATATTGTTCTGAGGTTTTTAGTCTTTACCCTGCAGATTATTGAATATTAAGTAAAACATGGTTGCTTTATGTGTGGGTAATTCCAAATGCTCCGCTAGTGGGTTCTTTCCTGGATTTTGTTTATAGCCGGTTATATATTTCCAGAAATGTCCCTTGTTTCCCACATCTTTTTGTACCAAATCTGAGTATGACATTAAAACATCTTAATTGTATTTATCACCTACTGTAGAGTATGAATTCCTTTCATTAGCCATTGTTTTCAGTACACAGACTTTTCTATCCGTAGCTTAGGATTGTGCCACAATGATGAGTATCCTTGTTTTTGATGTGAAATTCCACATATCTTGTGTACTGTTCTCCACACCTCTTTTGAGTGTAACAAAATTGGGTTGGGAGTTTTTGCTATAAGGTTACATCCTTATTAAGAGAGAAAGAGACTCTGTGGTCCATTACCTCAGTTTGCTTTTGATTAAAAAAAGGATTTTGAATGATATTTGCAGTGCTATGATTAAGAGACGTAAAAACTCAGTTGAATAATTTTTTATTAATGAGGCTTATAATTAAGTAGATGTTCTAAACAAAAATGTAATTCCCCTCCCTCTCAACCACATTATACCAGTTTACTTAAATATAAAGTGTTACTTTCATGGCAACTATGAATGCTCTTAGTGCTTACTCAGCAATCACATACATGTGCATTAGGAAAGCATTCAGACCCTTTGACTTTTTTCACGTTTTGTTACGTTACAGCCTTATTCTAAAATGTATAAAATAATTGTTTTGCCTCATCAATCCATACACAATACCCCATAATGACAAAGTGAAAACAGGTTTTAAGAATTGTGTATGTATATATCTACTGTATATATAAAATGTATTTACATAAGTATTCAAACCCTTTGCTATGAGCCTCGAAATTGAACTCGGGTGCATCCTGTTTCCATTGATCATCCTTGAAATGTTTCTTCAACTTGATTGAAGTCCACATGTGGTTAATGATTGTAAAGGCACACACCTGTCTATATAAGGTCCCACATTTGACGTTGCATATCAGAGCAAAAACCAAGCCATGAGGTCAAAGGAATTGTCCGTAGAGCTCCGAGACGGGATTGTGTCGAGGCACAGATCTGGGGAAGGGTACCAAAAGAATTCTGCAGCATTGAAGGACAACTATCTCTGCAGCACTCCACCAATCAGGCCTTTATGGTAGAGTGGCCAGACAGAAGCCACTCCTCAGCAAAAGGCACATGACAGCCCGCTTGGAGTTTGCTAAAAGACACCTAAAGGACTCTCATACAAGCAGAAACAGGATTCTCTGGTCTGATGTAGCCAAGACTGAACTCTTTGGCCTGAATACCAAGTGTCACGTCTGGAGGCAACCTGGCACCATCCCTAAGGCTAACTACCTCTCTCAAAGAGTGCAGTGTATAGTCAGAACATCTGCCTGCTGTCTCAGCCACTGCTTGTCACCAAGGGGGTACCCCAAGGCTCGATCCTAGGCCCTACGTTCTTCTCAATTTACATCAACAACATAGCTCAGGCAGTAGGAAACTCTCTCATCCATTTATATGCAGATGATACAGTCTTATACTCAGCTGGCCCCTCCCCGGATGTTGTGTTAAATGCTCTACAACAAAGCTTTCTTAGTGTCCAACAAGTTTTCTCTACCCTTAACCTTGTTCTGAACACCTCCAAAACAAAGGCAATGTGGTTTGGTAAGAAGAATGCCCCTCTCCCCACAGGTGTGATTACTACCTCTGAGGGGTTTTAGAGTTTTAGGTAGAGCTTGGGAGTATGGCTAGACGGTACACTGTCCTTCTCTCAGCACAAATCAAAGCTGCAGGCTAAAGATAAACCTAGACTTGGTTTCCTCTTTCATAATCACTCCTTTCACCCCAGCTGCCAAACTAACGCTGATTCAGATGACCATCCTACCCATGCTAGATTACAGAGACGTAATTTATAGAACGGCAGGTAAGGGTGCTCTCGAACGGCTAGATTGTCTTTAACATTCGGTCATCAGATTTGCCACCAATGCTCCTTATAGGACACATCACTGCACTCTATACTCCTCTGTAAACTGGTCATCTCTGTATACTCATCGCAAGACCCACTGGTTGATGCATATTTATAAAACCCTCTTAGGCCTCACACCCCCCCTAATCTGAGATATGTACTGCAGCCTTCATCTTCCACATACAACACCTGTTCTGCCAGTCACATTCTGTTAAAGGTCCCCAAAGCACACACATCCATGGGTCGCTTGTCTTTTCAGTTCGCTGCAAATAGTGACTGGAACGAGCTGCAACAAACACTCAAACTGGACAGTTTTATCTCAATCTCTTCATTCAAAGACTCAATCATGGACACTCTTACTGACAGTTGTGGCTGCTTTGCCTGATGTGTTGTTGTCTCTACCTTCTTGCCCTTTGTGCTGTGGTCTGTGCCCAATAATGCTCGTACCATGTTTTGTGCTGCTACCATGTTGTGTTGCTACCATGTTGTTGTCATGTTGTGTTGCTGCCTCTTAGGTCTGTCTTTATGTGGTGTTATTTTATCTCTTGTCGTGATGTGTGTTTTGTCCTATATTTATATATTTATTAAATTTGTATTTTTAATCCCAGCTCTCGTCCCAGCAGAAGGCCTTTTGCCTTTTGGTAGGCCATCATTGTAAATAACAATTTGTTATTAACTGACTTGCCTAGTTAAATAAAGGTTAAATAAAGGTTAAACACTGTAAAGTCCATGGAGAATAAGAGCACCTCCTCCCATCTGCCCACTGCACTGAGGCTGGGAAACACTGTCACTACCGATAAATCCACAATAATTGAGAATTTCAATAAGCATTTTTCTACAGCTGGCCATGCTTTCCACCTGGCTACCCCTACCCTGGTCAACAGCCCTGCCCTCCCCACAGCAACTCGCCCAAACCTCCCCACTTCTCCTTCACCCAAATCCAGATAGCTGATGTTCTGAAAGAGCTGCAAAATCTGGACCCCTACAAATCAGCAGGGCTAGACAACCAAGTTAACAAACAGATTACCAACCATTTTGAATCTCACCGTACCTTCTCCGCTATGCAATCTGGTTTCAGAGCTGGTCATGGATGCACCTCAGCCGCGCTCAAGGTCCTAAACGATATCATAACCGCCATCGATAAGAGACATTACTGTGCAGCTGTATTCATCAACTTGGCTAAGGCTTTTGACTTTGTCAATCACAACATTCTTCTTGGCAGACTCAACAGCCTTAGTTTCTCAAATGATTGCATCGCTTGGTTCACCAACTACTTCTCAGATAGAGTTCAGTATGTCAAATCGGAGGGTCTGTTGTCCGGACCTCTGGCAGTCTCTATGGGGGTGCCACAGGGTTCAATTCTCGGGCCGACTCTCTTCTCTGTATACATCATTGATGTCGCTCTCGCTGCTGGTGATTCTTTGATCCACCTCTACGCAGACGACACCATTCTATATACCTCTGGCCCTTCGTTGGACACTGTGTTAACTAACCTCCAGATGAGCTTCAATGCCATACAACTCTCCTTCGGTGGCCTCTAACTGCTCTTAAATGCAAGTAAAACTAAATGCATGTTCTTCAACCGATTGCTGCCCGCACCTGCCTGCCCGTCCAGCATCACTACTCTGGACGGTTCTGACTTAGAATATGTGGACAACTACAAATACCTAGGTGTCTGGTTAGACTGTAAACTCTCCTTCCAGAATCACATTAAACATCTCCAATCCAAAATTAAATCTAGAATCGGCTTTCTATTTCGCAACAAAGCATCCTTCACTCATGCTGCCAAACATACCCTCGTAAAACTGACTATCCTACCGATTCTCGACTTCGGCGATGTCATTTACAAAATAGCCTCCAACACCCTACTCAACAAATTGGATGCAATCTATCACAGTGCCATCCGTTTTGTCACCAAAGCCCCATATACTACCCACCACTGCGAACTGTATGATCTCGTTGGCTGGCCCTCGCTTCATACTCGTCGCCAAACCCACTGGCTCCAGGTCATCTACAAGTCTCTGCTAGGTAAAACCCCACCTTATCTCAGCTCACTGGTCACCATAGCAGCACCCACCCATAGCACGCACTCCAGCAGGTATATCTCACTGGTCACCCCCAAAGCCAATTCTTTCTTTGGCCGCCTCTCCTTCCAGTTCTCTGCTGCCAATGACTGGAACCAACTGCAAAAATCTCTGAAGCTGGAGACTCTTACCTCCCTCACTAGCTTTAAGCACCAGCTGTCAGAGCAGCTGATAGATCACTGCACCTGTACATAGCTCATCTGTAAATAGCCCATCCAATCTACCTCATCCCCATACTGTATTTATTTATCTTGCTCCTTTGCAACCCAGTATCTCAACTTGCACATTCATCTTCTGCACACCCTACCATTCCAGTGTTTAATTGCTATATTGTAATTACTTTGCCACCATGGCCTATTTATTGCCTTACCTCTCTTATCCTACCTCATTTGCACATGCTGTATATAGATTTTTCTACTGTATTACTGATTGTATGTTTGTTTATTCCATGTGTTACTCTGTGTTGTTGTATGTGTCAAACTGCTTTGCTTTATCTTGGCCAGGTCGCAGTTGCAAATGAGAACTTGTTCTCAACTAGCCTATCTGGTTAAATATATATATATATTTTTTTAAAGAAGTAAATAATAATAAATTAGGTGAAGCATGGTGGTTGCAACATCATGCTGTGGGCATGTTTGTCAGCGGCAGGGACTGGGAGACTCGTCAGGATCAAGGGAAAGATGAACAAAGGAAAGTACAGAAAGATCCTTGATGAAAACCTGCTCCAGAGCGCTCAGGACCTCAGACTGGGGCAAAGGTTCACCTTCTAACAGGACTCTAAGCACACAGCCAAGACAATGCAGGAGTGGCTTTGGGACAAGTCCCTGAATGTCCTTGAGTGGCCCAGCCAGAGCCAGGGCTTGAACCCGGTCGAACATCTCTGGAGAGACCTGAAAATAGCTGTGCAGCGACGCTCCCCATCAAACCTGACAGAGCTTGAGAGGATCTGCAGAGAAGAATGGGAGAAACTTCCCAAATATAGGTGTGTCAAGCTTGTAGCGTCATACCCAAGAAGACGCGAGGCTGTAATCGCTGCTAAAGGAGCTTCAACAAAGTACTGAGTAAAGGGTCTGAATGCTTATGTAAATGTTATATTTCATTGTGTTTTTTTTATTCATTTGCAAAAATGTCTAAAAATCTGTTTTTGAAATGTCATTATGGGGTATTGGGGTGTATAGATTTGATGTGGAAAAAAACATTTAATCAATTTTAGAATAAGGCAGTAGCGTAACAAAATGTGGAAAAAGTCAAGGGCTTGAGTATAGATTTACCTTTTTGAGTGTTCTGTAAGTGCCTGTATAGATCAAGTTTTTCCTCAAGGTTCTCAGTTGTATGCTAACACTATGCTCAGTAGCAAAGTTTTCATTATGAAGCATCTTAGTGCATTACAGGGTGGAAACTGTAGAGTTCAAGTCTAAAGACAGGCACAACAAGCTACCAGAGTATGTTATGTTATTACAAAAAGTATGTTAGAATGAATAATCGAATAAAAAGCATGAGCTGGCGCACACCCAGAGAAAATTATTTTGTGCTTACTAACACCAAATAAACTGTAAGCTTTAAAAAAATAAATAGAGTCGCACACTCTATATATAAACTCCCAGTAATTTATTTCTGGGAGTTAATATAGAGTGCGTCACTCTCTTTATTTTTATTTTGTGAATAATGCCAAAGTGAAAAGGAGAAATACTTCAGCATGGGTAACAGCGGAATTACAATTTCAGGTATATAAAAAGACCTGTTATGTAAGCTGAAAATGTAGTCATTCAGACTATAATAGTGTATGTCAGACATTTTGCTTAACAAATCACAGAAATACATTAAAACTTCCTAGAATTGATTGACGCACTCGTGAGTCAATCATTTAACATAATAAAAAAATCTCAATCAAAATCCATCTGTTTAAGATAGTGATATGTTTTTTTTGGTGTGGGCTGCACCTCAATCCACCCCATCCGCCTATGTCGGCCTTCTGCATCTGCAGTGGAAAGTGGCAGAGCTACAATGCAGTTTGTCAGACCAGGAGACATCCTGAAAATCACTCTTCTCCTGAAAATCACCCATTTGTAGCTTCTGAACCGTTTGACTTACATGACTCTATGAGAAGATAAGACTCTCACAAACACAATGGTGTTGTCCGTTTTGTTCTACGACCCTCACAAGTGTCACGGGACTAGTTTGAAGGTAACCCGGTACTAGTTTTAAAAAATATGGAAGTTGGAAGTAGTTTTGTGGCCCCCCAAAAAAGGGGTTAAATATTTGTAAAAAAAAAAATCCTGAGCTTTCTTATATCTCCTAGATATATGACAGACACTTCAAAACCTTTTTCCTTATGATTTATTTTTTGGACTGTCTGTTTTGCCATTTATGAATGTGTATTTAAATGCTTTTCTATTGGCTATAGCGGAAAAGGCCAAATTCAATAACTACAAGGGTCTTAAAATTCTAAATCAAATAGCTAAATGAGCCATGGTATGACCATCTTAAAACAATTCCATATGTTAGCATAGACTTTTAGGGGTTAAATCACCAATTTGTTACTTCCTATAGTAATAAACTGACCATATAGAGACAGAGTTGGAATGATAACTTTTTCAAAACAGCAACAATGATTGAGTAGATAGTCAAAAACCCACTTAGTGGGTGGGGTCTTGGAGAGGTGGTGTTGCCCATTTCCTATTTCTAGCATTGTATTTTTTGCACTGTTATGAGTCATTGGAGCTGTTGAGATGAGAGGATGCACATCTATATGGAGAGAGCGCTGTTGGAGTAGGCTCTTAGAGAGAAATTAGCAATCATGGCTTGTCATTGTCTGCCTGTCCTCATTGGGCTGACCTTCCATGGAAGTAGCATCTCATCGCTGCACATCAAAAACTATTGCGGAGCCTGGAGACTACCATTTTTCATAGAGACTTAAGATCCTCTTTAAAGTTTGAGGAAGGTATAAAAGTAAACCGGATGAAGGTATAGGCTAACTAGGGTTGAGCCTCAGTAATTAATGGTCAGATTGAGGCTAAAACACAAATTGGAGTAATTATCATATCAAATGTGTAATACAAAAGTATAAAAGGAAAGTGATTTCAACCACACACAGTTCTCTCCCTGCATTACATATATATTCTAAACATAGGATTCATACATTAAAATGTTCCAACAGCTAATGAAAAGCTAAATAAGTCCCATTTGAATTCCCTAGCAGGTGTTGGTGCTTGAGTGATTATGTGCCCTGGCTGAATTTAGCAGAAAACTATGGGAGGTATCTATAATCCAGCCCACGTGAGGGTCTTCTATTCAGTAGGCAACGGCATGGGCTTCCCATGACTTTCCAATCAGGTCATGGGATGTGTGACAACCCTTGTGAGTGGATTAGATATAAGGTTGTGAAGCAGGTTGCAGCAATTAATTGGCAGTATTTTCCGACACACACCATTTTCAACTCCACTCCCCTGCAGAAGAATGTCTCACTGTGAGACACAATGGCTAATTGAGTGAGCCTTCTGATCATAAAGGCATTTCATTGCACACTTACTATCTTTTCAGTGATATTCAATGTGCCATTACGAAAACTCAATTAAGGAGAGAAAAGGGTAATAGGTATGTGAAAAATGAGCAGTCATTAAAAACGTTCACAGCAAACCAGTAGCGTAGAACAGTTTCGCAGGGCAACCCCTCAAGGTTCGAACAATACATAACCAAAAGTATGTGGACACATGCTCGTCGAACATCTCATTCCAAAATCATGGGCATTAATATGGAGTTGGTCCCCGCTTTGATGCTATAACAGCCTCCACTCTTCTGGGAAGGCTTTCCACTACATTTTGGAAATGTCCATCTCATCTCAAAGGTGATCGATGTGGTTGAGGTCAGGGCTTTGTGCAGGCCAGTCAAGTTCTTCCACACCGATCTTGACAAACCATTTCTGTATCGACCTCGCTTTGTGCACGGGGGCATTGTCATAATGAAACAAGAAAGGGCCTTCCCCAAACTGTTGCCACAAAGTTGGAAGCACATAATTGTCTAGAATGTCATTGTATGCTGTAGCGTTAAGATTTCCCTTCACTGGAACTAAGGGGCCTAGATCAAACCATGAAAACAGTCCCAGGGGATCTTAGGCTTGTGTGCGGCTGCTCGGCCATGGAAACCCATTTCATGAAGCTCCCGACGAACAGTTCTTGTGCTGACATTGCTTCCAGAGGCAGTTTGGAACTCGGTAGTTAGTGTTGCAACCGAGGACAGACTATTTTTACGCGCTACGCGCTTCAGCACTCGCCGTGCCGTGAGCCTTTGTGGCTCCTAAATGTTTCCACTTCACAATAACAGCACTTACAGTTGACCGGGGCAGCTCTAGCATGTCAGAAATTTGACGAACTGACTTGTTGGAAAGGTGGCATTCTATGACGGTTCCACGTTGAAAGTAACTGAGCTTTTCAGTAAGTTCATTCTATTGTCAATATTTGTCTATGGAGATTGCATGGCTGTGTGCTCAATTTGATACACAGTTGTAGCTGAAATATCCAAATAAACTAATTTGAAGGGGTGTCCACATACATTTGTATAATATAGTGTATATATACAGTACCAGTCAAAAGTTTGGACACACCCACTCATTCAAGGATTTTTCTTTATTTTTACTATTTTCTACATTGTAGAATAATAGTGAAGACATAACAACACATATGGAATCATGTAGTAACCAAAAAAGTGTTAAACAAATCAACATATATTCTATATTTGAGATTATTCAAAGTAGCCACCCTTTGCCTTGATGAGAGATATGGAAACACTTGGCATTCTCTCAACCAGCTTCACCTGGAATGCTTTCCAACAGTCTTGAAGGAGTTCTAACATATGCTGAGAACTTGTTGGTTGCTTTTCCTTCACTCTGCGGTCCAACTCATCCCGAAAAATCTCAATTGGGTTGAGGTCGGATGGTTGTGGATGCCAGATCATCTGATGCAGAGTGCTGTGGTAGCCATGCTGGTTAAGTGTGCCTTGAATTCTAAATAAATCACCCACAGTGTCACCAGCAAAGCACCCGCACACCATCACACCTCCTCCTTCATGCTTCATGGTGGGAACTACACATGCGGAGATCATCCGTTCACCTATTCTGCGTCTCACAAGGCGGTTTGAACCAAAAATCTCAAATTTGGACTCATCAGACCAAAGGACAGATTTCCACCGGTCTAATGTCCATTGTTCGTGTTTCTTGGCACAAGCAAGTCTCTTCTTCTTATTGGTGTCATTTAGCAGTGGTTTCTTTGCAGCAATTTGACCATGAAGGCCTGATTCACACAGTCTCCTCTGAACAGTTGATGTTGAGATGTGTCTGTTACTTGAACTCTGTGAAGCATTTATTTGGGCTGCAATTTCTGAGGCTGGTAACTCTCATGAACTTATCTTGTTTGGGATAGGGGGCAGCATTTTCACTTTTGGATGAATAGCGTGCCCAGAGTGAACTGCCTCCTACTCAGTCCCAGATGCTAATATATGCATACTATTATTAGTATTGGATAGAAAACACTCTGAAGTTTCTAAAACTGTTTGAATGATGTCTGTAAGTATAACAGAACTCATATGGAAGGCAAAAACCTGAGAAGAAATCCAAACAGGAAGTGGGAAATCAGAGGTTTGTAGTTTTTGAACTCACCCCTATCGAATACACAGTGGGATATGGGTTAATTTTCACTTCCTATGGCTTCCACTAGATGTCAACCGTCTTTAGAACGTTGTTTCAGGCTTCTCATGTGAAGGGGGGCCGGATGGGAGCTGTTTGATGGGGCCGGCTGGGGTCTGCCTACAGCCCGCATTCGGATGGGGTCTGCCTACAGCCTCGTTCTCAGTCACACGCTTTCACTTGAGAGTTAGCTCTCGTTCCATTGCTTCTCTACAGACAATGGAATTCTCCGGTTGGAACATTATTGAACTTTTATGATAAAAACATCCTAAAGATTGATTCTATACCTAATTTGAGAAGTTTCTTCGACCTGTAATATAACTTTTTGAACGTTTCGTCCGAATGGACCAGATCGCGCTTCTGGATTTGTTTACCAAACGCCCTAAAAAAAGAAGCTATTGGACATAAATGGACATAAATGATGGACATTATCGAACAAAACAAGCATTTATTGTGGAACTGCGATTCCTGGGAGTGCATTCTGATGAAGATCATCAAAGGTAAGTGAATATTTATAATGCTATTTATGAATAATGTTGACTACCCAACATGGCGGATATTTCTCTGGCTGGTTTTTCCTCTGAGCGCCGTTCTCAAATTATGCTTTTTCCGTAAAGTTTTTTTAAAAATCTGACACAGCGGTTGCATTAACTTCTCTGCGCTACGGATCCCTTTTACGGGATCATTTTCCTAAACAACCGCTGAATTGCAGGGTGCAAAATATTACTAAAAATATTTATAATCATGCAATCACAAGTGAAATATACCAAAACACAGCTTAGCTTGTTGTTAATCCACCTATCGTGTCAGATTGTGAAAATATGCTTTGCAGCGAAAGCAATCCAAGCTTTTGTGAGTGTATCAATCAATGCTACAACAGCTAGCCCCAAATTAGCATGGTCACGAAAGTCAGAAAAGCAATAAAATGAATCGCTTACCTTTGATAATCTTCGGATGTTTGCACTCACGAGACTCCCAGTTACACAATAAATGTTATTTTTGTTCGATAAATATTACTTTTATAACAAAAAAAACGCCATTTGGGTTGCGCGTTATGTTCAGAAAACTACAGCCTCGTTCCGGTCCTGAAAGGCAGAAGAAAATTCCCAAACGTATAACAGATTCAAAAATATTACAAAAAATATTTATAATCATGCAATCACAAGATTGCTACCCAATTTGCCCTACTGCCATTTCTTCATCCTAGAAGTGCCTTAGTTTTTTTTTGTTTTATTTCTTATCAAAGAAAGGTCCAGAATCAGTTCATAAAACACACAGGCTTGATTTAGAAAACCAAAGCCTCGTTCCGTTCGACGAAAATTCCAAAAAGTATCCGTAATGTTCGTAGAAACATGTCAAATGTTTATTATAATCAATCCTTAGGTTGTTTTTAACAAACATAATCGATAATATTTCAACCGGACCGTAACCTATTCAATAAGAGAGAAAAAGAAAATGGAGAGCTACCCCTCTCGCACGCAGGAACTAATCATAGGACACCTGACTAGTTTTGAAAAATCTCGCTCATTTTTCAAAATAAAAGCCTGAAACTATGTCTAAAGCCTGGTCACAGCCTGAGGAAGCCATTGGAAAAGGAATATGGTTGATACCCCTTTAAATGGAAGAAAGACGGGCCAGGAAACACAGATAAATATAAAAAAAATCACTTCCAGGTTAGATTTCCTCAGGGTTTCGCCTGCAGAATCAGTTTTGTTATACTCACAGACAATATTTTGACAGTTTTGGAAACTTTGGAGTGTTTTCTATCCTAATCTGTAAATTATATGCATATTCTACGATCTGGACCTGAGAAATAGTCCGTTTACCTTGGGAACGTTATTTAAAATAAAATAAATATTCTGACCCCTAGCGTCAAGAGTTAAGGAGAAGTGTATCTGAAGGTCCATGCATAACACTTGAATTTTCATCAACATTTATAATGAGTATTTCTGTGAATTCATGTGGCTCTCTGCAAAATCATAGCATGTTTTTGAACTACTGAACATAACGCACCAATGTAAAATGAGATGTTTGGATATAAATATGCACTTTATCGAACAAAACATACATGTATTGTGTAACATGAAGTCCTATGAGTGGCATCTGATGAAGATCATCAAAGGTTAGTGATTAATTTTATCTCTTTGTGCTTTTTGTGACTCCTCTCTTTTGGCGGGAAAAATGGCTGGCGTTTTCTGTGACTTGGTGGTGACCTAACATAATCGTTTGTGGAGCTTTCGCTGTAAAGCATGTTTTGAAATCAGACACTGGGGCTGGATTAACAAGAATTTTATCTTTAAAATGGTGCCTAATACTTGTATGTTTGAGAAATTTGATTTATGAGATTTCTGTTGATTTGTATTTGGCGCCCTGCTATTTCATTGGCTGTTGGCGAGTTAACCTGTCCTAGACAGGTTAACCTCTGCAGCAGAGGTGACTCTTGAGGACAGCCACAGGAAAGGAAGACCTAGAGAGCCAGTTTCATCATAGCGCTTGATGTTTTTTGTGACTGCACTTGAAGAAACTTTCAAAGTTCTTGATATTCTGCAGATTGACTGACCTTCATGTCTTAAAGTAATGATGGACTGTTGTTTCTCTTTGCTTATTTGAGCTGTTCTTGCCATAATATGGACTTGGTTTTTCACCAAATAGGACTATCTTCTGTATACCACCCCAATCTTGTCACAACAAAACTGATTGGCTCAAACGCATTAAGAAGGAAAGAAATTCCACAAATTAACTTTTAACAAGGCACTCCTGTTAATTGAAATTCATTCCAGGTGACTACCTCATGAAGCTGGTTGAGAGAATGCCAAGAGTGTGCAAAGCTGTCATCAAGGCAAAGGGTGGCTACTTTGAAGAATCTCAAATCTTTGTTTAACACTTTTTTGGTTACTACATGATTCCATATGTGTTATGTTTTGATGTCTTCACTATTATTCTACAATGTAGAAAATAGTCAAAATAAAGAAAAACCTTTGAATGTGTAGGTTTGTCCAAACTTGACTGGTACTGTATGTAATGACCTTGTAACGGGTACAGGTATGTATACATTCAGGTACTTAGCATTGTTCATTCTGCTTTCCACAAACATAACTAAATATGTAGTTTATAATGTACTGCATGTACTTGCTTGCAACAGGGAAATTGTGTACATTTTCACTGGGATTTACTTTGGTAAACTTTGAACAATTCTTGTTTTATATAATTATAGTTTGTTGTTGTTGATGTGTTATTATGGGTGGCTTCATGAGGATAAATCATGATTCGTCTGTTCTGGAATCTGAGGGTTTAAATGCTGCAGATGGAGCGATGACCTTTTCATTTGCTCCATACAAGATCGATTACCTGCAAGTTCCTTGACATAGTACAGAAAGTGTAGTTGTTAAAGGCAGTACAGGACCTCAGAGTTAGCAGAATCAACCAACCTCCAAACTCTCTTAACTGGTACAGAGGCCTTTTAAAGTGGGCAATTGGTAACTCCTATTAGGTTATACTGTACTTCGCCTCTATTTTGTGATTCCTTCCCCTGTCCATCTCTCCCCCAGCTATTCTTCACATGCTGTTCTAGGCCCTGGCATTTCAACATGACCCTTGAAAAACATTGGCTAATTAGTTCCCAAGGAAGCCACAATCCATCTTCCTGAGCTAGTGCTGTGTCCACCTCCCCATTCATACTCTCTCAGACTGAAATTAGAATGTCTCAAACTCCAGCCAGGGGCCTCGCAGAGAGAATAGACAAAACATTTTCACCACTGGACACGGAGAAAGCTTCTGGCCAGGTAAGATACCAAAATAAAGAGTATAAAAACAGAGAAAAAAAGAGTAATACTTCTATATTGTTTTACAGATATATTGTTATTCTGACCAAATGCTTTATTACAAATGCATCACTGAGTGTCAGCTGCAGCCATACATTCTCCTAACAAATCCTATGTTGGTCCATCCCCTGTCATCATTTTCCAGGATTCTGTGTCAAATGAAGTAGCACTGGGTCAATATATTTCAATGGCTTTTCAAACTAGTATACCATATAGTATATCCAAACCTGCAGATACAGTAGGCTGGTAGTTATTTTTCCTGGAACACTTACCCATTGTTCTTATGATTCCTGGAATGCCTGCCAATGGATCCAAGAGCACAATGAGGAGAGGAAATCTAGATATGAAACCCAATAAGGAGCATCTTCATTTGGACATCAAAGACTGTGTTTAGACAAAATAACACTTTATTTACTGCCCTTGTTTACTTTGTTTTACAAGTGTTACATTTCATGAGCCCCACCTGTTTTAAGCCCCACATTTTTTCCAGTAAAAAAATATAAAAATTGTGTGGGGGGGGGCTTGCCTGTTTTTCATGTTATTTTGGCATTAATACGGTCATTAATACAGGTCACATGTCAGTTTGCAAACAATGTAAAAAAATATATATATATCATCGGGTTAATAAAGCCGCATGAGTAAGGCAGGTCCAAAATGCAAGTGTTTCAGCCTACCTCAGTGCTTTCTGTGGTGGGGCTAGCCAGCAGAAAACAGGAGCGTTGCACCATGATTGGCTCAGTGTTTTGACACTCATGGGGACACTACGTCACGGCCAAGTAGTAAGGGTGGACGTAGAATTACATGAGTAGTGCCCTTCCAAAAAGCCTCAAGGTCATTGGCCACAGATAAAATGATGTCAAATCACATTATATGTACAGTAGCTTTGATTGGACTGATCATGTCAACATCTTACTTTCAAAATCTTAGCTAGCAGTCATCATCATGAATCAACTCGACAATCTACTTGCAAATCCTTTTTAATCCTTGACATATGAAGATAACTAATGATGAGTAATTATAGATAAAACGTATCGGTGCTCAACGGCGATTGGACATAAACATTACACAACAAGTTGGAAATCTCAAATTCAACAATGAGGGGTTTGGGAGGAATCGGTCGCAGTGGCTAACTGCAAGCATTGCAACTAGGATGTCGGGAATAAATGAACTCAGACTGGGAAAATACGTTTTGAACGGTCATCCAAATCCAACTCGGAATTGTAAATCTAGCCTATTTTTCTTTCTTTGATGACAAAATCTCCCCATGAAGTACGGCTGCGCCACCTTCCTGTTCAAGTGAGCACATCACAACAAGGTGAGTCCAAAAATGTCTTATATGCTGCTGCATAAATTATGTAATATGCAAGGGAGACATTTATACTGTAGATAAGAAAGAAATACTAAGTGTATCTTGTGTAGTAAGCTTTTAGTAGCACATGTGCTTCACCCTAATAATTTGGTCTGTTTTCACCTCTTAATTTCGCCTAATGTTACTGTTTTGACTCAATGGTGCACATGTAGCCTTTAACCTGTTTTTGAGAAATGTAATCATTGCATATTGTAAGAGCTTTCATTATCTGGTTATATGCCCCCTTTATTTATCCTACGGTTCTGACTTGGTGTACAGGGAAAACACTGTAAGAACGTCCCATGTTCTGAATTCTGTCGCTGTACATTTCAAAAGTGCTGAACATACAGATATATTGACTACGCCTGTCCTGGCTCGTTCATTAATGTCTTAATCGAAATTATGGATTGCCTCTTATCCGCTTGCCGTCCCCTTTTGCCATAGTTTGCACATCTCAATTGTCAGTAGAAATCACATTTGTTTAAGCAAGTCAGCCATATCAGCTATGTTTTTTTTAAAGCCAGTAAATGAGGCTGAATGAACTGTTTTGCTGCCAGACAAGGCTCCGCTGATAGCTAGGTATAGCAGGTGTTGGGACTGCTGTTGGGACTCTGCTGGTGGGGCAGCTTTATGTAGGCCCTAACAGTTTGTGGGCACTGTTTGTCACCACAATTAATGTATTGTTTAGTGTTGTGTTGTTTAGTGACTTTGCTGGCATGCATCCCACTTAGATTTTTTTTTTTCCCCACCAAGATTCACATGCTAAAATCTTCACTGCTTACCATTGACCCAAGCCTACAGTGATTTAGAAAAACATGATATTACTGTTACTGTGTCATTCATACAGTACGGCAGATACAGGGAGAAATTTATATTTATGAATGCAAAATGACCATGGCCATGTGTCTTGTTACCTTGTAATCTGAGAACTTAAAGTTTCCCACTCATCCTCCTGTATTTCTATGAGTAAATGTATTTAGTGTAAATGAAAATGTGACATGCTATAGTAATCTGTATCATTCATTCAATCAATATGATGCTTTGTTTGTCAACATGGCCATCATCATATCTTTTCAGGTAGACCATTTTACACAACACAATTTTACTAAAATTCTAAATCCCGAACAGCTCTGTATGTATTTTTCCCTCTTTCTCTCCTGCAGTGCACTAGAATTTGTGTTGATTCATATAGTGTTCTGAGACTGCCTACTGTTTTTGAAAAAGTGATCCCTCAACGCATCACTTACATACAGTACCCCTCATTCATCCCCTTTACAATACAAGAATATCCTCTGCAAAGTACATTTTGTAAATAAAAACAATCAGATCTTAACATGACCACGGTATAATGTTACTTCTTGTCCCATTTCGATTTCCATAAATATTTCCTTTATTTGGTTGTAGTAACATTGCACAGTATGGGTGCCCATTTAACGTGAAAATAAGCTTTAGGCCTATTAAGTATGGCTTACCATTATCTCAATTTGTCAGTACTGGAAAATTAAAGAAGCATGCAAAATTTTCCGAATGCTTTGTTTGGATTAATGGTGCTGCAGTCCAGTGCACACACATTCATGTGGTTATTACTATCAATAAGAAGCCGAGGGTAGCGGGATGAGTGGGTCTGGTCCCTTTAGCCCATTTAGTCTGATCAAGTCAGGCAGAGACAGCGACAGGGTTATGGATAGAGATTCCATGATGGAAAGCAGAGGAAGATGAAAGAAAATGTAGGTCTGTGATGCAGGCAAGCAACCAATGCTGACAAAAGGCATTACCTTTTAATGTGTATAGTGGGTGGGGGATCTTCTCCTGTAAGAGCTACCAACTGCATTGCGTCTCAATTGTTGTTTTCAGCATAGTGAAAGAACAACTTAATGTACTGTTTGGGTCTACACTGAGTGTACAAAACATTAGGAACACCTTTCTAATATTTAGCTGCACACCCTTTTGCCCTCAAAACAGCCTCAGTTTGTCTGCCATGGAATATAAGGTATTGATAGCGTTCCACAGGAATGGTGGCCCATGGTGACTCCAATGCTTCCCACAGCTGGATGTCGTTTGGGTGGTGGACCATTCTTGATACACGCGGGAAACTGTTGAGCGTGAAAAACTCAGCAGCGTTTTAATTCCTGACACACTCAAACTGATGTGCCTGGCACCTACTACCATACCCCATTCAAAGGCACTTAAATATTTTGTCTTGTCATTCACCCTCTGAATGGCAGACATACACAATCCATGTCTCAATTGTCTCAAGGCTTAAATATCTTTCTTTAACCTGTCTCCTCGTCTTTATCTACACTGATTGAAGTAGATTTAACAAGTGACATCAATAAGGGATCATAGCTTTCTCCTGAATGCACCTGGTCTGTCTATGTCATGAAAAGAGCAGCTGTATCTAATGTTTTGAACACTCAGTGTATGTGTAGCCATAAAAAGGTGGTTGGATGAATTGTCAGCCACAACCTCATCCCATGATCACTGACTAAAACCCATGGATAGTATGTACTTGGCAAGTTTCACAGTCTTCAACATCTTGAAACAGCAACACTGAGGAAGTTAAGTAAAAACTTTTTTCAAGGGGTCTGTGGCACTGTTAGGGGCACCATGGACAGTGTCGTGCAATGCATTGCTACTGAACAGATCCAAGTTCATGTACATCACAGCTCAATGCAGCACCACTCTGAGGAACAGCACTTCTGTCCAGGATTTCTAGAAGCCCACTCATTTCCTTAGTCATAAATCCTCTCTGGGATAGGGTCTAGTTTCCTGAATTTCCGCCTGACTGACGTGCCCAAAGTAAACTCCCTGTTATTCAGGCCCAGAAGCCAGGATATGCATATAATTGGGAGCATTGGATAGAAAACACTTTGACATTTCTAAAACTGTTAAAATAATGTCTGAGACTATAACAGAATTGATATGGCAGGTGAAAATCCCCAAAAAATCCAACCAGAATAATTTTTGGGGAGGTCCCAGGCTCTTATAATGAAAAACTATTGTTCCTATGTAAATCCGTCTCCCAGATTGCAATTTCTATGGCTTCCAATAGAGGTCGAGAGTCTTTATTCAAGGTTTCAGGCTTGGTTTTTGAAAAACAAGCAAGAATTTGGAGTTTTGGTGAGAAGAGCACCTTAACAATATCAGCATTTCGGCGCGCGAGGGAGAGGGCGTGCACTTACTAATTTTCCTTTCCTATTGAAGATACTACTTTCCGTATGAAATATTATAATTTATTACATTTATTTGATTTTATTACATTTTTTTTAATTTATTTGATTTTATTACATTTATTTGATTTGATTTTAGTCCCCATTTGGACTATTCTTCCAAGAGTCCTTAAACATTAAAATACAATTTATAATACAAAACACATTTTCACATATAACACACTATTACAAGCATACATAATATACTAACATAATGACCCAATAAATACTCAATCTAAAAAATATTGATTCTTCATCTACTATAGTCCCACAACATTTCTATGTATTATATTTAAATTGTTTTAAAATAATGTTTACATTTATATATTGAAATGTTTCTAGTTTGCTCAGTTAATTTATTCAATTTCTTTATTGCTCTAAATCGAAATGTTATTTTGCCTATTTCTCTTTTCTGTCTGGATAACGCATAGATGGTGGACAATCTATTCCTAGTATTTACGGAATGTCTGTCTCGTACCAACTGAATACCGTTGTGAATAGAACTTGGCCGTTTTAAATGATGTATATTATGAAATAAAATAAGCATGATTTTTTTCAATTATCTTGTAGATTGATGACCAACCAAGAACACTGCGCATGACTGCAACAGAAGAGTACCTGAGGATTAAATAGAAACGTCGTTTGACTTGTTTGGACGAAGTTTAGCGGTAGCTTTTTAGACTCCTTTGTCTGCATGTAGAACAAGTGGATTACTGAAATTGATGGTGCCAACTAAACGGGATATAAAGAAGGATTTTATCTAACAAAACGACCATTCATGTTGTAGCTGGGACCCTTGTGTAACGCTCGTCTTCCTCCTCGTCTGAAGAGGAGCAATGATCGGACCAAAACGCAGCGTGGGTTGAATACATATTTGTTTATTTAAGAAAGACGAAGACTGAAAAACTCTTAAACAAACTACAAAACAATAAACGACGTGAACAGACCTGAACTTGTGAACATATAAAATTAACGCACGAACAGGAAGGAACACACGAATGAAATAAACGAAAACAACGAAAACAGTCCCGTGTGGCACAAACACTGACACAGGAACAATCACCCACCAACAAACGGTGAGAACAGCCTACCTTAATATGGTTCTCAATCAGAGGAAACCTAAAACACCTGCCCCTGATTGAGAACCATATCAGGCTAATTAACAATGAACCCAACATAGAAACACATAACATAGAATTCCCACCCAGCTCACGTCCTGACCAACTAAACAATACAGAACAAAGGAAATAAGGTCAGGAACGTGACACCTTGGGATTGCAAACAGAGGAAGAACTTCAAAAGTATTCTTTAGTATTATTTGATTTATTTAATCGCTTTTTGTGATTTATGAAGCCTGCGCTGGTTGAAAAATATGTTGATGTGGGGCACCATCCTCAGACAATCGCATGGCATGTTTTCGCCGTAGAGCCTATTGTAAATCGGACAACGCCGTTAGATTATCAAGAAATTAAGCTTTTTTTTCTTTCTTTTTTTTTAACCCCCTTTTCTCCCCAATTTCGTGGTATCCAATTGTTAGTAATTACTATCTTGTCTCATCGCTACAACTCCCGTACGGGCTCGGGAGAGACGAAGGTCGAAAGCCATGCGTCCTCCGAAACACAACCCAACCAAGCCGCACTGCTTCTTAACACAGCGCGCCTCCAACCCGGAAGCCAGCCGCACCAATGTGTCGGAGGAAACACCTTGCACCTGGCTACCTTGGTTAGCGCGCACTGCGCCCAGCCCGCCACAGGAGTCGCTGGTGCGCGATGAGACAAGGATATACCTACCGGCCAAACCCTCCCTAACCCGGACGACGCTAGGCCAGTTGTGCGTCGTCCCACGGACCTCCCAGTCGCAGCCGGCCCTAGACCACTGCGCCACCCGGGAGGCCCAAGAATTTAAGCTTTTAAATGATATAAGATACTTGTATGTTCATGAATGTTTAAATTACGATTATTTATTTGAATTGTGCGCCCTCCAATTTCACCAGATGTTGTCGGCTGGTGTCCCTCTAGTGGGACGCCTATCCCTATTAACATTGACAGTTTTTTTCAAAAGCATTACATTTTAGAAGCTACATTTTGTAAGTTGCAGGTTTTCTATCATTCGGTAGAATATTGTCTGAGAAAAGATTTGCACAGTTGTTCTGTCAGGTTTCCGGTCCTGCCTTCTGTCCTCTTGTCCTTGTTTAGCATGTGACACTCCATGTATGTGAGTGCATCACAAAGTTTGTCTAGGGACACACAATTCTTGTTGTATTTTTCAAATATCAAATAGAGTGCTCAGAAGTAGAGGAAATATCCAACAAATACATAGAATTTGACTCAGAATTTTGCTTACAACAAGACAGACATCTGAGAAGACATATGAGCCATGACCTTGGGAGAAATAATAGGCAATAAACATAAATCCCCCATAAGGCTCAGTTCACTTTTCTTAGGTATTTCTCAACTTTAAGGGTTTTCTGTGCCCAGTGCATTTTATTTTCTTGTACATTTCAGTATAATTCAATCCATTTGAATGGACAGTGGGCCACTGTTAAGAGGCACTCAGTGAGACTAATGTAAAGGTGACCTTCAGGAAAGCTGGTCTGTTGGTCAAAATCCGTATTGTGATCCAGGTTTATTTCTGTCTGGAGCCTTGCTAGCATTATCTTGCAGTGCATTGCACACATATAGAAGATGTGTCCTACAGTTAGTTACATGCCTGTTATCTGTTTAGCAACACACGCTATGTAAATACTATGTTTCCAGTGGATCACGTCTAATCATTTATGACATCTATTTAGTAATGTTAACCGCACAACATCAATTTCCTGATGAAATAGCAGTTAGCACCTTGCAAAAATGCATTGGGAAGATCTTAAATCTGACCAAACACCCCGTGAGGCATGGTGAAACACATTCAGTTAAAGATTAACAAATGACAATTAAAAAGAATATCAAACCCATCTATGCCCAGCAGCATTGCAGTTCTTGAGACACTTAAACCGGTGTGCCTGTCACCTACTACCATACCCCATTCAAAGGCACTTAAGTCTTTTGTCTTCAAATCAAATCATTCACCTTCTGAATTTAAAACTTCTACTTGGTCACAATCCCGGATCCGGGAGCACCCCCATCAGTAAAAAAGCTGACTAGCATAGCCTAGCATAGCGTCACAAGTAAATACTAGCATCTAAATATCATTAAATCACAAGTCCAAGACACCAGATGAAAGATACACATCTTGTGAATCCAGCCATCATTTCTGATTTTTAAAATGTTTTACAGGGAAGACACAATATGTATTTCCATTAGCTAACCACGATAGCAAAAGACACAACTTTTTTTCCCACCATTTTTTTCCTGCATAGGTAGCTATCACAATTTCGACCAAATAAAGATATAAATAGTCACTAACCAAGAAACAACTTCATCAGATGACAGTCTGATAACATATTTATTGTATAGCATATGTTTTGTTAGAAAAATGTGCATATTTCAGGTATAAATCATAGTTTTACATTGCAGCCACCATCACAACTCTCACCAAAGCAACTAGAATAACTACAGAGACCAACGTGAATTACCTAAATACTCATCATAAAACATTTATGAAAAATACAGCGTACAGCAAATGAAAGACAAAGATCTTGTGAATCCAGCCAATATTTCAGATTTTTTAAGTGTTTTACAGCGAAAACACAATATAGCATTATATTAGCTTACTACAATAGCCAACCACACAACAGCATTGATTCAAGCCAACAATAGCGATAATGAATAAACCAGCAAAATATATAAATTTTTTCACTAACCTTCTCAAACTTCTTCAGATGACAGTCCTATAACATCATATTACACAATACATATAGAGTTTGTTCGAAAATGTGCATATTTAGCGGCACAAATCGTGGTTATACAATGAGAATAGTAGCCAAGCTGCCAACAAAATGTCGGGAGAAATCTTGGGAGAGGCACCTAATCTAATCATTAACTAATCATAAACTTGACTAAAAAATACAGGTTGGACAGCAAATGAAAGATACATTATTTCTTAATGCAACCGCTGTGTTAGATTTTTAAAATTAACGTTACTACGACATACAGCGTGCGTTAAAGCGAGACCGCACCAAAATTAATGGCGGAATAGGAGTTTTACATTTTTCAACAGAACAACGAATTAACATCATAAATAGTTCTTACTTTTTGATGAGCTTTCATCAGAATCTTGAGCAAGTTGTCCTTTGTCCAGAAGAATCGTTGCTCGGTTGTAGATTGTCGCCTTCAACTTTGGAATTAGCAGTAAACATTAGCCATGTGGCGAAGACGTGCCCAACTCACTATAACGCAGCACAAAGAAAATTCCGAAAATCGCAATATACTGATATAAAATGATATAACTCGGTTTAAAATAACTACATTATGATGTATTTAACACCTATATCGAATAAAATCAGAGCCGGATATATCTAAGGCCTATAACGGGAGCTTTCCAGAACGCCATCCTGAGGTCTGTCTTGCGTCATGGCGAATGTTGAAAAGAGTGCACCCCCGGTTCCAAGAGCCCTTATATGGCCTCAGATCTGCCTAGCAACTCCATTCCAATTCTCACTATTTGCTGACATCTAGGGGAAGGCGTATGCAGTTCATGTCGACCAATAGAAGACATGCAAATTAATAAACTGACCCTAGAACAGCCTGCCTGATTTCAGATTTCTCACTTCCTCACAGGAAGTTTGTTCCAACTTGAGTTCTGTTTTACTCACAGATATAATTCAAACGGTTTTAGAAACTAGAGAGTGTTTTCTATCCAATAGTAATAATAATATGCATATTGTACGAGCAAGAATTGAGTACGAGGCAGTTTAATTTGGGAACGTAATTTTTACAAAGTGAAAACAGCACCCCCTATTGAGAAAAGGTTATTAACACATACACAATCCATGTCTCAATTTAACCGGTCTCCTCCCCTTCATCTACATTGATTGAAGTTGATTTAAGATGACATCAATAAGGGATCATAGCATTCACCCGGATTCACCTTGTCAGTCTACTGTATGTTATGGAAGGAGCAGGTGTTCCTAATGTTTTTTTACACTCAGTGTATATATTGTATCACATCCACTCTGAGCTCAGCTGGCACTGTGAGCTTAACTAAGGGCTTAGTTCAATCAAACCAAAATTGTCATTTTTTTGCTTTTTTGCTTTCCCCGTAGACAAATACATTGGTTTTGTTATTTTGTTTAAGACACTATAAAAGCAGTACATGGACTCCTCTCACATTCAGTTGAGACCTTCAGTTGTCAGAGTGAGAAGTGTATGTGTGCAAACAGCTGTTGTGTAAACAAAGGCTCTGAGTAAACATTGCTATAGCAAGATTGATTGAATCTGGCCTTAAGAAAGCCCCTCTGCCGTCCTCTCCACCCCCACCTGACATCACAAAGAGATACATGTGTTCTTGAGAGTCCTCATGTAGGCCAACTCAACCAGGAGGAGTGGGAGGCTGATCCAGTGACACGTCCTGTGATTCAGGACTTTAACATTGTTATTAAGAAAATAACATTAGGTTACTATAGTACAGCATGTGCTCAAGTGCATCTGTAATGCTTACAGTACCTGTGAATGCTTTTTATAGATCTAGATCATCCTGTAATCTTTCAAAATCCGAGAGGTCATACAAACTAATTCAGTTGGCCAAATAGCCACACCTCAATCAAATATACATGACTATAGCACAATATCTTTCTACAGGTCGTGAGAGGTAGCATGTGAGGTAGCAGCTCTAGGAAATACCTTAAGCTGACATCAAGGTTTTATTGTCTGTACCTACACAGGCTGCATGACATAAAATGTTGCAGCTCCAGCATGTCTACAGCAGGTTTTAACCTGGTCAACCCCTCAAGCCTGTTCTCGTCCCATTTTCAGAAATCAGCCCTAATCGGTGGTGATGGTAAGGGCACATTTCAATGTTTCCTGCTGGAAGACTTCTGAGTCGTCTCCCATGCATAATATCCATGCAATTCTGCCTCAGACAGATATGTGCTGTAATCTCTTTGAAAATGAGCACTTGCACCATATAAGAACCTCAAACCGCTGAGTTTCAGGAATAAGAGGGAGGAAAGGACAGAGCCATATTGTACTGTACACATGCCCTTGCTTTTGAGAATAGAATGTGTTCTTTGGTGCAAAAATCTAAACTATTATTGTGTTCCAACCAGCAGCAAAATATCATAATAACATTTAGCAGACACTCTTATCCAGAGCGACTTACCGTAGTGCGTGAATACATACAGTACTTTTTTCCATACTGGTCCCCCGTGGGAATCGAAACCAAAGCCCTGGCATTGCAAGCACCATGCTCTTCCAACTGAGCCATGACGTTCAGAAACCTTGATGTAACTGCTTAAAGAGATTGAATGGGATCTTCAGCGCTTACAAATTCGTAACATACCAATTGCACAACAACATTTTTTACAGAAGGTAACATATCATACAAAATGAAGGACGTTGTACACAATTGTGCAACATTTTTGCTGACCCGTTTTTGCTCACGAGCGCTACTTTCATAACTACTGGTTGAAATTATACAAAAGCTCTGTAGCATCACCTTAAACAGACCCTGGAAACAAATCTTCCTTAATGCATTGTATTTTCCGTTTTTTCTGTCCTGAAGCAAAAAAATGTGATGAGTGGCAAAGGATGGTATGACATACTATTGCTATGCATGTGGTATACAGTACAAGTGCATTTTTAGTACAGGTGTCAATGAAAACAGAGAATGTCTTCTGACCAGTGTAACTCAGTTAAAGATAGATACAAATAAATACTGTGGAAGGTATCTGGGACAAAATAAAACAGGAGTTAGACTTAACCCTATTTACCTATCTACCTCTGTGTCAGTCTGACTCTCCCCTGCTATCCTTCAGTCCACAAATAAAGGAATAAACACCATTTACGGCTTATCGAACCAAAGGCATCCATTTGTGTACCCTAACTTAATTTCTGTTGGTATGAAACCTGTGCTGGCCACACCATACATGACAACAGTAGAAGATGTGTATCCCCTCGAGACTGCAGACCCCTCTTTGTTCATGGGGCAGGTGCCATATGGACAGGAACACGTTCAGCTCTGTTGCCTCAATAAATTGTTGTTGACACTGCCCTCTAGAGATGTGTGATAGTGCATTAGTACTGCAGACCTTATCCCAGACAGCAGCCTCTTCTGCACTGAGGCCAGTTTCTCTACAGCAGTGCAATTAAATGCTCCAGGGAATAAGACTGTCTTTAGCCATTTATGACAACTTTTTCCTTCTATTTTTCTTTTTTTATGTATTCTCTCTCCTTGTTTTATAGGCAAGGTCATTCAAAATGCAAACATCTTTATACAATCCACTGACCAAAGAGAATCAAATATGCCACCATTTGCTCCAAATCCATTGTTGTAAGCTACTGCTATTTATCTAAAAATCAGAGTGCATACTGTATACTCAATAATATTGGGGATTACAACCTGGTCTGTGGGTGGAAGTGAACATAGGATAGGATAAACCCTACAAACATTTTGCATTATGTGAACCTTGAAGCAACTTCAGGTGTCTGTTTGTGTACAGTGAGAACATACAATTTCATCTAGATTTGTTCCAGTAGCAACGCTGTCTCTGAGTTCAAAATCTAACTCTGCTGATTTGATGACATTTTGTGAGCATCTGCAGTGAGTGCATAGAGGATAACATATGCATATGCCTTATTCAATCTATTGTGGATGATTTTCAAGAATTGGCCAAATGCAGAGTTTACAAATAAAGTATGTGTGGACACTAAATTCACAATAACATCCATACCTCATTTGTATTTGATCATGGGACATACTCATGATAAAGAGTAAAGGAGGGGAGAGAACCTGACATAATCCTACACTTGCATTAGGAGCTTTGCGCAGGCTACTAAAATGCAAATATTGGGGCAAAAGGTTTTCTGTTTTTTTAATAGGGGCAAGGAGCACTTCGGGATTATTTCATAGTTTTTCATGGTGATGGTGCTATAGTATAGCGCCAGCTAAAGATGCTGAAACTATCCCATTTCATTGCGTTAATGTACAGTAGAATAAGGCGTTGCAGTATAGAGGATGTTATAATGATCTTTAAAAACCTTTCCACTAAAGAAAAACAAAATCCTGCAGAAATAAATCGGTTTAGTGGACAGAATTAGAGGGGGAAGGGTTTAGAGCCAGGGTAGGATTAAGGAAAATTGTGTGAAATAAAGAGCGAGTGATCAGGAGTGACTGTGTGCTTGCGTGTGTGCTGGAGGGCGGGAGGATAGAGCGCGCGGGCGAGAGAGAAGAGCATTGACTGAGAAGCATAGATTTTCATCCAACCTATATCATTTTTTTCTAATCATCGACTGCACTGCTTAACGTTGATTGTCTAGCAGGAAAATATTTTTCTACGCAGTTGAGGAACCGTTTCATTTGACGATTATTGGTCCTCTTTGCTGTAATTTAAGTGTACTTGGAACGAATTTATCATATTTCTATTTATACTTGAACTGCATCATGAACAGTTTGTGGGCACCTCTCGATCTCACACCTTTGGAATGGTGGGGATTACGCAGCCGACAAATGGGGAGCATGTAAACGCAAATGGAGTTTGGGATTTATTGCAAAATAAGGGAAAGATGACTGTCTTCTCTTTGTGTCTCCTCTTGTTCGCAGATCTGCTGGATTTAGCCGTTGGTAAGTCATCATTTATGCATAAAAGACAGTATGTGAGAGTTGAATAAAAAAAGCCTCTCACATTTTAAGAATTCGTGAGGTCATAATTTCAGAGACGCTGTGGAAGGCAGATGGCGGAGTCCACGTACATTTGAAACAGTTTAAATGTTGGCCGCTCATATTATGAACCATAGCATTCAATATGCATGCACATAGAATTGCCTCAACTTTTCCCCGTTCCGATAAAGTGAATGGTTTCCTTGAAGACCCTAAAATGGTATTCCTCCGCAGCTTCAGTTTTGACTGCTGGCATCCTCAGATATGGTATCGTTGGGTACTAGGGTTTGGTAAAGGAAAGCATAGATGGAGGAAGTGTGCATCACACATCATGGTATTTCTTGCAAATGGTCCATAAACTTTACAGTGTGAAATCAAGTAATTATCTTCTTCTTGTTATTTTATTATGATTGTTATCATTACTACTTCTGATCGCTAACAGATTAGCTGCCTGTGAATTATGGCATTCAGCTATAGGCTACCGTTAAATTTCAGGCTCCTGGGCGACTCACATTGAATGCAGCCTTAGCTCAAGTGTTCTCCATAGCCCATGAATACAGCCAGGACCAGACTTCTAATAATAACAAAATAACAGTGAATGAAGACAATTGGTACATTTACTTATCTCCCACGTATAATAGTTATAATGGGGAGTAGGAAACGGATGAAAAACTGCCTGGATACTGGAACTTTCTCATAAGATCAAGGCATTGTGTACTGCTGCATATTTTTTTATAAACAGTTGAAGGCTATTCCATGGGCTCCTGTTGTCTTGCATTAGGCTTACATTTAAGATGTAGATCAATAACTTTTATTTAGCCAAACTAGGCTACAGCACAGTCACTGTTAGAGTAGATTTCGTTTATTTGTCTGACACTCAAAGATCTGGCCAGATTCTACAGCATTGAAGCACACATTTTTCCGTAAAGCTGCAATATGTAACTTTTTAGGCCACCTGACAAAATTCACATAGAAATGTGATTTATATATACACTACCGTTCAAAAGTTTGATGTCACTTAGAAATTGACTTGTTTTTGAAAGAAAAGAATTTCTTTGTCCATTAAAATAACATCAAATTGATCAGAAATACAGTGTAGACATTGTTCATGTTGTAAATGACTATTGTAGCTGGAAACGGCAGATTTTTAATGGAATATCTACATAGGCGTACAGAGGCCCATTATCAGCAACCATCACTCCTGTGTTCCAATGGCACGTTGTGTTAGCTAAAACAAGTTTATAATTTTAAAAGGCTAATTGATCATTAGAAAACCCTTTTGCAATTATGTTAGCACAGCTGAAAACTGTTGTTCTGATTAAAGAAGCAAGAAAACTGGTCTTTTTTAAACTAGTTGAGTATCTCGAGCGTCAGCATTTGTGGGTTTGATTACAGGCTCAAAATGGCCAGAAACAAATAACTTTTTTCTGAAACTCGTCAGTCTATTCTTGTTCTGAGAAATGAAGGCTATTCCATGCGAGAAATTGCCAAGAAACTGAAGATCTCGTACAACACTGTGTACTACTTCCTTCACAGAACAGCACAAACTGGCTCTAACCAGAACAGAAAGAGGAGTGGGAGGCCCCAGTGCACAACTGAGCAAGAGGACAAGTACATTACAGTGTCTAGTTTGAGAAACAGACGCCTCACAAGTCCTCAACTGGCAGCTTCATTAAATAGTACCTGCAAAACACCAGTCTCAACGTCAACAGTGAAAAGGCAACTCCGGGATGCGAGTTGCAAAGCCAAAAAGCCATATCTCAGACTTGCCAATAAAAATGAAAGATTAAGATGGACAAAAGAACACAGACACTGGACAACTCTGCCTAGAAGGCCAGCATCACGGAGTCGCCTCTTCACAGAACACTATTGGCAATCTCTCAACCAGCTTCACCTGCAATGCTTTTCCAGCTTTCTTGAAGGAGTTCCCACATATTCTGAGCACTTGTTGGCTGCTTTTCCTTCACTCTGTGGTCCAACTCATCCCAAACCATCTCCATTGGGTTTGAGGTTGAGTGATTGTGGAGGCCAGGTCATCTGATGCAGCACTCCATCACTCTCCTTATTGGTCAAATAGCCCTTACACAGCCTGGAGGTGTGCTGGGTCACTGTCTTGTTGAAAAAAATATATATTGTCCCGCTAAGCGCTAACCAGATGGGATGGCACTTCGCTGCAGAATGCTGTGGTAGCCATGCTGCTTAAGTGTGCCTTGAATACTAAATAAATCACAGACAGTGTCACCAGCAAAGCACCCCCACACCATCACACCTCCTTCTCCATGCTTCACGGTGGGAACCACACATACGGAGATCATCTGTTCACCTACTCTGCGTCTCACAAAGACACGGCGGTTGGAACCAAAAATAAAACATTTGGACTCATCAGACGAAAGTACAGATTTCCACTGGTCTTATGTCCATTGCTAGTGTTTCTTGGCCCACGCAAGTCTCTTCTTCTTATTGGTGTCCTTTAGTAGTGGTTTCTTTGCAGTAATTCGACCATGAAGGCCTGATTCACTCAGTCTCCTCTAAACAGTTGATGTTGAGATGTGTCTGTTACTTGAACTCTGTGAAGCATTTATTTGGGCTGCAATCTGAGGTGCAGTTAACTCCGATGAACTTATCCTCTGCAGCAGAGATAACTTTGGGTCTTCCTTTCCTGTGGCGGTCCTCGTGAGAGCCAGTTTCATCATAACGCTTGATGGTTTTTGCGACTGCACTTGTAGAAACTTTCAAAGTTGACTGACATTCTTAAAGTAATGATGGACTGTCGTTTCTCTTTGCATGTTTGAGCTGTTCTTGCCATGATATGGTATTTTACCAAATAAGGATATCTCTGTATACCACCCATACCTTGTCACAATACAACTGATTGGCTCAAACGCATTAAGAAGGAATGAAATTCCACAAATTCACTTTTAACAAGGCACTCCTTTTAATTGAAATGCATTCCAGGTGACTACCTCATGAAGCTGGTTGAGATAATGCCAAGAGTGTGCAAAACTGACAACCTGGCAAAGGGTGGCTACTTTTAAGAATCTCAAATATATAATATATTTAGATTTGTTAATCACTTTTTTGGTTACTACATGATTCCATGTGTGCTATTTCATGGTTTGATGTCTTCACTATTATTCTACAATATAGAAAATAGTGCAAATAAAGAAAAACCTTGGAATGGGTAGGTGTGTTCAAACTTTTGACTGGTACTGTATATTTATGATTCTCATTGATAGCAAGTCTAAGTGGTAGATCTGTTCTTTGTGTGCTATTTCTATGTTTCATTCTTAAATTTAGTTTCTGCTCTTTTACCCTTCGGTTTTGTACACCAGCTTCAAACAGCTGAAAATACAATATTTTGGGTTATGAAAAATATATATTTCACAGCAATTTAGATGGTACAATGATTCTCTACACTATACTTGCTTGTTTTAATCACATAAACTGAAATAAGTCTAACTATTAGAATTTTAGCAAACAGGAAATGGCGGAGCGATTTATGCATAGTGCATCTTTAATACCTAGATGCAATCTATAGGCTGCCTTTTTACTGTCCTATTCCATTCATAAAAGGTTTGAACACATAAGAAATTTGAAATATAGTGATTGAGCAGTCTAATCAATTGGTCACTGAAAGCAAAGGATGGAGGGAAAATACTATAAGTCATTAGTTTTCATTTGAAGGAAAGGTAATTGAGGTGAAGTGAAAAATGTGGGCAGAGTGAATTGATTCTGGTGGGTGGAGTGAAGCGAAAAGATTAAGGAAAGGGAATGCAAATCATCAATGATGCTGCTGCACCTTTAACCAATTGAGGGAGTGAAAGCTTTGACACTTTCCTATTCAACCAAGCATGACACTGATTTTGAAGTCGCAGGCAGGGCTACCTCATCACGACAACATGAGCCTGGCTCATGTCCTCTACATATACCCCCTATGACCTCCTACCCCATGAAAGACCGTCACACAGTTGGGCGCCATTGTCACCGGCGGGATCGGAACCCTATTCTGCCACATGAGAAAACAATGTCATGACCATTAGACCAAGAAGCAACTCCCTCAAGGGCTGAGGGTGATACTAATTTTGAAGTTGCAGGCAGGGCAACCTCATCACGATTTCATTAGCCAGACTCATATCTGCTACAAAATGTCAGGGGACAACTCTGTTTCTAGCGAAAGCGTAGTTAGGAATGTCGGGCTACTTGCCACTAGATTCATGCTGCTCTGAAAATGCAGTGCATTAACTCCATATGCCTACATTGGCCCACTGCATTCTAAGCAGCATCAACTCTTCACTTCCCACTCCACTCAAGTCAGTGAGCCCTCCATTGACGTTTCACTGACGTTTTCCCAAGGGAGCCCTTCTTGTTCGAGGGTGAGAGAACGAGGGGAAGGTGTCATAGTAGTTTAGATTAGAACAGCCCTTTAGTCTTCAATGTTTCTTGGCAGCATTGTCCAACTATGGGCATGTGTATTCTCATTTAAACGTTTTGCTCTCTTTTGTTCTCTTTGAGTCAACTCTGCCAGAGCAGCTGAATGCCTAGTGGTTGTTTATATGTCTAGCTGGGCACTCTTTATAAGTACCCCCCATATGGAGAGATGTGTTTATTCATCTATATGGATGTGCGCATTGTGGCAGCACAATGTCGTCCCTTATTGCTGAATCTCAAATACTTGTATTTAATGACTCTCCCTGTCATGTTTTGAGTCTGTGGATAACGCACAAGCCTAAGGATATTTTTCATTGATTTATAACCTGCTGTAATGTATTCCATGTCAATTATTCAGGTCATAGAGCAGAGTTTAACTTTCTACAATGAACTACAGTAGCTAGCCATAATCCTATTTCCCCACATCGCCCTCTCCTCCACAGGGTCAGGGTCTAAATGCAAACATAATAACAAATACATTAGAAACACAATATCAATGCAGAGGACACATTTTGTCAGCATACATTTTACATGAGTGATGCGTTTTTTCATGCTTTACAATTTCCTCTAAATTGTTTGTAAATACCACTAGATAGATTTATGAATTTGATAGATTCATTAGATATTGTATTGTAATATAACATCCTTATTACATGGATACATGGTCTTGGTAAACCATTATGAAAAGGAAATTAAGTTGAAATCTCAACTCTAAACAGCTGGAAATGGGTTCAAAGGGTCATGTGGGGAGAACAAAGTCCTGTGTTTTGATTTGAATCAGGAAAAAGGATGTGGTCTCATGATGTGCTGCTGGTGTCGTCTGATAGGAACATCTCTCCATTACAGGAATAAGGAGAGTAATAATCGCTGTTCAGGCACACCAGGGTCAGAGGGCACAGGGATACTGAACATCATGTGTTATTCCAAGTCCACAGACACAAATACCGTGTGGTGGTTAAGCACTGTAGTTGAATTTCTGCTCTGTTATATGCCAATGTACTGATTCAGTTTTATCAACCCACATCTCATGATCGGATAATTAAATATTTGATATTGTAGTTTTAAATACAGCGTTCTTTTTTGGTTTTGGCTTTTACTTTGATGGCTTGCTTCGCTCCATGGCAGGCTGTCCAACAGGCAGTGGATCATAACAGTGGGGGGAGATTTAGTGGGGAGTTAAAAAGTTGTGTGTTGGAGTTGATCTGAGGCTTTCCTGTTCACTGTCCTCGTCTGCTAGTGACAGCTGGGCTTGACTCACAGGAAGTAAGAATAGATATTGGCAGGAAAGTGGGCTGTGGTGGCTCCTCCATCAACCAATCACCAGGCTTTATTTCAGCAGTTATATAAAATGATTATGAACAAATCTAAAGCCTACCCTCTGTGTTTTTTAATTTGCATTTTATTTCGCTATTGTATGGTCAGCGCAGCTACCTTATTCATTTGATATGTGTCTTTTTTACATGCAGGGTCATCAACCATGCATTGTGTTTCCGGAAACATGTTTGGGATTAGAGCGGGCATCTGTTACGAACAATATCCTGAACAATGTTTTAGTAGAGATGTTTTTGTTCCGTCTAGAGTATAGAACAATAATTGCCTGTTGAATTGCCAGTGACTATTGTCCACAGAAAGTACATTTTGAACTATTTTAACCTTGCAATTTGGACCTGCTGAAGCCTTGTGACGCCTTAATGTCAAAAGAGGGCTATACAAATCCACAAAGAACACTGTGACTCAGAAGAGAGAACGAAGAGGAGAGAGGAGGTGGGGCTTGAGCCTTCTTCCTAATTAACTGTAATGTGTTGTTTAGATTCCACCAATACACAATGCTCCAAACTGCTGCTCAATTATGCTGCTCAGCTGTCATATAAAAACACTTGTATAAACCGGTGTGTACTCATCTGGTTTACTCATTTTCCTATCATCAAATAGACCCTACAGAGTTTGTCTTACATTGCCACACTCAATAATGTATGACAGTATTTTTGTTTACTGTCTTCTTCAAATAGTGGTATAGTTTGGGAGGAATGGCCTCACTTTAGTTTTTAGTTCCTAATCACCAATTTTTTAAAGATTCAAGCCATGATACGGCAACATATGAATCTGTTTTATATTTTATGTTGCAGATAAAGTTTTGAATGACACAATTTCATGTGTACAACATGTAAAGACCTGCAAAACCATATTGAGAACTTTTCCATTTCCAAAAGGACATATTTGGGTGTTTTTTGAGCCTTTGTTCATATTTTTAAAAGCCCCCATACTGCACAACAAGGATGAGGAAATCCATCTCTGGTTGGGGTTGGGGTAAGTTTCTCAAAAAGATGTAAAATTGCAAACGAAGTGTCTGGACCCTTCTTTAAAATAACGTTTACATCAAATATAGAGATTTGGTTGTAAAAAAAAAAAAGCTTAATTAACCTTTAACATATTTTATTAACAGGTAATCCACATAAATGGGTTCCGCATCCAAGATGACTTGTTGTCAAGTTGTCTTAGGTCCTAGGGAACACCAGAGGGCTTACATCTCCCACAATGTGAATAATGCAACAGAATCTGTAGCCATTATGCCAAATTGATCTTCCCTCGCTGCCATAATACCCATCTCTTGTGTAGGGTAGTAGGAAGAAATAAAAGAGAAAGTCCTGGCAGATGAACTATGGATGCAATGCAGTCTGCCATCCCAGTCAATTGCCTTAGATATGATAAAAACTACGATTCGTGGAGATAAGTAAATGCCAGGGGCAAGAGAGTTCAAAAAGCACTGTAACTTCCCCCTCTACCCTGAAGTCCTGCACTGATTTGAATTGAATTGATTTGATTTTGGACTGTGTTGAAAAGAGCTAGCTTGCTGCTCTGTTTGTTTGGCTTGTGTGAGATTGTGTGAGACTCCTCTAGAATCTGTTGGTGCAGAGATAGGCAAACAAAGGTTCAGGGGGTTCCAACAGTTAAGCATAATATTTCAAATCAAATCAAATGTTATTTGTCACATGAGCCGAATACAACCTTACCGTGAGATTTTTACTTTCAAGAAAATATTTACTAAATAAACTAAAGTAAAAAATTAAATAAAAAGTAACCCCAAAAAATTACATAACAATATTTGTTGTGGCTTCTTTCCATGATCTCTATAGAGCACATGGTGGAATTTAGAGGTAGGTTCCCTCCCTTGATAGAAAAATTGCAAAAATCCTGAAATCTTTGGCAATATACAATAAGCGTCACCCATTATAACTTGGTATGTGTGAGTCGTTTGTACATGAAAGCTTTGTGCCTTGCTCAAAGTAGCATAATACCACTGGCGATTTTAGCATGTAAATCTTGGTTGGGCAAACGAAAAATATGTTTTTAGATGCATACCAGCAAAGTCACTACACAACACAACACTAAACAATACCTTAATTGCACTCTAACGGTGACAAACGGTGCCCACAAACTGTTAGGGCCTACATAAAGCTGTCCCAACAGCAGAGCTTTCTTTTCAGCACCATGGAGTGAATCCTTACCACTGCTACACCTGTCTATCAACGAAGCCTTGTCTGGCAGCGAAACAGTTCATTCAGTCTCATTTACTGCCTTTTTAAAAAACATAGATTATATGGCTGACTTGCAAATGTGGTTTCTACTGACAATTGAGATTTACAAACAATGTCATAAAGGAACGATGACCGGATAAGAGGCAATCCATAATTTCGATTAAGACATTAATGAGCGAGCTAAGACAGATGTAGTCAATATAACAATTTGTTCAGCACTTTTGAAGGAAAAAGGAAACCGCACACTGCTCTTGATAGTATCACGGATATTTAATAAGCCTCATGGCCTTTGTTAGAGCTTTTGTGAATTTTTAAAAATTAGCACCCTTATGTAGACCTAGCCCCACCCACATCCATTCCACGCATCGAAAGGGATTGGAGGCAAAGGAAAAACAAATAAGTGCTACCAAATATAACAATATGCATTTCATAAATATTACAAAAGTGTGTAAATAAGACGTATTAAACACGTCTGTAAAACCACAATGAGGACATAGCAAGTTTTCATTATTCATTGGGTACATCGTACGAAAAACATCAGAGTAATCTTAAATAGAGACATAATTCATGTTCAAATTCACAACATAACATACATAGGCATTTCATCATTAAGTCCTTTAGGAAATAATGTCTGGAGGGTGAAAATCCCAAAACATTCTCTTTTACTCAGAGTATTATTAATATCACCTCCCCTGTCTGATATCTTAACTTTCTCTATGCCACAAAATCTAAAAGGTAGAAATGTCATGCTTTAGGTCATTAAAATGTACTGCGACTGGATAATCCCTGTTGTTTCTCCTGATTGAACGTTCAGCACTTTTGAAATGTACAGCCACAGAATTCAGAACATGGGTCGTTCTTACAGTATTCTCCCTGTACACCAATTCAGAACCATAGGATAAATAAAGGGGGTATATAAGCAGACAATTAAAGCTCTTACAATATTCAATGACTACATTTCTCTAAAACAGGCTATAGGCTACATGTGCACCACCAAGTCAGAACAGTAGGCTATGTTATGAGAGGGAAATGGACCAAATTATTAGGGTAAGGCACATGGGCTACTAACAGCTTACTACACAACATACACTGATTATAACCTTTTTAGCTACAGTATACATATCTCCCTGGCATATAACATAATTTATGCAGCAGCATACAATCCATTTTTGGACAGTTGTGCTGTGCTCACTTGAACAGGAAGGTGGTGCCGCGGTCCTTCTTGTGGGCACATTTTGTCATCAAACTTTGCCATCAAAGTCTGGCATTCTCTGGATTTATGGTGCTTTCAAGACAACTGAGAACTCGAGAAAAAAGGGTGAATCATGACGTCAGTTAGCTTCCAGTCGGAGCCCTAGAAAGAGGACCGAGTTCCCGAATTGTAATTCCAAGTTGGGTGACTTTTCAAAACATATTTTCCCAGTCAAAGCTAGTTTTTTTCCCCAAGTTCCCTGTTGTCTTGAACTCACTGAAGTCTGAGATTTCCCAGTTAGGATTTTCAAGTTGTTTTGAATGTGGCAGAAGTCATGCTGACTTGACAGCATGGCCAATGTATTCAACATTTTCTGGGCCATGGTGTTGCTTGTGAATATTATCCTTTTAAGCTTGGAAAAGAGACTCTTAAACCCAGACTTGGACCACACACCCTCTCCACCGAATAGCAGGCAGGGGAAACAAAATAGGAATTGCATTTGCAACACTTGCAGTTAGCCACTGATTCCTTCCAAACCACTCATTGCTGAATTTGCGATTTCCAACTTTTTGTGTAATGTTTATGTCCAATGGCTGATGAGCACCAATACGATTTATCTATCATTTCTCTTCATATGACAAGGATTGAAAAGGATTTGCCAGTAGATTGTCGACTTGATTCATGATGATAACTGCTTGTCTAGCTTGCTAGCTAAGATTTTGAAAGTATGATGTTGACATGATCAGTCCAATCAAAGCTAATAGATATAACCTGATTTGACTTCATTTTATCTGTGGCCAATGATCTTGAGCCTTCTTGGATGGGCACTTCTAATGTAAATCTATGGCAGCACCCAAGGGGGACTTGAACTTTCAAGCCTTCCCTGTAGATTTTGCGGTGACGTAGTGTCCCCATGAATGTCAGAACACTGAGCCAATCACAGCGTAACTAGAGAAGATCACCAACCGCTACGCTGTGTGCAAAGAGTGTGCAAAGTTGTCATCAAGGCAAAGGGTGGCTACTTTGAAGAATCTAAAATTTAAAATACATTTTGATTTGTTTTACACTTTTTTGGTTACTACATGATTTCATGTGTTATTTCATAGATTTGATGTCTTCCTTATTATTCTACAATGTAGAAAATAGTACAAATAAAGAAAAACCCTTGAATGAGTGGATGTGTCCAAACTTAAGACTGGTACTGTATATATTAGCTAAACAGGTGGGTCTCAAACTAGGTTGGGCTCTGACATCTCTTCATCAGCAATTTTACTGTAGTCTTTCCTCACTGTTTCCTACATCCTAATATGGATTATGTGGTTTTGCTTATCATGTTCAAACATGGCTGCTGAGTAATAACAATTTCTGTGCCACTGTGTGCCCACATTAGGCCCCTTATTAGAGGCTTGGTAAAGTGTCTCAGCATACAATAGTGTTCCACTTATATGTGTTCATGGTTCATCACAGTGGGCTTAAGCCTCTAAGAATAGCACTCCTAAGCACTGGCAATTTCTCATCTCTGTCAACACCTTAACTCATTCTTATCCTTTTCACTTCTGTCTGCCATTCATACAATGACATTCCTAAAGAGAGGCAGAACATCTGCCTGCCAGGCAGCGCCAGATTTATTCAACGTCACCATGACCTCAGCTTTAAACCATAGGCTTCTGCTTGTCCTTGATGCGTGCTATATCAAGGTTAGAAATGCGCATAATAAAGTATCAACACGGATTCCATTAGCATTTATAAAGTATGTCAAATTTGAGATGATAATACGAAAGATATGTCTTCACGCTGCGGTGCCTGTTCTAAAAAATGAAATATGTAAGGAAGGACAGGCACATTTACTGGCAAAAATATTCATTTACTGGCAAAAATATTCTTCAAAGATCATCCTCAATGATTTGGTCTCTGTCTAAACAAGGATTTGGTCTCTTTGGTCTCTGTCTTGCTTGGAGTAATGAGCGTGCACATTTAAATGTCTGAACTGTACTGCTGGTGCTATCAGCCATCGCAGGCCCAAGCCCTGCCGTGCAATGAACCCAGCAGAACCCTATAAATGTGTGTGCCAGTGTATGCAGGTGCTTTATCTTTCTTCCTCTGCCTTCATCTGACAGTGATACCTGCCAGCACTGACAGTGATACCTGCCATTTCCACCCTATATCATCTGCTAGGACCCCTCCTCCATCCTTGAGGGTCTGTTTCCTTAAGGCCTCCTTAGCTACATACATGTAGGCATGTATCCTTTATCTGCATTTCCATCAACATAGCATTGTTGTCTGCAGATTCTACCTGCAAATAATTTTTGATTTGACATGATGTTTGCATAGTGAGGGACTCCATTTACTTGCATCTTCAGTTACAGTATCTAAACGAATATTCCCTACAGTGAATGCACCATCTCTGGGTTTCATGAAAGTCCAGCTGTCAGATTAGGTGAGGAAAAAAAGAGGAGAAGCATCCTAATCTGCATTTTGGCGTCAGTCTGGATAGGCCGGAGCTGCGCAGGCGGGCGGGGATGAGGGGGGATTGTGTGGGCTGTGCATTTTATGACAAGAGATTATGTCCCATTATTCATGGCAACTTCTTCCCTCTGAACCATAGACAAGGCTTTCTTTCCTGGGGATTGCATTCCTGAGGTGTAACTGTCGAGCGGGAGACAACCAAAAATCATAGACGTAATTTAGCCAAATCCTCAGCCACTGGAGGTCTTAGCCAGGGTATTTGGGAAGAGTTTCATTCATCAATTTCATTGCCCCTATATAAGCACTACAGTACATAATCAACACATAACATCTGTAATTTAGTACAACATTCACCCAGCTCGCTAAAACCTTTGATCCATCGCAGGACTTGTCACACAAGTTCACTGGGTTAATTTCCCATGTGCCCCCCCAAAAAATAGCTCGTAGTGGCACTCGGTTAACAAACAGCTGCCACGTGTTGGATAATGATAATGTGCGTACTTTCAAAGCTGTCTTCAGCTTCTACTGATGTGTCACTACTTTTATAGGACCAGCAATAGTTGTGGAAGTAGATCTAGCGTGGAACACTTTGCCACCTACTGTAAATAATGATGGGGAGAGGGGTTATCGTTGTATCACAATATGCAGGGCCACAGCAAAGTACAGAATGTATTGTTCATTCACGAGCATGATACGCATTTATATAAGAAGTTGAATGCAATCCTTATTTTGTGGATCATTAGCAGTGTTATAACATACTTTGCAATTACAATGACGGCTGGGGTAGGCCGTCATTGTAAATAAGAATGTGTCCTTAACTAACTTGCCTAGTTTAATAAAGGTTAAATAAAAAAATAAAAAATAAAAATAAAAAGATTAAAAACATTCGGGCCTCCCGGGTGGCGCAGTGGTCTAGGGCACTGCATCGCAGTGCTAGCTGCGCCACCAGAGTCTCTGGGTTCGCGCCCAGGCTCTGTCGCAGCCGGCCGCGACCGGGAGGTCCGTGGGGCGTCGCACAATTGGGCTAGCGTCGTCCGGGTTAGGGAGGGTTTGGCCGGTAGGGATATCCTTGTCTCATCGCGCTCCAGCGACTCCTGTGGCGGGCCGGGCGCAGTACGCGCTAACCAAGGGGGCCAGGTGCACAGTGTTTCCTCCGACACATTGGTGCGGCTGGTTTCTGGTTTGGAGGTGCGCTGTGTTAAGAAGCAGTGCGGCTTGGTTGGGTTGTGCTTCGGAGGACGCGTGGCTTTCGACCTTCGTCTCTCCCGAGCCCGTACGGGAGTTGTAGCGATGAGACAAGATAGTAATTACTAGCGATTGGATACCACGAAAAATTGGGGAGAAAAGGGGATAAAATTTAAAAAAATTAATTAAATTAAAAATTAAAAAATAAACATTCAACACCAGTAAGATATCTACTAGTCTGCATGGCATTTGTAGGAAACATCATTACGTTTTTGAAGTAAATCGATGCAGGTTTATGTGAATATTTGACAGCATTGCAAACACTGACCCCCAAAAAATCTGAATTAAAAGATCATCTTCAAATTCCATACCCAGCAACTCAAAAAACTGTCTCTGGGTTAGAGCATCAAATGAATTTATAGAAAGTTTGTACCAAAAAATAAATGGAGTCGCATAAATTCACTGCTGGAGATTAACATAAGAGTAAAGAAAAAGCGATTGGGTAGCGAAATAAAAGTTTGCCCTCTTAGATATAAATAGATCAATTTAGATGAAATGTCATGTAAGTTGTGTGGCTGAGGTCTTTAAACTTCTTATGGATAAAATCCCGTCAGCGGGATCGATTTGACAACATCCGGTGAAATTGCAGAGCGCGAAATTCAAAACAAATTATTTGAAATATTTTACTTTCATACATTCACAAGTGCAATAAACCAAATAAAGTTTAACTTGTTGTTAATCTAGCCACCGTGTCAGATTTCAAAAAGGCTTTACGGCGAAAGCAAACCATGCGATTATCTGAGGACAGCACCCCATCAAACAAACACATGACAATCATATTTCAACCCGCCAGGCGCGACACAAAACTCAGAAATAACGATAGAGTTCATGCCTTACCTTTGAAGAGTTTCTTCTGTTGGCACTCCAATATGTCCCTTAAACATCACAAATGGTCCTTTTGTTCGATTAATTCTCCGTCGTTATATCCCCAAAATGTCAATTTATTTGGCGCGTTTGATTCAGAAAAACACCGGTTCCAACTCGCCCTGCATGACTACAAAATATCTAATAAGTTACCTGTAAACTTTGTCCAAACATTTTAAACAACTTTCCTAATCCAACTATAAGTATTTTAAAATGTAAATAATCAATAAAATTTAAGACGGGATAAAATGCGTTCAATAGCGGATAAAATTAAAGTGGAGCGAGCTTCAGGTCACGCGCCCCAAACAAAAGAGTACACTTGGCTATACACCCAGAAAGGAAATGGCTACTTCTTCATTTCTCTAAAGAAAAACATCAACCAATTTATAAAGAGTGTTGACATCTAGTGGAAGCTATAGGAACTACATGCATATTTCTATTAAAACAGGCTTGCCATAGGAAACCAATGGAAAACAGATTGACCTCAATAAAAATAATCCCTGGATGGATTGTGCTCGGGTTTTTGCTTGCCAAATAAGTTCTGTTATACTCACAGACATTATTCAAACAGTTTTAGAAACTTCAGAGTGTTTTCTATCCAAATCTACTAATAATATGCATATCCTAGCTTCTGGGCCTGAGTAGCAGGCAGTTTACTTTGGGCATGCTTTTCATCCGGACGTGAAAATACCACCCCCTATCCCAGAGAGGTAAATAGCACTGTGTGTTTTTTGAGGGGGAAACAGTGGTAGTAATCCGCTCCTCCTCTCAGTTGGTTTACAGTAATTTCCTCAGTTAGACTGACCTATGTTTTCAGATATGCAGATTACCCATGTGACTTCTTGGCTCTATTCTAGGAGACTGGCACATGAGGGAAGGCTCACAGTCCTGGTCACAGCTGACTGAACATCACATTCTGCAGGGTTCTGAGACCTTGATCATGTAGCAGCAGCATGCTGGAATGTGAAATGCCAGTTATAGAATGCGTTGGGATTGTAGATAACCGTATCAGCCGTCTTGTTTTCTATATTATCCATTCCCCCAGACCACGCTCATGAATATGCATCCACACGTTTCATAGTAATATGAATAAATAATGTATCATATTGTATATGTTTGTAGCTTTGATCATATTTTGGGTAATGTTGGTGACGTCAGTTGTTAGACATCTGATGCTACAATAACAACAAGACCACTGTGATAAAGTATAATGTAATTAGAAATAACCTAGTTTATTATTTTGATTCCATTCTATAAAAAAGGATGGGCAGCCCTGCACACAGGAGCATCCAAGCATGATTAATTTCCTGTTAGGCTCACCCTGAGTCCTTTTTCTGGATGGAAGAAAGGACCAAAGGTCAGTGCCCCAGATTCCTAGTGTGGCACAGCAGATATTCTCTACGCAATATTAGAGTATTAACACCCAGTTTCAAACATCTGCCTGAATGTTTGTAAATGCTGCAGAGGCTAAATGTCAAAATAGCCAGGAAGCTTTAAAATGGCGCCGGAAGTAATGGCAGCAGTTTTACGGGCGCCAAACCAATTGTGCTATTATGTGGGGTTTTTTCACGTTATTTGTAACTTATTTTGTACAGAATGTTTCTGCAACCGTATCTTACGGCAAAAAAGAGCTTCTGGATACCAGGACAGCGATCACTAACCTCTGATTAGGCAAAGATTTTTATTATAACAAGCAAGAAGCACAGGACATTCTCCAAACACCCGACAGGGCCAATATCCCCATTATTTGCAAGAGGAAGAAACGATGGTACAGAGGGCACAGAGCTGGATGCCTCGTGAGGACCCGCAGAAGGCGAGTGGGAAAGCTGTCGTTACCGTCAATATTACTCGCCAACGTGCAATCATTGGACAATAAATTAGACGAGGTACGATCACGAATATCCTACCAACGGGACATCAAAAACTGTAATATCCTATGTTTCACGGAATCGTGGCTGAATGACGACATGGATATTCAGCTAGCGGGATATACGCTGCACCGGCAAGATAGAACAGCTCACTCCGGTAAGACGAGGGGGGCGATCTGTGCATATTTGTAAACAACAGCTGGTGCACGAAATCTAAGGAAGTCTAGATTTTGCTCGCCTGAAGTAGAGTATATTGTGATAAATTGCAGGTCACTACTTGCCTAGAGAGTTTTCAGCTATACTTTTCGTGGCTGTTTATTTACCACCACAGACAGATGCTGTCACTAAGACCTTACTCAGTCAGCTGTAATGGGAATAAGCAAACAGGAAACCACTCACCCAGAGGCGGCGCTCATAGTGGCCGGAGACTTTAATGCAGGGAAACTTAAATCAGTTCTACCAAATTTCTATCAACGTGTTAAATGTGCAACTAGAAGGAAACAAATTCTAGATCACCTGTACTCCACACAGAGAGACGCGTACAAAGCTCTCCCTCGCCCTCCATTTGGTAAATCCGACCACAACTCTATCATCCTGATTCCTGCTTACAAGCAAAATTAAAGCAGGACGCACCAGTGACTCAGTCTATAACAAAGTGGTCAGATGAAGCAGATGCTAAACTACAGGACTGTTTTGCTATCACAGACTAGAACATGTTCCGGGATTCTTCCAATGGCATTGAGGAGTACACCACATCAGTCACTGGCTTTATCATTAAGTGCATCCAGGACGTCGTCCCCACAGTGACAGTACGTACATACCCCAAACCAGAAGCCATGGATTACAGGCAACATTCGCACTGAGCTAAAGGGTAGACCTGCTGCTTTCAAGGTGCGGGACTCTAACCCGGAAGTTTACAAGAAATCCTGCTATGCCCTGCAACGAACCATCAAACAGGCAAAGCGTCAATACAGGGCTAAGATTGAATCATACTACACCGGCTCCGACGCTCTTCTTATGTGGCAGGGCTTGCAAACTATTACAGACTACAAAGGGAAGCACAGCCGCGAGCTGCCCAGTGACACGAGCCTACCAGACGAGCTAAATCACTTCTACGTTTGCTTCGAGGCAAGCAACACTGAGGCATGCATGAGAGCATCAGCTGGACGACTGTGTGACCATACTCTCCGTAGCCGATGTGACTAAGACCTTTAAACAGGTCAACATACACAAGGCTGCGGGGCCAGACGGATTACCAGGACGTGTGCTCCGGGCATGTGCTGATCAACTGGCAGGTGTCTTCACTGACATTTTCAACATGTCCCTGATTGAGTCTGTAATACCAACATGTTTCAAGCAGACCACCAGTGTCCCTGTGCCCAAGAACACGAAGGCAACCTGCCTAAATGACTACAGACCCGTAGCACTCACGTCCGTAGCCATGAAGTGCTTTGAAAGGTTGGCTCACATCAACACCATTATCCCAGAAACCCTAGACCCACTCCAATTTGCATTCCGCTCAAACAGATCCACAGATGATGCAATATATATTGCACTCCATTCTGCCCTTTCCCACCTGGACAAAAGGAACACTTATGTGAGAATGCTATTCGTTGACTACAGCTCAGCGTTCAACACCATAGTACCCTCAAAGCTCATCACTAAGCTAAGGATCCTGGGATTAAACACATCCCCCGGGCAACTGGATCCTGGACTTCCTGACGGGCCGCCCCTAGGTGGCGAGGGTAGGTAGCAACACATCTGCCACGCTGTTCCTCAACACTGGAGCCCCCCAGGGGTGCGTGCTCAGTCCCATCCTTTACTCCCTGTTCAACCACGACTGCATGACCAGGCACGACTCCAACACCATCATTAAGTTTGCAGACGACACAACAGTGGTAGGCCTGATCACCGACAACGACGAGACAGCCTATAGGGAGGAGGTCAGAGACCTGGCCGGGTGGTGCCAGAATAACAACCTATCCCTCAACGTAACCAAGACTAAGGAGATGATTGTGGACTACAGGAAAAGGAGGACCGAGAACTCACCCATTCTCATCGACGGGGTTGTAGTGGAGCAGGTTGAGAGCTTCAAGTTCCTTGGTGTCCACATCACCAACAAACTAGAATGGTCCAAACACACCAAGACAGTCGTGAAGAGGGTACGACAAAGCCTATTCCCCCTCAGGAAACTAAAAAGATTTGGCACGGGTCCTGAGATCCTCAAAAGGTTCTACAGCTGCAACATCGAGAGCATCCTGACTGGTTGCATCACTGCCTGGTACGGAAATTGCTCGGCCTCTGACCACAAGGCACTACAGAGGGTAGTGCGCACGACCCAGTACATCACTGGGGCTAAGCTGCCTGCCATCCAAGACCTCTACACCAGGCAGTATCAGAGGAAGGCCCTAAAATTGTCAAAGACCCCAGACACCCCAGTCATAGACTGTTCTCTCTACTACCACATGGCAAGCGGTACCGGAGTGCCAAGTCTAGGACAAAAAGGCTTCTCAACAGTTTTTAACCCCAAGCCATAAGACTCCTGAACAGGTAATCAAATGGCTACCCGGACTATTTGCATTGTACCCCCTCCCAATCCCTCTTTTACGCTGCTGCTACTCTCTGTTTATCATATATGCATAGTCACTTTACTATACATTCATGTACATATGTACATACTACCTCAATATGGCCGACCAACCAGTGCTCCCGCACATTGGCTAACCGGGCTATCTGCATTGTGTCCCACCACCCACCACCTGCCAAACCTTCTTTAAGCTACTGCTACTCTCTGTTCATCATATATTCATAGTCACTTTAACCATATCTTCATGTACATACTACCTTAATCAGCCTGATTAACCGGTGTTTGTATGTAGCCTCGCTACTTTTACAGCCTCGCTACTGTATATAGCCTAACTACTGTTTTTCACTGTCTTTTTACTGTTGTTTTTATTTCTTTAATTACCTATTGTTCACCTAATACCATTTTTGCACTATTGGTTAGAGCCTGTAAGTAATCATTTCACTGTAAGGTCTACACAAATCAAATCAAATCAAATGTATTTATATAGCCCTTCTTACATCAGCTGATATCTCAAAGTGCTGTACAGAAACCCAGCCTAAAACCCCAAACAGCAAGCAATGCAGGTGTAGAAGCACGGTGGCTAGGAAAAACTCCCTAGAAAGGGCAAAACCTAGGAATAAACCTAGGAACCAGGCTATGAGGGGTGTCCAGTCCTCTTCTGGCTGTGCCGGGTGGAGATTATAACAGAACATGGCCAAGATGTTCAAATGTTCATAAATGACCAGCATGGTCAAATAATAATAATCACAGTAGTTGTCGAGGGTGCAGCAAGTCAGCACCTCAGGAGTAAATGTCAGTTGGCTTTTCATAGCCGATCATTAAGAGTATCTCTACCGCTCCTGCGGTCTCTAGAGAGTTGAAAACAGCAGGTCTGGGACAGGTAGCACGTCCGGTGAACAGGTCAGGGTTCCATAGCCGCAGGCAGAACAGTTGAAACTGGAGCAGCAGCACGACCAGGTGGACTGGGGACAGCAAGGAGTCATCATGCCAGGTAGTCCTGAGGCATGATCCTAGGGCTCAGGTCCTCCGAAAGAAAGAGAGAAAGAAAAAATTAGAGAGAGCATACTTAAATTCACACAGGACACCGGATAAGACAGGAGAAGTACTCCAGATAACTGAACAAACTGACCCTAGCCCCCCGACACATAAACTACTGCAGCATAAATACTGGAGGCTGAGACAGGAGGGGTCAGGAGACACTGTGGCCCCATCCGATGATACCCCCGGACAGGGCCAAACAGGAAGGATATAACCCCACCCACTTTGCCAAAGCACAGACCCCATACCACTAGAGGGATATCTTCAACCACCAACTTACCATCCTGAGACAAGGCCGAGTGTATTCTGCGCACGTGACAAATAAACTTTGATTTGAGTTGAAGCATTACATGTTTCTGAAATCACATATTCACACGCAAACACAGAGTTAGGATTAAGGAATGTATTTCAATTATAACCCCACATACAGAGATCTTTTCAAATTGGATGAAGTCCAAATGACTCCTAGAGGTAAATGGTTTCTGTTAAGATTAACTTTTTATTTGTGAAGATATTTAATAGCTGGTTGAGGGCAGAAATAGAGGTACAGTACAGTGCCTTCAGAAAGTATTCAGTGCCTTCAAGTATTCACCCATTTATTTTTTCCACATTTTGTTGTGTTACAGCCTGAATTCAAAATTGATTAAATATATATTTTTTTATCACCCATCTATGACAAAGTGAAAAGATGTTATAACATGAAATATCTAATTTACATAACTATTCACAACCCTGAATCAATACATATTAGAATCACTTTTGGCAGCGATTACAGCTGTGAGTCTTTCTGGGTAAGTCTCGAAGAGCTTTGCACACCTGGATTGTACAATATTTTCACATTATTCTTTTAAAAAATTATTCAAGCGCTGTCAGGTTCGTTGTTGATCATTACTAGACAGCCATTTTCAAGTCTTGCCATAGATTTAAGTCAAAACTGTAACTCGGCCACTCAAGAACATTCAATATTGTCTTGGTAAACAACTCCAGTGTATATTCATCCTAAAAAACTCCCTAGTCCTTGCCGATGACAAACATGCCAATTACATGATGCAGCCGCCACCATGCTTGAAAATATGAAGAGTGGTACTCAGTGATGTGTTGTGTTGGAATTGCCCCAAACATAACACTTTGTATTCAGGATCATAAAGTTAATTTCTTTGCCACATTTTTCCAGTTTTACTTTAGTGCCTTATTGCAAACAGGATGCATGTTTTGGAATATTTTTATTCTGTACAGTCTTCCTTCCTTTCACTCTGTTATTTAGGTTAGTATTGTGGAGTAACTACAACGTTGTTGATCCATCCTCAGTTGTCTCCTGTCACAGCCATTAAACTCTGTAACTGTTTTAAAGTCACCATTAGTCTCATGGTGAAATCCCTGAGCGGTTTTCTTCCTCTCTGACAACTGAGTTAGGAAGGACGCCTGTATTTTTGTAGTGACTGGGTGTATTGATACACCATCCAAAGTGTAATTAACAACTTCACCATGCTCAAAGGGATTGTCACTGTCTGCTTTTTATATTTTACCCATCTACCAATAGGTGCCCTTCTTTGCGAGTCATTGGAAAGCCTCCCTCGTCTTTATGATTGAATCTGTGTTTGAAATTCACTGCTCGACTCAGGGACCTTAGAAATAATTGTATGTGTGGGGTACAGAGATGAGGTAAAAAATCATGACTTAATGACATAAAAAATCATGTTATACACTATTATTGCACACAGAGTCCATGCAACTTATTATGTGACTTGTTAAGCACATTTTTATTCCTGAACTTTAGGCTTGCCATAACAAAGGGGTCGCAAGACCCACTGATTGATGCTTATTTATAAAACCCTCTTAGGCCTCACTTCCCCCTATCTGAGAAATATACTGCAGCCCTCATCCTCCACATACAACACCCGTTCTGCCAGTCACATTCTGTTAAATATCCCCAAAGCATACACATCCCTGGGTCGCTCATCATTTCAGTTTTCTGCAGCTAGTGACTAGAACGAGCTGCAACAAACACTCAAACTGGACAGTTTTATCCCAATCTCTTCATTCAAAGACTCAATCATGGACACTCTTACTGACAGTTGTGGCTGCTTTGCGTGATGTATTGTTGTCTCTACCTTCTTACCCTTTGTGCTGTTGTCTGTGCCCAATAATGTTTGTACCATGTTTTGTGCTGCTACCATGTTGCTGCCATGTTGTGTTGCTACAGTGTTGTTTTCATGTTGTGTTGCCATGTGTTGCTGCCATGCTATGATGTTGTCTTAGGTCTCTCTTTATGTAGTGTTTTGTTGTCTCTCTTGTCACGATGTGTGTTTTGTCCTATATTTAATTTATTTTTAATCCCAGCCCCAAGTCCCCGCAGGAGGCCTTTTGCCTTTTGGTAGGCCGTCTTTGTAAATAAGAATTTGTTCTTAACTGACTTGCCTAGTTAAATAAATGTTAAATCAAATTTTTTTTATTAAAAGGGGGTGAATACTTATTAACTCAAGACATTTCATTTTTTTCATTTTGTATTCATTTGTAAAAATGTCTAAAAACATAATTCTATTTTGACATTATGGGATATTGTGTTTAGGCCAGTGAGACAAAATCATAATTTAATCCATGTTAAATTTAGGCTGTAACGCAACAAAATGTGGGAAAAAATCAAGGGATGTGATTACTTTCTGAAGGCACTGTAGGCTCGGCCCGAATGTATGTGCTTTCTGTCACCAATGGCCCAAGACAATGCCTAAGGGTCAGTACACCCTTCCCCCCGCCCATCCCCCCCTCCACTGTATGGAATTGTCCTCTCAGGAATGTGGTTTTATCGCTGTTGTACCCAGTCCACTCCCTCCTCAGGTCATCACACATAGATGTATGATATTTTCTAATTTCCTAGGCTTCTAGGCATCTAGCCTAGTATGCATCTCTTAGTTAATTATTTGTCTTGTAATTAAGTTTAGAATTTATATGCCTAGAATTATGCTTTGTTAATTGGTTAGTCTTATTATGGGTCACTATGAGGTATGTATAATATCATATATATGATATACGACCACACTACATAGACATCTGTTATCACTGAGAGCCAGGTTATGAGGACACCTCCCTCGTCATCGTCCCCTCCCAATCTCTCTCTAAACTGTGTGAGGTCCTCGGATGGCCATGTAGGGGCAAGTGTTCGAGGCATGAGAATCTCGCAATACACCTTAAGATGAAATGCAGCATGTCCCAGCCATAAGGTATAATCCAGGCTTTTTAACCATTTCCTGTTATGTTGTAGATTTGATGTTAATCACATTGTCCCAGCTACGCCCAGGATTAATGACAGATAGGCCCTTATATAAATTGTATTATCCTTACCAAAGACAAATACATAATCTAACAGGAAATTGTACTTTACACTAGTGATTTGAATATCGCACATGTCAAGTCATGTAATATTTTTAAATTAACTTGTGATTTCCATGTTATGTTACGTGGCATGCTAGATTAACTGGAGTAAACACATCACACTTTTTTATTTTGATTAATTCCAACATACTCTGAGAAATCCTTGTCAGGATCTTACAATCATGTGTTTTGCACCTGTCTTGTAAAATATGACTTTTTGGCTAAATAAGCTGGATTCATCATTACTTTAAGACATGAATGTCAGTCAATCCGGAAAAGGAAATTCGATCTCCGCATATGTGGTTTCCACCGTGAAACATGGAGGAGGAGGTGGGATGGTGTGGGGTGCTTTGCTGGGGACACTGTCTGTGATTTATTTAGAATTCAATGCACACTTAACCAGCATGGCTAACACAGCATTCTGCAGCGATACGCCATCTCATCTGGTTTGCTCTTAGTGGGACTATCATTTGTTTTTCAACTAGACAATGACCGAAAAACACACTGTGTAAGGGTTATTTGACCAAGAAGGAGAGTGATGGTGCTGCTTCAGATAACCTGACCTTCAATCACCGACCTCAACCCAATTGAGATGGTTTGGGATGAGTTGGACCGCAGAGTGAAGGAAAAGCAGCCAACAAGTGTTCAGCATATGTGGGAACTCCTTCAAGAGCTGTTGGAAAATCATTCCTCATGAAGCTGGTTGAGAGAATGCCAAGAGTATGCAAAGCTGTCATCAAGGCAAAGGGTGGCTACTTTGAAGAATCTGAAATATAAAATATATTTTTATTTGTTTAACATTTTTTTGGTAACTACATGATTCCATATGTGTTATTTCATAGTTTTGATGTCTTCACTATTATTCTACAGTATAGAAAATAGTAAAAATAAAGAAAAACCCTTGAAGGAGTAGGTGTGTCCAAACTTTTGACTGGTACTGTATATATATTGTGTACAACAGCATTGAATAATTGTGAACCTATTTAGTGAATTTTAACAATTGGAGACCATCCTTATAAAAATACAGTATTATATCGACTCCCAACTTTGAATAGTCTCTGTTCAAAGTTGGGAGTCCCTAGTCCCTATTCAAAGTTGAATAGTCCCTAGTCCCTCTTTTTAACTGAAAGTACAACGTTTCTAGTAATTTTTAAAGTTGTCTTTGCCTTCACAATTTAACTATTTAATTCAATTTAGGGACACTGATCTGAAAGCTTGCTGTTTCATAACTTCAGTCAGACTTCTTTACTCTGTTAAACAGCATTTCCATTAGAATAGAAAGCACCGTTTGACTGAGAGGCATTTTGCGTTTTTATTCTCGGTCTTTGAAGATGGAATTTGGAAATCATGTAATAAATCCTACAGCTGAATGAGAGACGAAAGCTTTCCAGTGTCCTTGCTGAGTCTGATGGAATCATTATTCTACTGATGTTAAGAGCTGCACATTAAACACTTTCACACTGCTGGTGGCTGATTGCTGATATCTCTTTTTAGCTCTACCTCACATCTTTTATGTAGTTTAAGAATATTGCATCTCTGATGTAAATGAACATGGCTCATCCCATACTGTCAGCTCAGTCCAAGCTGCATCACAGAGAGAAAGACAATGTCATTTTTTCTAAACAGAATGGCGTCATAGATGATCTTTAGCGTGGATAAGGAGAAGAGGTCGGGGAGATGGGATATGTGTGAAATTGCAAATGGAACACATAAAGGACACTGATTAGATCAAAAACCAAGAGGTTGTCAAGGAAGTGGAGGGCTGATATGTGACAATATGTGGGGCTAATTAAGAAGAGAGCAGCGAGGGCAACCCAGAGAGGCTATGGCTCATTTTCTGCTCCTCCATGTTCTAATAAAGGACTGACAGCTTTTGTGATTTACACAATGGTGGCGGTTCTATCCTTTGACAATAACTTTTTTCTTCTGCTTTTGTCGTTTTTTATATTACAGAGATACACATTTTTGGACATTTATGGGAAATATGAATGAATTCCCACTTCTTTTATGTAATAAGTTATATAATTTATTGTGACATTCATATAGCATATTTAAAATTAGATTGTAGAAGTCGTGATAGTTGAAGTACTCAAATCAATCTCACAACCAGCAATCCAGGATTGCATTGTTATTAGTTTTTTTCCATTTTCTAGACTAGCAAAACAAATGATATGGAAAGCAATGTGATAGGTGGCTGTGCCAATCGGTACTGAATATTGACATGTTTCTCTGAGTAAGTTTACTCTGATTAATAACTTTCAGCATGCAGTCAATAATTAGTCAGTGACACGATACTGTTCCCTTAAATTTCAGCTTTACTAAGAAATAAAGAAAAAGGACTAATGATGATGTCTAATGGTGTTAAGGAAAGAGGGTGAGGGAAGTGGGTGTTTTGGTCATACATTGGATGACATGTTAGTTTCTCAATGTATACAGTACATTACCTTACATTACTTAAAATAGCTCCTATGGTATGTAACACTGCTACTGTAGCTGTATTTCTTTTTCTAAATAAGATATGCATGAACATGAGGTGTATACATTCAGTTTATTAGGTACACCACCCCACTCATGAAAATGGTTCGTTTTTACAGACAGTGAGTCAAGGGGCCGTGGCTTGCTATATAAAGGAGGCAGACAGGCATCTAGGCATTCAGTTACTGGAAAAACATTGCCTGGTCCGAAGAATCACGGTTCCTGTTGCGTCATGCTGATGGCAGAGTCAGGATTTGGCGTAAGCAGCATGAGTCCATGGCCCTATCCTGCCTGGTGTCAACGGTACAGGCTGGTGGTGGTGGTGTAATGGTGTGGGGCAGGTATTCCCAAACTGGGGTACGGGATACGCGCAATGCCGTCGGGGGTACGCCAAATAAAAATGTGATTCACGTTTTAAAAAATATAAATGTATTCACATTTTCAAACAGTCCATTTATATTTTCCAACGGGGCTATACATTGGGGTGAGGTTTTTTTCTCGCCTGAGTAGCCTCGTTTCACTGCCAAAATCAAATTAAACCAATCTAGTTAGTGTTCAGCGAAATAACAAAACATTGTCAAATACAGGTAGCCTCGTCAAATAATTAACATCCAACCACGTTAACCGTTACTCTCTCGCAGGAATTCCACTAACGGTCCGTATGTAGATAAACGTAGCTGCTGCTCATTCCGTTTGCTCGAAAATGGATAAATGTTTTAAAAAGTAAGGCCCGCGTACATACAGACACATACCAGCTCTACTGGTAGTACTGTTACTACCAGCAGTACTACACCTGCACCTGTCGATGACACAAGTTGTTCTGCTTCCACGAGCACATCCAATGCTAGCATCAGTAATTCTGCATCTGTTATTAGCCCAGGTTGCATGGACACTGACAGTTGTGAATCTGATTTAGCCAAAGAACTACTGCCCCCTTACCCGGGAAAGCACCAAACAACAGACAGGGACGTTGGACCATCGAAGAGGAGCAAATATGATGAGAACTACATTGATTTGGGGTTCACTTATATTGGGAGTAGTGCCTTTTCTCAGCCAGAGTGTGTTATGTGCAAAAGTACTATCTCACAGCTCGATGAAAACTTCACTCTTGTGCAGACATTTAGAAACAAAACATGCCAATTTGAAAACTAAGACACGGGAGTTTTTTGAGCAAATGTTAAGATGACTTTTGAGTAGTAAGACATGTATAAAAGCAACAGATACCATTAATAAGAAGGGGCTAGAAGCGTCTTATATGGTTAGCAAACGAGTGGCTAGGACAGGCAAGACCCATACTATTGTGGAGGACTTCTTCCTCCTGCTGCCGCGGATATGGCTAGGACAGTGCTTGGGGAAAAAGACAAAAAAACTATACAGACAATACCTTCATCAAACAACAGTGTTTCACAACTCATCAGTGACATGGCAGGAGATGTTTTGAAACAATTACTGCTTCGCATACAAGCCAGTGAATTCTATGCGTTACAACTAGATGAGTCAACAGACGTGGTGGGCCTGGCACAGCTCCTGGTATATGTCCATTACGTTTATGGGGGGTCAATTAAGGAAGACATCCTCTTCTGGAAACCAGGACAACAGGAGAGGATATTTTTAAAGTACTGGACAGCTTTGTGACATCAAATGGACTTTGGTGGTCAAGATGTGTTGGTATCTGTACTGATAGCGCAAAAGCCATGACAGGGAGATATAGTGGAGTGGTAACGCGAGTGCAAGCAGTTGCTCCCGACGCCACTTGGGTACACTGCAGCATCCACCGAGAGGCTCTTGCTGCCAAAGGAATGCCTGACAGCTTGAAAGACGTTTTGGACACTACGGTGAAAATGGTTAACTTTGTTAAAGCAAGGCCCCTGAACTCTCGTGGATTTTCTGCACTACGCAATGATATGGCTAGCAACCATATAACGCTTTTACAACATACAGAAGTGGCTGGTTATCAAGGGGCAAAGTATTGACACTTTTTTTTTTAAATTGAGAGACAGGCTTAAAGTTTTCTTTACTGACCATCATTTTCACTTGTCTGACCGCTTGCATGATGACGATTTTCTCACACGACTGGCCTATCTGGGTGATGTTTTTTCTCGCCTGAATGATTTGAATCTAGGATTACAGGGACTCTCTGCAACTATGTTCAACGTGCGGGACAAAATTGAGGCTATGATTAAGAAGTTGGAGCTCTTCCCTGTCTGCATTAACAAGGACAACACACAGGTCATTCCATCATTGTATGATTTTTTTGTGCGCAACTGAACTCAAGCTTACGGACAATGTCAAATCTGATATAGCAAAGCACCTGAGTGAGTTGGGTAATTACGCAGGTACTTTCCCGAAACGGATGACACAAACAACTGCATTTATTATCCCTTTCATGCCCTGACTCCAGTCAACTTACTGATATCTGAACAAGAGAGCCTCATCGAAATTGCAACAAACGGTTCTGTGAAAATGTACTTTAATCAGAAGCCACTGACATATTTCTGGATTGGACTGCACTCAGAGTATTCTGCCTGGGCAAATTGCTCTGTTAAGACACGGATGCCCTTTGCAACCACGTACCTATGTAAAAGTGGATTCTCGGCCCTCACTAGCATAAAAACTAAATACATGCACAGACTGTGTGTGGAAAATTATTTAAGACTGAGACTCTCTCCAATATAACCCAACTTGCAGAGTTATGTGCATCCTTTCAAGCACACCCTTCTCATTAACCTGTGGTGAGTTATTCACAATTTTCGATGAACAAATAAGGTTTTATATGTAAGATGGCTAAGTAAAGAGCAAACTTATTGATTATTATTATATTATTATTTGTGCCCTGGTCCTATAAGAGCTCTTTGTCACTTCCCACAAGCCTGGTTGTGACAAAAACTCACACTCATTCATATGTTTAATAAATGTATCATATAGTGTGTGTGTAGCAGGCTTACAATGATGTCAAAAAACAACATTTGAGAGTGCGCTGACCCTGGTGCTAGAGGGGATATGCAGCTGGAGGTTTAATGTTTTAAGTGGTACGGGACTATGAAAAGTTTGGGAACCACTGGTGTGGGGAATGTTTTCCTGGCACAGGTTATTAATATATATACAGTACCAGTCAAAAGTTTGGACACACCTACTCATTCCATTTTCCCCCCAATATTTTTACTATTTTCAACATTGTAGAATAATAGTGAAGACAACAAAACTATGAAATAACACATATGGAATCATGTAGTAACCAAAAAAGTGTTAAACGAATCAAAATATATTTTATATTTGAGATTCTTCAAAGTAGCCACTTTGCACACTCTTAGCATTCTCTCAACCAGCTTAATGAGGTAGTCACCTGGAATGCTTTTCAATTAGCAGGTGCGCCTTGTTAAAAGTGAATTTGTGGAATTTCTTTCCTTCTTAACTTCTTGCCGCACGGATCCCTTTAGCGGGATCATTTTCGTAAACAACCGCTGAATTGCAGAGTGCCAAATTCAAAAATAATACTACAAATATTTATAATCATGGAATCACAAGTGAAATATACCAAAATACAGCGTAGCTTGTTGTTAATCCACCTATCGTGTCAGATTTTGAAAATATGCTTTACAGTGAAAGCAATCCAAGCGTTTGTGAGTATCAATCACTGCTAGAACAGCTAGCCTTAAATTAGCTTGGTCACGAAAGTCAGAAAAGCAATAAAATTAATCGCTTACCTTTGATAATCTTCGGATGTTTGCACTCAGGAGACTCCCAGTTACACAATAAATGTTATTTTTGTTCGATAAAGATTAGTTTTATAACAAAAAAACACCATTTGGTTTGCGCGTTATGTTCAGAAAACCACAAGCTCGTTCCGGTCCTGAAGGGCAGACGAATATTCAAAAAGTATCCGTAATGTTCGTAGAAACATGTCAAAGGTTTTTTATAATCAATCCCCAGGTTGTTTTTAACCTCTCTAGGGTATGTGGGACGGTAGCGTCCCACCTCGTCAACAGCCAGTGAAACTGCAGGGCGCCAAATTCAAAACAACAGAAATCCCATAATTTAAATTCCTCAAGCATACGAGTATTTTACACCATTTTAAAGCTACACTTGTTGTAAATCCAGCCAAAGTGTCCGATTTCAAAAAGGTTTTACGACGAAAGCACACCAAACGATTATGTTAATAAGTATGAGCCAAGTCACAGAAAAAGACAGCCATTTTTCCAGCTAAAGAGAGCATTAACAAAAAGCAGAAATAGAGATAAAATGAATCACTAACCTTTGATAATCTTCATCAGATGACACTCATAGGACTTCATGTTACACAATACATGCCTTTTTTGTTCGGTAAAGTTCATATTTATATACAAAAATCTGAGTTTAGGCAAGACGCTACTGTATCACTTGGCAAAAAGCCTGAGAAAATGCAGAGCGCCAAATTAAAATTATTTACTATGAAAATCACTATAAAATCAAACTTTCATTAAATCACACATGAAAGATACCAAATTAAAGCTACACTGGTTGTGAATCCGGCCAACGTGTCAGAATTCAAATAGGCTTTTCAGCAAAAGCATACGATGCTATTATCTGAGCATAGCACTTATAGTAAACAAAAGAGAGAAAACATTTCAACCCAGCAGGCACGACACAAAGCGCAGAAATAAATAATAAATAAAAATATAATTCATGCCTTACCTTTGACGAGCTTCTGTTGTTGGCACTCCAATATGTCCCATAAACATTACAAATGGTCCTTTTGTTCGATTAATTCCGTCGATATATATCCAAAATGTCCATTTCTTTGGCGCGTTTGATCCAGAAAAACACCGGTTCCAACTTGCTCAAACATGACGACAAAATATCTCAAAGGTTACCTGTAAACTTTGCCAAAAAATTTCAAACTACTTTTGTAATATAACTTTAGGTATTTTTTAACGTTAATAATCGATAAAATTGAAGACGGGATGATCTGTGTTCAATACAGGACTAAAACAAAATGTTGCATGCCTTCTGTTTGATTGAAGCGCATGTACAGGACACCTGGAGTGCCTCAACTTCATGATGGCCGTATTTCTTCGTTACACAAAGGAATAACCACAATCTATTTCTCTTGACTGTTGACATCTAGTGGAAGCCGTAGGAACTGCAAGCAATTTGCTTAGAAATCTGGTTTCCCAATGAAAACTCATTGAAAAGACAGTGACCTCAAAAAAAAAAAATCTGAATGGTTTGTCCTCGGGGTTTCGCCTGCTAAAAAAGTTCTGTTATACTCACAGACATGATTCAAACAGTTTTAGAAACTTCAGAGTGTTTTCCATCCAAATCTACTAATAATATGCATATCTTATCTCCTGGGGATGAGTAACTGGCAGTTGAATTTGGGTATGCTTTTCATCCAAACGTGAAAATGCTGCCCCCTACCCTAGAGAAGTTAACATACATAATCGATCATATTTCAACCGGACGGTAAACTGTTCAATACTACAGAGAAAGTAAATGTCGAGCCACATCTCTCCTGCGCAGGAACTAATCAAAGGACACCTGACGCGTTTTGATAAATCTCGCTCATTTTTCAAAATAAAAGCTTGAAACTATGTCTAAGCCTGGTCACAGCCTGAGGAAGCCATTGGAAATGGAATCTGGTTGATACCCCTTTAAATGGAGGGGCAAGCAATGGAACAGGGATTTAAAAAAAAAAATGCACTTCGGGGTTGGAGTTCCTCAGGTTTTCGCCTGCAAAATCAGTTCTGTTATACTCACAGACAATATTTTGACAGTTTTGGAAACGTTTGAGTGTTTTCTATCCTAATCTGTCAATTATATGCATATTCTAATATCTGAGCCTGAGAAATAGTACGTTTACCTTGGGAACGTTATTTTTCCAAACCCCCAAACCCCCCTGCCCCCTAGCTGAAAGAAGTTAATGCATTTGAGCCAGTCAGTTGTGTTGTGACAAGGTAGGGATGGTATACAGAATATAGCCCCATTTGGTAAAAGGCCAAGTCCATATTATGGCAGAACAGCTCAAATAAGAAAAGAGAAACATCAGTCCATTATTACTTTAAGACATGAAGGTCAGTCATTCTGGAAAATTTCAAGAACTTTGAAAGTTTCTTCAAGTGCAGTTGCTAAAACTATCAAGCGCTATGATGAAATTGTCTCTCACGAGGACCGCCAAAGGAAAGGAAGACCCCGAGTTACCTCTGCTGCAGAGGATAAGTTCATTAGAGTTAACTGCAGCTCAGATTGTAGCCCAAATGAATCCTTCACATAGTGCAAGTAACAGACACATCTCAACATCAACTGTTCAGAGGAGACTGCTTGAATCAGGCCTTCATGGTCAAATTGCTGAAAAGAAACCACTAGTGAAGGACACCAATAAAAAGAAGAGACTTGCTTGTGCCAAGAAACACTAGCAATGGACATTAGACCGGTGGAAATCTGTCCTTTGGTCTGATGAGTACAACCGCTGTGTCTTTGTGAGACACAGAGTAGGCGAGTGGATGATTTCCGTATGTGTGTGGTTCCCACAGTGAAGCATGGAGGAGGAGGTGTGATGGTGTGGGGGTGCTTTGCTGGTGACACTGTATGTGATTTATTTAGAATTCAAGGCACACTTAACCAGCATGGTTACCACAGCATTCTACAGCGATACGCTATCCTTCTGGTTTGGGCTTAGTGAGACTATCAATTGTTTTTCAACAGGACAATGACCCAAAACATAGCTCCAGGCTGTGTAAGGGCTATTTGACCAAGAAGGAGAGTGATGGAGTGCTGCATCAGATGACCTGGTCTCCACAATCACCCGACCTCAACCCATTTGAGATGGTTTGGGATGAGTTGGACCGCAGAGAGATGGAAATGCAGCCAACAAGTGCTCAGCATATGTGGGAACTCCTTCAAGACTGTTGGAAAAGCATTCCTCATGAAACAGGTTGAGAGAATGCCAAGAGTGTGCAAAGCTGCCATCAAGGCAAAGTGTGGCTACTTTGAAGAATCTAAAATCTAAAATAAATTTTTGGGGGTTACTACATGATTTCATATGTGTTATTTCATCGTTTCGATGTCTTCACTATTATTCTACAATGTAGAAAATAGTAAAAGTAAAGAAAAACCCTTCAATGAGTAGGTGTGTCCAAACTTTTGACTGGTACTGTATATATTTTTTCTTCTCGCAAAAGTACTGCACTGGACCTTTACTAGTCTTGTAGTAGCAGACCGATATAGACGTCTGTCGCGTGGGCGACTAAAAATGCTCACCCATCCCGCCCTCCCCCCTCCCCATCAGCGAAGAAATCGCAGCACCCCCACCTCCAAACATCTTCCTGTGGCTTTGACTGAGTGTATATAGACTCAGTCAAAATGTCAGATATTTGCAACCAAATTCCATTTACAATATGTAATGAAGCAACTAAGATTTCATCTGCCCGTACGGCCGAGGACATGCAGTCTGCAGAATAACATCCCTGCTAATATTGAGACTGAGTTGGCAGAGGCAATCATCCTGATAAAATAAGTGGAGAGTCTATGAATTACAAAACCCACAGCTCTTTCATCAGGCCTATCTTTAATAGAGCTCTAGCCACATAGACCCCTCGGCAGAAACATACTTTACAGTAATACAGTATGTCTGACATTATGCCTGAAGCTCCCTCAACCTTTATTTGGCTCACATAAATATTGCAAGTAAACACTATTGCCTTGTTCCCTACAACCACTGCATTAGTGGTTATTTTGTCAAAGCCCTGGCCTGGTGCCTTAGGAATAATCAGAGATAGTTAAACTGTAATCTCATATAAATTCCATGTTCCAAGGGCTGTGACCAGACAAGGCTGTGATATACTGTATAAAGTCAGTGGCATGGAAATGGGCAGGTGACAGAGCTCAGACTGTTTCAAATTCAGATGGCTAATTTTCCTCCAGATGACCTGAGTGCGTAGTAAAATGCCCTTGCAGTAACAAGGGAAAGGACAGTAACATCATATTGAGACTTTAAAGTCTAAATGTCCGACGTTTTAGGCAAAGACACGACACATGCATTTATTATCAGGGAGGTTTTGTTATTGTGGTGATAGGTATGTGGGGTGAGGTCAGATCTGGTAGCATGATATTATGATATGTATATTTAGATACGATAATCTGTGAATGACTATGGAGATTCCTTAGTTTGAGTTGTATTGAAGTGCTACAGCACTACACAGGACAATTAAAAACTGCCCCCAGGTGTTCTGGACACTGTAATATATGACCGTGTTTCATGTGAATGCTAAAGTCAAACGGCCAGGGGCAAGCACGAGTGTATTGTTTGAAGCTGACCTTGGCTAGGACTCAACATGTTTGTTGTGTCTGTACCAACTTCATTGTTTACACCCACTGCACATGTGAGGCTATACAGCAGTTAGAGAGGCTATGTAGATTCTTTGAAATGTATTTTCTGACATTTGAGGAAGGTTCATACCTAAAACCATTGAGTTATTTAATTGCACTCCAAGAGAAGAAATGGTTTCAAAAGGGTTCTTTAGCTGTCCCCATAGAATAACCCTTTGCGGTTCAATGTAGAACCCTCTGTGGAAATGGCTTTACATGGAACCCAAAGGGTTTCTACTTGGAATCAAAAAGGTTTTACCTAGAACAAAAATGGTTCTTCAAAGGGTTCTCCTATGGGGACAACTGAAGAATGCTTTTAGGTTCTAGATAGCACTTTTTTTTTTCGAAGAGTGTGTTTAACACTATCATTGACTTGCAGTAAACTTGACTATTATTGTGTACTATGAGGCCAACAGGGCAGGTGCTTCTATGAATGGAGAGTGGAGGGAGACCAGAGTATATACAGGAAGCCAGCCAAGTCTCCCCACTTGGGTTTATAGTCCTCCTCATAAGTGTGAAATGTCAGCGAAGTTGGGCACCTCCAATAGGTGTCTCACCACAAGTATTTCTTCTTTAAAGTACACCCAGACAAAATCAACCTCTTGCAAAGTGTCAGCATTTGACAATCAATACACATTTACAGAGAGAGAAACAAATTTCACAGCCATCAGCATGTTTATGTGCGTGTACATCCTGAACATCACTTAAAAGTACCCACTTCCTGTATATCAGGAAAGTTCAGCTCAAGCATCATTTTGACATTGTTGTGCTTTTTTTAGTTTCATATTATATGTGGTGGGGGATTCGATCATCCACCACAGAATGCAACTAATTGGGGGCAGATACAGTGCATTTGGAAAGTATTCAGACCCCTTGACTTTTTCCACCTTTTTTTACGTTACAGCCTTATTGTAAAATGTATTTACACTGCTCAAAAAAATAAAGGGAACACTTAAACAACACAATGTAACTCCAAGTCAATCACACTTCTGTGAAATCAAACTGTCCACTTAGGAAGCAACACTGATTGACAATAAATTTCACATGCTGTTGTGCAAATGGAATAGACAACAGGTGGAAATTATAGGCAATTAGCAAGACACCCCCAATAAAGGAGTGGTTCTGCAGGTGGTGACCACAGACCACTTCTCAGTTCCTATGCTTCCTGGCTGATGTTTTGGTCCCTTTTGAATGCTGGCGGTGCTTTCACTCTAGTGGTAGCATGAGACGGAGTCTACAACCCACACAAGTGGCTCAGGTAGTCCAGCTCATCCAGGATGGCACATCAATGCGAGCTGTGGCAAGAAGGTTTGCTGTGTCTGTCAGCGTAGTGTCCAGAGCATGGAGGCGCTACCAGGAGACAGGCCAGTACATCAGGAGACGTGGAGGAGGCCGTAGGAGGGCAACAACCCAGCAGCAGGACCGCTACCTCCGCCTTTGTGCAAGGAGGTGCACTGCCAGAGCCCTGCAAAATGACCTCCAGCAGGCCACAAATGTGCATGTGTCTGCTCAAACGGTCAGAAACAGACTCCATGAGGGTGGTATGAGGGCCCGACGTCCACAGGTGGGGGTTGTGCTTACAGCCCAACACCGCGCAGGACGTTTGGCATTTGCCAGAGAACACCAAGATTGGCAAATTCGCCACTGGCGCCCTGTGCTCTTCACAGATGAAAGCAGGTTCACACTGAGCACGTGACAGACGTGACAGAGTCTGGAGACGCCGTGAAGAACGTTCTGCTGCCTGCAACATCCTCCAGCATGACCGGTTTGGCGGTGGGTCAGTCATGGTGTGGGGTGGCATTTCTTTGGGGGGCCGCACAGCCCTCCATGGGCTCGCCAGAGGTAGCCTGACTGCCATTAGGTACCGAGATGAGATCCTCAGACCCCTTGTGAGACCATATGCTGGTGCGGTTGGCCCTGAGTTCCTCCTAATGCAAGACAATGCTAGACCTCATGTGGCTGGAGTGTGTTAGCAGTTCCTGCAAGAGGAAGGCATTGATGCTATGGACTGGCCCGCCCGTTCCCCAGACCTGAATCCAATTGAGCACATCTGGGACATCATGTCTCGCTCCATCCACCAACGCCACGTTGCACCACAGACTGTCCAGGAGTTGGCGGATGCTTTAGTCCAGGTCTGGGAGGAGATCCCTCAGGAGACCATCCGCCACCTCATCAGGAGCATGCCCAGGCATTGTAGGGAGGTCATACAGGCATGTGGAGGCCACACACACTACTGAGCCTCATTTTGACTTGTTTTAAGGACATTACATCAAAGTTGGATCAGCCTGTAGTGTGGTTTTCCACTTAAATTTTGAGTGTGACTACAAATCCAGACCTCCATGGGTTGATAAATTTGATTTCCATTGATAATTTTGTGTGATTTTGTTGTCAGCACATTCAACTATGTAAAGAAAAAAGTATTTAATAAGAATAGTTCATTCATTCAGATGTGTTATTTTAGTGTTCTCTTTATTTTTTTGAGCAGTGTATATATATTTTATTTTAATTGTAATTTATAATTTTTTTTACCCCATTTTCATGGTATCCAATTGGTAGTTACAGTCTTGTCTCATCGCTGCAACTCCCGTACGGACTCGGAAAAGGCGAAGGTCGAGAGCCATGCGTCCTCCGAAACACAACCCAACCAAGCCGCACTGCTTCTTGACACGATGCACGTCCAACCCGGAAGCCAGCCGCACCAATGTGTCGGAGGAAACACCGTACACCTGGCGATCTGGTCAGCGTGCACTGCGCCCGGCCCGCCACAGGAGTCGCTAGTGCGCCATGAGACAAGGATATCCCTGCCGGCCAAACCCTCCCTAACCCGGACGACGCTGGGCCAATTGTTCGGCTCCCCATGGGCCTCCTGGTTGCGGTCGGCTGCGACAGAGCCTGGACTCGAACCCAGAATCTTTGTTGGCACAGCTAGCACTGCGATGCAGTGCCTTAGACCACTGCGCCACCCGGAATGCAGCCTTGTGTATGTTGACCTGTTTAAAGGTCTTACTCACGTCGGCTACGGAGAGCGTGATCACACAGTCATCCGGAACAGCTGATGCTCTCATGCATGCCTCAGTGTTGCTTGCCTCGAAGCAAGCATAGAAGTGATTCAGCTCGTCTGGTAGGCTTGTGTCGCTGGGCAGCTCGCAGATGTGCTTCCCTTTGCAGTCTGTAATAGTTTGCAAGCCCTGCCACATAAGACGAGCGTCAGAGCCGATGTAGTACGATTCAATCTTAGCCCTGTATTGACGCTTTGCCTGTTTGATGGTTCGTCGCAGGGCATAGCAGGATTTCTTGTAAGCTTCCGGGTTAGAGTCCCGCACCTTGAAAGCGGCAGGTCTACCCTTTAGCTCAGTGCGAATGTTGCCTGTAATCCATGGCTTCTGGTTGGGGTATTTAGGTACAGTCACTGTGGGGACGACGTCCTGGATGCACTTAATGATAAAGCCAGTGACTGATGTGGTGTACTCCTCAATGTCATCGCAAGAAACCCGGAACATGTTCCAGTCTGTGATAGCTAAACAGTTCTGTAGTTTAGCATCTGCTTCATCTGACCCCTTTTTTATAGACCGAGTCACTGGTGCTTCCTGCTTTAATTTTTGCTTGTAAGCAGGAATCAGGAGGATAGAGTTGTGGTCGGATTTACCAAATGGAGGGCGAGGGAGAGCTTTGTACGCCTCTCTGTGTGTAGAGTACAGGTGATCTAGAATTTTTTTCCCTCTGGTTGCACATTTAACATGTTGATGGAAATTTGGTAGAACTGATCTCCGGCCACTAGGAGCGCCGCCTCTGGGTGAGTGGTTTCCTGTTTGCTTATTTCCTTATACATTTGACTGAGTGCGGTCTTAGTGCCAGCATCTGTCTGTGGTGATAAATAAGCAGCCACGAAAAGTATAGCTGAAAACTCTCTAGAGAAGTAGTGTGGCCTGCAATTTATCACAATATACTCTACTTATTGCGAGCAAAATCTAGAGACTTCCTTAGATTTCGTGCACCAGCTGTTGTATACAAATATACACAGACCGCCCGCCCTCGTCTTACCGGAGTGTGCAGCGTATATCCCGCTAGCTGAATATCCATGTCGTCATTTAGCCAGGATTCCGTGAAACATAGGATATTACAGTTTTTGATGTCCCGTTGGTAGGATATTCGTGATCGTACCTCGTCTAATTTATTGTCCAATGATTGCACGTTGGCGAGTAATATTAACGGTAATAGCAGCTTTCCCACTCACCTTTTCCGGGTGCTGACCAGGCATCCGGCTCTTTGTCCTCTGTACCTCCGTCGCTTCCTCTTGCAAATAACAGGGATGTTGGCCCTGTCGGGTGTTTGGAGAATGTCATGTGCGTCTTGCTTGTGGAAGAAAAAATCTTAGTCTAATCCGAGGTGAGTGATCGCTGTCCTGATATCCAGAAGCTCTTTTTTTGCCGTAAGATACGGTTGCAGAAACATTATGTATAAAATAAGTGACAAATAACGCAAAAAAACCCACATAATAGCAAAATTGTTTGGGCACCTGTAAAACTGCTGCCATTTCTTCTGGTGCCATTTTGTAGGTCCTGAGCGCTCTGGAGTAGGTTTTCAACAAGGATCTCTTTGTACTATGCTCCGTTCATCTTTTCCTCGATACTGACTAGTCTCCCAGTCCCTGCTGCTGAAAAACATCCCCACAGCATGATGCTGCCACCACCATGCTACACTGTAGGGGTGGTGCCAGGTTTCCTCCAGACGTGAATCTTGGCCTTCAGGCCAAATAGTTCAATCTTAGTTTCATCAGACTAAAGAATTTTGTTTCTCATGGTCTGAGTGTCTTTAGGTGCCTTTTGGCAAATTCCATGCAGGCTGTCATGTGCCTTTTACTGAAGAGTGGCTGTCGTCTGGCCACTCTACCATAAAGGCCTGATTGGTGGAGTGCTGAGAGAACCTTCCTTCATCTCCACAAAGGAACGCTAGAGGTCTGTCAGAGTGACCATGGGGTTCTTGATCACCTCCCTGACCAAGGCCCTTCTCCCCCGATTGCTCAGTTAGGTCAGGCGTCCAGATCTGGGAAGAGTCTTGGTGTTTCTTAACTTCTTACATTTAAGAATGATGGAGGCCACTGTGTTCTTGGTGACCTTCAATGCTGCAGAAATGTTTTGGTACCCTTCCCCAGATCTGTGCCTCGACACAATCCTGTCTCGGACCTCTGCGGACAATTCTTTCGACCTCATGGCTTGGTTTTTGCTCTGACATGCACTGTCAACTGTGAGATCTTATATAGACAGGTGTGTGCCTTTCCAAATCATGTCCAATCAAGGATGATCAATGGAAACAGGAAGCTCAATTTCGAGTCTCATAGCAAAGGGTTTGAATGCTTACATTCATCATGCTTACCTGTCAGAATTTTGGACACACCTGCTCCTTCAATAGTTTTTCTTTATTTTTACTATTTTCTACATTGTAGAATAATAGTGAAGACATCAAAACTATGAAATAACACATATGGAATCATGTTTTAAACAAAAAAGTGTTAGAACAATTCTTCAAAGTAGCCACCCTTTTTCTTGATAACAGATTTCCACACTCTTGGCATTCTCACAACCAGCTTCATGAGGTAGTCACCTGGAATGCATTTCAATTAACAGGTGTGCCTTGTTAAAAGTTAATGTGTTGAATTTCTTTCCTTCTTATTGCGTTTGAGCCAATGAGTTGTGTTGTGACAAGTTAGTGGTGGTATACAGAAGATAGCCCTATTTGGTAATAGACCAAGTCCATATTATAGCATGAACAGCTCAAATGAGCAAAGAGAAATGACAGTCCATCATTACTTTAAGGCATGAAGGTCAGTCAATGCGGAACATTTCAAGAACTTTCAAGCGCTATGATGAAACTGGCTCTCATGAGAACTGCCGCAGGAAAGGGAGACCCAAAGTTACCTCTGGGTCTTCCAGAGTATAAGTTCATTAGAGTTAACTGCAGCTAAGATTGCAGCCCAAATAAATGCTTCACAGAGTTCAAGTAACAGACACATCAGGAAACATGAGAAACGGACATTAGACCGGTGGAAATCTGTCCTTTGGTCCGATGAGTCCCAATTTGGGATTTATGGTTCCAACCACTGTGTCTTTCTGAGACGCAGAGTAGGTGAACGGATGATCTCCGCATGTGTGGTTCCCACTGTGAAGCATGGAGGAGGAGGTGTGATGGTGTGGGGGTGCTTTGCTGGTGACACTGTCTGTGATTTATTTAGAATTCAAGGCACACTTAACCAGCATGGCTACCACAGCATTCTGCAGCGATAACCTGTTTTCGCTATGCCATTATGGGGTATTGTGTGTTGATTGATGAGGAAAGAAATGTATTTAATCCGTTTTAGAATAAGGCTGTAACGTAACAAAATGTGGAAAAAGGCCAGGGGTCTGAAAACTTTCCGAAGGTAAGAAGACATTCATTCCATAATGAGATATATCCATTTTCAGAAATGTTGGCAAATTTACATGAATTAAAAACACATTGTGTGAAAGAGATGAAGCTGTTGTTTTTTTCATCTTATCATGACATGGGCTAGTGAAAAGTCCAACATGATTTTGTTTGAAATATATTGGAAGGTCATTTTATTTTAGAGAGACAAATAATCAAGTTTTGTAGAAAAATGCTATATATCCACTACAAACAACATAACTCCAATAGAAAAAGTATCCCGATTGGATTTTAAACAGCTATATGTAGAAAGTATCGATACATATATATATATATATATATATATATATATATATATATATATATATATATATATATATATATATATATATATTATTTGTTTCAACTATATGGTGCAAATAGCCTATCACATTTCCAATATATATCCAATGTATTTTATTCAGAGTGAACAGTGTATATACATTGTGCGTTCTCTTTTTGGACATTAAAAGTTGCAATGTGTAACATTTGGGGTGACCCGAACGAATTCAGAAAGAAATGTAAATTATAGATCTGTCATTCTCATTGAAAGCAAGTCTAAGAAGCAGTAGATATGTTCTACGTGCACTATTTCTATGTGTCCCGTTCTTAAGTTTCTTTTTGACTTATTTTTCTTTCAGTTTTGTACACCAGCTTTAAAAAGCTTAAAATAAAAATATTGCTTATTTAAATTATATTTCACAGCGGTTTAGATGGTACAATGGTGCTCCCGTGTGGCTCAGTTGGTAGAGCATGGCGCTTGCAACGCCAGGGTTGTGGGTTCATTCCCCACGGGGGGACCAGGATGAATATGTATGAACTTTCCAATTTGTAAGTCGCTCTGGATAAGAGCGTCTGCTAAATGACTTAAATGTACAATGATTCTCTGGACATTGCTTGTTTTATCACGAACTGAAATTAGGCAAACTATTTTAATTTTACCAACCAGGAAATGGTGGATCAATTTCTGCATATTGCACCTTTAAGCAACTTTTTAAAATGTTTATGGGGACTTTTACCGTTTTTTTTAATTAGCATCAATCAAGGGAAGGTTTTTGAGTTTATTACACTGAAGGGAAGGATAGAAGGAAAGTATGTCACAATTAATTTGCCGGTCAAGGATGGATTGATTCTTATTGTCAGTGACACAATCCTCTGCTTGCGGTCTCCGTATGTTTGCAGTGTTTCCCGTAGCTGGATCTTGGCTCTCTCTTTTTCATGAGCTTGTTTAGAAAGTTTAGTCTTTCGGGCCAACAGGAACAGATACACAACATGACCAAAAGTATGTGGACACCTGCTTGTCAAACATCTCATTCCAAAATCATGGGCATTAATATGGAGTTGGTCCACCCTTTGCTGCTATAACACCCTCCACTCTTCTGGGAAGGCTTTCCACTAGATGTTGGAACATTGCTGCAGGGACTTGCTTCTATTCAGCCACAAGAGTATTAGTGAGGTTGGGCACTGATGCTTGGCGTTTAGGACTGGCTCGCAGTCTGTGTTCCATTTCATCCCAAAGATGGGCTCTGTGCAGGCCAGTCAAGTTCTTCCACACTGATCTTGACAAACCATTTCTGTAAGGACCTGGCATTGTGCATGGGGGCATTGTCATGCTGAAATAGGAAAGGGCCTTCCCTAAGCTGTTGCCACGATGTTGGTAGCACAGAATCGTCTAGAATGTCATTGTATGCTGCAGTGTTAAGATTTCTCATCACTGGAACTAAGGCGACTGAACCATGAAAACAGCCCCAGATCATTATTCCTCCTCCACCAAACTTTATAATTGGGACTATGCATTCGGGAAGGTAGCGATCTCCTGGCATCCGCCAAATGCCGAATTGTCTGTCGGACTGCCAGATGGTGAAGCGTGATTCATTTCTCCAGAGAATGCGTTTCCACTGCTCCAGAGTCCAATGGTTGGCGAGCTTAACACCACTTCAGCCGACGCTTGGCGTTACGCATGGTGATCTTAGGCTTGTATGCGGCTACTCGTCCATGGAAACCCATTTCATGAAGCTCCCGATGAACAGTTCTTGTGCTAACGTTGCTTCCAGAGGCAGTTTGGAACTCAGTAGTGAGTGTTGCAATCGAGGGCAGACGACTTTTACGCACTACGCGCTTCAGCCCTCGGCGATCCTGTTCTGTGAGCTTGTATGGTCTACCACTTCGCGGCTGAGCTGTTGTTGCTCCTAGACATTTCCACTTCAGAGTAACTGCACTTACAGTTGACCGGGGCAGCTCTAGCAGGGCAGAAATTTTACCAACTGACTTGTTGAAAAGGTGGCATTCTATGACTTGGGCTCCCAAGTTAGGCTGCCGTGTGGCGCAGCGGTCTTAGGCACTGCATCTCAGTGCTAGAGGCGTCACTACAGACACCTTGGTTTGAATCCAGGCTGTATCCCAATCGGACGTGATTGGGAGTTCCATAGGGCGGCGCACAATTGGCCCAGGGTCGTCCAGGTTTAGTCGGTGTAGGCCGTCATTGTAAATAAGAATTTGTTCTTAACTGACCTGCCTAGTTAAATTAAGGTTAAATTATATATATTTTTTAAATGATGGTGCCACATTGAAAGTCACTGTGCTCTTCAGTAAGGCCATTCTACTGCCAGTGTTTGTCTATGGAGATTGCATGGCTGTGTGCTCGATTTTATACACCTGTCAGCAACAGGTGTGGCTGAAATAGTCGAATCCAGTAATTTGAAGGGGTGTCCACATACTGTCGAAGGGATCCATAATAATCAAAAGGTCCACGACCCTCAAGAGCTCAAAGCTAACGTAACGCTAGGTAGCCAGTCCACAAACAGTTGATAGAGATAGCTGTCTATCTCTGCATCTGGCTGACTAAGCCAGGTGTTAGCCAAATGAATAAGATAAGGTTCTGATTACGTTCCTAATTGTGGAAAAAATATTTAGAAAAACCTAACTTTTGACTGAACAGACAAATATAATGGAAATAATTTGCTAAATGACTCAGTTTTGCGCCCGTTGCTAAAACCATAGAACGTTCCATGCATCTGGACAGTGGATATAGCCAGAGCCATAGATATCATATTACATTACTAGTATTCTAATTTCTAGTTATATGGACAGATGAAACCATGCAAATGTGAAATATGGGGCGTTTATCGCGTTTTGGAATCAAACCCTTTATTTGTCACTCACATGGAGAGTCCATCTGCATAGCTAACTTTCACTGTGTCTTAGTTAGATACAGCAGTACCACAGGTGGGACTGTCTGTTGGTTAACAAGGTCAATCGTTTTTAAAGGGAGTCAAAAGCACTCAAATGTGTCAAGCAGGGAGATCCAAGGCTTTGCGTTCCCTAAACACTCCTGACATACTCATTAAACTCCCTCCTCCACTATACCACTAAAGCCACCCCAGCAACTGGCATGAAGCCAGCAGCCTAATCAAATCCTCTGTGTTCAAGTAAACACTGATAAATTGGATTTTAAGGGCTATTGCATTTCTCATGTCTCCTGAAAGACATTAAATAGAAGATTCACCCCCCCAAAATGTGATAGCACTTTTTTTTCAGCTCTGGAGACTGTTGTATGTGTTCAGAGAATAGTTCAGGGCATCTGTCTTGTCCAAAGACTTTGCCAGCCGTGAAAGCAAAGAACAGGTTGAGTTACTTTTGCTCAATCTGGCCACATTACAAGGGACAGTTTGATCGCTCCCTCGTGTTCCACCCTCATAATTCTAACCAGAGTAGGCTTTTCCAATCGACGGGCAGCTACTTGAAATATGAATCTTTCAGTGTTTGTGTGGCGTGTGAACACTACTTATTTGGCAGGAGAGGCAGTGTGAAAGAAAGGAATAACATTAGAGGTGAATACTATGGGAATTGTATTAGACTGCCAGGGAGCCCGAGAGGCAAAAAAAGTAGAAATGTTCTAAATACAGCAGAGAGCATAATTTTGCCAAAGAGAATCAATAATTTCAAAATATAACTGTGGATTAAGTTTTATCACAAGCACATACAGGTATCTGCCAAAATAAAGGAAACACCAACATAAAGTGTCTTAATAGGGTGTTGAGCCACCAGAACAGATTCACTGTGCCTTGGCATATATTCTACAAGTGAACCTATACTATGCCAGGAAAATGTACACCACATCTTTCGTTTACTCAAGTGTATATAAAATACCAAAGCCCCAAGGCCTATGATTTCTTAATCCGGCCCTGTAGACAGCATAGTCAGTAGAAGTAGTAGTGCAATCTTGACTGAAGGATGGAAGACAACATTTAAACAACAACAGAAAAATAAAAAGTGTGAACTCCAACTATATTAAATGTAAGAAATGAAACAGTAATGAAAACAGTGAATCCTTCCTTTAAACACTCATCATATGCCAGGACATGCTCATACTTACTGTGACAATGTTTTGTTGTTGTTTTTGATGCTTCATTTTGAATGCCCACCTCAGAGTGAGTTACCAGACATCTTGCTATGGTAAGCATTGAAAGTTCACCTTAGGTCTGTTTTATCAAATGCAGCTTTGCTCTCTCTTTTTATATATATATATATACAGTATATTTTTTTATAAATTTTTTATGCAGGCTGGGTCAGGAAAAAGATCCAACCAAATAGTATCCCTAATAATAAACCGCATATTGAATGTGAATACCTACCATTGGTTAGTGCTGAGCAATTAGTGCTTTTTGAGGTAGGTTCATTTTCAGTTTGATTATTAAAAAATAATCATGGTTTTTGATTTTGGTTATTATTTTAGACTTTAAATGCACTGTGCATTATGTGGGTTGAATGCTGTAACAACACAGAATAAAACAATTAATCCTCCAAATGCCAGCTTCGATGGCATTATCACTTTTATACAACAGGTTACCAACATATTCAAATTATCATTGACATATTTTCAATGAAAACGTTATTTTGATGAATTTATTCATACTATTTCATCCTTCCACAAGATATAGTCCCGAAACAAATCTAGGGTTGCTACCCAAGCCGGCTGGTCGTGTCATGGTCATTTGTAGAGATGGACCAAGGCGCAGCGAATGTAGAGTTCCACATAATTTATTAAAGAAGTGAAACTATAGCAAAGACAAAGCAATAAACAATAAACGAACAAACCGTGACTACAGAGGTGCAAAGTCCACTAACTCCAAATAATATCCCATAACACACAGGTGGAAAAAAATGCTACTTAAGTATGATCCCCAATTAGAGACAACGATAACCTTCTAATTGGGAATCATACTAAAACACCAACTGTCACGTTCCTGACCTTGTTTTCCTTTTGTATAGTTGTGTTTAGTGGGTCAGGACGTGAGCTGGGTGGGCAGTCTGTGTTGTTTGTTCTATGTTAAGTGTCAGGTTTAATTGACCTTGTATGGCTCTCAATCAGAGGCAGGTGTTTTACGTTTTCCTCTGATTGAGAACCATATATAGGTAGGTTGTTTCACATTGTTTGTTGTGGGTGGTTGTCTTCCGTGTCTGTGTATGTTGCACCACACGGGACTGTTTCGTTTGTCGTTCGTGTATGTAGTCTGTTCCTGTTCGTGCGTTCTTCGTAATTTGTAAGTTCTCTAGTCCAGGTCTGTCTACATCGTTTATTTGTTTTGTAGTTTGTTGAAGTGTTTTCGTGTTTCGTCTTTACTTTAATAAACATGATTATGTCCACATTCCACGCTGCGCTTTGGTCCAATCCCTACGAAGAGGAGGAGAACGACCGTTACAGAACCACCCACCTAACAAGGATCAAGCAGCGTGAGAGGAACCAGCAGCAGCGGCCAAAAAACCAGGCCTCGTGGACTTGGAAGGAAATATTGGCTGGAAAAGGACCCTGGGCTCAGACAGGGGAATATCGCCGCTCTTTTGAAGAGAGGGAGGCAGCTAAAGCCCAGGAGCGGTGGTATGAGGAGGCAGCAAGGAGACGTGGCTGGAAACCCGAAAAGAAACCCCAAAAATTTCTTGGGGGGGGGGCTAAAAGGGGGTGTGGCGAAGTCAGGTAGGAGACCTGCGCCTACTCCCTGTACTTACCGTGGAGAGCGAGAGTACGGGCAGACACCGTGTTACGCAGTAGAGCGCATGGTGTCTCCTGTACGTGTGCATAGCCCGGTGCGGTACATACCAGCTCCTCCTATCGGCCGGGCCAGATTGAGGATTGAGCCGGATGTCATGAAGCCGGCCGGCCCAACGCATCTGGCCACCAGTGGCGTCTCCTCGGGCCGGCTTACATGGCACCAGCCTTACGCATGGTGTCCCCGGTTCGCCTACATAGCCCGGTGCGGGTTATTCCACCTCCCCGCACTGGTCGGGCGACGGAGCATACAACCAGGTAAGGTTGGGCAGGCTCAGTGCTCAAGGGAGCCAGTACGCCTGCACGGTCCGGTATTTCCGGCGCCACCTCCCCGCTCCAGCCCAGTACCACCAGTGCCTACACCACGCACCAGGCTTCCAGTGCGTCTCCAGAGCCCTGTTCCTCCTCCACGCACTCTCCCTGTGGTGCGTGTCTCCAGCCCAGTGCCTCCAGTTCCGGCACCACGCATCAAGCCTCCTGTGCGTCTCCAGAGCCCTGTACGCACTGTTCCTTCTCCCCGTACTCGCCCTGATGTGCGTGCCCTCAGCCCACTACCACCAGTGCCTATACCACGCACCAGGCCTATAGTACGCCTTGAGAGTCCAGTGTGCCCTGTTGTTGTTCCCCGCACTAGCCTGATGGTGCGTGTCCTTAGCCCGGTACCTCCAGTTCCGGTACCACGCACCAGGCCTACAGTGCGTCTCAGCCGGCCAGAGTATGCCGTCTGCCCAGCGGCGCCTGAACTGCCCGTCTGCCCAACGGCGCCTGAACTGCCCGTCTGCCCAACGCCGTCTGAACTGTCCGTCTGCCAAGCGCCGCATGAACTGCCCGTCTGTACTGAGCCTTCAAAGCCGCCCGTCTGTATTGAGCCTTCAAAGCCGCCCGTCTGTACTGAGCCTGCAAAGCCGCCCGTCTGCCATGAGCCTTCAGAGCCGTCCGCCAGACAGGAGCCGCTAGAGCCGTCCGCCAGACAGGAGCCGCTAGAGCCGTCCGCCAGACAGGAGCCGCTAGAGCCGTCCGCCAGACAGGAGCCGCTAGAGGCTACCGCCAGACAGGAGCCGCTAGAGCCTTCCGTCAGACAGGAGCAGCCAGAGCCGTCAGCCAGCCATGACCAGCCAGAGCCGTCCGCCAGCCAGGATCAGCCAGAGCCGTCCGCCAGCCAGGATCAGCCAGAGCCGTCAGCCAGCCATGACCAGCCAGAGCCGTCAGCCAGCCATGACCAGCCAGAGCCGTCAGCCAGCCATGACCAGCCAGAGCCGTCAGCCAGCCATGACCAGCCAGAGCCGTCAGCCAGCCATGACCAGCCAGAGCCGTCAGCCAGCCATGACCAGCCAGAGCTGTCAGCCAGTCCGGAGCTGTCGTCCCTCAGTCCGGAGCTCCCGTCCCTCAGTCCGGAGCTCCCGTCCCTCAGTCCGGAGCTCCCGTCCCTCAGTCCGGAGCTGCCGTCCCTCAGTCCGGAGCTGCCGTCCCTCAGTCCGGAGCTGCCGTCCCTCAGTCCGGAGCTGCCGTCCCTCAGTCCGGAGCTGCCGTCCCTCAGTCCGGAGCTGCCCCTCAGTCCGGAGCTGCCCCTCAGTCCGGTGCTGCCCCTTATCCCGGTGATGCCCCTTAATTTAGGTGGGTTTATTTGGAGGGTGGTCATTGGGAGGGGGATACGGAAGCAGGGAGTGACTATGGTGGTGTGGGGACAGCGTCCGGAGCCGGAGCCACCACCGTGGACAGATGCCCACCCAAACCCTCCCCTTGAGGTTGAGTTTTGCGGCCGGAGTCCGCATCTTGGGGGGGGGGGGTAATGTCACGTTCCTGACTTTGTTTTCCTTTTGTATAGTTGTGTTTAGTGGGTCAGGACGTGAGCTGGGTGGGCAGTCTGTGTTGTTTGTTCTATGTTAAGTGTCAGGTTTAATTGACCTTGTATGGCTCTCAATCAGAGGCAGGTGTTTTACGTTTTCCTCTGATTGAGAACCATATATAGGTAGGTTGTTTCACATTGTTTGTTGTGGGTGGTTGTCTTCCGTGTCTGTGTATGTTGCACCACACGGGACTGTTTCGTTTGTCGTTCGTGTATGTAGTCTGTTCCTGTTCGTGCGTTCTTCGTAATTTGTAAGTTCTCTAGTCCAGGTCTGTCTACATCGTTTATTTGTTTTGTAGTTTGTTGAAGTGTTTTCGTGTTTCGTCTTTACTTTAATAAACATCATTATGTCCACATTCCACGCTGCGCTTTGGTCCAATCCCTACTCCTCCTCTTCGGACGAAGAGGAGGAGAACGACCGTTACACCAACATAGAAAAAACAAACTAGAACCCCACATAGAACATATAAACTAGACTAAACCCCTAGTCACGCCCTGACCTACTCTACCATAGAAAATAAAGGCTTTCTATGGTCAGGACGTGACAGTACCCCCCCCCCCCCCAAAGGTGCGGACCCCCGACCCCAAAACCTGAAACAAAAAGGGAGCATTAGGGGGGGGTGACTAGTGTCGGTGGCGGCTCTGGAGCGGGGCGAAGTACCCGCTCATCCCGCGGATCTGCCAGCATCGGGGGCTGCTCTGGTGCGGGGTGAAGTACCCGCTCATCCCGCGGATCCGCCAGCATCGGGGGCGGCTCTGGTGCGGGACGAAGAACCCGCTCTTCCCGCAGTTCCAGCAATGAACCCAGGCTGAACACTGTGCCTGGACTGGACCTAGGTGCAGAAGAAGACTCCTGCCATGGAGCAGGACTGGACATCGGCGCAGAGGAAGACTCCTGCCATGGAGTGGGACTGGACGCCGTGTCTGGACTGGGCATCGGCGCAGGGGAAGGCACCGGCCATGGAGCTGGAGGTTCCAGACCATTGACCGTCGCAGGAGGTTCCGGACCGTTGACCGTCTCTGGAGGTTCCGGACTGTAAAATGTCGCCGGAAGCTCAGGACTGGGAACTGTCGCCGGAAGCTCTGGACTGGGAACTGTCGCCGGAAGCTCTGGACTGGGAACTGTCGCCGGAATCTCTGGACTGGGGATCGTCGCCGGAAGCCTGGTGCGTGGGGCCAGCACTGGTGGTACCGGGCTGGTGACACTCACCTCAGTGCGAGCGCGAGGAGCAGGCACAGGACGTACCGGGCTGTGGAGACGTACTAGAGACCTGGTGCGTATAGCCGGCATCAATGGTATCGGTTCGATGACACACCTCGCCAGGAGCTGGCACAGGACGTACTGGACTTGGGAGGCGCACTGGAGGCCTGATGCGTGGGGCCGGTACAGGTGGCACCGGATTAGTGACACGCACTTCAGGGCGAGTGCGGGGAGGAGGCGCAGGACGTACTGGACTGGGGAGGAGCACTGGATGCCTGATGCGTAGGGCCGGTACAGGTGGCACCGGACTGGGGACACGCACTTGAGGGAGAGTGCGAGGAGCAGGCACAGGACGTACCGGACTGGGGACACGCACTTCAGGGAGAGTGTGAGGAGCAGGCACAGGACGTACCGGGCTGTGGAGATGTAGTGGAGACCTGGTGCGTATAGCCGGCATCAATGGTACCGGTTCGATGACACACCTCGCCCGGTAAGTGCGAGGAGCTGGCACAGGACGTACTGGGCTGTGAAGGCGCACTGGAGACCTGGTGCATATTGCCGGCATCAATTGTACCGGAACTTTAACACACTTCTCAGGACGAGTACGGGGAGCTGACTCAGGTGGCATCGGACGGCTAACACGCTCCTCAGGGCGAATGCCGTGCATACTACGCCAAACCAACAGCTCTCTCTCATCACTCTCCTCAACTTTCGCCAACCACTCCTCGCTCAATCTATCCCAATATTCCTCCTCGGTGTCTGACTCACACCTCAACTTCGCCGACCACCCCGCGTTCCCCCCCCCCAAAATATTTTGAGGTTGCTTCTTGGGCTTGCGTCGTGGCCGCGAACCCTGTCGTCGTCGCTGTCCTTCCTTCACCGCTTGCGTCTCCCGCCATGGAAGGCGATCCTGTCCTGCCAGGATTTCTTCCCAAGTCCAGGATCCCTTCCCATCCAGAATCTCTTCCCAAGTCCAGGATACTTCCTCCTTATGGGCACGCTGCTTGGTCCTTTGTTGATGGGATATTCTGTCACTGTCATGTGTAGAGATGGACCAAGGCGCAGCGAATGTAGAGTTCCACATAATTTATTAAAGAAGTGAAACTATAGCAAAGACAAAACAATAAACAATAAACGAACAAACCGTGACTACAGAGGTGCAAAGTGCATTAACTCCAAATAATATCCCATAACACACAGGTGGAAAAAATGCTACTTAAGTATGATCCCCAATTAGAGACAACGATCGCCAGCTGCCTCTAATTGGGAATCATACTAAAACACCAACATAGAAAAAACAAACTAGAACCCCACATAGAAAATATAAACTAGACTAGACCTCTAGTCACGCCCTGACCTACTCTACCATAGAAAATAAAGGCTTTCTATGGTCAGGACGTGACAGGTCATTCGTTCTATTGGTTCAGTTGCCAGAGACGCAACCCAGTTGTTCAGTCTTTTTGTTCTGTATCTATGGACCCAGTCGTTCGTTCTAAATGTTCCATTTCCATACTGGCTGGCAACGTTCTTATCCCTTGCTTGCTAACTAGCCAACTACTGCTAACTTAGTCACGTCAAACAGTGCAGACAGAATAACAACAGTAGCTGCATTTGTTTAAACTGTTGGATACATCCAACAACTAATGAGGCAACATTTCGCCTGGCATAGAAAATGTGCTCTCTCGTTAGGACATTGTTGTTCAGAGGAGCTAGCCAACAACACAGTTCACACAATAACTTCAAACTGAAGCTGGAAAGACTGCAAACTTGCTGCACTTCGTTTTACCTTTTTCAGTTGACATTTCTTTGTATATATTCATAAAAATGATGCCAGCTGATTCATGATTTCGACTGGCTGAGAAACACTCTCTCGTCTGGACCCCCGACCCCTACTATGGGACAGTTGGAGATCGAATTTTAATATTGTAATGTTTATACAAATCTCCGCTGTTGAAAACTAAAGGTTAGTCTAAAAGAAATGTGAGATAATGTCTAGATCCTTTTTATAGTGGAGATCAAGTTTATAATTTCCCTGCCTGGGCTGACAGTGGATTGCACAGTCAGATGGAACAGCGTAAATAGGCATTTTAACGTCATAGATATAGCCGGTGGTAATTTGTGGAATAGATACTGGCTGGAATGCGGTTTTAACCAAACAGCATTCAGGATTAGACCCACCCGTTGTATAATTTCTCTTTGTCTCTGTCACGCCCTGACCTTAGTTATCTATGTTTTCTTTATTATTTTGGTTAGGTCAGGGTGTGACTAGGGTGGGTATGCTAGTGTTGTCTTGTCTAGGGTTTTTTGTAGGTCTAGGTATATATATGTCTATGGAGGCAGCTGTTTATCGTTGTCTCTGATTGGGGACCATATTTAGGTAGCCATTTTCCCTTGGGTATTTGTGGGTTCTGTTCTATGTTTAGTTGCCTGTCTGCACTATCCATATAGCTTCACGGTTAGTTTTGTTATTTTGTTAGTTTGTTCAGTGTTCATTCGTTAAAATAAATAAGAATGTACGCATACCACGCTGCGCCTTGGTCTCCTCCTTACAACGGCCGTGACAGTCTCCATGTCTTGCTCCGCACAGACCAGACAAGTTTAAGTGACCGCGCACTGGATTAATGTCATTGTAGTTAATTACCATGTTTTCTGTGCTAAATTATGTAGAATATTGCCCTGTTGGAGACTACAACTCACTTCTACATTGCACAGTTCAGGCTTGATGTGATTTATCTCTACAGAAACTGCACATCGAGCTCACAGAAAAAAAAAATACTAAATGGAATTCAAATAATTGAACCGACGTCGGTCAATTAGTTGTTAAAAAACTAAAAATAACAGAAATTTCAGTTAATCGCTCAGCACTACCATTGGTATTCATCGATGGTAGACTTTTGATCTCTGATTGAGTGATCCAGGCTGTGTCAGTTTGCTGTGCTTGGCTGGGGTGAGTGAGAGAAGAGAGAGGCCTAGAAGGGGCAGACCAAAACAGGGAAGCTACACAGCTGTACATGGTGAATTGATTAAATGCCCGATTAAACGCTAGGCAGAGCAATCTGGCGGCATAATTCAAAGGCATATGCAAGTAATCTCGTTTTGTAGATTATTTCCCTCTTGCAAACATGCAAACACACACACACACACACACACACACACACACACACACACACACACACCTCATGGTAATTTACAAGAGGCTAAGGACAGTATTTTGTGGAGGATTACAACGTGGCAAGTGAGTGTCCACCCCAAGGATACATTTTTATCAACGGCATTGTGTGCCTCAGGTCTCAAATTGCAACAGCACTGAACTGTGGGAAAATTCTCTAATGAACCAATTGCATGCATTGCATATATGCTTAAAGGGTTTAGATGGCACCAGATAATGGAAACACATTGTTGAGAAAAGTTATTAGAAGTTTATATTGATAATTTTCTTCTGGTACGCTGGTTCAGGGGATTTGTTTGTTGAGTTGTCTGATATAATGAAGCCAGTTTAGAAGTAGACAGCAGGGTTCTGTAGAGATCCACCATATAATCATTATCCCTCATCCTGCAGTCTTTAGCCATTGTATTTAAGGACATGCAAAACTGATGAGCTCAGCTCTCCCTAGAGCTGCTAAACTAATAGGAAATCCTATCATTAACAAAAATCAATACGCTCCCCAGTTTCTGGGAGGTCATACATCTCATTGTCCAGACTTATTTGGGTACTAAGAGTGAAGAAACAGGGCCCTACTTTGGTGTTCAGGGCTTAACACTTTTTCTTTTGCTCATACTATGTTTACTGTACAGCATGTGAATAGCTGTACCAGACTTATGAAAGGGTTTGTGTTGAGGTTAAGTTCGTGTCGAGGTCATGCAAGATCCATGGGAGCAATTTTCTGTTCTTCATCTTCTGTGATATAGGATCTTAATTTGATCACTCTTCTGTTGCTGAGAACTTTCCTGTGGCGTAGGAAATGCAGATGAGCTTTGTGATTTACATAAATTCACTGAAAACCCACACTAACACACGGTTATATTTACAGTATTCCACTTTTCATGTAGTCTCATTTTGAACAGCCAATACCACCGATCAAGCAATATTATTGACTAAATCTTCAAATCCTTTTGCTGCAGGATTATTTTGCTGTGACAGTACAGGTCAAATTAAGATCCTACATCTGTATACACTCTTCTGCTCAAGATCACCTTTTACTTTGTCATCCGTCAGTACACTTTCTCTCTACATTGTGTGAATGAGTATCGCTAAACCAAAATGAGAGAAATTCACTGCAAATGATCACTCATTGCATTACTATCACATAGAAAATTGAATTAGACTAAGTAGCATTAACACATGGCTAACATACAATTTAGACAAAATTATAATATTTAATTAGCTAAAGAGTCTTTAAATTTAACAAAGGCGTGTCATCCTCTTGCTGGAAAACAGAGAGCGGAATTCAATGGGTCATCTTTTAATGTTAAAGCTTATTTTTTCTGCCAAGCCAACCTTGAGACTTGCTTACTAAGCAAAGAACAAATTCATTCTCATTATTGTAAATCATTCAAAGCACTGTCTTTAACCTCCTTGAACATATTAAAAACATCTGAATATGTAACTAATTATTGTTTGTTTTAACACATTTTTTCCATTTCAGTGTAATCATAAACATAATTGCTTAATAAAACAGTAACAAAATAGCCTAAAATTCGCTCCAACATGGAATCAAGAGGATCTTCCATTTTTCATGAGTAGCATAATATTTATATTCTGCTGGAGTAATGGCAATAGGTCTTCTTTGAAAATGATTTGACGAGCACAGGCCTAATCGCCTTTCTCTGATTAGCCTCATAATACATTTGTTTGATCTACAATATTTCTAATAAGTCTATCTTCCACTGCAAACTTCTTTAAAATGTGTTATTCTGTTGAACTTTGGTTGAGAGAGGGGACTAATATGAATAATGTCAGGGTATTTCTGGGAGAATATTGAGATGGTTTTCTCTGAAACACAATAGTTAATGACTCATTATTCCGGTCAGCCACTGAAAATGAATGAGATAGACATTTTATCCTGATTAACGCCCCTAATGGGTTTGCTCATAAAACCTGTTCCTTCAACGATGCATGCTGAATCTTTCTTCTTGTATTTTTTGGTCGATAATGCATATGCTAATCCATCAAGATTGACAGTGATCATTAGAATAATAGGGGAAGCAGATATTTGATATGAACCCTCCTGTTATCTGTTTCCAGCAGAGTTAAATTGTCTGAGACAGGCAAGCAGCGCTGGCAGGAGAAGCCAATAAAGTGGAAGAACTTTCAGTCAGAAACCGATGGACTTTTCTCAGGCCAGTTAGAGAGTATTATATTTTGGGTCAGTATACTATAGTCTACCTGTGTGAGGAAGAATCAGGCGCAGAGAGCAGAGAGTTCCACAGGGAAAAGTGCACTTTAATAACACACAAAAAACAACCCCACAACAAAGGGCGCGGAAAATGAATGGACCACCCAAAACACAGGGTACCAGGTCTAGAACACGAACACACCTAAAATAACGCACACGCGTAACACAAGAATAATCCCGCACAAAACAAGGGTGGGTAAACGTACTTTAAATAAGGAAGCCAATCAAGCACACAAATAGACACAGGTGCAACTAATAAGACAAAACAAACAGACAACGAAAAAGGGATCGGTGGCGGCTAGTAGGCCGGTGACGACGACCGCCGAGCACCGCCCGAACAGGCAGGGGAGCCAACTTCGGCGGAAGTCGTGACAACCTGTGCCTATGCTTCAGTAAGGATAAGCTCCACAGTAAAATCAGCAGAGGCATATTACCAATAATTGTGTTAAGCTCTACTATCTCGGAGCTCTACTGACAATTTCTTCGACCTCATGGCTTGGTTTTTGCACTGTCAACTGTTGGACCTTATATAGACAGGTGTTTGCCTTTCCAAATCATGTCCAATCAATTGAATTTATCACAGGTGGACTCCAATCAAGTTGTAGAAACATCTCAAGGATGATCAATGGAAATATGATGCACCTGAGCTCAATTTCAAGTCTCATAGCAAAACAAAAGGTCTGAATACTTATGTAAATAACGTATTACTGTTTTTAATATTTTATGGAAGGGGTTTGAATACTTTTTCCGAATGCACTTTACATAAATGAAAATGTATGCTGTTTAAGTTTGACAAAATAGTTATAGAGTTGAATAAACACCACAGAGGGACAAACAATTGAGCAAAAATAATTACAATTATTTAAAATGAACTGAAAATGGAGAGAGACTGATCACTGGCTCCATCAGAATGCCTAGCCTGTAAGTAGCGGAAGACGGGGCTGACTGAAGGACAGCCGAGGATAGATGTGGAGGATGGACAGAGGATCAGCTGGGCGCAGGAGTGGAGGTCACAGACAGAACCCCAGTTGGGTACAGGTGTGGAGGTCACAGACAGAGTTCCAGCCAGGCACAGGTGTCGAGGGCACGGACAATGACCCAGCTGGTGGAGTAGCCTGTACAGGAGCGAAGGACTGATGTGGGTAGAGGTGTGGACTGGATGCTGACAGGTGGGGTGGGACCTCCAGGTACTCCTTGAAAGTCATCTGATTGGCAGCATGGTTTTTACACATCACTCCTAGCTTGCTGAGTGGCAGATTCTGCATCGATGCCACCAAATACCCAGCATACCCCAGAGCATTTTCAACCACCCACTTGAAGGTCTGCTTCCTGTAAAGGCTGAACTGCATCTCCTGTTAACCCAGCAAGTGCGTTTTATTGCTGGGTTGCCACCTCTGAGCAGTACAGCCCTCCTGGCTGAATTTATCCAGAGACATAGCCCTGGTGCACTCTCTTTTATAACTGAAATGGTAAGTATCCTTACTGTCAAAAATCTAATCAAATTAAATTAAATCTAATGCAAGTTTATGAGTTATATACACAGGATACAGTTGGGTGTAAATGGCGCAATAAAATATCAAAATATATTATATCAAAATATAATATCAAACATTAACACAATAAGGCAAGTAGTAAACACATATAAATAGGTTTAAAAGTAGTAGTAAAACTATCAGTAATGGTATGTACTATGTCAACAAGTACATAAATTGAGCAGTACAATTAAACTGTAATAAATAATAGCAGCAGTGTTATTGAGAGAGAATGAGAGTGAGAGAGAGTGTGTGTCTGTGTATATAAGGGCAGCGGCTTTTGTGGACCAGTAGGTAACGATGTTTTGTGGGTGGCAAGTTGTTAATGTGTTCAGATGGTCCCTGGTTTGAGCCCAGGTTGGGGCAAGGAGAGGGATGGAAGCATTAATGTTAGGAGAGTCAGTGGAAATAGTATCTTAAGGTGCAGGTGAACAACAGGTTGTGTAGGTGGGCAGCTAGACTTTTCAACAGTCTTATGTCCTGGTGGTGGAGGCTCCGTTATCGTCTGCCAGACAGAAGCAGTGAACAGTCCATGGCTGAAGTCCTTAGTGATCTTCCGGGGGGCGGTGTAACTGCCTTTACAGGTGGTGATGCAGCCAGACAGGATGCTCTCAATGGTGCGTTTGGTGCTCCCATCTGGTGCCATGTCTGCTGTAGAAATAAGAGGGAAAGTTTGTAGTGATAAGTATAAGATGTAATCACAGTGATCAATATGGGGTATTGTGTATAGATTGATGAGGAAAAAAACATTTAATCAATTTTAGAATAAGGCTGTAATGTAACAAAATGTGAACAAGGAAGGGGGTCTGAATAGTTTCTGAATGCACAGTCAATTCTTGGGTACTTTTTGGTTGCAGATGGCGATTATGATTGGTTGTCATTGGCATAACCAGAAGTCACAATTACCATTGATTGTAGAGCCATACCATCTCATGACTGGGATAAGTTCACCATTTTACATTGCTTTCATGGTAACTTAAAACCTCTACCGACCCCCCCTCCCGGATCCGGGATCATCCTCATCAAAAAAGCTGACTAGCATAGCCTAGCCTAGCGCCACAGGGATATCATATAATATAATTTCATGAAATCACAAGTCCAATACAGCAAATGTACATCTTGTGAATCCAGCCAATATTTCCGTTTTTTTAAGTGTTTTACAGCGAAAACACAACATATATTTATGTTAGCGCACCACAATATCCAAAAACACACTGCCATTTTTCCACCGCAAAGGTAGCTTTCACAAAACCCACAAATAGAGATAAAATGAATCACTAACCTTTGAACAACTTCATCAGATGACAGTTTTTTATAACATCATGTTATACAATACATTTATGTTTTGTTCGAAAATGTGCATATTTATAGCTACAAATCCTGGTTTTACATTGTGAATATGGCGCCAAAATGCACCAAATTGTCCGGAGAAATTTTGGACAGTCACGTAATCTAACCAAAAAACTCATCATAAACTTTGCTAAAAAATGTTGTTGTACAGCTAAAAAACATGTTGTACAGCAAATGAAAGATACACTGGTTCTTAATGCAACCGCTGTGTTAGATTTAAAAAAAATTACTTTAGTACAAAGTACAGCAAGCAATAATCCGAGACAGCGCCCAGCCATTCTCCGCCATGTTGGAGCCAACATATTCCACAAAAATACGAAATAACATCATAAATATTCTCTTACCTTTGATGATCTTCCATCAGAATGCAGTGCAAGGAGTCCTAGTTCCACAATAAATCGTTGTTTTGTTTTAGAATGTCCATTTCTTCTGTCGAGTTAGCAACTTTGGCTAGCATGGTGGAGCGCACATGTCCATGAACTCTTGGCGCATGGAACGAAAAATTCCAAAAGTCATAATAAACGTTGAATAAACTGGTCAAACTCAGTTGAAAATCCATCTTTATGATGTTTTTCTCATATGTATCCAATAACGTCCAAGACGGAGCATTTCGTTGTGTCTACCTAATGCATTGCAGAAAACAATATGGTGCTCTCTGGTGCGCAGCAAAATACTGCCAATATGGCGGACCTGTCACTCCAAAAGCTCTCATTCGGTCTCACATCAAGCTAGACACCCCATTCAACATTCTACTGCCTGTTGACATCTAGTGGAAGGCGTATGAAGTGCATACAGATCCATAAATAAAAGGCAATTGAATAGGCAAGGCCTTACACAGAGACCCATTTTCAGAATTTTCACTTCCTGTTTGGAAGTTTGCTGCCAAATGAGTTCTGTTTTACTCACAGATATAATTCAAACAGTTTTAGAAACTTCAGAGTGTTTTCTATCCAATAGTAATAATAATACGCATATTGTATGATCTAGAACAGAGTACGAGGCCGTTTAATTTGGGCATTCTTTTTTCCCAAAGTGAAAACAGCGCCCCCTATTAAGAAGAAGTTAAATGAAGGGGGTATTCATAAGGCATCCATAACATCTGGCATAAATACTCCATAACACCTTAATAAATGTTTTATTTTAGCTGGCAACGTTCTTGTCTCTTGCTTGCTAGCTAGTCAACTACGGCTAATTTACGGTCACATTAAACAGTGCAGCCAGAATAACAACAGTAGCTGAATTTGCATTTGTGACCGACTGCCTCAAATCGGTCTTATGTAGCAACATTTGAAATTGTGTTTTTTACATTGGATAAAAGTAGAGACTCAGAGCTAGAAAATGCTATATCATACACTACATTTGAGGAACAGTGGGAAAGTAATTCTGCTTTGAAAGTTGATAAATTTGTAAACACACTTTTGAGAAAATAGTTTTGGTTTTGGCTTCTTTGTTTACACCCATTCAGCATCGTTCACACCCTCTTAAGCTTTAGCCACACCCATCTCTTTAAGGGTTGAGCGTTCTGTACTGACAACAGCAGTCAAGCACCCAAACTAACTTCCTAGCTACTTCCAGACACAAATGAGAAAGCAGCTCACTGAACATTACTCGGCCTAGCAGAGCTGGTTAGGCTGTTATGTTTTCCAGAGTGTTGGTGACTGCAACTGTGCTGTCAGATTGTCCATTAGTAGAATTCAGAGCGTTGCGCTCTCGGAGCGTTCTGAGCGCACACTGGACGGTTTGGCCGGTGAGTAGGGTTGATCCGAACTTTCTGACCTCACAACGGCAGTCAAGCACCCAAGCTACCTGGCTTGCATTGGCTAGCTTGCTAGCTACTTCCAGACACAAATGAGAGAACACCTCACTGACCATTTTACTCGCTCTAGCAGAGCTGGTTAACCTTTACCGAGCCTCAACCCCGGATCCGGGATCACCCCCCACCCCCCCCCACACTGATTAGCATCGCTAGCATAGCGTCACAATTAAATAGTAGCATCTAAATATCATTAAATCACAAGTCCAAGACACCTAATGAAAGATACAGATCTTGTGAATAAAGCCACCATTTCAGATTTTTAAAATGTTTTACAGGGAAGACACAATATGTAAATCTATTAGCTAAACACGTTAGCAAAAGACACCATTTTTCTTTGTCCACCATTTTTTCTCAACACCAGTAGCTATCACCAATTCGGCTAAACTAAGATATTGATAGCCACTAACCAAGAAAAAACCTCATCAGATGACAGTCTGATAACATATTTATGGTATAGGATAGGTTTTGTTAGAAAAATGTGCATATTTCAGGTATAAATCATAGTTTGCCATTGCAGCCACCATCACAAATCTCACCAAAGCGACTAGAATTACTACAGAGAGCAACTTGTATTACCAATTTACTCATCATAAAACATTTCTTAAAAATACACAGCACATAGCAATGGAAAGACACAGATCTTGTGAATTCAGACAACATTTCAGATTTTCTAAGTGTTTTACGGCGAAAACACAATAAATCGTTATATTAGCATACCACATATGCAAACGTTACCACAGCATGAATTCAAGCCAAAGAGAGCGATATCGTATCATCGCCAAAATATATTAATTTTTTCACTAACCTTCTCAGAATTCTTCCGATGACACTCCTGTAACATCATATTACAACATACATATAGAGTTTGTTCGAAAATGTGCATATTTAGCCATAAAAAACCGTGGTTATACAATGAAAATAGTAGCAAAACAAGCCTGGAAATGTCGGTCGCCATCTTTGAGTGATCTAGTTTAATCAAAAGCTAATCATATACTTGACTAAAAAATACAGGGTTGACAGGAATCGAAAGACAAATTAGTTCTTAATGCAATCGCTGATTTACATTTTTTAAATTATCCTTACTTTTCAATACAGGTTGCGCCAAGCGAAGCTATACAAAACAAAATGGCGCCATAAGCGTTTAACATTTTTCGACAGAAACACGATTTATCATCATAAATTGTTCTTACTGTGAGCTGTTCTTCCATCAGAATCTTGGGCAAAGAATCCTTTCTTGGGTCTAATCGTCTTTTGGTCGAAAGCTGTCCTCTTGCCATGTGGAAATGCCCACTAACGTTCGGCATGAACTGGAAACGTCCCCAGCGGTTCAAAGTGTCTCAGAAATAAATGCCTCAAAATCGCACTAAACGGATATAAATTGCTATAAAACGGTTTAAATTAACTACCTTATGATGTTTTTAACACCTCTAACGAGTAAAAACATGACCGGAGAAATATTACTGGCTAAACTAAAACTTGGAAGGAGGCGAGTCCGATGTCCTTCGCGCGCAAGGCGCAGGCAGCAAAGGGAAGCTACTTCCGGTATTTGCTGTTTTATACAGTCCCTGATTGCGCAATCGACTCCATTCAAAGCGTCATCACGCACTGACACCCAGGGGAAGACGTAAGAAGTGTCTGTTTCTCCATAGCATTTACACGGACCTTTAAACTGACTCCAGATCAGTGGCCAAGATGTTTGAAATCTGACTCCCTATAATGAAAAGTGCTGTAGATTGAGTTCTGTTTCACTCAGAGACAAAATTCCAACGGCTATAGAAACTAGAGAGTGTTTTCTATCCAATAATAATAATAATATGCATATTGTACGAGCAAGAATTGAGTAGGAAGCCGTTTAATCTGTAGAGGAAATTATGCTAATGTGAAACAGCACCCCCTATAGTGGCAAGAAGTTAAGCTGTTTTTATGTTATCCAGAGCATGGTGACTGTAACTGGCATTCTTAGAACATTACTACACACAGAGCATACACATAATGTTAGCTAGCAAGCCAGCCATCTATCGTCAGCTAGCTAGCTAAGAGTAAGCTTTAACTTGCAATGAAAACAATTTTCTGGCAAAATTAGAAAGGTATAATATCTGAAACTGTAGCTAGACTCGTACCCGTATACATGGATGAACGCTTCACGGCAGACTGCAACCCCTTTCATTAAATAAGACGTCTTGTGTCGTTTCCATTTTGTTTGTACAGCTTGCTTGGCCTATTGTGTCAAGTCACTCAGGTTTACACTGACCGTGTGCAATGCCATAAGAATCATCAGATCTTTCTCCCTCTCTGTCACAGATGCCATGGTTGCCCTTCATTTGAAGATGTAATCCAGAGTGGTGTTTTATACAACAGCCTTCTGTGTTCTCTTTTCGACTCCCTCTGCATTTGCAATCAAACGCCAGAATTGTATTAATCTACTTATCATACTCTGCTTCTACCAGACATTCCACTGATTTCAAACTTCTTCCGTGACAACAACACTGTTAATCGCCGTTTCTTCCCCATCACTGTCATCAGAAGACTCAACAATGTATTTTTCAATTAAAATGTTTTTACCTTAATCAGGGATCTGCTCATCGTCTGATTCATTTTCAGACAGAAGATGCTACACCGCATACCAATCTGAAACTCATCTCTCGGCATGTCCAGCCCACTCATTATCTCAGCCAATCATGGCTAGCGGGAAGGTTCCTGACTTTTCTGTGGCTAAACCAACTAGGCTCGTAATTTAACAACTTTATTCGTATTTACAGATGGCATTCAAGTTTGTTATTAAAGGCACATGAAAGTTCAAATGTTCCAGAAGGCATTTCTGCCTAAATAAATGCATTTTGATAAAAATAAAAAATAAACGTTCAAATGGCTCTCCTGTGAAGTCATTTCCTGAAACCGGTCACAAATGTGCTCTCTCGCCAAACAACACAGCTAACACAATCACTTCAAACTGAAGCTGGAAAGACTATAAATAGTTGCACTTCGTTTAGTTGTACCTTTTTTCAATTCACATTTCTTTGTATATAGCCATAAAATTATGCCATCTGATTCATGATTTCAACTGGCTGAGAAACGCTGCCTGCCTGTCTGTCTCATCCTGACTCCCGACACGTTCATTACTATGGCACAGCTGGAGATCGAATTTGAATATTGAAACAATGTTGCAAATGTCGGAGAGACAGACAGCAATGTTTATACAAATCTCCGCTGTTGAAAAATACATTTTGGTCTAAAAGAAATGTGAGATAATGTCTTGATGCTTTTTATAGTGGAAATCAAGTTTATAAATTGCCAGGCTGGGCTGATGAGACAGGGGATTGCGCAGTCAGATGGAACAGAGTAAATGGGCATTTTAACGTCATGGATTTAGCTGGTGGTAACTTGTAGAATAGACACTGGCTGGAATGCATTCAAGATTAGAACCACCAGTTGTATAAAAAGTATTTATGTAACAGCCTGTGTCATTTATGACATAAATGTGGGACAGTGTGTCAGTTTATTTTGCTAACTATTTCAAGTCCTCATAAACCATGCTGTTTTCTGTCATAATGTTATTGTAACGATTCTCGTTGGTGGAAGGAGAGGAGGACCAAAATGCAGTGTGGTAAGTGTTCGTCATATTTAATAAAACTGAACACTACATAAAACAACAACGAGGAAAAACGAAAATGGAAACAGTTCTGCCAGGTGAACATACACTAAACAGAAAACAAACACCCACAACCAAAATGGGGAAAACAGGCTACCTAAATATGATTCTCAATCAGAGACAACGATCGACAGCTGCCTCTGATTGAGAACCATATCAGGCCAGACATAGAAATACAACAACATATAAAACAGAACATAGACTACCCACCCCAACTCACGCCCTGACTAACATAACACAAAGACATAAAAATAAACTAAATGTCAGAACGTGACAGTTATGTTACTGTTTTCATTTGGCAAACTTATAGTATGTTGCAGTCAGTGGAGGATGTTGGAAATGAGCATAGATACTTGAATAACAATAATACCTTTTCAAAATTATAGTCATAAGATACACATGGCTTTGATAAAGTATAGTTGTTCTAATTGCACTCATGGTGATTTATTGTAGGCAATTTATTTTTGGAGTTTGTAGATGCATCTTTTTTCTAGAGAGCCCCATACCTCTCATTGTGATAGGTCTGCTTTCCCAAGTGCTGAGCTCCAATGGGATATTGCAATAACATTCTTTCTTGCCATTCTTCAGTGGATCGTTTGAATTTAGTCCTTGTAGCTCCTTTTGAGTGGTTAACCACACGTTCCATGCTGCTTTCTTCATTGTCATGCCTTGGGATCATTTGTATAGTGTAATCTGTATGCCTCTTAGGCCTCATACACACGTACACTTACAACATTTAGTTAAAAAGGCCCACTATACCTTAAAAGGCCCACTCCTACAGTATAAGGGCTACAAACAATACAGAGAGGACCTATAAAGAAGTAAGGTTAATATTTATTCAATCTAATGTAATATTTTTATTGGTGCGTGATATGAACGCTATCCATTTTGCTTTTAACACTAAAACCGCCTGGCCTTTCAGCCTATAAGTACCCGCTAAGGAACATTGCCAGGCATCTCTGTTAGCATATCCATTAGATGAATATCAACCTGCAAGGTGCAGCAAAAATAAGCACAATGCTTTATAAATAGTGCATGAACTATTATAAAGGATTAATTGCATGAAGAAATATTAGTGGAACTAAAAAATAACAACAACAGTTATTTGTTTCGATAGAGTGAAGGGTATGTTTTGTATAATTGTACAAAGTCCTAGAACAAATGTAGCCATTTATCCTTTTTTGTTTCCCTTACAATAAATTAGATTAGTAATAGAGTTATAGTAATTAATAAAGTCCATTTACAGAATATTTTGACAAAGTAGAAACTAAGAAGATAATAATAATATAATCAGCCAGGTGCACAGGTAAAATGATTTGCTGTATTCCTAAACAAAAGCACCAGTGCATGAACAATTGTAAAGTATGAATTGCATAAATAAATATTAGTGGAAATATATTCACGACAAGATATAAAAACGGTCATTTGTTGATGGTATTGTGCCCTTATAGGCTTTACCTTTCCACATCAATCGATCTTGTCTTCTCTTTATGTTTTGGGTCCACAGTCAGCACACAGCTTCAGGGCTTTGTGTGAGCAAGCCCCACAAACAAATCGGTTGCACTGCACATAGTTTTCATTAACCTTGTTCCGTGTGCATCTGCCACAGGTGTCGCATCATCTCTCTGAAGTGGTTGCGTGGCATGGTCTCTCAGAAAAAGTCCTATGAGATGAAAATGACCCCACATCCATGCTCTTTCCGTCATATGCCCCGGGGACATACATGAGTGTAATAAATGCTTAGAGATCATCCATAGACATATCCCACCTACTTGTTCCTTTTCTGTGTGCATGAGCAACAGATCTCTGATGTTCTGCAACATCTCCATGTCACATAAACTCGTTACTCTTTTCTTCCCAAACTGTGCCATCTCTCCCAGACTCCTGTCTCACCGTTGCAGTTTGGATCAACGTCTCAGTTGGCTCCGTTACGGTTTTTCTGCGGCGAGGCTCAGGCATCGGCGGTGGAGGCTCGAAGTCAACATCAGAATCAGATGAAGACTCTTCATCAGCAACGCCGATTTCAAGCTCAATATCTGATCCTCCATCTGAAATTCTGCAGCATTTGCAATGCTGTCGGTGCGTCAATTCGTTTGGTTCGGCTTGCCATTGTGAACTACACACATTGTATGTTGTACTTCGTGTCTGATTTGACTGAGGGGAAATTATATACCATCATAATAAAATAATTAGACCGCCTACAATTCCCACAATTCTTCATCAAAATTACACTATTGTTCTAAATTCAATCATCCTATTCACCCTCATCATTCAGATCAATCATCCTCTTCACAGTCCTCATAATTCAGTTCATTGAAGTCACATGCACCATTATCAGTTTCTATCTGGTTTCTATCGCCCATTCCTCCATTGACAACAGAATAGCATAATTACATTTTAACGTTATTATGTTACTAGTTTTTCGCTCAGTAGCCAGAGCAATGCTGCCACGCAAGTGGTCATGTGCTGAATGCATGGATAGCATAGATATTCTTTGAAAAAGTTACATTTGGAAATAGAGCTGAACCTCTTGAATTTTAAGAGTTGTTTGACAAAGTTAGGTTTAATAGAAACTACAGAATATGCTCTTACCGATACTATATAGAAATCAAAATGTTTTACCTGTATGTGACTCTGAAGGAGGATTTGATAAAGTGATGCTCCTTTCTCTGCATCTGTAAATTACAAGATGCGCCCATCTCGCAGGTAGCCTAGTGGTTAGAGCGTTGGGACAGTAACCGAAAGGTTAAAAAGGTAAAAATGTGTTGTTCTGCCCCTGAGCAAGGCAGTTAGCCCACTGTTCCCCGGGCGCCACAGACGTGGATGTCGATTAAGGCAGCCCCCCCCCCCCCCCCCCCCCCCCCCCGGACCTCTCTGATTCAGAAGGGTTGGGTTAAATGCGGAAGACACATTTCAGTTGAAGGCATTCAGTTGTACAACTGACTAGGTATCCCCCTTTCTTCATGTACAATTCGACAACTGATAGGCCTAATATTGTCACTCATCAGATTATTGTCAATTTAATCTTGTCTATAGGCTATCTCTTATTTTGTGTGAAATTAGTATCGGTATAGTTTAGGCGTAGTTTCGATGGGCCGGCTGTGCAGGCTGACTGGCATCGTTTGTTTCCTGCTCATCAAGTTGGATAGAGTCAAGGTTATGCTTTGCATTATTTTAAGGGCTTACTGCAACACGAAGCATGTTTTCATTTCCCTTACAATAAATTTGATGATGCCAGCGAATTTAAATTAGATTGTGAATTAACTTGCACAATGATCGCCCATTCCATCCATTTGTCATTTATTCAGTGGGCTGGCATCGTTTGCTTCGCTGGATAGAGTCAAGGTTATGCTTTGTATTATTCTAAAGGCCTACTGCAACATGTAGCATGTTCTTGTTTCCCTTACAATACATTTGATTAGTAATACTTATAGTAAATAAAACAGTCCCATAACAGCTTCTTTTTGCAATGTAAAACGTAAACGAGAATGGTATCAACTTATTTTCTGCTGATAAATAGGCAAAACACAAACTTATTATTACACTATTGTCTTTCTAAATTAAATCAACCTCTTCACCCTCCTTATCATTCAGTTTAGGCCTAATTTAAATTCAATTGTGAAGTTAGGTGTACAGTAAGAGTTAGAATTAAAATGCTGATTTTGTCTTAGCAGGATGAACACATATTTTACATTGCCTACTGATAGAAGACGATATCTATCTCAATGCAGGGCATAAAGCTTACTATGGACATTAACACTAGAACCACCATAGGCCAATGGCCACTGACTTTTGATTTTGTCATTAATTCAGTGAGGAGAGAGGGATGTATTAGCGCCTGGCTGGGTACCATTGTCCTACAGCACATTGTCATGGTGGGTTAAATTAGGAATAGGTGTGAAGAAAAGGCTCTAAATAGTTTTCTGTTTGTGACAAAAGAGCAGTGTAAATTGCAAACATTTAGGAAACAGCAGGGAAGGAAGAGAACATAGCTTTTTTTTGGCTGATTTTTTAAATTTACAAAATCAAAAGTCAGTGGCCATTGGCCTATGGTGGTTCTAGTGTTAATGGCCATTGTAAGCGTTATGCCCTGCATTGAGATAGATACTGTCTTCTATCAGTAGGCAAAGTAAAAGATGTGTTCGTCCTGCTAAGACAAAATCAGTATTTGAATTATAGCTCTTACTTACCTGCCCTTCAATTCTACTTCTGCTTAAATGTAAAGTAGTAAAGCCATTTCATAATGCTATGAGTAAATACATGTAACATGCAGCACTTTCACCATGGTAGTTCTAATAGCCTAGAGCTACACTACAGCTGCACCATGTTCAGCAGGGAAAATGCCTGATCTGGATTGAATATACCCTCTTTTTTAGTTTCCTTAGTGCTGCTTACCTATGCCTTTTTAACATTTGTGGACTTTTTAAAGGTTTTTGATAGAGATAACCATGTGGTGTGTATGGTCCTATTCCTATGTAATTATAATTTACAGTGACACAAGTCAATTTCAAAGCTCTAATTGGTATAAGCTCATGAAATAATGTGACATGCCTGCACTTAACCGTCGTTGAATTTGCTCCTCCCTGCTCTCCTGAATTGACAGTGAGTAATTTATAGAAAATCACAACCAATTTGTGACACTTGTCACATCTGATTTACTTGATGGAGGAGGACTTCTAGTCAGCAGTACTTCAATTATCCCCCATGACTCTGTAGAATAGTATGCCTCATATTTATATCAGGTCAATTGCTTCTGTCAAGTAGTACAGTTCTTGTTTTCATGACTCAACAAGAATCTTGGAGAGATGGAAGATGGATTGTCGAAATCCTGTACACTTTGCTCTCTCAATACAAACTTTTGAATCATCTGCTGAAATTAATCGGTTTCTATTAGTATTTTAGAATGTAGTTTCCAATTCAAAAGTGTAGAGCAAACAGTTGCAAAAGTCAGGTATTAACATGGCATAAGCTTTTTTCTTCCTTCCTCCTCGAATATATTTTACAAAAGTTAAAGTGTCACCCCACTGTGTCCTAAGGGAATGCATTCAAACTGCAGACTAGAGACTAGAGACAGGAAGATTAAAACACTCTAGCATCGTCAGAAGACTATTTTCAAAATGTATTTTTCAAGATAAAAATGTATGGCTCCAAGCCCCTTTCCTTTTCCACCCAGGAAAATATGGAAATTGATTATATTTTATTCAATCTAATATATTAATTTAGTTGTGCTTTGCAAATGTTCCCGTTTTCATAATAACACATTTTCAAGGGAATCTTGCTCGATCAATGTATTTCATTTCAAATGTATTTCAATGCAATGGTAACTTAGTGCCAAAGGCAGGGGGTGCATACAAAACAGACACATTCCTTTGGAGGGAACATAGAGGATAGGGTACAGCAGGAGAGTACAAGGTGTCCCTTCAGTTGGGTTTCCACTAGATAACACAGCTTCAAAGTCAGATTCCACAGCCACAGGTTTTTGGTCTTCATTTAAGGTTAGGCATAAGGTTAGCAGTGTGGTTAAGGTTAGGGGGAGTGTGGGTGGGAGGGGGGATAAAGTTAAAAAGGTGGGCAAAATATTACCTAAGGTCAGAGACTACTTAACAATTCAAACTGTGATTGTCTGGTAAACTTAGCTGATTTATTTTACTTAGAAATACTTTTTAAAACAGTTTTTGAAACTTTCCAAGAATCCATATCTTACAGTACTTGACACATAATTTACGACTCTCAAGAAATTGCTTAAAAAAGGCCAAGCATTGCACCGTGGTCTCTTTCTCTCCAGCACTGTGTCACATTGTGCTAAACCACCTCATTAAACCATGTAAGTGGAGTGGCTGTCATGGTTGACACAGGTGTGCCTTAGTCCAGGGCTAAATTGTGCTTGTGTTGGCACCCTGTCTGCACCCTGACTGTCACCAATTTTGGAGTGTTGGGGAAAAGAGATGTGAGTGCCAAGCTGACCCTTAAGAATGATCACACCCCCACCATGGCTTGTCAGTCAGGCCAGGATTTGCCGACGTCTGTATTGCTGCCCTAAACTGTGTTCCTCTATGTGGGATGGAGAGAGGCGAGAGAATATGAGGAGATTGATTGGCAGATATTTATGTGTGGTCTCACACCACTGGCTCCCAAAGAGCAGAAACCTAATAGCTCAAGTTAAGTGTGATTTCCTTGGAGAGATGGGGGAAAAGTACATTTTGGCAAGTGAGTAGATACGTCAAATGACTCAATTAATCAATTCCCGTGCTAAATTGAAGGCATTTAGAATATGTTGTTTCAACATAAAGCTCATGCTGTTGCTCATTATATTTATTTTGCTCCCTGAATCTCAATTATTAGATGGTGCACTTCCCATTCATAACCATCATTCTGTACCGTATACTGCAGCTCTGTCTTGTCTCAATGTAGTACCCAGTATTCTGCAGTTACTGCTGCTTATTTTTGGATTATTCTTAAATGGGATTGTCAAATGGAGTGTTGTATCCATTCCGAATAAGCAGTTTGGTTTTTCAATGAATTCTGAGTGGCCAGTAATGTATTGCAACAATGTTTCCATCTGACTGCTCTGCAAACAGTGGGGCTACAGATGCTACTTTGCCTGGTGCCTCTCTGAGCTGAGTTTCAACGATCTATTATCTCCTCATTACGTCCATTTGTCCATTTCAGTGTAAACGTTCTGCTCGCCAGACCAGCCCTGCCAGCCTTTTGAAATGTATTGAAAAATGAAATGATAGGGATTTCAACCCATGGATGAACCTCCATTGTTTCTGTGAAGGCCTTTCAAAACAATGTCTGACTGAATATATTCAGACATTCTGAATACAAGGCCGCACTTAGGCCTAATCTGAACAACTAACCACTTTCACAATTAGCAGAAAATACATACTATATTCAACTTGTAATGTTTTAGGTGCCCTGGAATTACTATCGTAAATTCCAATAGTCCCAAGTGCAATATACAATTAGGAGCATTAGCATAATTTTACAACATGCTTTCATATAGACGGGTTGCTTGTTTAGCAACAAAACTATGCACAACTATAGGGCAAAACAGACAGGGTTGGCTTATTTTGTTCACAACATCCAAACTATATATCGTCTCCAATGTTTATTGAAGTTACAGTAGTTGGTGAGTTAGCTAGCGAATTTCTTGCCATATTAGCATTGACATGAAATCAGTCAAAACACCTCAAAACAAGACATGGTATCAACGAGCTGAAACGAGCCACTTACGATTCCCCACATGGCAGATTTTGTTGTTCTTGCCAGCAATCTGGCCATCCGAAGCGTGCACATTGTTTTAGTGACATTGTCAGCTAACCCATCTATAGGAAACAAAGAAAGTTGTAATTATTCTACATTAATTCCATAAGCATCTGTTGAAGTAGCCTACAAATAATTTATCTGCAAGCATTTGCATTGCACCATGCTCTCTAGCTCTAAACAATGATTATTCCATGAGAAGCAGAGGACAGCTCTATCCATCATTGAGTTCAGTATGCCACAGTCTTCAGGTACCCCTCTGTTAGGTCTGATGAATCTAGGTCTCCTTTTTTCTGAAAGCATTATGACTTACTGGGTTATGTGTTCCCTTCTGGCTCATTCCCCTAGTATTTCATAGCTAGGAAGCAACTAATAACAAAGATTTCAAAGGAAATCAGTCGTAATGGTGAATGTAGTATTTGGTAACTCAAAATGCAATACCACAATTTTCTCCTTGTTTTCACAGTAAAAAGTACAGATGTATAAGCCAGGGGTTCTCTAATTGGGGTCTGCAGGGGTTCTTTGGCCAGATCTCAATATACACTGCTCAAAAAAATAAAGGGAACACTTAAACAACACAATGTAACTCCAAGTCAATCACACTTCTGTGAAATCAAACTGTCCACTTAGGAAGCAACACTGATTGACAATAAATTTCACATGCTGTTGTGCAAATGGAATAGACAACAGGTGGAAATTATAGGCAATTAGCAAGACACCCCCAATAAAGGAGTGGTTCTGCAGGTGGTGACCACAGACCACTTCTCAGTTCCTATGCTTCCTGGCTGATGTTTTGGTCACTTTTGAATGCTGGCGGTGCTTTCACTCTAGTGGTAGCATGAGACGGAGTCTACAACCCACACAAGTGGCTCAGGTAGTGCAGCTCATCCAGGATGGCACATCAATGCGAGCTGTGGCAAGAAGGTTTGCTGTGTCTGTCAGCGTAGTGTCCAGAGCATGGAGGCGCTACCAGGAGACAGGCCAGTACATCAGGAGACGTGGAGGAGGCCGTAGGAGGGCAACAACCCAGCAGCAGGACCGTTACCTCCGCCTTTGTGCAAGGAGGAGCACTGCCAGAGCCCTGCAAAATGACCTCCAGCAGGCCACGTACTCAGCCCAGGGGAGCTGTTCTGCCCAAGACGCAGGGTTTCGAAACGAAAGGCTGCGTAATATGCGACCAATCGACTGATTGGCCCTTTCTGCTTGACCGTTAGACTGGGGATGAAACCCGGAAGAGAGACTGACAGAAGCACCAATCAAACGACAGAACTCCCTCCAAAACTGTGACGTGAATTGCGGACCTCTGTCTGAAACGGCGTCTAACGGGAGGCCATGAATTCTGAACACATTCTCAATGATGATTTGTGCCGTCTCCTTAGCGGAAGGAAGCTTAGCGAGGGGAATGAAATGTGCCGCCTTAGAGAACCTATCGATAACCGTAAGAATCACAGTCTTCCCCGCAGACGAAGGCAGACCGGTAATAAAGTCTAAGGCGATGTGAGACCATGGTCGAGAAGGAATGGGAAGCGGTCTGAGACGACCGGCAGGAGGAGAGTTACCTGACTTAGTCTGCGCGCAGTCCGAACAAGCAGCCACGAAACGGCGCGTGTCCCGCTCCTGAGTAGGCCACCAAAACCGCTGGCGAATAGAAGCAAGCGTACCCCGAACGCCGGGATGGCCAGCTAACTTGGCAGAGTGAGCCCACTGAAGAACAGCCAGACGAGTAGAGACAGGAACGAACAGAAGGTTACTAGGACAAGCGCGCGGCGACGCAGTGTGAGTGAGTGCTTGCTTTACCTGTCTCTCAATTCCCCAGACAGTCAACCCGACAACACGCCCTTCAGGGAGAATCCCCTCGGGGTCGGTAGAAGCCACAGAAGAACTAAAGAGACGGGATAAGGCATCAGGCTTGGTGTTCTTATTTCCCGGACGATAGGAAATCACGAACTCGAAACGAGCGAAAAACAACGCCCAACGAGCCTGACGTGCATTAAGTCGTTTGGCAGAACGGATGTACTCAAGGTTCTTATGGTCAGTCCAAACGACAAAAGGAACGGTCGCCCCCTCCAACCACTGTCGCCATTCGCCTATGGCTAAGCGGATGGCGAGCAGTTCGCGGTTACCCACATCATAGTTGCGTTCCGATGGCGACAGGCGATGAGAAAAGTAAGCGCAAGGATGGACCTTATCGTCAGACTGGAAGCGCTGAGACAGAATGGCTCCCACGCCCACCTCTGAAGCGTCAACCTCGACAATGAATTGTTTAGTGACGTCAGGAGTAACAAGGATAGGGGCGGATGTAAAACGCTTCTTGAGGAGATCAAAAGCTCCCTGGGCGGAACCGGACCACTTAAAGCAAGTCTTGACAGAAGTCAGAGCTGTGAGAGGGGCAGCCACTTGACCGAAATTACGAATGAAACGCCGATAGAAATTAGCGAAACCGAGAAAGCGCTGCAACTCGACACGTGACTTAGGAACGGGCCAATCGCTGACAGCCTGGACCTTAGCGGGATCCATCTGAATGCCTTCAGCGGAAATAACAGAACCGAGAAATGTGACAGAGGAGACATGAAAGGCGCACTTCTCAGCCTTCACGTAGAGACAATTCTCTAAAAGGCGCTGGAGTACACGTCGAACGTGCTGAACATGAATCTCGAGTGACGGTGAAAAAATCAGGATATCGTCAAGGTAAACGAAAACAAAAATGTTCAGCATGTCTCTCAGTACATCATTAACTAATGCCTGAAAGACAGCTGGAGCATTAGCGAGACCGAACGGCAGAACCCGGTATTCAAAATGCCCTAACGGAGTATTAAACGCCGTTTTCCACTCGTCCCCCTCTCTGATGCGTACGAGATGGTAAGCGTTACGAAGGTCCAACTTAGTAAAGAACCTGGCTCCCTGCAAAATCTCGAAGGCCGACGACATAAGGGGAAGCGGATAACGATTCTTAACCGTTATGTCATTCAGCCCTCGATAATCCACGCAGGGGCGCAGAGTACCGTCCTTCTTCTTAACAAAGAAAAATCCCGCTCCGGCGGGAGAGGAAGAAGGCACCACGGTACCGGCGTTGAGAGAAACAGACAGATAATCCTCGAGAGCCTTACGTTCGGGAGCCGACAGAGAGTATAGTCTACCCCGAGGGGGAGTGGTCCCCGGAAGGAGATCAATACAACAATCATACGACCGGTGAGGAGGAAGGGAGCTGGCTCTGGACCGACTGAAGGCAGATCATGATATTCCTCCGGCACTCCTGTCAAATCACCAGGTTCCTCCTGAGTAGAGGGGACAGAAGACACAGGAGGGATAGCAGACATTAAACACTTCACATGACAAGAAACGTTCCAGGATAGGATAGAATTACTAGACCAATCAATAGAAGGATTATGACATACTAGCCAGGGATGACCCAAAACAACAGGTGTAAAAGGTGAACGAAAAATCAAAAAGGAAATGGTCTCACTGTGGTTACCAGATACTGTGAGGGTTAAAGGTAGTGTCTCACATCTGATACTGGGGAGAAGACTACCATCTAAGGCGAACATGGGCGTGGGCTTCCCTAACTGTCTGAGAGGAATGTCATGTTTCCGAGCCCATGCTTCGTCCATAAAACAACCCTCAGCCCCAGAGTCTATCAAGGCACTGCAGGAAGCAGCTGAACCGGTCCAGCGTAGATGGACCGACAAAGTAGTACAGGATCTTGATGGAGAGACAGGAGTAGTAGCGCTCACCAGTAGCCCTCCGCTTACTGATGAGCTCTGGCTTTTACTGGACATGACATGACAAAATGTCCCGCAGAACCGCAATAGAGGCAAAGGCGGTTGGTGATTCTCCGTTCCCTCTCCTTAGTCGAGATGCGAATACCTCCCAGCTGCATGGGCTCAGTCTCTGAGCCGGTGGGAGGAGATGGTTGAGATGCGGAGAGGGGAAACACCGTTAACGCGAGCTCTCTTCCACGAGCTCGGTGACGAAGATCTACCCGTCGTTCTATGCGGATGGCGAGTGCAATCAAAGAGTCCACGCTGGAAGGAACCTCCCGGGAGAGAATCTCATCCTTAACCTCAGCGTGAAGTCCCTCCAGAAAACGAGCGAGCAACGCCGGCTCGTTCCAGTCACTGGAGGCAGCAAGAGTGCGAAACTCTATAGAGTAATCCGTTATGGATCGATCACCTTGACATAGGGAAGCCAGGGCCCTGGAAGCCTCCTTCCCAAAAACTGAACGATCAAAAACCCGTATCATCTCCTCTTTAAAGTTCTGATAATCGTTAGAACACTCAGCCCTTGCCTCCCAGATAGCTGTGCCCCACTCCCGAGCCCGACCAGTAAGGAGTGATATGACGTAAGCGATCCGAGCTCTCTCTCTTGAGTACGTGTTGGGCTGGAGAGAGAACACAATATCACACTGGGTGAGAAAGGAGCGACACTCAGTGGGCTGCCCAGAGTAACATGGTGGGTTATTAACCCTAGGTTCCGGAGACTCGGAAGACCAGGAAGTAGCTGGTGGCACGAGATGAAGACTCTGAAACTGTCCAGAGAGATCGGAAACCTGAGCGGCCAGGGTCTCAACGGCATGACGAGCAGCAAACAATTCCTGCTCGTGTCTGCCGAGCATTGCTCCCTGGAACTCGACGGCAGTGTTGAGAGAATCCATAGTCGCTGGGTCCATCTTGGTCGGATTCTTCTGTTAATGCTGGTGAATGAGGACCCAAAAGCGACGTAATAGTAACAGAGTCTTTATTCCAGTAATAAACAAATAATGATTCTCCTGGATATTATCAATGGTCAATCCAAAACAGGAACTGAAATCCTCTCGTCAATAGAGAGGAACGACTGGAGACGCGACCACAGACTGCAGGTCGCTTCAGGAAGGCACTGGCCGTAGCTGACATAGACACCTGCTCACACGCAGCATCTGAAGAAGGCAAAGAACACGACAGGGCGGAACAAGGACACAGGAACAGCAAACATCAAACAAGAATCCGACAAGGACAGAAGCGGAAAACAGAGGGAGAAATAGGGACTCTAATCAGAGGGCAAAATAGGGGACAGGTGTGAAAGAGTAAATGAGGTCGTTAGGAGAATGAGAAACAGCTGGGAGCAGGAACGGAACGATAGAGAGAGAGAAAGAGGGAAAGAACCTAATAAGACCAGCAGAGGGAAGCACAGGGACAAGACATGATGAAAGACAAAACATGACAAAGGATCCCTCTCTAATGAACAGAGTCACGGCTATAGCATCAGAAAGAGAAAGGTAGAGACACTCCTCACATTCATTAGTCTTGTCTGGAACGCAGATGCTTTTTCCTGCACATTAAAGGTGCACTTACATGTTAATGAGGAGGCAGGAGGGACGCTACCAATGGGGTGGAGACGTTCAGCGGTCACTTTGTTTTTATTTGATGGTTTTTAACTTGTTCAGTTCTCTCAGTTTGTGATCAGACTCCCCTTAGCTGTTTAACCCATTACTCTCTTTGTTGCTGTCTCTCTCCCGTCCTCTCCCCCTCTCTCTCTTCGTCTCTTTCTGCTTCTCCTTCACCTGTGCTGAGGTGTGTTTCCATGCGTGGGAGACTCTCCCTATCGTGAATAATGTGCATCAACAGCAAAGGTCGAATGGAATGGGTTTCTAGAGATAATGACTGGAGTGAAGGTACCTGGGTGCCACCAGATTGCCAAGTGTCTGAGCCTGTCATAAAGCGACATGGGAGGAGGGCTTTGGAGGCTCACTGTGTCCTTTAGCCATTATGAATGTCAGGAGAGGACAATCAAATCATATTGTATTTCTAATAATGCAGAGTTAAGATAAAGATAAAAAAATGAAATAGACATGCGAAATAAATACACAGTGAATAACGTATGACAATAACAATTAAAAGTAACATGGCTATATACAGGGAGTACCAGTACAGAGTCGATGTGCAGGGGTACAAGCTAATAATTGAGGTAGCTATGTACATACAGTAGGTAGGGGTAAAGTAACTAGGCAACAGGATAGATAATATAGACAGTAGCAGCAGCGTATGTGGTGAGTGTGAATGTTTAAAGTTTAACGTTTTTAATGTCACATGCACAAGTACAGTGAAATGCTTTTCTTGTAAGCGCTAACCGCAACAATGCAGTAATCAATAACAATGTAATAGTAAAAATAACAACATAGAACCAAAACACACAATATATAAAAAGAATAAGAAGATTAAGAACAACACAATAAAGTAAATAAGCATACTATATACAGGGTCTGTTCCAGTACCATATTTACAATGTGCAGGGATACTGGATTGATAGAGGTAGATACAGTATGTATCAGGGTAAGGTGACTAGGCATCAGGATATATGATAAACAGAGTAGCAGCAGCATATATGATGATTGCATGTGAGTGGGTGTGTGTAGAGTCAGTTTAAATCTGTGTGCATATCGTGTGTGTGAGCAAATGATGGAGTGAGTGTTTCTATGTGTGATGGAGTATCAGTGTGTGTAGTGTGTATTGCCCTGTGAGTGTGCATAGAGAGTGCAAAAATTAAAATAAAATACAAAGCTCAGATAGTAGCCATTGTGTTAGCTATTTAGTTATCTACGTAGCAGTCTTATGGCATGGGGATAGAAGCTGTTCAGGAGTCTGTTGGTGTCAGACTTGCACCTGTACCACTTGCCATTAGGAAGCAGAGAGAACTGTCTGTCTATGGCTTGGGTGTTTGGAGTCTTTAACGGTTTTCTGGGCCTTTTTTTCACACCGCCTGATATAGGGTCCTGGATGGCAGATAGCTCAGGCCAAGTGATGTACTGGGCTGTCTGCACCACTCTCTGTAGTCCCATGCTATAGAGGGTGGTGATATTGCCATATCAAGCAGTGGTACAGCCAGTCAAGATGCTATCAATGCTAAAGCTATAGAACCGTTTGAGGATTTGAGAGCCCATGCCAAATATTTTGTGTGTGTGAGTGAGTGTGTGTGTGTGGCATCAGTATGCATGCTAAGTGTGTGGGGGCGTATGTAGTGCGTGTGCGTGTGCGTGTGTGTGTGTGTGTGTGTGTGTGTGTTGGGATGTCAGTGTAAGAATGTGTGAGTATGTTGGGTAGAGTCCAGTGTGTGTGCATTCACTGAGTGTACAAAACATTGGGAACAGCTCTTTCCATGACAGACTGACCATGTGAATCCAGGTGAAATCTATAATCCCTTATTGATGTCACTTGTTAAATCCACTTCGATCACTGTAGATGAAGGGGAAGAGACAGGTTAGAGAATTATTTTTCATCTTTAAGACAATTGATTCTCCATCAGTTTTTTACTCCATCAGTAGCTATCACAAATTCGACCAAATAAAGATATAAATAGCCACTAACCAAGAAACAACTTCATCAGATGATAGTCTGATAACATATTTATTGTATAGCATATGTTTTGTTAGAAAAATGTGCATATTTCAGGTATAAATCATAGTTTACATTGCAGCTACAGTCAGAAATTGCACCGAAAGCAGACAGAAAAATTACAGACACCAACGCCAAATAACTAAATACTCATCATAAAACATTTCTGAAAAATACATAGTGTACAGCAATTGAAAGACAGGCATCTTGTGATTCCAGACAATATTTCCGATTTATCAAGTGTTTTACAGCGAAAACACAATATAGCGTTATATTAGCTTAGCACAATAGCCAGAAACACTTGGGCGCCGACGACCAGTTCACATGCACGACAGATATTAGAAATAGCATCATAAAATGTTTCTTACTTTTGGTGATCTTCCGTCAGAATGTTGGACAAGGTGTCCTTTGTCCAGAACAGTCGTTGTTTGGATCTGGAACGGCAAATTTCCCTCTTGATTTAGCATGGGCACTTGCCAAGTGGCACGGATCTCTCCAACGTCAACAAAGTCAGAGAACGGAACACGGCAAAACTCCCGAAAAAATTTCAATAATCTGATTAAACTATATTGAAAAAACATACTTTACGATGATATGGTCACATGTATCAAATAAAATCTAAACCGGAGATGTTAGTCGTCCATAACGACAGCTAAACAGAAGGCAAATCCATGTCCCCTTTCGCGCGCTCCAGAAACAGGAAATGGACGGTCACGTCATACAAAGAGCTTTAATTCCACCTCAGACCAAGATAAACACGAAATTTCTTCTCTCACCGCCTCTTGACAACCAGGGGAAGGTGTATGAAGTGTACGTAGACTCTTACGTATCATGCCCATGTATAGGCAGGAAGTTGAACAGAGCATCGATTTCTGACATTCCACTTCCTGGTCAGGAAATGTGCTGCAGAATGAGTTCTGTTTCACTCAGAGAAATAATTCAAACGGTTTTAGAAACTATAGAGTGTTTTCTATCCAATAGTAATAATAATATGCATATTGTACGAGCAAGAATTGAGTATGAGGCCGTTTGAAATGGGCACGATTTAACTGGCTACTCAATACTGCCCCTTGCAGCCATAACAGGTTTTAAGACAGAAGTGCCTTTGAACCGGGTATGGTAGTAGTTGCCAGGCGCACCGGTTTGAGTGTGTCAAGAACTGCAAATACGTTTTTTGGCAGAAATGCCTTCTGGAACATGTGAACTTTCATGTGCCTTAGTAACAAACTAGTACAGTGCATTCAGAAAGTATTCAGACCCCTTGACTTTTTCCACATTACAGATGTACTTTAAAATGGATTCAATTATTTTCCCCCCTCATCAATCTACACACAATACCCCATAATGACAAAGCAAAAACAGATTTTTAGAAATGTTTGCTAATTTATTATTAAAATCCAAATCTGAAATATCTCATTTAAATAAGAATTCAGAACCTTTACTCAGTACTTTGTTGACGCACCTTTGGCAGCTATTTTCAGGTCTCTCCAGAGATGTTTGATCGGGTTCAAGTCAGGGCACTGCTGTCAAGTCAGGGCACTCAATGACATTCAGAGACTTGTCCCGAAGCCACTCCTGCATTGTCTTGGCTGTGTGCTTAGGATCGTTGTCATGTTGGAAGGTGAACCTTCACCCCAGTCTGAGGTCCTGAGCGCTCTGGTGCAGGATTTCATCAAGGATCTATCTGTATTTTACGCCGTTCATCTTTCCCTCGACCCTGACTAGTCTCCCAGTCGCTGCCGCTGAAAAATATCCCCACAGCATGATGCTGCCACCACCATGCTTCACTGTAGGGATAGTACCAGGTTTCCTCCAGACTTGACGCTTTGCATTCAGGCCAAAGAATTGAATCTTGGTTTCATCAGACCAGAGAATCTTGTTTCTCATGGCCTGAGAGTCCTTTTGGGAGTCCTCATGGTCTTAGGTGCCTTTTGGCAAACTCCAAGTGGGCTGTCATGTGCCTTTTACAGAGGAGTGGCTTCTATCTGGCCACTCTACCATAAAAGCCTGCTTGGTGGAGTGCTGCAGAGATGGTTGTCCTTTTGGAAGGTTTTCTCATCTGCACAGAGGAACTCTGGAGATCTGTCAGAGTTACCATTGGGTTCTTGGTCACCTCCCCCAATTGTTCAGTTTGTCCGGCCAGCCAGCTCTAGGAAGAGTCTTGGGGGTTCCAAACAATTTCTCTACTTTAAATCCAATGTAAAAATAGCATTTCAAATTTTGCTATGTAAGACAGAATCGATACAGTCGGTCACATATTAGGAAGGTGTTCATATTGTTTTGCATACTCAGTGCAGAATCATTGCATGGGAGTTAGTGCAAAAAAGGGTCAAAGCAGGTAGTCAGAGTTAGAGCTGTGGCAGTCATAACATTTTTTCAGACGGGTATTGTTATGCAAAAGTATGACGGTTTTACAGTAATTGACTGTTAATTAACATGAACACGTTTAGCATCACCAGGCCCCCCATGCATACAAGCTGCATACAAGCTGCATACAAGCTGCATACAAGCTGCATACAAGCCGCTGATGCGCGCCTTTGGAACATCTACAAGTCTAATAAATCAATTGAATATACACCATCACAATAAATCGATTATTTATTTTAGGCAGTTCTAAAGAAACATTATAGGAAGAAAATGTAGTTCAGAAGAACATAATATGATTTGTTCTACTGAATGTTATCAGTCTATGCGTCATGCCATAGGCTGTAGGCTTGTCCATTTAGCAGACAAGATACAGTATGCTTATAAGTCCCATGCCATTATTTTATTTTATAAGAAAAATATAATTGAACTTAGCTGAATAAAATAGAAAGGAAGCTGCTCTGTTGAGTGTAAGAGGGATCATTTGAAACAGGTCCTATACACAAGATTTAGAGTTTTTTGGCAATTTTAGTTGTGACTGATATAAACCTTAGAATGGCTTAGAAATCAAAAGATATATGGGTTGCATGATGCAACTATAGGCTATTGATGATTTGAGACAGTAAAAAAAAAAGCTTGCGTTCTGGTCCTTGCCTCAGTCTGCACATGCTGTTCTCTCATCAAGTGATCATATTTTCACCTATCAGACTATTCTCAATGTAATATTGTCTTTACTAATAAGTAAAAAAATATATATATTTAGAGTGGCCCATTATCAAATGGGCAGGAACAGGGGCAAGACAAACAAGACATTTAATCCGTATGTACTGGAATAGCAAATACAGGCCACTTTCCCACTGGTATGTTTTTCACTCATGTCGGGTAGGCTACTCCAGTTACGCTATTTGTATACAAAAGTATGTGGACTCACCATCAACTTACTGTATTCAGCTATTTCAGCCACACCTGCTGACAGGTGTATAAAATCAAGCACACAGCCATGCAATCTCTTTAGACAAACATTGGCAGTAGAATAACCTTACTTAAAAGCTCAGAGACTTTCAACGTGGCATCGTCATAGGATGCCACTTTTCCAACAAGTCAGTTCGACAAAAATTTCTGCCCTGGTCAACTGTAATTACTGTTATTGTGAAGTGGAAACGTCGAGGAGAAGCTCACAGAATGAGACCAACGTCAGCACAATAACTGTTCGTCAGGAGCTTCATGAAATGGGTTTCTATGGCCGAGCAGCCGCAAACAAACCTAAGATCACCATGCTCAATGCCAAGCGTTGGCTGGTGTAGTGTAAAGCTCACCTCCATTGGACTCTGCAGCAGTGGAAACACGTTCTCTGGAGTGATGAATGACGCTTCACCATCTGGCAGTCCGATGGACGAATCTGGGTTTGGAGGATGCCAGGAGAACGCTACCTGCCCAAATGCATAGTGCCAACTGTAAAGTTTGGTGGAGGATAAATAATGGTCTAGTGTTTTCATGGTTCGGGCTAGGTCTCTTAGTTCCAGTGAAGGGACATCTTAACAATACAGCAATGACATTCTATACAATAGTGTGCTTCCAAATTTGTGGCAACAGTTTGGGGAAGGCCCTTTCCTGTTTTAGCATGACATTGCCCTGTGCACAAAGCGAGGTCCATACAGAAATGGTTTGTCGCGATTGGTGTGGAAGAACTTTACTGGCCTGCACAGAGACCTGACCTCAACCCCATCAAACACCTTTGGGATGAATTGGAATGCCAACTGCGAGCCAGGCCTAATCGCCCAACATCAGTGCCCAATCGCCCAACATCAGTGCCCGACTTCACTAATGCTCTTGTGGCTGAATGGAAGCAAGTCCCTGCATCAATGTTCCAACATCTAGTGGAAAGCTTTCCCAGGAGAGTGGAAGCTGTTATAGCAGCAAAGGGGTGACCAACTCCATATTATTGCCCATGATTTTGGAATGAGATGTTCGACGAGCAGCTGTCTACATACTTTTGGTCATGTAGTGTATTTCACTGCACTACAGGTGATATTCTACCCAAACTCTGTATGCAATGGGCTCTCCAGCCCTGTTCCTGCAGCTACCCAGTGCTTCATTTTGCAAACCATGTTAAATCTGGAACATCGATAGTAACGTGTTTACATAACTACACATATTTCATTGAACTATTGACAGCCCCTCTCTCTGCTCTCTGAAGAAAGGAATGAAAGAGAGAGGGGAGGAGATGGAAACTCACGGTAGTCAAACATTCTGTAGCTAAAGGTCATGTGTCAGCCTCTTAATTTTGAAAATATAAAAAATGCCCTAGTACTAGGCTATTCAAAAACAAATTTCCTATAATTGTAGGCTAACTCTGAATTTGTTTGATTACAGTGCCTTGCAAAAGTATTCATCCCCCTTGGCGTTTTTCCTATTTTGTTGCATTACAACCTGTAATTTAAATTGATTTTTATTTGGATTTCATGTAATGGACATACACAAAATAGGCCAAATTGGTGAGGAAAAAATAAACTTATTTCAAAAAAATTCTAATTAAAAAAAACGGAAAAGTGGTGTGTGCATATGTATTCACCCCCTTTGCTATGAAGCCCCTAAATAAGGTCTGGTGCGACCAATTACCTTCAGAAGACACATAATGAGTTAAATAAAGTCCACCTGTGTGCAATCAAAGTGTCACATGATCTCAGTATATACTGTTGAAGTCAGACGTTTACATACACCTTTGCCAAATACATTTAAACTCAGTTTTTCACAATTCCTGACATTTAATCCAAGTTAAAATTCCCTGTCTTAGATCAGTTAGGATCACCACTTTATTTTAAGAACGTGAAATTTCAGAATAATAGTAGAGAGAATGATTTATTTCAGCTTTTATTTCTTTCATCACATTCCCAGTCGGTCATAAGTTTACATACACTCAATTAGTATTTGGTAGCATTGCCTTTAAAATGTTAACTTGGGTCAAACATTTCGGTTAGCCTTCCACAAGCTTCCCACAATAAGTTGGGTGAATTTTGGCCCATTCCTCCTGACAGAGCTGGTGTAACTGAGTCAGGTTTGTAGGCCTCCTTGCTCGCACACGCTTTTTCAGTTCTGCCTACACATTTTCTATAGGATTGAGGTCAGGGCTTTGTGATGGCCACTCCAATACCTTGACTTCGTTGTCCTTAAGCCATTTTGCCACAACTTGGGAAGTATACTTGGGGTCATTGTCCATTTGGAAGACCCATTTGCAACCAAGCTTTAACTTCCTGACGGATGTCTTTAGATGTTGCTTAATATATCCACATAACTTTCCATCCTCATGAAGCCATCTATTTTGTGAAGTGCACCAGTCCCTCCTGCAGCAAAGCACCCCCACAACATGATACTGCCTTCCCAGTGCTTTACGGTTGGGATGGTGTTCTTCAGCTTGCAAACATCCCCCTTTTTCCTCCAAACATAACATTATGGCCAAACAGTTCTATTTTTGTTTGATCAGACCAGAGGACATTTCTCCATAAAGTACGATCTTTGTCCCCATGTGCAGTTGCAAACCGTAGTCTGGCTTTTTTTATGGCGGTTTTGGAGCAGTGGCTTCTTCCTTGCTGAGCGGCCTTTCAGGTTATGTCAATATAGGACTTGTTTTACTGTGGATATAGATACTTTTGTACCTGTTACCTCCAGCATCTTCACAAGGTCCTTTGCTGTTGTCCTGGGATTGATTTGCACATTTCGCACCAAAGTACATTGATCTCTAGGACACAGAATGCGTCTCCTTCCTGAGCGGTATGACGGCTGCGTGGTCCCATGGTGTTTATACTTATGTACTATTGTTTGTACAGATGAACGTGGTACCTTCAGGATGAACCAGACTTGTGGAGGTCTCCAATTTTTCTTCTGAGGTCTTGGCTGATTTCTTTAGATTTTCCCATGATGTCAAGCAAAGAGGCACTGAATTTGAAGGTTGGCCTTGAAATACATCCACAGGTACACCTCCAATTGACTCAAATGATGTCAATTAGCCTATCAGAAGCTTCTAAAGCCATGACATCATTTTCTGGAATTTTCCAAGCTGTTTAAAGGCACAGTCAACTTAGCGTATATAAACTTCTGACCCACTGGGATTGTGATACAGTGAATTATTGTCACGTTCCTGACCTGTTTTCTGTTAGTTTTGTATGTGTTAGTTGGTCAGGACGTGAGTTTGGGTGGGCAGTCTATGTTTTCTGTTTCTATGTTGGTAAAGGGTGACCTAATATGGCTCTCAATTAGAGGCAGGTGGTTTTCATTTCCTCTGATTGAGAGTCATATTAAGGTAGGTGTTTTCACACTGTTTGTTTGTGGGTGGTTGTCTCCTGTGTTAGTGTCTGTCTATGTTGCACCATACGGGACTGTTTCGGTTTGTTTGTTCATTTTGTTCGTTCGGTATTTTATGTAGTCATTTCCCTGTTCGTGCGTTCTTCGTGTTACATGTAAGTTCTTACGTCCAGGTTTGTCTACATTCGTTTTGTTATTTTGTTAGTTAATTCAAGTGTAGTTCGTTTTTTGTCTTCGTTGTTTTGTCGTGTCTAATAAATATCATGTCGAACTACAACGCTGCGTCTTGGTTCAATCCATGCTCCTCCTCTTCGGATGAAGAGGAAGAGGAGAACCGTTACAATTATAAGTGAAATAATCTGTCTGTAAACAATTGTTGGAAAAGTTACTTGCGTCATGCACAAAGTAGATGTCCAAACCGACTTACCAAAACTATAGTTTGTTAACAAGAAATTTGTGGAGTGGTTGAAAAACTAGTTTTAATGACTCCAACCTAAGTGTATGTAAACTTCAGACTTCAACTGTATACACCTGTTCCTAACGGCCCCAGAGTCTGCAACACCACTAAGCAAGGGGCACCACCAAGCAGGTGGCACCATGAAGACCATGGAGCTCTCCAAACAGGTCAGGGACAAAGTTGTGGAAGTACAGATCAGGGTTGGGTTATAAAAAAATATCTGAAACGTTGAACATCCCACGGAACACCATTAAATCCATTATTAAAAAATTGAAAGAAAATGGCACCACAACAAACCTGCCAAGAGAGGGCCGCCCACCAAAACTCACAGACCAGGCAAGGAGTGCATTAATCAGAGAGGCAACAAAAATACCAAATATAACTCTGAGGGAACTGCAAAGCTCCACAGCGGAGATTGGAGTGTCTGTCCATAAGACAACTTTAAGCCGGACACTCCACAGAGTTGGGCTTTACAGAAGAGTGGCCATAAAAAAAGTATTTGCTTAAAGAAGAAAATATGCAAACACATTTGGTGTTCACCAAAAGGCACGTGGAAGACCCCCCAAACATATGAAAGAAGGTACTCTGGTCAGATGAGACTAAAATTGAGCTTTTTGGCCATCAAGGAAAACACTATGTCTGGTGCAAATCCAACCCCTCTCATCACCCCGAGAATACCATCCCCACAGTGAAGCATGGTGGTGGCAGCATCATGCTGTGGGGATGTTTTTCATCGGCAGGGACTGGGAAACTGGTCAGAATTGAAGGAATGATGCAAAATACAGGGAAAGTCTTGAGGGAAACCTGTTTCACTCTTCCAGAGATTTGAGACTGGGATGGAGGTTCACAATCCAGCAGGACAATGACCAGAAGCATACTTCTAAAGCAACACTTGAGTGGTTTAAGGGGAAATTTAAATGTCTTGGAATGGCCTAGAGCAAAACGAATGTGAAGCTATGCAATGCTCACAAGCAACAATACATAAACAAGATCCCACAACCACAGTGGGGAAAAGGATGCCTAAATATGATCCCCAATCAGAGACAACGATAGACAGCTGCCTCTGATTGGGAACCATACCAGGCGAACATAGAAATACAAAAACTAGAGTACCCACCCTAGTCACACCCTGACCTAACCAAAATAGAGAATAAAAAGGCTCTCTAAGGTCAGGGCGTGACAGGTAGGCTATGTTTTGTATAACGGAATAATTATTATTTTATTTCAGTTTTTTTATTCAGGCTTCAGTTCATATATAGGCCTATACATATGCATAACCTCTAATATGCATATTGGTGTTTTTAAATAATTATCACCTTAGAAAGTGCTGTCCATTTCGTTGTGCTTTGAAACAACATACTTCTTTCTTCAAATGTGACCCATTTTAGGAAACTAGGCGTATGTTGTGGGTCACTACTTCACAGGAGAGCCGTTTGAACGTAAACTTCTTTTTTTTAAATCAAAAGGCATTTTTTGGGCAGAAATGCCTTCTCGAACATGTGAACTTTCATGTGCCTTAATAACAAACTTGTTACCGCAACCTTCCCGCTAGCCATGATTGGCTGAGATAATGAGTGGGCTGGACATGCCGCAAGATGAGTTTGGATTGGTCTGCCACATAGCACGCTTCTGTCTATTTGAGCTGGTCAGTATGTGTTGGTAATCCTGTCTAACGCTGCTTTTTCAAAAATGTATTGCATAGTAAAACTGCATAAGGGTTGCTCTCCACTTTCTCCACAATATGACAACAGCCAGCTCAAGTGCAGGGCGCGAAATTCAAAATATATTTTTTTGAAATATTTAACTTTCACACATTAACAAGTCCAATACAGCATTTGAAAGATAAACATCTTGTGAATCCAGCCAACATGTCCGATTTTTAAAATGTTTTACAGCGAAAACACCACGTATATTTATGTTAGCTCACCACCAAATACAAAAAAGGACAGACATTTTTCACAGCACAGGTAGCATGCACAAAACCAACCTAACTAACCAAGAACCAACCAAACTAACCAAGAAACAACTTCATCAGATGACAGTCTTATAACATGTTATTCAATAAATCTATGTTTTGTTCGAAAAATGTGCATATTTGAGCTATAAATCAGTTTTACATTGCAGCTACCATCACAGCTACCGTCAGAAATGGCACCGTAGCAGCCAGAGTAATTACAGACACCAACGTCAAATACCTAAATACTCATCATAAAACATTTCTGAAAAATACATGGTGTTCAGCAAATGAAAGACAGGTATCTTGTGATTCCAGCCAATATTTCCGATTTCTTAAGTGTTTTACAGCGAAAACACAATATAGCATTATATTAGCTTACCACAATAGCCAGAAACACAAGCCATTCCCCAGCAGCAAAAGTTAGCGATCGTAACAAACCAGAAAAAGATATATAACTTTTGACTAACCTTGATAAGCTTCATCAGATGACAGTCCTATAACATCAGGTTATACATACACTTATGTTTTGTTCGAAAATGTGCATATTTAGAGCTGAAATCAGTGGTTATACATTGTGCTAACGTAGCATCTTTTTCCCACAACGTCCGGATATTTTTCTGACACTCACATATTCTGATCAAATAATTATTCATAAACATAACTAAAAAATACATGTTGTATAGGAAATGATAGATACACTAGTTCTTAATGCAATCGCCGTGTTAGAATTCTAAAAATAACTTCATTACGATATGCAGTTTACGTTATGGCGAGAGCGTGCCCAAAACCTGGCCGCAAACTACTAGTTCACATGTTAGACAGATATATGAAATAACATCATAAAATGGGTCCTACTTTTGCTGATCTTCCATCAGAATGTTGTACAAGGGGTCCTTTGTTCAGAACAATCGTTGTTTGGATTTAGAATGTCCTCTTCTCCAGTCAATTAGCACGGAAAGCTAGCAAAGTGGCGCGAAGCTCTCCTTCCTGAACATACGCAGACAAAGCAACACGCCTAACGTCCCGAAAAATTTTCAATAATCTAATAAAACTATATTGAAAAAACATACTTTACGATGATATTGTCACATGTATCAAATAAAATCAAAGCCGGAGATATTAGTCGTCTATAACGACAGCTGTACAGGTCCCTTCACGCGCTCTCCAGAAAACAGGAAACTGGTGACACGTCATACAAAGAGCTTTTATTCGACCCCAGATCAAGTTACACACTCCATTTTTTCTCTCACTGCCTGTCGACATCTAGTGGAAGACGTATGAAGTGCATGTATACTGATATATATCAAGGACATTTATAGGCAGGCCCTAGAACAGAGCATCGATTTCAGATTTTCCACTTCCTGTCAGGAAGTTTGCTGCAAAATGAGTTATGTTTTACTCACAGATATAATTCAAACGGTTTTAGAAACTAGAGAGTGTTTTCTATCCAATAGTAGTAATAATATGCATATTGTACGAGCAAGAATTGAGTACGAGGCCGTTTGAAATGGGCACCTTTTATCCGGCTACTCAATACTGCCCCTGCAGCCCAAACAGGTTAACTTTCAAAGCAGAATTACCTTCCCAGTGTTCCTCAAATGCAGTTTATGACATATCATTTTGTAGCTCTGTGTCTCTGCTTTTATCCAATGTAAAAAACACTTTCAAATGTTGCTACATAAGACCGAATCAAGGTGCTGTCATAAATTGATCAATCACGTTGAGGTGAGTTTTAAAAGCACATACTGTTTTGATGATACGTTTCTGTTGTGATTTTCCATTGCATTTGCATTGATGTCAGAGTGGTTAGAGGGACAATAAAGCCCTGAGTACCAGGCCATAGAGTACTACGGTATGAGTCATAATACCTATAAAACATAGCGGTCAAACAGGGAAATGGTTCCAATCGTTTTTCTAGCATTAGTTTTTCCCATAGGTGATTTTAGAAACACTTAAAATAAGTGCTGTGTTTCGTGTAGGCTTACTCAGGCGCAGCATTTTGATAACGGTGTACAAGGTGATTTTTATCAATGTGCAGCTGTATAACTTTTTGAGGATATGAGGGCCCATGCCAAATCTTTCAGCCTCCTGATGGGGAAGAAGCGCTGATGTGCCCTCTTCACAAATGTGTGGGTGTGTGTGGACCATGTTAATTCTTTAGTGATGTGGACACAGAGGAACCGGAAGCTCTTGACCCGCTCCACTACAGCCCCATTGATGTGGATGGGGGCGTGCTCGCCCCTTCCTTTCCTGTTATCCACGATCAGCTCCTTTACCTTGCTGACGTTGAGGGAGAGGTTGTTGACCTGGCACCATACTGCCAGGTCTCTGACCTCCTCCCTATAGGCTGTCTCATCGTTGTCTCTGATCAGGCCTACCACTGTTGTGTCGTCAGCAAACGTAATGATGGTGAAAGTGGCAGCGCTAGCCTTTTGCTCAGTGCGGATGTTGCCTGTAAATCCATGGCTTCTGGTTGGGGTACGCATGGTCAATGTGTGGGCAACGTCTTCAATGCACTTATTTGTGACCAACCGCCTTGATTCGGTCTTATGTAGCAAAATTTTTAATTGTGTTTTTTATATTGGATAAAAGCAGAGACACAGAGCTACAAAATGGTATATCATACACTGCATTTGAGGAACAATGGGAAAGTAAATCCGCTTGAAAGTTGATAAACTTGTAACCTCACTTTTGAGAAAATGGCCCTTGAATTTTTGTTACACCTACTGGAGAGCTTTTCTTTGTCTACACCCATTCAGCATTGTTCACACCCTCTTAAGCCAGCCCCATCCATCTTTTTAAGGATGTGCAAAGCCATCATCAAGGCAAAGGGTGGCTACTTTATCTTCTAGTTCCTCCCAAACCCGGATCCGGGAGCACCCCCATCAGTAAAAAAGCTGACTAGCATAGCCTAGCATAGCGTCACAAGTAAATACTAGCATCTAAATATCATTAAATCACAAGTCCAAGACACCAGATGAAAGATACACATCTTGTGAATCCAGCCATCATTTCTGATTTTTAACATGTTTTACAGGGAAGACACAATATGTAAATCTATTAGCTAACCACGTTAGCAAAAGACACCACTTTTTTTACTCCACCATTTTTTTCCTGCATAGGTAGCTATCACAAATTCGACCAAATAAAGATATAAATAGCCACTAACCAAGAAACAACTTCATCAGATGACAGTCTGATAACATATTTATTGTATAGCATATGTTTTGTTAGAAAAATGTGCATATTTCAGGTATAAATCATAGTTTACATTGCAGCTACAATCAGAAATTGCACCGAAAGCAGCCATAATAATTACAGGCACCAACGTCAAATACCTAATTACTCATCATAAAACATTTCTGAAAAATACATAGTGTACAGCAAATGAAAGACAGGCATCTTGTGATTCCAGCCAATATTTCCGATTTATTAAGTGTTTTACAGCGAAAACAAAATGTAGCGTTATATTAGCTTACCACAATAGCCAGAAACACTTGGGTGCCGACGACTAGTTCACATCTACGACAGATATATGAAATAGCATCATAAAATGTTTCTTACTTTTGCTGATCTTCCATCAGAATGTTGGACAAGGTGTCCTTTGTCCAGAACAATCGTTGTTTGGATTTAGAACGGCAACTTTCCCTCTTCATTTAGCAAGCACACTAGCCAAGTGGCACGACGCTCTCCATGTCAACAAACGGAAGAGAACGGAACACGGCAAAACTCCCGAAAAATGTTCAATAATCTGATGAAACTATATTGAAAAAACATACTTTACGATGATATGGTGACATGTATCAAATAAAATCAAAGCCGGAGATAGTAGTCGCCTATAACGGCAGCTAAACAAAAGGCAATCCCACTGTCCACCTCGCGCTCTTCAGAGTACCGAAAATGGGGGACACGTCATTCCAAGATGATGTGTTCCATCTCAGACCAAGATAATCACCTCATTTCTTCTCTCACAGCCTCTTGACACCCAGGGGAAGGTGTATGACGTGCATGTATACTAATCGGTCTCGTGCCCATTTATAGGCAGGAAGAAGAACAGAGCCTCGATTTCAGACTTTCCACTTCCTGGTCAGGAAGTGTGCTGCAGAATGAGTTCTGTTTCACTCAGAGAAATAATTCAAACGGTTTTAGAAACTAGAGAGTGTTTTCTATCCAATAGTAATAATAATATGCATATTGTACGAGCAAGAATTGAGTACGAGGCCGTTTGAAATGGGCACCTTTTATCTGGCTACTCAATACTGCCCCTTGCAGCCCAAACAGGATAAATCCACTTCCATAAACGTCAAAGTGTTGCCCTTCAAATGGTATGAAGAATATGCATATCCTTGCTTCAGGTCCTGAGCTACAGGCAATTGGAATTGGGTGAAAATTGAAAAAAAGGGTCCGATACTTAAGAGGAAAATTGTGCACCAGCTGTTAACAAAGTGACACACCCCTACCCCTCTCACCTTATCTGAGTCTTGACGATGCATTGCCATGACTCTGAGAAACATAGAATATTACAGTTTTCCAGGTCCCATTGATAGGATAGTCTCGAACGAATCTCGAACGCGAACCTACCAGATGAGCTAAATGCCTTTTATGCTCGGTTCGAGGCAAGCAACACTGAAGCATGCATGAGAGCATCAGTTGTTCTTGTTCATTGACTACAGCTCAGTGTTCAAAAGCATAATGCCCACAAAGCTCATCACTAAGCTAAGGACCCTGGGACTTAAAACCTTACTCTGCAACTGGATCCTGGACTTCCTGACGGGCCGCCCCCAGGTGGTAATGGTAGGCAACAACACGTCTGCCACGCTGATCCTTAACAATGGGGCCCCTCAGGGGTGCGTGCTTAGTCCCCTCCTGTAATCCCTGTTCACCCACGACATCGTGGCCAAACACGACTGCAACACCATCATTAAGTTTGCTTATGACACAACAGTGGTAGGCCTGATCACCAACAACGATGAGACAGCCTTTAGGGAGGAGGTCAGAGACCTGGCAGTGTGGTGCCAGGACAACAAACTCTTCCTCAATGTGAGCAAGACAAAGAAGCTGATCGTGGACTACAGTCGTAGCCAAAAGTTTTGAGAATTACACAAATATTAAATTCCACAAAGTTTGCTGCTTCAGTGTCGTTAGATATTTTTTGTCAGATGTTACTATGGAATACGGAAGTATAATTACAAGCATTTCATAAGTGTCAAAGGCTTGTATTGACAATTACATGAAGTTGATGCAAAGAGTCAATATTTGCAGTGTTGACCCTTCTTTTTCAAGACCTCTGCAATCCGCCCTGGCAGAATTAACTTCTGGGCCACATCCTGACTGATGGCAGCCCATTCTTGCATAATCAATGCATGGAGTTTGGTTTGTCCACCCGCCTCTTGAGGATTGACCACAAGTTCTCAATGGGATTAAGGTCTGGGGAGTTTCCTTTCCATGGACCCAAAATATCGATGTTTTGTTCCCCGAGGCACTTAGTTATCACTTTTGCCTTATGGCAAGGTGTTCCATCATGCTGGAAAAGGCATTGTTCGTCACCAAACTGTTCCTGGATGGTTGGGAGAAGTTGCTCTCGAAGGATGTGTTGGTACCATTCTTTATTCATGGCTGTGTTCTTAGGCAAAATTGTGAGTGAGCCCACTCCCTTGGCTGAGAAGCAACCCCACACATGAATGTCCTCAGGATGCTTTACTGTTGGCATGACACAGGACTGATGGTAGTGCTCACCTTGTCTTCTCCTGACAAGCTTTTTTCCGGATGCCCCAAACAATCGGAAAGGGGATTCATCAGAGAAAATGACTTTACCCCAGTCCTCAGCAGTCCAATCCCTGTACCTTTTGCAGAATATCAGTCTGTCCCTGATGTTTTTCCTGGAGAGAAGTGGCTTCTTTGCTGCCCTTCTTGACACCAGGCCATCCTCCAAAAGTCTTCGCCACAATGTGCGTGCAGATGCACTCACACCTGCCTGCTGCCATTCCAGAGCAAGCTCTGTATTGGTGGTGCCCCGATCCCACAGCTGAATCAACTTTAGGAGATGGTCCTGATGCTTGCTGGACTTTCTTGGGCGCCCTGAAGCCTTCTTCACAACAATTGAACCGCTCTCCTTGAAGTTCTTGATGATCCGATAAATGGTTGATTTAGGTGCAATCGTACTGGCAGCAATATCCTTGCTTGTGAAGCCCTTTTTGTGCAAAGCAATGATGACGGCACGTGTTTCCTTGCAGGTAACCATGTTTGATAGAGGAAGAACAATGATTCCAAGCACCACCCTCCTTTTGAAGCTTCCAGTCTGTTATTCAAACTCAATCAGCATGACAGAGTGATCTCCAGCCTTGTCCTCGTCAACACTCACACCCGTGTTAACGAGAGAATCACTGACATGACGTTATCTGGTCCTTTTGTGGCAGGGCTGAAATGCAGTGGAAACATTTTGGGGGGATTCAGTTCATTTGCATGGCAAAGAGGGACTTTGCAATTAATTGCAATTCATCTGATCACTCTTCATAACATTCTGGAGTATATGCAAATTGCCACCATACAAACTGAGGCAGCAGACTGTGAAAATTAATATTTGTGTCATTCTCAAAACTTTTGGCCACGACTGTACAGGAAAAGGCGAGCAGAACAGGCCCCCATTAATGCTGACGGGGCTGTAGTGGAGTGGGTCGAGAGTTTCATGTTCCTTGGTGTCCACATCACTATCATGGTCCAAACACACCAAGACAGTTGTGGCACGACAACACCTTTTCCCCCTCAGGAGATGGAAAAGATTTGGCATGGGTCCCCAGATCCTCAAAAAATTCTACAGCTGCACCATCGAGAGCATCCTGAACGGTTGCATCACTGCCTGGTATGGCAACTGCTCGGGTAGTGCGTACGGCCCAATACATTACTTGGGCCAAGCTTCCTGCCATCCAGGATCTATATACTAGGCGGTGTCAGAGGAAAGCCAAAAAAATTGTCAAAGTCTCCTGTCACCCAAGTCATAGACTGTTCTCTCTGCTACCTCACAGCAAGCGGTACCGGTGCACCAAGTCTAGGACCAAAAGGCTCCTTAGCAGCTTCTACCCCCAGGCCAAATGACTGCTGAACAATTATTCAAATGGCCACCAGCACTATTTACTTTGACCCCCCCCATTTGTTTTTACACTGCTGCTACTCGCTGTTTATTATCTACGTATGCATAGTCACTTTACCCCTACCTACATGTACAAATTACCTCGACTAACCTGTACCCCCGCACTGTCACGCCCTGACCGTAGATTGCTTTGTATGTTTCTATTTTTTGTTTGGTCAGGGTGTGATGTGGGTGGGCATTCTATGTTTGTATGTCTAGGTTTTGTATTTCTATGTTTTGGCCTGGTATGGTTCCCAATCAGAGGCAGCTGTCTATCGTTGTCTCTGATTGAGAACCATACTTAGGTAGCCTGTTTTCCCACTGGTAGTTGTGGGTGGTTATTTTCTGTTTAGTGTTTGTATCACCTGTCAGAACTGTTTCGGTTATTCCTTTTGTATTTAGTGTTCAGTTTCGAATAAATAATATGAACACGTATCACGCTGCACCTTGGTCCTCACCTTCTTCCGATGAATGCCGTTACAAGCACATTGACTCGATACTGGTACCCCCTGTATATAGCCTCGTTATTGTTATTTTATTGTGTTACTTTTTATTATTTTTTACTTTAGTTTATTTGGTAAATATTTTCTTAACTCTTTCTTGAACTGAATTGTTGGTTAAGGGCTTGTAAGTAAGCATTTTACGGCGCATGTGACAAAGTTTGATTTGATTTGATCCAGTTTGTTCTCCAGTGACTGCATGTTCGCCAACAAAACAGAGGGCAATGGCAGTCTACAAAACACAAAATAGCAGAATTGGTCAGGAGCTCGTAAAACAGCAGATATCCGCTGCATGTCAAAACTGTCCTGTTTTTCATCCCCTACCTTCCACTCTTCCATTGCTGCATCCATCTTAAGCAATCCCTTTGTCATTTTCTCCTTCACCCATGCACGAAAAATCACCCAGTTCATGTGAGGGTCACACATCTATATACAGCATTTACCTTACAATCTCAATGAGTGACTGACGGCCATATCGGGCAGCTCAGTGTCATCATCTTATACAGCGTATGCCTTACTGAGACAATATTTATTGCATCTGTCTTCCTGTCATTGGTTGACATTGATGCTGCTCTCCTGTGCCACAAAGTCAAGATGTCCTCTTTTGTTGATTTCATCAGTCTCCCCCATAGTCTCGTAGGGCTCCCTTGACTGTCATTTTTTAAACCTCCTACTAATACACATTTAAAAGTTTAAAAGCCTCAAAGGAGCGTGCGTGTCAAAGGTGAGGAGAAACAGGAGCATCACTTTTCTCCCCCTTTGCCACCACACTGCTCTAAACATTGAAATTCAGCTCAACTTGCGTCATAAGTAAATGAGGCGTTGCCACATTATTAGAGGCCCCGGACCTGGCAGGTCGCAAAATAATCTATGAAGAACCATGAGTCATTCTGTTGTGTTTGCAGTGAACAAGATTACAATTGATATTTGGGACAGGTGATCTGATTTGTCATTGTGAGGTTGGGGACATCATGGAATGATTATTAGATGAATAAAATAAGGTGCATAAATTAAATGAGGGCAGATTTGAAACTGGCAGCTTATTTTGTTTAATTAACCCAGATGCATTTGTGTATAGTGACTTTGCAGGCAGGTGGAATGGATAGTGGAAAGAACTAGAGAGAAAACAAAGCCTATGTACTGTATCTGTCAGGTATCTGTCATCTCTCCTAGTATCCCATTGACCTTCACTGGTTATGGATAGTTTGGATGGCACTATCACAAGTTACCACAGATAATCATTATGCTCTCCACCCATAGTCCTCAATGGTCAGGCCCTCAGGGAGTTGGGACTTGGGACGTCTTGCCATGGAGACAACTAAATGATGTATTGATCTTAAAAATGTTCTGGTGACTTAAGTACGGATTCACTCATAGACAATTAAAGGACCAATTAGAAAATCAATGAAACATGATCCTTGGATATCAGCCTTTTCTGAAAAATACCTAATTAGTAAAGTCTCCATCAAAGCAGTGTGTTTGTGTTAGAGTTTCGGAGTTGTGGTTTGGTCCCTGATACCTCCACATTGCCATCCCTTTTTCCACACAGACCTTCCCTGGCCTAGCCCAGCCTGTCTACCCTTCACGACTGCCCAGTGGGCCACTGGAGCTGCAAAACTATGGGGCCCTTGGAAGGCTCTCTGAGAGCAGACATTTACACCTGATAGCTCCAGACTGCCTGACAGTAGCCCAAGGCCCCTGTGGGATGGCTGACCTTTTGGAGAGGTTCAGAGCAGTGGTGAGGATGCCTCCCGTGTTCCTTATTTAGGCTGCTTTTGTCAGCAGGAAGCAGAGATTAAACGAGCATCCCAAGTGAACCTGCTGCAGGGACACGCCGTGACAGCAGGGATTTTCATCATTTAGCGTGAGCCCCCTGTTGTGTGCAGGGGCATGGGGCCTGTCTGTTACTGCAGTGAGTGACTGGCTGACAGGGTAGCTGGAACACAGTGCTTCTGATCTGAGAGGGAGAGGCAGCTGACATTCTGACCTTGCTCACAATTAAAATGTTCTCAGGAACTTAAATTGTTTCTGTGCTCAGACTTCGGTTATTTAGAAGGGACATATTTTTATGGCAGATATGTATTCTTTGAAACAAATTCAATTATTTCTGACACCCCGGAAATAAATAAATAAATAAGCACAAACACAAGCCAAAGAAAATAATGGCAGAGTAACCAAGCGTAGTCAAGCATTTAGCAGCCTCTATCTGTGTGACACATGTACCTGTCCTTCGCTGCTGAAATGCCCTCATCGCACTCCCTACACACAATTATAGCCATCTCAAATGCGTGAAAGGAGCTGTCAAAAATAATATTTTCTTTCGATGTTGCTGTAAAGAAAACTTTTAAGCCACACTCACTGAAGTAAAGGACAGAATAACAACCATGTCAGTATGGAATCAGCAATAGGGGGAACAGCGTCACTGGCCGCCCCACCACCATTGTTATTCTTTCTGTTGCCGATCTGAGGAGCATCTAAAAATTGTTTAGCAGTACATATTGTGCTCTTCTATCACGCGTGCAATGATAAACGAGGGGAAAAACTGTGTTTGTTGTTTGCAGTAATTCTTTGTCGTTGTACTATTGTGAACAGACGTGGCTGTTTCACCATTAACAATTCCAGCTTTAAGACATCCAGAGAGAACTCTACTCATTTATATCAAAATCATCACGCAATTATGTGCCTTGCTTGGTCTAAAAATCAGCAGCCTTTTATATACTGAACAAAAATATAAACGTAACATGTAAAGTGTTGGTTCCCTGTTTCATGAGCTGAAATAAAAGATCCCAGAAATTCTCCATACGTACAAAGAGCTTATTTCTCTCAAATGTTGTGCACAAATGTGTTTAACATCCCTGTTAGTGGTCATTTCTTCTTTGCCACCTGACAGGTGTGGCATATCAAGAAGCTGATTAAACAGCATGATCATTACACAGGTGCACCTTTTGCTGGGGACAATAAAAGGCTCATAAATAAAAGGCTCATAAATGTCTCAAGTTTTGAGGGAACATGCTGACTGCAGAAATGTCCACCAGAGCTGTTGCCAGAGAATTTAATGTTAATTTCTCTACCATAATCCACCTCCAACGTCATTTTAGAGAATTTGGCAGTATGTCTAACTGTCCTCACAACGGCAGACCACGTGTATGGTGTCGTGTGGGCGAACGGTTTGCTGATGTCAATGTTGTGAACAGAGTGGCCCATGTTGGTGGTATAGGCAGGCATAAGCTACGGACAACGAACACAATTGCATTTAATCGATTGCAATTTGAATGCACAGAGATACCGTGACGAGATCCTGAGGCCCATTGCCATTCAACCGCCGCCATCACCTCATGTTTCATCATGATAATGCATGGCCCAATGTCACAAGGATCTGTACACAATTCCTGGAAGTTGAAAATGCCTGCATACTCACCAGACATGTCACCCATTAAGCATGTTAGGCATGCTCTCGATCGATGTGTATGACAGTGTGTTCCAGTTCCCACCAATATCCAGCAACTTTGCACAGCCATTGAAAAGGAGTGGGGCAGCATTCCATAGGCCAGAATCAACAGCCTGATCAACTCTATGTGAAGAAAATGTGTTGTGCTGCATGAGGCAAATGGTGGTCACACCAGATACTGACTGGTTTTCTGATCCACTCCTCTACCTTGTTTTTAAGGTGTTTGTGACCAACAGATGCATATCTGTATTCCCAGTCATGTATAATGAATTGATTTCAGTTGGTTGATTTCCTTATATGAACTGTAACCCAGTAAAATCTTTGAAATTGTTGCATGTTGCTTTTATATTTTTGTTCAGTGTATGTTTTTTGTTTGATTGCAACCAGCACTGGCAGCAACGATCTACATGCTCTGCATCACTCTGTTTATAATTATTCTAAATAAGTACACAGGGAGTAGGAACTGTTTTTATTTTGGTCCAAGCATCCACAAAGAGAAAATTAATAATAATCAGATTTCGTTTTTTGGCTCAAGGTTGGATTTGATTAAACATTCGTGTTAGTTGTTAGCATACGCATTATGACTCAACCGGCTGATATGCACCAACAACTGTGGAAGAGTATTGAAATAAATCAGAGAATGGATGATTAATGCTATAGTTTTCAGCCATTGTTTGTTTTATTGCAGGATGCAGGATGCTTGAAGATGTTCTGTTCCATATCAACATGCCAAGGCAACTTGCAATGTGCTTCCTACATGCTTCATATATAATGTATATATGTTTTAGCTTAACTTTCCCAGTATCTTTGCCTACACATCTTTGTAGTATAAGTGCTATTTTAAAGCTGGCAGTGAGGCCTCCATAGGGACACAGCTAAGGCTAGTGACAGGGCTCCTAGAGAAGACAACATTCCATTAACTTCTACTTGGTCACAATCCCGGATCCGGGAGCACCCTCATCAGTAAAAAAGCTGACTAGCATAGCCTAGCATAGCGCCACAAGTAAATACTAGCATCTAAATATCATGAAATCACAAGTCCAAGACACCAGATGAAAGATACACATCTTGTGAATCCAGCCATCATTTCTGATTTTTAAAATGTTTTACAGGGAAAACACAATATGTATTTCTATTAGCTAACCACGATAGCAAAAGACCCAACCGCATATTTTCACAATTTTTTTACTGCATAGGTAGCTATCACAAATTCGACCAAATAAAGATATAAATAGTCACTAACCAAGAAACAACTTCATCAGATGACAGTCTGATAACATATTTATTGTATAGCATATGTTTTGTTCGAAAAATGTGCATATTTCAGGTATAAATCATAGTTTTACATTGCAGTAGTCTCACCAAAGCAGCTAGAATAACTACAGAAACCAACGTGAAATACCTAAATACTCATCATAAAACATTTATGAAAAATACACGGTGTACAGCAAATGAAAGACAAACATCTTGTGAATCCAACCAATATTTCAGATTTTTTAAGTGTTTTACAGCGAAAACACAATATAGCATTATATTAGCTTACTACAATAGCCTACCACACAGCCGCATTCATTCAAGGCACGTTAGCGATAGCGAATAAACCAGCAAAAGATATTAATTTTTTCACTAACCTTCTCAAACTTCATCAGATGACAGTCCTATAACATCATATTACACAATACATATATGGTTTGTTCGAAAATGTGCATATTTAGCGGTACAATTCGTGGTTGAACAATGTGAATACTAGCCAAACAGCACAAAATAATCCGGATATATTTCTGACACTCACATCATCTAATCAAATAACTAATCATATACTTTACTAAAAAATACAGGTTGGACAGCAAATGAAAGATACACTAGTTCTTAATGCAACCGCTGTGTTAGATTTTTAAAAATAACCTTATTACGACATACAGCTTACGTTATAGCGAGACAGCGCCCGAAATCTGGGCGGAATATAGTCTAAACATTTTCGACAGAAATACGAAATAATATCATAAATGGTTCCTACTATTTGATGAGCTTCCATGAGAATCTTGTACAAGGTGTCCTTTTTCCAGAATAATCGTTGTTTGGTTGTAGAATGTCGTCTTCATCTGTCGATTTAGCTAACAAAGATGGCCATGCGGCACGGAAGTGTCCAACTCACAATAACGCATAACAAAGGAAATACCGAAAATCGCAATATACTGATATAAACTGATATAACTCGGTTTAAAATAACTACCTTATGATGTTTTTAACACATATATTAAATAAAATCAGAGCCGGATATATCTAACTTCTAAAACGAAAGCTTTTCTGAACGCAATGCAGAGGTCCCTCTTGCGTCAGGCCAAATGGTGAAAAGACCAGACCCTCCGTTCCAAGACGTCTTGTTCGGCCTCAGATCTAGCTAGACACCCCATTCCAACTCTCACTGCCTACTGACATCTAGTGGAAGGTGTATGCAGTGCATGTAGACCCATAGATTCCATGCAAATTAATAAACTGACCCTGGAACAGAGCCCTCGATTTCAGATTTCTCACGTCCTGACAGGAAGTTTGCTGCAAAATGAGTTCTGTTTTACTCACAGATATAATTCAAACGGTTTTAGAAACTAGAGAGTGTTTTCTATCCAATAGTAATAATAATATGCATATTGTACGAGCAAGAATTGAGTACGAGGCAGTTTAATTTGGGAACGATTTTTTACAAAGTGAAAACAGCCCCCCCTATTGAGAAAATGTAAACAAGGAGCTTTACAGAAACTGACACAATATCCCATAAATTATTATAATTAATATATGGTCAAACAAAAATTAAGGTATCCGGAAATCATTATTAGCTATAATAGTAATTTGTTCTCTAAATGGGATTGATTGCCACCTGCGTTGTAAGAGGCACTTCACAAATTGTTCATTTAATTTGCACATTGTTACAGAAATCTCTCTGTCTCTGTCTCTGTCTCTCATAGCCTGGTTCCTCTCTAGGTTTCTTCCTAGGTTTTGGCCTTTCTAGGGAGTTTTTCCTAGCCACCGTGCTTCTACACCTGCATTGCTTGCTGTTTGGGGTTTTAGGCTGGGTTTCTGTACAGCACTTTGAGATTTCAGCTGATGTAAGAAGGGCTTTATAAATACATTTGATTTGGTTGCTTCAGCTTCAGGATTAGCGTGGTTTGATTTTACGGCTACATTGGAAATAAAGATGTCGCGACAGGTTTTATCAGACTCATTCATTAGTGAGTTGTAAAGATGGACATGGATGTTTACTATGTGGGTGTCTCTGTAGATATACTGTACATGACTACACGAGTCACAATCATCATATTGCTACAGTATAACATCACACCGTTGTTTCGTGATTGCTATAGGGGTGTAACTCATAAGCCAGACACTTGGAAATACACAGTGGCATCTCTTTCTGAAACACCCATTACAACTATTGTATATAACTTACCGACACTCACTGTACCAACAAGCTATAACACGGTGAACCAGATAACCACTCTGTGTGTAATAATGCTAAATGTAAGATTTTCTATGTAGATATAGCACATATAGTGATTTTCATTTTGGGCTTTTCCACTAAGTACAGTGCATTCGGAAAGTATTCAGAACCCTTGATATTTTCCACATTTTGTTACCTTACAGCCTCATTCTAAAATGGAATAAATTGTTTTTAAACAAAAAACAGAAATTTTACATTCACGTAAGTATTCAGACCCTTTTCTTTGGCAAAAATTACAGCCTTGAGTCTTCTTAGGTATGACACTACAAGCTTGGCACACCTGTATTTGGGGAGTTTCTCCCATTCTTCTCTGCAGATCCTCTCAAGCTCTGTCAGGTTGGATGGGGAGTGTCGCTGCACAGCTATTTTCAGGTCTCTCCAGAGATGTTCGATCGGGTTCAAGTCCGGACTCTGGCTGGGCCACTCAAGGACATTCAGAAACTTGTCCCGAAGTCACTCCTGTGTTGTCTTGGATGTGTGCTTAGAGTCGTTGTCTTGTTGGAAGGTGAATCTTTGCCCCAGTCAGATGTCTTGAGCACTCTGGAGCAGGTTTTCATCAAGGATCTCTTACTTTGCTCTGTTCGTCTTTCCCTCGATCCTGACTAGTCTCCCAGTCCCTGCCGCTGAAACATCCCCACAGAAACATTACCACAGCATGATGTGGCCATCACCGTAGGGATGGTGCCAGGTTTCCTCCAGATGTGACGCTTGGCATTCAGGCCAAAAAGTTCAATCTTGGTTTCATCAGACAAGAGAATCTTGTTTCTCATGGTCTGAGCGTTTTTAGGTACCTTTTGGCAAACTCCAAGCGGGCTGTCATGTACCTTTTACTGAGAAGTGGCCTCCATCTGGCCACTCTACCATAAAGGCCTGATTGGTGGAGTGCTGCAGAGATTGTTTTCCTTCTCCCATCTCTGGAGCTCTGTCAGAGTGACCATCGGGTTCTTGGTCACCTCCCTGACCAAGGCCCTTCTCCCCCGATTGCTCAGTTAGGCCAGGCCTCCAGCTCTAGGAAGAGTCTTAGTGGTTCTAAACTTCTTCCATTTAAGAATGATGAAGGCCACTGTGTTCTTGAGGACCTTCAATGCTGCAGACATTTTTTGGTACTCTTCCCCAGATCTGTGCCTCGACACAATCCTGTCTCGGAGCTCTACGGATAATTCCTTCGACCTCATGGCTTGGTTTTTGCTCTGACATGCACTGTCAACTGTGGGAAAACAGGTGTGTGCCTTTCCAAATCATGTCCATTTCTAAAAACCTGTTTTCACCTTGTGATTATGGGGTATTGTCTGTAGATTGATGAGTATTTTTATTTATTTCATCTATTTTGGAATAAGGCTGTAACGTAACAAAATGTGGAAAAAGTCAAGGGGTCTGAATACTTTTAGAATTCACTGTAGATCAAGCTGTCCAGTGCACCAGATGTACACAGGAAATAAAACGCTAGAGACACACACACGGTACATCTTCTTTGATCTCATAAACCTGACAGATGTGATTCATCCATTCCTGCTTAGAGCCGTGCATTACTTTCCCCTCCCCTCCTAATGCAGTTTAGCCCGATTAACACAGTGGCTCTTTTACTAACTATGCGAGGGAAGATGTGGGTGTGTTAGAACTGCAGTTGGCTGCAGCCAAGTGCTGAAGGAGATCCAAAATTGAGACACCTCTGTGAATACCAATGGTACCCATTGCTAGGCAAGTGGTGATGGGGGAGTAATCTCTCTCTCTCTCTCTCTCTCTCTCTCTCTCTCTCTCTCTCTCTAGAAACAAAAAGAGCTGCAGAAGCACTAGGCTAGATCTAGGATAGAGAAAGGTAATTGAGGTTGGTAAGAATAGGATTGTGGGTCTGACATAGTAAAACAAGTTCCGCCTATTTAGCCCTGCAGAAAAGCGAAAACTAGAACTGTCAGCCAGTGAGATTCCTCCTCTATCTCTTATTGAAACACACTGATGGGTAATATAATGGAGTGATAGTGATCTCTTCTAGCTGTTATCAGATGGTCCACTCTTCAATTGGAAACCTCTGCACTTAGATGCCCAGATTAGAATACAGTCCACTATTACTGTTATCACTGTCTGTTCTCTGTATTTCTATTCCTGTGAAGGATCCCCACAGGATAGAGACGGAGTAGCTCATCTTACAGTCATACTATCACAACTCAGTATATGACCCAGATGCAGACAGTTTGGTTCTCAGAATATCCATTATAAACAAAGGGGCAGGCAAAGGGCAGGTCGAGGGCAGGCAGAGGTTCGTAATCCAAGGCAGAGTCAATCAGGGACAGAATGGCTGGCAGGCTCAGGGTCAGGGCAGGCAGAAAGGGAAGACTAGAAAACAAGAACTAGAGAACTGGAGAAACGAGAAACACGCTGGTTAAACCTGACAAAACAAGACGAACTAGCAACAGACAGACAAAAAACGCAGGTATAAAAATACCCAGGGGATAATGGGGAAAATAGGAGACTCCTGGTGGGGGGTGGTGACAAGTAGAAGACAGGTGAAACAAATCACGGTGTGACACATACAGTACCTGTGGATCAGGAGGAGGGGGGATAGATATGTAGGTGAAATGACAGCAGAATTATACGTGTGACACCAAAGGTAATGAAGGCTGATTAATGTTAGGTATAAATGTAGCCACAGGGTGAAAGTGTTGAAAGAGGATCACACCGGTGTCTGTCTAATCAGTGCCGATGCCCTTGTTTCAAGTCAAAGTAGAGGGGACAGCTGTAGGGAGGGGAGGCATCGACGTCCGTCAGAACACTGGGACTCTAACAGTCAGTGGGTGGGGAATGTCGTGCAGGCGATTTGCGTAACCAAGCAGCAGTTATATTGTTGTTACCGTGAAATGTTAATATTGCTGGGTTGCAGGGTTATGATACCTGGTATCACACATGTGACAAACATGTTTTGTTGTGACATGCTAACACTTCAGCTACTCTACATGTGTTGCCATCAATGTGCCGTCAATGTGACGTTCTACCTGCTAAACCGGAAACCAACCAAAATCAACTTGATTTGTCATTATTTCAATTCACAACATAGAATGAATGTGCGCGTCAGCCATCGAGAATTGAACGTCTGCTTTTTCTGAGCTTGGAAAGATGCCATTGGACGCGTGCAGTATAGCAGCTTTCATTGCTTTCAAGGGATTCATTCCCTCAATGGTTGACGGCTGATGGTATCTATATACAGTGGCTCTGGATGTTGAGCAGCAGGGCTGTTAGAAGTATTCTGGTTTGGTTTAATCTCAGTTATATTGATATGGTAGATCGTCTGTAGGCAACACATCCCTCACGTGGTCCTGTGTGGCTCAGTTGGTAGGGCATTGCGCTTGTAACGCCAGGGTTATGCGTTTGATCCTCACAGGTGGCCAAAATGAAGATGTATGCACTCACTACTCTCAGTTGCTCTGGATAAACAATGTTTAGAATCTGTATCCATCATTTAACCACAATGGCAATTATTGCTTACAAGAGCAACTTATATTCATTGTAATCATAAAACACATATAGCCTACTGCAGTGTATAATTATTTAAGTCCAATATCATAATTTGTTATATGTCCTCTAAAACAAAGTTTAAAACAAAATGCACACACAGGAGGAACACAAAATCAAAAACTTAACCATTAAAAAAAAATGTCACTGAATATTACCAACAAATTGACTGTGTTGTAAAAATGCATTTTCAGCCATTCTCAGCAAGTTATAGTTACAGTAGCTTATACACTGTACTGTACTACAAAATAACAACGAGAAGAATGGATTGATGAGTTAATAAGATTCATATTTTTTTGTCATTGCTTATCTTGCAATTGTTGCTATGTGACCACACTAGTTTCTGTCTTCACATGTGAAGGCCTCCTGCTCTGCACTTTTTGCTGAGGCCTGGAACTTGGTGTGAAGGTCACTGTTTTGGCCACCAGGCAGGACCTTCCATTTCTTAGAACAGAGAGCAGAGGAGCTGCAGTGGCAAGCTCTAATCCTCTTTAATTTGTTTTCAGATGGGGCTTTGGAAATACCAGCCTGCTCCCTAAGCAGAGATCACATAAGAACGTGGGCAGGGACAGCTGTCTCCTCTACTGGCGGTTTTTAATACAGGTCCGCTTGCCGCTGCCTTCCCCTCCTAATGAATAATTCCAGCCTGGGCTGAGTAGTTACTTTGTGTGTATTTTGCAAACAAAATGAATGCTATTCCCAACACTAAAAAGGCACGGCAGGATTGGTTGTAGTCTACAGTGTAAGAGAAGTACAGAAGGGGATGAGGGTGGGGTGGTGGGGGGTGTTTGTGATCTATTAGTATGCATGTGGGCCTCTGCTCATATCAAAACAAACCCTGTAATTGGGTTTGGGTGTGCCCCTTTCTCCTTCATAGGAAGGCAGAGGTTGAGTTATGAAAAAAACTCTTTGCTCTCCCCACCAGAATGCTTATGTTCCTTGATAGAGGTGATTTGTATCAATGAGCAGAGCATTCTATCTGTGCTCCGCCATGCAATTCTTTTTCTGCGATGTGGATGAGAAGAAGGCAAAATTATATTGAAGTGATGAAGCACATCTTGAAAGACAGAGGGGGTTTAAAAGCTTCTGAAACAAAGCAAGCAGGCAGCAGGTTGGCAGCACAGGCAGGAGGCTGGCAGTCTTTTAATCCTCGCCGCAGTGCTGATAAATCGGCACGCGTTTCATTTTTATCCCCCTCACCAGTTTGCCTGGCCCTTGAGTGATGAACAAACCCCCACTCGCCCCTCAGGCCCTTTGATGTAATATCCAACCCCGGATTACCCCCTCTGCCTTGCGACAGATTGGTGGATGGAAGTGGTGGGCTAGCAGGTGCATGGTCCTGTGGTCCACTCTCCTGTACAGACCCAGGCAGGCACTGGATCACTGGGGAGGGGGGCAGGCTCAAAACACAGCCAGAAGGTTCCATCACTACCGGACACACCGAGGACACTCCTTCCCTAGCTAACCAAGCACAGCCAATAAGAGCTACCTGGGATCTCTCCCTCCCTTTTCTCCCTCGCTTTCAAACAATCAGAGACAGATTGCCTCAAGTGTTGCATCTGAACTCTGCTTGACCTGTTCATAGTGGGCACAAAAGGAGAGGTTAGTCAAAGCTTTTGTTGTACTGAATGGCCATAAAGACTGTAGTCCAGAGGTCAAATAATAACAGCTCCCATTGTGGTTTGACGATTTAGCTGATTATTTTAATCAGGTATGTAAGGCCTGGGCTGGAATAAAAGCCTTTTCACCCCGTGTCTCTATAGAACAGAAATTGTCCACCTCTGTATGAGATTGAAACTGAGACTGAAACAGTAGTGTTCCTCTTTCACCAGACCTAACGCCAGACCTTTTCAGTCTTTGCAGTCCTTCCTTATCGTTCTACCGTGTTGTTTTTTGATCATAGCTGCACAGTTGAATTAGTGATCGTGCCAACTGTTTGATGTCCCTCTATGCAGTACCAACCAGACCCTCAGAGTATTTCTGCATTTCACTATGATTTGTTTTGTTGGTTTTGCCTGTGAAATAGTCTGCATCCTCGCGCTCTCATTTTGTAAATTGATCCCAGCGCCCCCTAAGCCGTATCATGATTGTGTAGGCGTAGATTGGAGATTATGCGCTCCAGTTCTTCATTACGTCAGGCACAATGTGTATTTTCTGTCCCCAAATGAAGATGCTGAGAGAGTGGATTAAGATTTTTTTCCAGCGGTGTCTTGTAGCATTGCTTTAATATGAGGGGAAGTACACATGCAGGGCCGTAAGCAAAGAGACAAGGATACAGCTCCAGGGAAGCTTGTTTTGGAGGCCAAGCGAGTTAATAGAAATGCATTATACAGCACAAGGGAGATGAGCACTAACAACACTGCAAACCCGGCAGGGCTCACTCAGGCACAGGCGGGTTGATCTCTTAATTGAGGCCAGTCCCACAACATTGGTGTTTCTATTCTTTTGACAAATCAAGACAAACTGGAAATACATTGTTTTCACCCTCAGTATTGATGTGGTTTTTAACTGTTAACACTAGGTAAGTCGGGCCTCGAGCGACCCTCTTTTGAGCCAATGAGCAGTCATTTTGACTCAAACGTTCTAACAGTCTAATAAATACGTGTAATATATGCTATCGGAAACATAATCCTTTGATTCTTTTTATGGTCTTGGGTAACATCAGAATAAGAATTTTTTTTTTTCTTCAAAGAACACAATAGCTTTTTCATTAGTTTGTGTTACTGTAAGCTAGTTGTTGCCATGTGATCACATACAGTACAGTATGTAGGGCATGGAAGTGGTTATTCTTGGAAAAAGTTATATTTTGAAACCTCAGAATCTGCTCTTTCTGATACTGTATAGAAATCAAAATGTCTTACCTGCATGTGACTAGGAGGAGGATTTGAAAAAGTAAAATGTTGGCGCTCCGGGTAAAAAAAATATTCTTAAAACGGCTTCTAACACAAATTCAGTTTGTGATATTGAAATTCTTACAACATATGTGTGTTAAATAGACATATTTAGGAAAAGTCAAGGATGGAGGGAGGCATGACTTTAAAAATGTCAAAATGACTCACTCGGCTTTTCTCGTGTTAAAGACTACTGCCTGCAGTCATTGGTTGTGACAAGTGTGGTCCTTTATTTAGAGTGTGGAATAAAAGGGAAGGAAGTGAGAAGAGCACAGATCAGAGAGATTGCGAATGAACAGTGAAACAGGGTTCACTCCCCTCCATGAAATGGCCTCCTTGTAACAGCAGCAATTCCACTTTGATTGATGGACTCTGCAGTTTATGTTCCTGTATGCGGCATGCGTTCCTCAAATCTGCCCGTTTGACATTCAGAATGGCCATTTGTCTACAGTGCCCCCATCTCCTCCCTCGTTTCCTGCCATTGCTCATGACCTGTAGTGATGCCGGGGTCTCCAGATTGAATGCACAAACTGTGATTGATCTCCCAGTGAGTCTCTGGGATACCGGGACAACATGCTCCTTGGATAACTATGACCTGGCTTGTAGATAGGTAGGAAGACTAGATTTATCTGGAAGTGAAGTCCTGTTTACTTTATTAAAAACAGATTGGAATGTCTATTGGCAAGACTCTGTGGCATTTCATTTTCCCAGGCTCCATCTTGGTTTTAGTTTGATGTGGAATTATTTTCCTAGGGTTGTTCGTAAACTAATTAAATAGTAAAAATGCTAAACACAAGTGTTAGGTGAGAGGTCCACATGGTACTGTGGTATGCTGTCATTGTGGTAAATAAATCCTTGTGACCACTATGCCTGAGAAAAAGGTTTTGATTGAATGTAGTGTAGTATACCCATCTTCATCTCTAACATGCTTAATAAAAATGTAATTATGGGACATTGTGATAGGTTTCTTTATTTCTTAAACGAAGCCATTGCCATTGTTATTCATACAATATTTATGTTCTGTTTCTGCAGCAGATACAGTGATCAAAATAGTCATTTTGTTTTCAAGTCAAGGAAGCAGCCTTTTTGCTCCCCTACCTTTATGAGTTTTGACTGTTTCATACACTGAGCCAAAATTGCTTGGAAAAACCTTCTCCAATCAATCTCGGTTTGCCTCATACTGTCTGTCTTTGATTTCCCTGGACTCAATTTTTGTTAACGCAGTCTGTTTCCTTATTTCTTGTACTTAAGGTCCATAAATAGAAATAAACACATTTACATTGCAAAAAAGTTTCATGCCACCCTACAGAGGACCTCAACTTTCAACTTGCCTTAGCAGATGATATCATCACAGTTGTGCGTGTCGTTGTGATACAATCTCCAGAAAAAGGCACACAGGCTTAGGGCCCATTAGTTTTGCACATGTTTTGGCTATTCTTTACTCCTCGAATCAGACACAGTCTAAGAGTGATTTGCCCCTTTTGGGAGAAAACATGACTCTCACAGTCCCTGGGGGAACTCTAGCACGCCGTTAGGGCTGGGAATAGCCAGGGACCTCACGATACAATATTATACTTAGGTATTTACTTATATTATACACCATATGTGCCGATACGATATGTATTGCGATTCTCATGATTCTACGTGTTGTGATTCAATACTGTTTTTATTGCGATTTGATGTTCCAAACATATTGCTCACCATATGTCTGCTACAGAGGGACAAGAGAGAACAATGAGAAGATGAGTTTTGATCAGTAATGGAAATAAAAGTGCTGAAAACAAATTGTCTCTCTATTAAAAAGATGTAGAACAGGCTATGAAGGAAAAATACTGGAGTTTTGGTGCAGGTACAGTACAGCCAACTAGCTCAAAATTAATATTGCGATATTGTCAAGACAATACGTTACGCTATATCGTCAAAAATAATATCCCGATATGTAACTATCTATTTTTTCCTGCATCACTACACGCCATACTAGTGGGCATCCACGACCATGCTCTTGGGAGGCAGGCCTTTGTGAAAATAGAGGAAGAGAGGGGGGAAAAGCAGAAGAGAGAGAGAGAGAGTTGTTGGTTAATTGCACTGTGCCTGGCCTGCTGTGCCATTGGAGGATATGACAGTGTATCCAGGCACTCATGGCTGGGCGGGCTGGCTGGCTGGCTGTTTCCTTACTTCCCCAGACTCCTTGTGCTGGCGATGGAGAGATAATTCCACTCACCCAGTGGCCTTCAGAATGAGGGCCTGGAGATAGGAGTTCTTCCTGATTGCTATCCTGTGAGGCAGCATGGGGCTGTGGGAGTGGGCTGGATTACAGCCGAAGGCGCTGACACTCTCCAAGCTGAAGCGTGTCATTAAACAGTAAATCACTCTGATTGAAAAACGCATCAGCTCCCAGCATCCTGTTTACAAAGCAAGACCTGATCCACAGGCCCAGACTGTGTTCTTCAGCAGCATAAATCAAGGGCCAGTCATACTCTAGGTTCTCCCACTCAAAGCACTCCTCAACCAAGCCCTTTGGCCATTGATTCAGTGACAAATCATCACATATTGAACCTTATTATTTTGGGGATAAAAATTTACTTTCATCACTCAAGATATAATTCATGGACTCATCATGATTCTCTTGGTGTTTGTAAGTTGTGAGGACCATAACGCTCAGTCATGCAAGATATTATGTGTACACTCAAAAGTGTTATTTAGCTGTCCCTATAGGAGAACCCTTTTTGGTTCCAGGTAAAACCCTTTTTGGTTCCAGGTAGAACCCTCTGTGGAAACGGTTCTACATGGCTATCACAGTCTGGTTCTACTTGGAACCAAAAACATTCTACCTGGAACCAACAAGGGTTCTTCAAAAGGTTCTCCAAGGGGACAGCCAAAGAACACTTTTAGGTTCTTAGATAGCACTTTTTTTCTAGGAGTGTAGCAACATGGTTTTTGATTGTGAGTTCAGTTATAATTGGCTGTCAAGAATGCCATTTAGGTTGTGAGTTCGACAGGAAAGCAAAAATATGGAATCTACATTTAGGCTTTGTAGACACTAACCAGATTTCCATCCAACCATTTCATGCGGATGAATTCCCTAATGCATGAAAAAAGTCACAAACGGGCTGATGGAAACAGGAAATGCAGGAAAATTTTGATAAATGTCGACAGACAATTTGTTCATTCGACATGGTGGGATCTTTTAGTGTCTGAATATTAATTATGCCAGAAATGGCAGTGGAAACGCCCATATGCACAAATATTTATATAATAACCATCATATCGAAGTAAACTTGTGTCCTCCCACTACAACTTTGGAAAGCATGCAGTTTCTTAGGCTACAGATTAAATAAGTTATGGTACACTTCACAAGGTGGTGAAAGTGCATGGTGATGAGCTTGATGCGCCTTTCCAATAAATGCAGCCCAAACAAATGTAACCATATCACACCTATTTTAGCTTCTCTACACTGGATACGAGTCATTTTTAGAATAGATTGTAAAATGTTATTAATCACGCTTGGTTCAGTGGCTCCTTTTAAAATCCCGGATGAAGACACACTACTATGAAGATGCCCTTAATGTAGGATATTAATTAGCTGTCTTTTTTCTCTCTTCTTCCTTGTCTTTGTTTCTTTGTTAGTACTTTAATTTCATTATTTTATGATGTGAAGCACTTTGTTACTTGTGCCGAAAAGTGTTATACAAATAAAGTTATTATTATTAGATGTAAACCTAGCTATAGAAGCTTATAATGTTGCAATAACTTCTTTGTGTTCCTTAAAACAGTTTTATCCACATAACCGTTACAATAATGTTACAAATGACAACCACTCAGCTCCGGTAACAACAAAACACTTTCTATAATGCCATAGATTTTTTTTTACCACAAATGTATACAGGATTCAGTAACTATTACATGACTGGTGGATTGTGTGTTTTGACAGTTGAAATTTCCATCTTCTGATCTAAAAAAAAAAAATCCTTCCTGAATTGGAGTTGACTTTCGTTGACCCATGTGCAGATAGGGCTGAGAGACAAGAGGCAATCAAAACATGTTCCCAGCATCGCCTCAGCCACCTCTCTACTCAAGAGCTTTAATTGCCACCAATGAGTGTTTCATATCTGAGCATAGATAGTCTACAACCAAATGTTATATTTATAGATTTACATATTCAGTTTTTATATTCAGACTCAATGCCTTGGCTATATAATTAAATACTGTACATTTTAATTTAACATATGGACCTCTCACTATAAGTGAAAAGGTCGGAGTGAACAAAAAAGTGAAATACTTGCTGCTTAGTCATTTTTTCATTGAAGTGGTGAAAACACACAGGGCCCTCTGGGCACTCTTAACAACAACCTCTGCCAGTTTCTATGCACTGTTAATAGAGTATTAAATGCCATATTATACAGTGCTCCTTACCCATCCCTACTCCCTGTTTTTGTGGGTAGGCCAATGTTATACTGTAGTTTAATAGAATACAATTTAGGTGTCGGCTAAACCTCGACTGTAACAATAAATGAAACATGGACCAAATGCATTTCGCTGGTGTCCTGCTTCTATGGTATCACCAGTCGTTGTTCTCAACAAGCTTCATCTTCATAAAACACTATGAACACCCATTCTCTTTTGACGTAGTGGGGAGGATGATAATGCTTAAACGTGTCCCAGACACTACAAATCAGCTCTGTTTGTTTACGCAGATTTAGACACAGAGAGGAGGAGAGCCGGTGGAACACAATCTCGCCTATTCATTTTTCTCATTCAGTCAGTTGCACTGACATCTAAGCAAAGGTTGGCCATAGCCATAAATCACACAGCACAATAGCAGGACATTTTGGGCCGGCCCATCATTGGGAACGGTTTTGTTTTCTCATTGCAGTTTGGCAAATTGCTGTTATTAAAATGGAAGAATGCATAGTTTGCAGCTCTCATTAGATGTTGTTCTAACAGTGCCTGATGGTTTAAGACAAGCCGGAGGCCTCGTCTGCCTCTACAACCAGTTAATATGAGCCAATTAAAGCCATGCACTCTGCAGCCTCTCCACAGTGTTTTATGTTGCCCAACAATTATAACTCAGTCTGCCGCTTCATTGCACAAAGCTTTTGATGTTAAGGAGGTGTACACTAACTAACACTACTTTACACTTACTGCAGTTTATTTTTAGCATTTTAGTAAGGGAACTGTGCCGATGGCAGCCGTTCGTATCAACCCAGCACCGCAGAGGTTCCATGTTAGTATATCTACCCCAGTTGTTCATGTCCATCTTGAGCCACTGCGCTTTAGCCCCTGCCTGAGGGGCCATTATGATATATTTGCTCTGCTCAGCTGTGTGACATAATCTTATGATAATATCAGTCCAACTGAACTACTGATTCATATGGTAGAAAGGTAGGGGCAATTGGTGGTGAGCAAGGATCTAGATGCATCTGCTCAGCTTCCTCAGAATGTAGGGCTTATGGCACAGGAAGGATCAATATTGTGCAGTGTAAGCATTAAAACAGAATGTAAGCCTCCCGGAGGTGTTCCTACACAGACAGACATACCTTGTCAGAGCTTACTGGAGATATCCAGCACATGACACGAAAGACCGATTTCTTCACTGAAACCTGATATTATAAAGTATTTTTGAAAGTAGAGCTCATATCGAATAGTACCTTCCAAAACAAATGTACACTACCGTTCAAAAGTTTGGGGTCACTTAGAAATGTCCTTGTTTTTGAAAGAAAAGCAAATTTTTTGTCCATTAACATTGATCAGAAATACAGTGTAGACATTGTTAATTATGTAAATGACTATTGTAGCTGGAAACGGCAGATTGTTTATGGAATATCTACATAGGAGTACAGAGGCCCATTATCAGCAACCATCACTCCTGTGTTCCAATGGCACGTTGTGTTAGCTAATCCAAGTTTATCATTTTAAAAGGCTAATTGATCATTAGAAAACCCTTTTGAAATTATGTTAGCACAGCTGAAAACTGTTGTGTTGATTAAAGAAGCAATAAAACTGTCCTTTTTTAGACTAGATGAGTATCTCGAGCGTCAGCATTTGTGGGTTCGATTACAGGCTCAAAATGGCCAGAAAGAAAGACTTTCTTCTGAAACTCGTCAGTCTATTCTTGTTCTGAGAAATGAAGGCTATTCAATGCGAGAAATTGCCAAAAAACTGAAGATCCCGTACAATGCTGTGTTCTACTCCCTTCACAGAACAGCGCAAACTGACTCTAACCAGAATAGAAAGAGGAGTGGGAGGCCCCGGTGCACAACTGAGCAAGAGGACAAGTACATTTGAGTGTCTAGTTTGAGAAACTGACTCCTCACAAGTCCTCAACTGGCAGCTTCATTAAATAGTACCCGCAAAACACCAGTCTCAACGTCAACAGTGAAGAGGCGACTCCGGGATGCTGGCCTTCTAGGCAGAGTCCCTCTGTCCAGTGTCTGTGTTATTTTGCCAATCTTAATCTTTTATTTTTATTGGCCAGTCTGAGATATGGCTTTTTCTTTGCAACTCTGCCTAGAAGGCCAGAGTCCCGGAGTCGCCTCTTCACTGTTGACGTTGAGACTGGTGTTTTGCGGGTACTATTTAATGAACCTGCCAGTTGAGGACTTGTGAGGCATCTGTTTCTAGTCATTTACAACATCAACAATGTCTACACTGTATTTCTGATCAATTTGATGTCATTTTAATGGGCAAAAAAATTGCTTTTCTTTCAAAAACAAGGACATTTCTAAGTGACCCCAAACTTTTCAACGGTAGTGTAGTTGTAGCCAAAGGGAATAGATTTGCCAAGCTTCTGCCTGGTGAATGTCCAAATCCAGCAGCTGCCGCTCTTCAACAAATACAGCAGACTAAATATGATGTGTATCAGGAAAGCAGAGACTTGAGGGCCCATTGTTGTCTTTGCCATTTGGCAGATACAGTTGTTAAGGGACTCACCAAGTCCTATCCTGTCTGTCACTGTTGTGAGTGGTCGCTCACAACTAGTGACACAAAAAAGACAACCCTGCTGCATTGTGCAGGGTTCCAAACCTACAAACCGATCACTTACTGCCTAGATTCAACGCTGTCCTCACCATATAGGGAATAATAATTCAGATACTAATAATATGATCATATTATGCGTCAGCAAAGGCACAGTTGCCCTGGAGACTAATGAAAGGACCCCTTGAGAAATCCTCCATTGTGATCTCTCTCTCTCTCCCTGTCTCTTTCTCTGTCTCTCTCACTTACTCACTCATTCAATCATTCACTCACTCCCTCTCTCACACTCACTCCTCTCTATCTCTCTCTAAATACTTAGTCTGATCATTCAATCACTGCACTATTTCATTGCTTAGCCCACTGTCTTTCTTCAGCTGAGTGGGTCTGAATGATCTGACGCTTTATAGACTTAGTCATATCCATGCATGACTTGTGGGTGTGGGGAACTGGTGAATCAATGAATCACTGAATAATTTCAGACTGAAATGGGGCAATCATTTTGATGTGGAATCTACAATTAAAATGATTGTGTTTGTTTCTACTGTCATTATCTTTAACAGTGGTTAGGAACTATTGAGTAGTGTGGACATTGAAAAAGAGCGACTTTCCGTTTTGGCTGACTTTGCAGAGTTAGACACATAGACACTGTATTACCATACACACACACAACAGACACAGAATGGATGTGAGAAGGATTTGGTTATTTGCCTTACAGGAAAATAGGAGCAATGAATATACATATTATGCAATAGATATAACAGGATAATCAAATGGATGCAGAATACAACAGAATGGAATGGTACTAACAGTAGCACGTGTGGATTAATAATAACACTCATATGAAAGGACTGTATAATATAACTAAATATGCAAACAACTATCAGCAACTGCAACCAACAGTAACAGTAAAAACACAAAGTTACAATAACAATATTAACTCTCTTAACTGCACTCTATCCCACAAGTCCACTCAGAGGATAACTGAGGAGACAGTGGCCTGTACAGTGAGAAGAGCTGTCAGGTGTCCTGCCCCCTGACAACTTGCCCCTTAGCAACCAATCAGGGCCCAGGTCACACAGATCAGAGAGAGTTTGAGAGGCAGGCTTATGGTACCTCTAGTCACACTCTGGGGGATGGGGAGCGGAGTGTGCAGCTTGAAAAGGTTGTGAGGTGCTGATAAGAGTCGACGGCAGGGAATTGATGAATCACTCAACTTCAGCATCTAAATCAACAACCTACAAAGCTAAATCTAATCCAGCCTGGGCTTTCTGTAATGCAACAAATCCTGCTTCACCCATCCCTCCAAAATCTCCCTGGTCAAGTCCTCCCTCTGTTTGGTGACACTCTACCACCACGCCACCAAACACTTCTCTCAAAACTGGACAATCTATACCACTCAGCCATCAGATTCGACACTGGAGCCCTCTACCGCACCCACCACTGATCCCTCTACAAGCAGTTTGGTCTACCATCCCTCACAAGCAGACGACACATTCACTGGTTCACCCTCATTTACAAAACCCTTACTGGCCACACTCTAACCTCTCTAAACTCCTCTCCTTCTCCCATTCCTCCTCTCCTTCTCCCATTCCTTTTATCTACAGCCTATGCTCTACTAACTACATCTCCCTGTATATCCCCACATTCCACTCCAACTCTGGCTCCACAACATTTCAACACTCTGCTGCTACTGACTGGCAGTGTTGGGATTAGTTACTTGAAAAAGTAATTCATTACATATAACTAGTTACAGTTAACAGAAGTAACATGTTATTTCACAATATTACTTTATGAAAAAAAAAACATCTGCCTGCCACAGCAGTCATTATGGAATGAACAACAAAGGAGCTGATTGGCTGACACTGCCATTCTAAAAAGGCTTCGGTGGCTACTGCTAGCTAGCATGAAGACGAAAAGGGCAGGTTTCCATGAAAGGTAGCAGTATTTCCAGGTCTTGCAATAGATTTTTAAATATATTTAAATCAAAACTGTAACTCGGCCACTCAAGAACATTCACTGTCTTCTTGGTAAGCAACTCCAGTGTTTTAGGTTATTGTCCTGCTGAAAGATTAATTCATCTCTCAGTATCTGGTGGAAAGCAGACTGAACCAGATATTCCTCTAGGATTTTGCCTGTTTCATTTTTTTAATTTAACCTTTATTTAACTCGGCAAGTCAGTTAGAACAAATTCTTATTTACAATGACGGCCTACCCCGGCCAAATCCTAACTCGGTTGATGCTGGGCCAATTGTGCGCTGCCCTATGGGACTCCCAATAACGTCCGGTTGTGATACAGCCTGGAATCGAACCAGGGTATGTAGTGACACCTCTAGCATTGAGATGCGGTGCCACTCAGTCTGTGCTTATTTCCATTCCGTTTCTTTTTTATACTGAAACACTCCCCAGTCCTTAACGATTACAAGCATACTCATAACATGATGCAGCCACCACTATGCTTGAAAATATGGAGAGTGGTACTCAGTAATGTGTTGTATTGGATTTGTCCCAAAAATACCACTTTTTTATTCAATACAAAATGTTAATTGCTTTGCCACATTTTTGCAGGATTACTTTAGTGCCTTGTTGCAAACACTATGCATGTTTTGGAATAGTTTTATTCTGTACAGGCTTCCTTCTTTTCACTCTGTCAATTAAGTTAGTATTGTGGAGTTAACTACAATGGTGTTGATCCATCCTCAGTTTTCTCCTATCACAGCCATTAAACCCTGTAACTGTTTTAAAGTCACAATTGGCCTCATGGTGATATCCCTGAGCGGTTTCCTTCCTCTCCGTCAACTGAGTTAGGAAGGACGCCTGTATCATTGTAGTGTCTGTGTGTATTCATACACCATCCAAAGTATAATTAATAACTTAACTATGCTCAAAGGGGTATTCAATGTCTACTTTTTTTTACCCATCTACCAATAGGTGCCCTTCTTTGCAAGGCATTGGAAAACCTCCCTGGTCTTTCTGGTTGAATCTGTGCTTGAAATTCACTGCTCGACTGAGGGACTTTACAGATAATTATATGTGTGGGGTACAGAGATGAGGTAGTCATTAAAAAATCATGTTAAATATTATTATTGCACAAGAGTTAGTCCATTCAACTTATTATGTGAATTATTAAGCACATTTACATTTTTGTAAATTAATTTGTAAACATTTCACTAAACATAATTCCACTTTGGCATTATGGGGTATTGTGTGTGTGCCAGTGACAAAACATATCAATTTAATCAATTTTAAATTCATGCTGTAACTACTTTCTGAAGGCACTGTACAGATTTTCTGTCTTTTCATTCAAAATCTTTCTCTCAAGAACTAAATGAGGAATAAGTCGAGATTGTATCATGAAAACACGCGGCCGGTATTAACACACGCGTTGTTTGACGAAGTAATTGTAAATATATTACCCAATTTGAAAAAGTTACATGTTACCTTAATAGGCTACTCATAAAAGTAATCTGATTACGTTACGCGTTACCCCCAACACTGCTGACTGAAACAAACTCCAACATAATTTAAAAATCAACCAATTAATCTCCGTCCCCAGTTTCAATAACAGTTTACATGACCTGGTTATCCACCCCTGGGACTGCTTTTTGTCATGCCCTGGCCTTAGTTAGCTTTGTTTTCTTTATTATTTTTAGTTAGGTCAGGGTGTGACATAGGGGATGTATGTGTTTTGTATTGTCTAGGGGTTTTGTATGTTTATGGGGTTTTGTTCAGTCTAGGTGTATGTAGGTCTATGGTTGCCTAGATTGGTTCTCAATTAGAGACAGCTGTCTATCGTTGTCTCTGATTGGGAACCGTATTTAGGTAACCATAGTCATTAGGTAGTTTGTGGGTGATTGTCTATGTGTAAGTTGCCAGTGTCTGCACTTATTGTTTGTATAGCTTCACGTTCGTCGGTTTATTGTTTTGATTAGTTTGTATAGTGTTCGTTTTATTTCGTCTTCGTCTGATAATAAAGAAGATGTATTCATTTCACGCTGCGCCTTGGTCCTCTTCTCTTCCACATTACGACGATCGTGACACTTTTAGACTCAGTAGCTACTAGTTGTGTCCCCTGTGATTGAATGATATTGTAAATATGTATTTTTATTTTTGCATGGAGCTTTTAAGAAATGTCTGCTTTGTATGTATGTTGTCACTTGTCTGCTTTGCTGCACGCTTATTACCCTATCTTGGTTAGGTTATTATTGTAAAAGAAAATGTATTTTCAATGATTTACCTGGTTAAATAAAGGTAAAAAAAATATATCATCGTAACAGACACCGTCCATGTATTTGTAGAAGTGGCAGTTTACTGCTGCAGCATTGGTTCTCGCTTCTCCCAGGGACTGTTTGAAATATGAACTTCACTGGCACGAGTGCATAGCCCATGTGATTTGCTCTTTTAAAAATCCATCATCCTTCCCCACCCACTGCCATAAGCCTTTTCTACTGTACCCATGATTATGCCAAGCAATATTAAACAACATCTCTGTTTCCTCCTTTGGTACATGGCCACAGAATTTATTACAATTAACCCTACAACCATCCTCCTACTCATTTTAGTTTATTATTTGCTACAGAAATAGATATTATGCAATTCAATTATATTGCATATTATTATCTATAATTACTTACTTATTTATGACGTAGACCTACATAGGAGCACAGGGAGCTATGTATTTCAGTATAATTGCATAATATGTGTAAATAATTGCATTTTAGATAGAAAAGATTCTTGCTCATTTCACCCATGCATTTCCACACTTTTTCCCCAACCGTTTCAATGTGGGCAGTTAATATTTACTTATATGGCACTGCATTATTCATAGAATGGTGAATTTCCACAACCCCCACAACAACGTATGCCATTTAGAGAAGGCATGATAGACACTTTACCCTGGTGAGTGACATTGCATCCCACTGAGTCAGTTGACATTTCCAAAGAAGGAAACTTAATTTCCCACAACATATGAGGGTTTGCATCCATATAAAGAGAACTCACAGGGAGGGAGCCAGTACTGTATGAGCCGTGCCTGGGCTCCTCATGTGCTAGAGAGTGATGCGGAGCGTCGGTACTAAGTGGTTGGAATTTGCTCTAAGAGCATCAGCTCATGTTAATGACCTGCAGTCTTAAATTCAGCCGGGCTTATCCATTCAAATCAACTCCACAGAGAGGCGCTCTGAAGTCTGATGATTAAATTAAGATTCTGTAATAAGCATATGGAGGTGTGGTAAAAAGAAGAGAGCTTACAGTCTTTCCTCAAGCTGTAGAGCTCTATCGGTCCATCACAGGTCTCTGTGGTTTCACCTTAAGGGCGTGTTGGCAATGACAAGCAACACACTATCGCAGTTAATGTGTGTAGAATTACATTACACTATGTCAGAGTTAACACATTGTTAATAGCATATGTGTGGATTCTTTGAATTAATTGTATTACACACAGTACTAGTCAAAAGTTTGGACATACCTACTGTACTCATTCTAGGGATTTTTTTTTTTTACTATTGTATACATTGTAGAATATTAGTGAAGACATCAAACTATGAAATAACACATATGGAATCATGTAGTAACCAAAAAAGTGTTAACCTCTCTTGGGTACGTGAGACGTTAGCGTCCCACCTCTTCAACAGCCAGTGAAACTGCTGGGCACCAAATTCAAATACAGAAATACTCATTATAAAAATTCAGGAAAAAAAAACATATTTTACATAGGTTTAAAGATGAACTTCTTGTGAATCCAACCATGGTGTCCGATTTTAAAAATGCTTTACGGCGAAAGGATACCTTACGATTATTTGAGAACATAGCCCAGCAGACAAATCATTACAAACAGTAACCAGCCAAGTAGAAGAGTTACACAAGTCAGAAATAGAGATAAAATGAATCCCTTACCTGTGATGATCTTCATATGGTTGCACTCAGCAGACATTCATTTACTCAATAAATGTTCCTTTTGTTCGATAAAGTCTCTTTATATCCAAAAACCTCAGTTTTGTTCGTGCGTTTTCTTCAGTAATCCACAGGCTCAAACGCAGTCAAAACAGGCAGATAAAAAAATCCAAATTGTATCCGTAAAGTTCATAGAAACATGTCAAACGATGTTTATATTCAACCCTCAGGTTGTTTTTAGCCTAAATAATAGATAATATTTCAACCGGACAATAACGTCGTCAATATAAAAGGTAAACAAGAAAGGCACTCTCTCGGTCGCGCGCATGAAAAAGCTCTGTGACAATTTAAGGTCCACTCATTCAGACTGCTCTTACTTCCTAATTTTTCAGAATACAAGCCTGAAACAATTTCTAAAGACTGTTGACATCTAGTGGAAGGCAGAGGAACTGCGATTTGAGTCCTAAGTCAATGGATACTGTAATGGCATTGAATAGAAAACTACAAAGCCCCCCAAAAAACTACTTCCCAAATTGATTTTTCTCAGGTTTTTGCCTGCCAAATCAATTGTGTTATACTCACAGACACTATTGTAACAGTTTTGGAAACTTTAGAGTGTTTTCTATCCAAATCTACCAGTTATATGCATATCATATCTTCTGGGTCCGAGAAGCAGGCAGTCTAATTTGTGCATGCTTTTCATCCAAAATTCCGAATGCTGCCCCCTACCCTAGAGAACTTAAATAAATCAAAATCTTTTTTATATTTGAGATTCTTCAAAGTAGCCACCCTTTGCTTTGATGACAGCTTTGCACACTCTTGGCATTTTCTCAACCAGCATCATGAGGTAATCACCTGGAATGCATTTCAATTAACAGGTGTGCCTTGTTAAAAGTTAACTTAATGCGTTTGAGCCAATCAGTTGTGTTGTGACAAGGTAGGGGTGGCATACAGAAGATAGCCCTATTTGGTAGAAGACTAAGTCCATATTATGGCAAGAACAACTCAAATAAGCAATGAGAAATAACAGTCCATCAACTTTAAGACATGCATGTCAGTCAATCCGGAAAATGTCAAGAACTTTGAAAGTTTCTACAAGTGCAGTCGCAAAAGTGCACTCTACAAGTGCAATCGCCATTTTACCTGTTGTTGTTTTCTTAGCTGATTAGCTGTTGTTGTCTTACCCATTGTTGTCTTAGCTTACTCTCCCAATCAACACCTGTGATTGCTTTATGCCTCACTTTTTGTCTCTCTCTAATGTCAATATGCCTTGTATACTGTTGTTTAGTATAGTTATCATTGTTGTAGTTTACTGCGGAGCCCCTAGTCCCACTCAACATGCCTCAGATACCTCTTTTGTCCCACCTCCCACATGCGGTGACCTCACCCAGCATAACTAGTGCGTCCAGAGATGCAACCTGTCTTATTGTCACTCAATGCCTAGGTTTACCTCCACTGTACCCGCACCCTACCATACCTCTGTATGTACATTATGCCCTGAATCTATCCTACCGCACCCAGAAATCTGCTCCTTTTACTCTCTGTTCCGAACGCACTAGACGACTAGTTCTTATAGCCTTTAGCCGTACCCTCATCCTACTCCTTCTCTGTTCCTCGGGTGATGTAGAGGTTAACCCAGGCCTTGTGTGTCCCTAGGCGCTCTCATTTGTTGACTTCTGTAACCGTAAAAGCCTTGGTTTCATGCATGTTAACATCAGAAGCCTCCTCCCTAAGTTTTTTTTTCTCACTGCTTTAGCACACTCCGCCAACCCTGATGTCCTTGCCGTATTGCCGATTTCCATCCCCAACTACAACATTTTTCGTCAAGATAGAACTGACAAAGGGGGAGGAGTTGCAATCTACTGCAGAGATAGCCTGCAAAGCTCTGCCATACTTTCCAGGTCTACGCTCAAATATTTCGTGGTTCTAATTTTAAAAATGAATCTCTCCAGAAGTAAGTCTCTCACTGTTTCCGCCTGTTAGAGCCCCCCTCAGCTCCCAGCTGTGCCTGGACGCCATATGTGAATTGATTGCCCCCATCTATCTTCAGAGTTCATTCTGTTAGGTGACCTAACACCCGGGCAGTCCTACAATCTAAGCTAGATGCCCTCAATCTCACACAAATTATCAAGGAACCCACCAGGTACAACCCTAAATCCATGAACATGGGCACCCTCATAGATATTATTCTGACCAACTTGCCCTCCAAATTCACCTCTGCTGTTTTTAATCAGGATCTCAGCAATCACTGCCTCATTGCCTGCATCCGCTATGGGTCCGCGGTCAAACGACCACCCCCCATCACTGTCAAACACTCCCTAAAACACATCTGCGAGCAGGCCTTTCTAATCGACCTGGCCCGGGTATCCTGGAAGGATATTGACTTCATTCAGGGAGAATGCCTGGTCATTCTTTAAAAGTAATTTCCTCATCATCTTAAATAAGCATGCCCCTTTCAAAGAAATGTAGATTTAAGAACACATATAGCCCCTGGTTCACTCCAGACCTGACTGCCCTCGACCAGCACAAAAACATCCTGTGGCGGACTGCACTAGCATCGAATAGTCCACGCGATATGCAACTTTTCAGGGAAGTCAGGAACCAATACACGCAGTCAGTTAGGAAAGCAAAGGCTAGCTTTTTCAAAGAGAAATTTGCATCCTGTAGCTCTAACTCCCAAAAGTTTTGGGACACTGTAAAGTCCATGGAGAATAAGAGCACCTCCTCCCAGCTGCCCAGTGCACTGAGGCTAGGAAACACTGTCACCACCGATAAATCCTAAAGATTCCTAAAGATTGAAAAGCTGCCGCGGTCATCCCCCTCTTCAAAGGGGGTGACACTCTAGACCCAAACTGTTACAGACCTATATCCATCCTGGCCTGCCATTCTAAAGTCTTCGAAAGCTAAGTTAACAAACAGATCACTGACCATTTCGAATCCCACCGTACCCTCTCCGCTGTGCAATCCGGTGTCCGAGCTGGTCACGAGTGCACCTCAGCCACGCTCAAGGTACTAAACGATATCATAACTGCCATTGATAAAAGACAGTACTGTGCAGCCATCTTCATCGACCTGGCCAAGGCTTTCGACTCTGTCAATCACCGTATTCTTATCGGCAGACTCAACAGCCGTGGTATCTCAAATGACTGCCTCGCTTGGTTCACCAACTACATCTCAGATAGAGTTCAGTGTGTCAAATCGGAGGGCCTGTTGTCCGGACCTCTGGCAGTCTCTATGGGGGTACCACAGGGTTCAATTCTCGGGCCGACACTTTTCTCTGTATATATCAATGATGTCGCTCTTGCTACGGGTGATTCCTTGATCCACCTATATGCAGACGACACCATTCTGTATACATCTGGCCCTTCTTTGGACACTGTGTTAAAAAACCTCCAAACGAGCTTCAATGCCATACAACACGCCTTCCGTGGCCTCCAACTGCTCTTAAACGCTAGTAAAACTAAATGCATGCTTTTCAACCAATCGCTGCCCGCACCCGCCCGTCTTGCATCACTACTCTGGACGTTTCTGACTTAGAATATGTGGACAACTACAAATACCTAGGTGTCTGGCTAGACTGTAAACTCTCCTTCCAGACTCATATTAAACATCTCCAATCCAAAATTAAATCTAGAATCGGCTTCCTACTTCGCAACAGAGCCTCCTTCACTCACGCTACCAAACATACCCTTGTAAAACTGACTATCCTACCGATCCTCGACTTCGGCGATGTCATTCACAAAATAGCCTCCAACACTCTACTCAGCAAACTGGATGCAGTCTATCACAGTGCCATTCGTTTTGTCACCAAAGCCCCATATACCACCCACCACTGAGACCTGTATGATCTGGTCGGCTGGCCCTCGCTACATATTTGTCGCCAAACCCACTGGCTCCAGGTAATCTATAAGTCTTTGCTAGGTAAAGCTCCGCCTTATCTCAGCTCACTGGTCACCATAACAACACCCACCCTTAGCACGCACTCCAGCGGGTATATCTCACTGGTCATCCCCAAAGCCAAGACTTCCTTTGGCCGCCTTTCCTTCCAGTTCTCTGTTGCCAATGACCGGAACGAATTGCAAAAATCACTGAAGTTGGAGACTTATATCTCCCTCACTAACTTTAAGCATCAGCTATCTGAGCAGCTTACCGATCGCTGCAGCTGTACACAGCCCATCTGTTAATAGCCTATCAACTATCTACCTCATCCCTATATTGTTTTTATTAACTTTTTTGCACACCAGTATTTCTACTTGCACATCTATCACGCCGGTGTTAATTTGCTAAATTGTAATTACTTCGCTATTGCCTTACCTCCTTACACCATTTGCACACACTGTATATAGACTTTTTCTATTGTGCTAATGACTGTACGTTTGTTTATTCCATGTGTAACTCTGTGTAGTTGTTTGTGTCACACTGCTTTGCTTTATCTTGGCCAGGTCGCAGTTGTAAATGAGAACTTGTTCTCAACGGTTAAATAAAGGTGAAATATATATATATATTTAATTTTAAAAACCTCAAGCGTTATGATTAACCTGGCTCTCATGAGGACCGCCACAGGAAAGGAAGACCCAAAGTTACCTCTGCTGCAGAGGATAAGTTCATCAGAGTTAACTGCACCTCAGATTGCAGCCCAAGTAAATGCTTCCCGGAGTTCAAGTAACATACACATCGCAACATCAACTGTTCAGAGGAGACTGCGTGAATCAGGCCTTCATGGTCGAATTGCTACAAAGAAACCTCTACTAAGGACACCAATAAGACGAGGAGACTTGTTTGTACCAAGAAACACAAGCAATGGACATTAGACCTGTGGAAATCTGTCCTTTGGTCTGATGAGTCCAAATTTGAGATTTTTGGTTCCAACCGCTGTGTTTTTGTGAGACACAGAGTAGGTGAACGGATGATCTCCGCATGTGTGGTTCCCACCGTGAAGCATGGAGGAGGAGGTGTGATGGTGTGGGGGTGCTTTGCTGGTGACACTGTCTGTGATTTATTTAGAATTCAAGGCAGACTTAACTAGCATGGCTACCTCAGCATTCTGCAGCGATACGCCATCCCATCTGGTTTGCGCTGAGTGGGACTATCATTTGTTTTTCAACAGGACAATGACCCAGCACACCTCCAGGCTGTGTAAGGGCTATTTGACGAAGTAGGAGAGTGATGGAGTGCTGCATCAGATAACCTGGCCTCCACAATCACCTGACCTCAACCCAATTCAGATGGTTTGGGATGAGTTGGAACGCAGAGTGAAGGAAAAGCAGCCAACAAGTGCTCAGCATATGTGGGAAAAGCATTCCTCATGAAGCTGGTTGAGAGAATACCAAGAGTGTGCCAAGCTGTCATCAAGGCAAAGGGCTACTTTGAAGAATCTAAAATCTAAAATATATTTTGATTTTTTTAACACTTTTTTGCTACTACATGAATCCATATGTGTTATTTCATAGTGTTGATGTCTTTACAATTATTCTACAATGTAGAAAATAGCAAAAATAATTTAGCAGTTGTCTTTCCTTTACAAACATACTACTAGAGACTTTTGAAAACTGAGATTAGTGTTTGTTCCACACCAATTGCATTGTATCACTTCATGATTACTTGTTGTTCAGTTACTGAGAGAGGGAGGTAGAGTAAAAGCTATTCTCAGTGGGAGGGATGGTAGAGGAGCTGAACAGACCTACAACAGCAGTTTTTCAAGTCCCTGAAGTCTGTACAGGAGACTCTCCACGGTGCTGAATTTTCTCATGCTTTGGTTAACTCTTTTTCACCAAACTCAGATGCTGCTGCAGTTCATTTGTGTAGCATATTGTGATTAATTACAAGACTGGCCCTGTCCTAGCCATATTCTTTTATGGCAAGGATTGAGATTTACATAAACTGAATAAATCTACCACACCCCTGTACAGACTGCAGTACATGTGACTTACTGTAAGTGACAGGAGTGAAGAAGAGAGCCTCTCCACAATGAGTTTGTTAAGTTGAGGATAGAGGGCGCTATTTACACTTTGGGGGAAAATCGTGCCCAATTTAAACGTCCTCGTACTCTATTCTTGCTCGTACAATATGCATATTATTATTACTATTGGATAGAAAACACTCTCTAGTTTCTAAAACCGTTTGAATTATATCTGTGAGTAAAACAGAACTCATTTTGCAGCAAACTTCCTTACAGGAAGTGGAAAATCTGAAATCGATGCTCTGTTCTAGGGCCTGCCTATAAATGTGCTTGATATTTATTAGTATACATGCACTTCATACGCCTTCCACTAGATGTCAACAGGCAGTGAGAGAAGAAATGGAGTGTATAACATGATCTGAGGTCGAATAAAAGCTCTTGGCAAGACGTGACCCCAATTTCCTGTTTTCTGGAACGCGCGAGAAGTGACCTGGTATTGCCTTCTGTAAAGCTGTCGTTATAGACGACTAATATCTCCGGCTTTGATTTTATTTGATACATGTGACAATATCATCGTAAAGTATGTTTTTTCAATATAGTTTTATTAGATTATTGAATTTTTTTCGGGACGTTAGGCGTGTTGCTTTGTCTGCGTATGTTCAGGAAGGAGAGCTTCGCGCCACTTTGCTAGCTTTCCGTGCTAATTGACTGGAGAAGAGGACATTCTAAATCCAAACAACAATTGTTCTGGACAAAGGACCCCTTGTACAACATTCTGATAGAAGATCATCAAAAGTAGGACCCATTTTATGATGCTATTTCATATATCTGTCGAACATGTGAACTAGTAGTTTGCGCCCAGATTTTGGGCACGCTCTCGCCATAACGTAAACTGCATGTCGTAATGAAGTTATTTTTAGAATTCTAACACAGCGATTGCATTAAGAACTAGTGTATCTATCATTTCCTATACAACATGTATTTTTTAGTAATGTTTATGAATAGTTATTTGGTCAGAATATGTGAGTGTCAGAAAAATATCCGGACGTTGTGGGAAAAAGATGCTACGTTAGCACAATGTATAACCACTGATTTCAGCTCTAAATATGCACATTTTTGAACAAAACATAAGTGTGTGTATAACCTGATGTTATAGGACTGTCATCTGATGAAGCTTATCAAGGTTAGTCAAAAATTATATATCTTTTGCTGGTTTGTTACGATCGCTAACTTTTGCTGCTGGTAAATGGCTTGTGTGATTCTGGCTATTGTGGTAAGCTAATATAATGCTATATTGTGTTTTCGCTGTAAAACACTTAAGAAATCAGAAATATTGGCTGGAATCACAAGATGCCTGTCTTTCATTTGCTGTACACCATGTATTTTTCAGAAATGTTTTATGATGAGTATTTAGGTATTTGACGTTGGTGTCTGTAATTACTCTGGCTGCTTCGGTGCTATTTCTGACGGTAGCTGTGATGGTAGCTGCAATGTAAAACTGATTTATAGCTCAAATATGCACATTTTTCGAACAAAACAGATTTATTGAATAACATGTTATAAGACTGTCATCTGATGAAGTTGTTTCTTGGTTAGTTTGGTTGGTTCTTGGTTAGTAAGGTTGGCTTTGTGCATGCTACCTGTGCTGTGAAAAATGTCTGTCCTTTTTTGTATTTGGTGGTGAGCTAACATAAATATATGTGGTGTTTTCGCTGTAAAACATTTTAAAAATCGGACATGTTGACTGGATTCACAAGATGTGTATCTTTAATTTGCTGTATTGGACTTGTTAACCTGTTTGGGGTGCAGCCCGACACCGGTACACTTATGACAACATCCAGCTCAAGTGCAGGGCGCGAAATTCAAAAGATATTTTTTTTAAATATTTAACTTTCACACATTAACAAGTCCAATACAGCATATGAAAGGTACACATCTTGTGAATCAGGCCAACATGTCCGATTTTTTAAATGTTTTACAGGGAAGACAAAATATGTAAATCTATTAGCTAACCACGTTAGCAAAAGACACCACTTTTCTTACTCCATCAGTTTTTTACTCCATCAGTAGCTATCACAAATTCGACCAAATAAAGATATAAATAGCCACTAACCAAGAAACAACTTCATCAGATGACAGTCTGATAACATATTTATTGTATAGCATATGTTTTGTTCGAAAAATTTGCATATTTCAGGTATAAATCATAGTTTACATTTCAGCTACAATCAGAAATTGCACCGAAAGCAGCCATAATATTTACAGACACCAACGTCAAATACCTAATTACTCATCATAAAACATTTCTGAAAAATACATAGTGTACAGCAATTGAAAGACAGGCATCTTGTGATTCCAGACAATATTTCCGATTTATTAAATGTTTTACAGCGAAAACAAAATGTAGCGTTATATTAGCATAGCCACAATAGCCAGAAACACTTGGGCGCCGACGACCAGTTCACATGCACGACAGATATTAGAAATAGCATCATAAAATGTTTCTTACTTTTGGTGATCTTCCGTCAGAATGTTGGACAAGGTGTCCTTTGTCCAGAACAGTCGTTGTTTGGATCTGGAACGGCAAATTTCCCTCTTCATTTAGCATGGGCACTTGCCAAGTGCTACGGATCTCTCCAACGTCAACAAAGTCAGAGAACGGAACACGGCAAAACTCCCGAAAAAATTTAAATAATCTGATTAAACTATATTGAAAAAACATACTTTACGATGATATGGTCACATGTATCAAATAAAATCTAAGACGGAGATGTTAGTCGTCCATAACGAGAGCAAAACAGAAGGCAAATCCATGTCCTCTTTCGCGCGCTCCAGAAACAGGAAGTGGACGGTCACGTCAAACAAAGAGCTTTAATTCCACCTCAGACCAAGATAAACACGAAATGTTTTCTCTCACCGCCTCTTGACAACCAGGGGAAGGTGTATGAAGTGTATGTAGACTCTTACGTATCATGCCCATGTATAGGCAGGAAGTTGAACAGAGCATCGATTTCTGACATTCCACTTCCTGGTCAGGAAGTGTGCTGCAGAATGACTTCTGTTTCACTCAGAGAAATAATTCAAACGGTTTTAGAAACTAGAGAGTGTTTTCTATCCAATAGTAATAATAATATGCATATTGTACGAGCAAGAATTGAGTACGAGGCCGTTTGAAATGGGCACGATTTAACTGGCTACTCAATACTGCCCCTTGCAGCCATAACAGGTTTAATGTGTGAAAGTTAAATATTTCTCAAAAATATTTTTAGAATTTCGCGCTCTGCCTTTTCAGTGGAGGGAGGAGTTCCGCTAGCGGAACGCTGGGGCTAGACAGGTTAAGATAGAGGACCCGGTAGCCTAGTTAACTACTGTAGTCTTTGAGCAGCAACAGTCAGAGGACCAGGAGCAAAACATGCAGGTAACAGTGCAGGTGGGAGGTTATTTACAAAACATACAAATGCAGAATGGTGAGATTTTTTTTATTTTTTATAATAATAATTTTAAAAAAGGACTTCACTCGAGCACAAAAGGAAAAATGCCCTATAATTTATTTATTTTTATTTCACCTTTATTTAACCAGGTAAGCTAGCTGAGAACAAGTTCTCATTTACAACTGCGAACTGGCCAAGATAAAGCAAAGCAGTGCGACAGAAACAACAACACAGAGTTACACATGGAATAAACAAGCATTCAGTCAATAACACAATAAGAACAAAAAGAAAGTCTATATACTGTGTGTGCAAATGGCTTGAGGAGGTAAGGCAATAAATAGGCCATAGTAGCGAAGTAATTACAATTTAGCAGATTAACACTGGAGTGATAGATGAGCAGATGATGGTGTGTAAGTAGTGATACTGGTGTGCAAAAGAGCAGCAAAGTAAATAAAAACAAAATGGGGATAAGGTAGGTAGATTGGGTGGGCTATTTACAGATGGACTATGTACAGCTGCAGCGATCGGTTAGCTGCTCAGATAGCTGATGTTTAAAGTTAGTGAGGAAAATGTAAGTCTCCTGAGCAACAATGGAAACTCTCAAACCTCCGTAGCAACATGTTACCTTACCAAGCAGTTCTCCAATAAGGACCTGCCCTGACCTGGCATAAACCATTAACATCTTGAAATGGGTAGGCAAACATTTTATGGACAGTGATCATGCTTTAAAAGCAATGCTATTGCACATTTCACATAACAATGATTGGCCAATACTACAGCATAATATTACAGCAGCCATTTTGGAAAGCACGTAGTGTTGAACAACAAGGGGCCTGATTGGCTGACTATCCTTTGTTGTTCAACGTGATGTGCATTCCAAAATGGCTGCTGTTGCTTCTGCTACCTAGCATGAGGATGAAAAAACTAGCAGTATTTAAATCTTCTTGATGTAACTTTTTGCATAATGGGAACATTTGGAAGACAGTGCCATGGACTATTCCTGGATTGAGGTACGTTTTCCTGAGCCATAACTTGCTCCTGCTCTGCCTTGCACTAATCTAAACAGAAGCCCTCTCCGACCCCAATCAAAGGGTTGGAATCTAGTCTGGCTAGCTGACACCTAACTCAATGTGCTCCTGATTCCTGATTCCAATGTGTACCATGCGAGTCGCATCAGCCAGAATACTTTGTCATATACACAAAAAAGAACATCCATCACAGATTTAGGATACCATCCTCTACCCCCTACTCAGCCATAATAATGTCAAACCCAAAGCAAGGAATTTTACATTGAGTGTAATCGACTTCAGCCACTAGTGTAGGCCTCGTGTTCCGGGCTGTAAATCAAGATTTCTGTCTTCGATTTTCTGTCATGGATAATGAGACATTCCCTGAACATTTACATGTTTTCATCAGAAAGTTACAATATTTTCTGAAGAGTTTGGCAAACACTTTCATGAACAACTACAACATGAAAACATATGTGTAGTTGTTAAATGAGTAATTAAAGACAACATTTAGTTTAATTTGAATTGATAATCACAACATTTCTTAGGCTAAGCATTTCAGATCGTTATGAGTAATCACAAGCCATGGTATGAAGGAATGAAGCCATATGTTACTCTTTACTAATTGTCATACTTGTATTGGAAGTTGGTGCTACTTGCCAGAGGAAGTTAATTCAATGTCAAACAGTCTGTGTTTCATTATAATTTTATACTGACAAAACTGGTATATCTAAGAATGTTCAAAGTACAGTATAGCTGAGCAAGGTTTATGTCCTTCAGTGACATTATTTGTTTCAGATTAGCTGTTTCTTCTCTAGTTATCATAACATAAGATAAATTGGAGGCGGGGCGTGGGGGTCACTAAAACAACATACAAAACATGTGGGGCTATGCACAGGTTGATCATATTTTGTTCAAATTGTCACTGTATCTATTGCAGGGCTCTCCATCTTCCTGGAGCAATATCGTCCTGTAGGTTTTAGCTTCAATCCTAATCTAGCGCTCCTGATTCTAATAATTAGCTGGTTGATAAATTGAATCAGGTTAGTTACAACTGAGATTGGAATCGAAAACAGGGAGAGGCCTGATCTACTGGGACCTCAACAATTTGAGAAAACTTTGAATAATATCATGTTGGGCATTCAATTAGAAGATTTGCTGTGGTGTAATCCAGATCTATTTAAAATACATGAATAGTACATGTTACATCTGCTTTTAGACACTGCTTTTAGACCCTTTTCTAATTTATTTAACTGAAAAGTGTTGAAGCCAATGAAAATGCATTCCCTATATTAATGAAAAACAAAACATGTCAATACTTTATATAAGCTATTTCTGATCATGTCCCCCCCTGAAATACACTCTATAGCAGGGCTGTTCAATATCAGTCCTGGATGGCCAAAACACTTCTGTTTATCATCCTCTCCTTCTAATACGGGAATAATTCAGACCTGGGACACCAGGTGAGTGCAATTACCAGGTAGAAACAAAAAACATGATGGTTTCAGCCCTCCAGGACCGTAATTAAACAGCCCTGCTAAAACAGTTTTTCTAAACTCCAGTCCTCCAGTACCCCCAACAGTAAAATGTTTTGTTGTAGCCCGGGAAAAGCACACCTGGTTGAACTTGTCATATAATCATTCAGCCCTCAATGAGTTGAATCAGGTGAGTTTGTCTGGGGCTACAACAGAAATATATGTTGTTCGGGGTACTCGAGGACTGGAGTTAGGAAACCCTGCTCTAAAGTATAATAATATTTTGGGGGGGTCAAACTACACATATTTCCATGTTTCAAACAATCATATTAATATGCATGCGCTGCTGGTGTTCCATCAACAGGGAACAAAGATTGATCTAACTTTGAATTGTTGATAGCAAACTTGCTATTATACACAGAATATACCAAACATTATGAACATCTTCCTAATATTGAGTTGCCACCCTGCATTTTTCCCTGAGAACAGCCTCAATTCGTCGGGGCATGGACTCTACAAGGTGTCGAAAGTGTTCCACAGGGATGCTGGCCCATGTTTACTCCAATGCTTCCCACAGCAGCATCAAGTTGGCTGGATGTCCTTTGGGTGGTGGACCATTCTTGATACACACAGGAAACTGTTGAGCGTAAAAAAAACAGCAGCGTTGCAGTTCTTGACACAAACCGGTACGCCTGGCACCTATTACCATACCCAGTTCAAAAGGAACTTACATTTTTTTGTCTTTTCTATTCATGCTCTGAATGGCACACATATCCATGTCTCAATATTCTCAAGGCTAAAAAATCCTTATTTAAGCTGTCTCCTCCCCATCATCTACACGAATTGAAGTGGATTTAACAAGTGACATCAATAAGGGATCTTACCTTTAAACTGGATTCACCTGGTCAGTCTATGTCATGAAAAGAGCACGTGTTCTTAATGTTGTATACACTCAGTGTATTCATGATATGACATTGCTAACCATACTCATTATATCTTTCTTCTTCCCTATAGGATATCTGACAGTAACAATTGAGCCCCTTCCTCCTGTTGTTGTGGGTGAAACTGTGACCCTGAAGTGCAACTTCAAGACTGATGGAAGACTTCGAGAGATTGTGTGGTACAGGGTGAGTAAAGCTACAAGCTCATGCTCTATACTGTATATGCCATGTACACTGGCCCATCAACTCTGATCTGTGTGGCTTAATCACTTTTTGTTGTCAATTACAGTGCATTCTGAAATTATTCAGACCCCTTCACTTTTTCCACATTTTGTTACTATATGTTACAGCCTTATTCTAAAATGGATTAAATAATAATATGCCCTTATCAATATACACACAATAACCCATAAAGACAAAGCGAAAACAGGTCTTTAGAAATGTTTGCTAATTTATTCGAAATAAAAAACAGAAATACCTTATTTGCCGAAGTATTCAGATCTTTTGTAATGAGACTCGAAATTGGGCTCAGGTGCATCCTGTTTCCATTGATCATCCTTGATATGTTTCTACAACTTTATTGGACATAATTTGGAAAGGCACACACCTGTCTATATAAGATCTCACAGTTGACAGTGCATGTCAGAGCAAAAACCAAGCCATGAGGTCGAAGGAATTGTCCATAGAGGTCCGAGACAGGATTGTGTCGAGGCAGAGATCTGGGGAAGGGTACCAAAACATGTTTGCAGCATTGAAGGTCCCCAAGAACACAGTGGCCTCCATCCTTTAAATGGAAGAAGTTTGTAACCACCAAGACTCCTCCAAGAGCTGGCCGTCCGGCCAAACTAAGCAATCGGGGGAGAAGGGACTTGGTCAGGGAGGTGACCAATAACTCGATGGTCACTCTGACAGAGCTCCAGAGTTCCTCTGTGGAGATGGGAGAACCTTCCAGAAGGACAATCATCTATACAGTACTCCATCAATCAGGCCTTTATGGTAGAATGACCAGATGGAAGCCACTCCTCAGTAAAAGGCACATGTTAGCCCGCTTGGAGTTTGCCAAAAGGTACCTAAAGGACTCTCAGACCATGATGAACCAGATTCTCTTGCCTGATGAAACCAAGGTTGAACTCTTTGGCCTGAAGGCCAAGTGTCACGTTTCGAGGCAACCAGGCACCGCTCATCACCTGGCCAATACCATCCCTACGGTGAAGCATGGTTGTGTTACACCATCATGGAGTGGGTATGATTTTCAGCAGCAGGGACTGGGAGACTAGTAAGGATCAAGGGAAAGATGATCGAAGCAAAGTACAGAGAGGTCCTTGATGAAAACCTGCTCCAGAGCGCTCAACACCTCAGACTGGGGCGAAGGTTCTCCTTCCAACAGGACAATGACCCTAAGCACACAGCCAAGACTATGCAAGAGTTGCTTCGGGACAAGTCTCTGAATATCCTTGAGTGGCCCAGCCAGAACCCGGACTTGAACCTGATCGAACATCTCTGGAGAGATCTGAAAATAGAGAAGAATGGGAGAAACTACCCAAATACAGGTGTGCCAAGCTTATAGCGTCATACCCAAGAAGACTCAAGGCTGTAATTGCTGCCAAAGGTGCTTCAACAAAGTACTGAGTAAAGGGTCTGAATACTTATGTTAATGTGATATTTCATTTAAAAAAATGTTTTGCAATAATTTCGAAAAACCTGTTTTTGCTCTGTCATTATGGGGTATTGTGTGTAGATTGATGAGAAACAAACAATTTAAACAATTTTAGAATAAGGCTGTACCATAACAAAATGTAGAAAAAGTGAAGGGGTCTGAATACCTTTTGAATGCACTGTATTTATACATTTTATAAGATGTACAGTACCAGTCAAAAGTTTAGACACACCTACTCTTTATTTTTTTCTTTATTTTTAAGTTGTAATACATTGTAGAATAACAGGGAAGACATCAAAACTATGAAATAAAATATATGGAATATTGTAGTAACCAAAAAAGTGTTAAACAAATCAAAATATACTTTATATTCTTCAAAGTAGCCACCCATTGCCTTGATGACAGCTTTGCACACTCATGGCATTCTCTCAACCAGCTTCATGAAGTAGTCACCTGGAATGCATTTAAATTAACAGTTGTGCCTTGTTAAAAGTTAAATTGTGGAATTTTATTCCTTCTTAATGCGTTTGAGCCAATCAGTTGTGTTGTGACAAGGTAGGGTTGGTATACAGAAGTGTAACGACTTTCCTCTTCTTCTGACGAGGAGTAAGAGATATCGGACCAATGTGCAGCGTGCTAAGTGTCCATTTTAATATATAAAACTGAACACTACAAAAATACAAAATAACAAAGTGCATGAACAAACAAAAATTGAAACAGTCCCGTATGGTGCAAACACAGACACAGGAAACAACCACCCACAAAACACAATAGACGAACAGGCTACCTAAATATGGCTCCCAATCAGAGACAACGACTGACACCTGCCTCTGATTGAGAACCATTCTAGGCCAAACACATAGAAATAGAACAACAGAACAAAACATAGAAAAAACAACATAGAATGCCCACCCCAACTCACGCCCTGACCAAACTAAAATAAAGACATAAAAAAGGAACTAAGGTCAGAACGTGACAAGAAGATAGCCCTATTTGGTAAAAGACCAAGTCCATATTATGGCAAGAACAGCTCAAATAAGGAAAGAGAAACATGAATGTCAGTTAATACGGACAATTTCAAGAACTTTCAAAGTTTTTTTAAGTGCAGTCGTAAAAACCATCAAGCGCTATGATGAAACTGGCTCTCATGAAGACCGCCACAGGAAAGGAAGACCCAAAGTTACCTCTGCTGCAGATGATAAGTTTATTAGAGTTACCAGACTCAGAAATGGCAGCCCAAATAAATGCTTCACAGAGTTCAAGTAACATACACATCTCAACATCAACTGTTCAGAGGAGACTGCATGAATCAGGCCTTTATGGTCGAATTACTGCAAAGAAACCACTGCTAAAGGACACCACTATAAGAGACTTTCTTGGGCAAAGAAGCATGAGCAATGGACCTTAGACCAGTGGAAATCTGTCCTTTGGTCTGATGAGTCCAAATTTGAGATTTTTGTTTCCAAACGCTGTGTCTTTGTGAGATGCAGAATAGGTGAATGGATGATCTCCGCATTTGTGGTTCCCACCGTGAAGCATGGAGGAGGAGGAGGTGTGATGGTGTGGGGGTGCTTTGCTGGTAACATTGTCAGTGATTTATTTAGAATTCAAAGCAAACTTAGCAACATAACTACCACAGCATTCTGCAGCTATACGCCATCCCATCTGGTTTGCGCTGAGTGGGACTATCATTTGCTTTTCACTGGACAATGACCCAACACATCTCCAGGCTGTGTAAGGGCTATTTGACCAAGAAGGAGAGTGATGGAGTGCTGCATCAGATGACCTGGCCTCCACAATCACCCAACCTCAACCAAATTGAGATGGTTTGGGTTGAGTTGCACCACAGAGTGAAGGAAAGCAGCCAACAAGTGCTTATTATATGTGGGAACTCCTTCAAAACTGCTGGAAAAGCATTCTAGGTGAAGCTGGTTGAGAGAATGCCAAGTTTGCAAAGCTGTCATCAAGGCAAAGGGTGGCTACTTTGAAGAATCTACAATATATTTTAATTTGTTTAACACTTTTTGGTTATTACATGATTCTATATGTATTATTTCATAGTTTTGATGTATTCACTATTATTCTACAATGTAGAAAATAGTCAAATAAAGAAAACCCCTTGAATGAGTAGGTGTGTCCAAACGTTTGACTGGTGCTGTAGGCCAAATTCATTTTCCTCTTTCCTCTGGTGTATAATGTGTCAAAGTCACATTTTAAGGAATACGGATGGCCAGTCAATTTAGGCCAGGTGTAGAGAGTGTCACTCTGGCTCTCAGTTTGTAACCTGATTTTCCTATCAGCAGGTCATTGCCTAGATATTACAAATATTGCCTAGTCAGACCATTACTCTATTCCACCTGGCTGATAGACATTATTCGATTGGTACTGTTTGGCGTAGCACAGATCATTTTCGACCAACCTTAACTTGTCGATAGTTCCTTAATACCCGACTTGGGAGACATCCAATGTCTTCTAAACGTCCATGTCTATTTGCAGAGGGTTCGTTTCAATTTAGAGTTTTACCGTTATTACCACGCACCTGTCTCAATCAATTAGAGAGGATTTGAAATAGGCAAGACAAGTACATAGTGTTGGATTACTTCATGTTTAATAACAAAGCATTTTCTAAATTCAAACGAACCCCCTGAAACTAGACATGGAAGTTTAGAAGACATTGGTTGTCTTCAAAGTCGGAAATTGCGGAAGTATCGCCAAGTTAAGGTTGGTTGACAGTACCTACAGTATGCCAAACAGTACCTAACCTGTAATGGCTAATGGAGCATCACATCAGCCCATTACAATCTGCTAGCTAGTTATTGCCATGTCTTAATGGTTCACAGCTGGTCACTCTGCAGTTATCACAACCCCAGTTGGTGGAATAAACTACATAAATGTTCAAGATAATTAAGTACAGTATGTCAGAGAAAGAATGTCTTTGTCTCAGCCCCTCAAGCTCTAATGCTCGGGTCTATAATGTTGCTGTTGCTTTGTGGATAATGTGTACCAAAACTATGCCCAGATATTTTGCATAAAATGGAAGCTAATGTGACATTAATAGGCAGATGATTATAGATCAGAGGCTGGGTTTTGTCTACTGAAACAATGGTGTTCAAAAGAGGTCACACAGAAGCACTTGGATGGATATCAATGAAGCAACAGCTGTCAGCTCATGGCCTGATTATTTAATTTACCCTAAACTCCCCAATTAATCGCTGTTAAGGGTTATACAAGTACGCATGATGAATTATGCTTTCTTTATTCTGTGGAATGCTGCAGTCATAGACAGTATCCTGACTGATATGTGAGTAGAACTTGAGCCAGTTTAGTTTATATGGAGTCCTTACCTTGTTGGGCTTGTAAGCTTCGTGCTCTCAAGGACTAGCCTACAATAATGTTTAATATTGGTGCAGATATGAATGCAAAGTATTTGAAGTAATTCAGTCTCTCTTGATCATAGCAATGCCTTTTACACAGTGAACATGTCTGCCCTTTGGGGGAATGGATTTGGAAGAGGACATTTAATAGAATTCAACAATAGATAATTTTTTTGGAGTCCTCACTATCATTTTTGCCACGCAGGAACTAGACTGTTATGGTATGCTGCTGTAGTATAAAACAAGCTCCATAGAGAGCAAGGCTGTCCACATCAAGTATTGGATACTGAGGAAAATGCAGAGGTTGTAGAGAGAAACCAGCCTTATCTCTCTTGTGCCCACTGCTCGATGCAACCACGAATAAATTATAAATCAATTATCCACACTCAGCTGCCAAAGTCTCTTTAATCTCTGCCTTTTATTTAACTAAACTGTCGACTTCTCATTTCTCCCCCACATTCAAATGGAAGTGGAGTTGATACCCACCTGGGGAATCATCATATCTAATCGAAGTCTGGCCAACGAAACAGAAGCTGAATGAACTAAAGATCTCAGTTAGCCACTCATTCATTACCAGGTTGCCCTTATCTTAACAGATTCTGTTTGAGGATTCTGTAATGCACACCAGCACCAGACTGCTCCTTGAAATCTTGCATATCCTTAGCATGGCTAAGGTTTAGCGTAGTCCCTCAAGATAATTAAGATTGCTATTGAGAGGCTTTCAAGCTGGCCTAGTAGAGTATTAGTGGGCAGCATATCGGAATGTAGAAAGATGTCAAACATAGTCACCTAAAAAAGCTCAAATTACTATTCAAAACTTGTTCGTTTTACATTTTGAACAATCTCTATGTGTGGCATTTGACATAGCCCTGATAACAAAGATAATCATAAAAATCACAGTCAGACAACTTGGATAAACTGATGGAGGTTCAATATGCCTCTTTTGTAAGTACCATTTTCTACATGCCTCTTTTCATAGTTCGGGAATTTATTATTGTTTACTTGCACCTCACAAAGAAGCTATCCAGATCAGCGCAGTGCCTAATATCTCCCTGGAAGTTAGAGCAGATTTCCATCTTACTGTATGTCAACACTGTGTTTGTGTTAGGGACTTATCTGTGAGAGGAGATGTAATCCCCTGAATTACACAAAGATCAGTTCATTGGGAAGAAACCCATTTGGGCCTAAAGTAATTTTGGGGTAAATATTGGAAGATAAAGACTACACCAACATCCAAGATTGAAATGTGGTTTTGTGATCCTTTTCATTCTTGTTTCACCAATACCAATAATGCTCTTTACAAAAAAATTATCAAAAGTAGGATCGGAGGAATCTCCAATTCCACATTTATATTGGTCATGGTGAGGTAGACAGTGAAGAGGAAAATACTGAAGGAAAAAAACCCAGATGGACTATAATACTAGAGAGGGCTCACTCACCATGAGTGTTTTTTCCATCTATTGGATGTTTAAATGTATTAGTCAGACCAGACCACTATGCTCCTAAAGCAAACACATAAAAGCATCTCAAGTGTATGTGATATTCCACTGAGGGCCACATGAATGCTTTTATTTTGCAGTGGGTTCTGGCAGACCATGGATTAGGCACTGTGGATATGTAATACCATCAAACTGTCCTCAACATTGTAATAGCATTTCATGATGGGGTTACAGATAGAGTGGAGGAGAGAATATTTATCAGCTCTGAAACCATTCTGAACATGTGCAGTAGGGACATGGAGGGATAAGATGCTGGCTGGGGAGGCCTGTGGAGACTTATCCTCACTGAGACGTGTGGCAGCTCACCTCATGCTGTGCTTGTTCTGATTATGTCACTATAATGAAGAGATACCCATGGCTCTCTCCCTATGGGGACCTCAGCAGTGTTGATGGTGACAGCGCAGGGTTTCCGCTTGGCTGCCTGTTGAGTGCCATTCTGCATTACGCTTAATTCTCCCTAGTTTAACCTCCCTCTCTCTCCCCGATTCCCCTCTCTCATTACTACATCCCTCCTCCCACTCTGACAGCACTCTTATGGGATCATCTCTCTGGCCAACATAGTCAGCAGAGCCCAGTGCCCTAAACATGGGCAATTTACCACGGACCTGTCACTAAGCTCATCTGTTTGAATTAATGCTATCTCACACATAGAGTCTACATGGTTCAGGCAGGTTAACCTCAGCCTCTTCCATTATAGTGTCTCAGGACCAGCTGTCTTCAACCTGCTCGTTGTCAGTTTGAGCTCTATTCTCACCTCATAGAAGAGATCGAAGATACTGTTATGAAAGGATGGAACTAATAGTGTTATCATGGAGATATTTATATACATATATATATATATATATATTTCGTTTTTTTGCTTTCAACAGTCTGATAATTGATATTGCAAGACACCTGTGATGTTTAAGTTCAAGTTAATGATCTGAATGTGTCATTAGCCATTGAGAATTTGCTGGAATTTATATAATTCATATGAGCCTCTTGATTAAGTTGAATTGTAGAGTATTGATGTGAGCATTTGGTTAGACACATGATACTCTTCCACTTGAATTGATCACATGGGCTCTCATGCAGAAATGACTGTTGATTGACAAGTGGAGATTGCAGAGAGAGAGAGGGGATTTAAAGGGGAGATGTACAGTAAGTGCTGCACTTCAAAATAGAGGTAGGCTTACTTTCAATAATAGCCTATCTCAGATTTTCATTACTTCAAGGCTTTGATGTTTGCTATCACTTTATAAGTGAACTGTAATGGGAGTAGCACTTATTTGTCAACTAGGCTTATTTGCTGTGGAATCCATTTTCATTTTCACTGATTTTGCTTTTGTTCTGTGTAATGCATTACAGTCTCCCACTTGGGACTATTAGACAATGAGAGCCCATTTATTTGTGAGAGGTAGCCTAGCATAAATTTGTAGGATATATGAGAAGAACCTTGGTAGGAATAATATTTAACTCTACTAAATACAGTGTTATGAGCATGAGCAATGAACCTATAACTACCAAAGAAGTAAACAAAGGAATACAAAGCCACCATTATCTATGAACTCATTTTCAAATGTGATATAGGAACAATACAGTACCTCCCCCTTAATAACATTCCCTCTTATGACTTTCCAATCTTTTGTTGGTAAATGTTAGCTAACTGCTTGTACGTCTTTCAAAAATGGAAACATGCATGTAGCGGGGAAGTTTCCTGAAAATACGTATATATTATTAAAATACATTGTTTCAGTCCTGCAGTTTGGTTTCCTTAGAGCAGGTATTGCCAAACTAGGGTACACGCAATGCCGTCGGGGTAAGCCAAATAAAATTGTGAAAAACGTTTCTTTTTTTAAATAAAAATTGTACTTTTTTTTTTCATCACATTTTCAAACAGTCCATTTATATTTTCCAGCAGGGCTATACATTTGGGTGAGGTTTTTTTCTTGCCTGAGTAGCCTCATTTCACTGCCAAAATAAAATTAAACCATCTAGTGTTCAGTGAAATAACAACACAATGTCAAATACAGGTAGCCTAGTCAAATAATTAACATCCAATCACATTAACCATTACTCTCTCGCGGGAATTCCACTAACGGTCCGTATGTAGCCACGTGACCGGTCGGGAGTGGGCTACAGTACTACAGTAAGAGCAAAATAATCCTAATAAAATAAAATAATAAAAACCTTAGTGTAACAACAGTTTTAGTAAGTAATACTGAAGTCGTGCACAATTATCAATCTCTATTTAGGTTTATGTCGCCCATTCATTGTCAGTTAGAGACACAGTAGGACCCAAAAGCATAATCAGTGCTCTAACTCCCCCTTGCGCTGGTCTGGAGCAATGAAGTGGTGACGCAGTGTACCGTACTAAACCACAAATTACCTCTAAGTCCCGCAGCATAATAAAAAATATTTTAGTGGAGCAACCACTGTATCCTGCAGCATCCACGAGAGGCTCTTGCTGCCAAAGGAATGCCTGATAGCTTGAAAGACGTTTTGGACACTACAGTGAAAATGGTTAACTTTGTTAAAGCAAGGCCCCTGAACTCTCGTGTATTTTCTGCACTATGTAATGATATGGGCAGCGACCATGTAACGCTTTTACAACATACTGTGCGCTGGTTATCAAGAGGCAAAGTATTGACACGAGCATAAAGTTTTCTTTACTAACCATCATTTTCACTTGTCTGACCGCTTGCATGATGACGAGTTTCTCACATGACTGGCCTATCTGGGTGATGTTTTTCTCGCCTGAATGATCTGAATCCAGGACTATATTCAATGTGTGGAACAAAATTGAGGCTATGATTAAGAAGTTGGAGCTCTTCTCTGTCTGCATTAACAAGGACAACACACAGATCTTTCCATCATTGTATGACTCAAGCTTACGGACAATGTCAAATGTGATATAGCGAAGCACCTGAGTGAGCAATTACGCAGATACTTTCCCGAAACGGATGACACAAACAACTGGATTCATTATCCCTTTCATACCCTGCCTCCAGTCCACTTACCGATATCTGAACAAGAGAGCCTCATCAAAATTGCAACAAGTGGTTCTGTGAAAATTTAATTTAATCAGAAGCCACTGCCAGATTTCTGGATTGGGCTGCGCTCAGAGTATCCTGCCTTGGCAAGTCTTGCTGTTAAGACACTGATGCCCTTTGCAACCACATACCTATGTGAGAATGGATTCTCGGCCCTCACTAGCATAAAAACTAAATACAGGCACAGACTGTGTGTGGAAAATGATTTAAGACTGAGACTCTCTCCAATATAACCCAACTTGCAGAGTTATGTGCATCCTTTCAGGCACACCCTTCTCATTAACCTGTGGTGAGTTATTCATAATTCTCGATGAACAAATAAGATTTTATATGTAAGATGGTTAAATAAAGAGCAAAATTATTGATTATTATTATATTATTATTTGTGCCCTGATCCTATAAGAGCTCTTTGTCACTTCCCACGGTTGTGGCAACACTCATTCTTATGTTTAATAAATGTATCGTATAGTGTGTGTGTAGCAGGCTTACAATGATGGCAAAAAACAACATTTGAGAGTGCGCTGACCCTGGTGCTAGAGGGGGTACGCAGCTGGAGGTAGAATGTTTGAAATGGTACGGGACTTTGAAAAGTTTGGGAACCACTGCCTTAAAGGAAAAGCTTGTCTTTAAAATTGGGAAAGTTTATTTTTATCTGTAACATACTGTGATGTAATTCATGCAGTCTAAGCTGGAAGATAAAAGCAATTGTGGAATGATGATGAGAATGAGACAGTTGCTTCTCACACAGACTCCCGCTGCACCTCATCTTATTCTAATATCCCTTACTGAAAAAAACATGTACTGTTTGCTTCTAGTGACAATGCATATTGTTACCACAGGTTTGCCACAGATTAAAAAAGAATCTTCAGAGAATTGTTTGCCAGAAAAAACCTCTGGCGAACTGTTTAGCTATAGTGGCAATACATATTATTGTTGCCAAAGGTTTGCTGTAAATCACCACTAGTGGCAAACATTTACAAACGTCTGGCAACACTTTGTGGCACACTATTTAGTGCCAGAAACTTGCGGGAAGTTTGCAGCAGCAACTTCAATTTGGTAAGGGACACACTTACAATGTCTTTGGTTGTGCATCAAGCTTAACTTGTGGCCTACATTTCTCTACAAATCGCATTAACGCTGTTGACACAGAAAAAGCACAAGATCATGGGTATGCAAATTACTTTTCTCTTGGGAGTAGTACAACACCAGAAGTTGGAGGAGGACATTGGAGTGCATTGTGCCAGGGCAAAATCTATAGCTGGCTGGGCTATTCAGTCCAGAGTCAGATGGATTTGTCCAGATACATGTAACTATACATACCTTTGAACAGGGATAGGATGGCTGGTATAATACTTGACCAAGAAGTAGTGTTTTTCTTTCTACGGTAATCCTGTTTCCTGACTGCGGAGAGATGAGGGAGGCGTCACATTCCAAATCCGAGTCGGAAAAACTCAGGGACAGGGTTGCCCAGGCAACAGGAATATGTGAGCACAGTAAAGAGCTCTCTGTGTACACACAGCACACTCCTGTGGGGGGTTTGTGTGCTCAACTTTCTGCTGCTTTAAACCCCCAAGTGTAATTATGTCATTGTGAAAATGGCTCGGCTTGTTGGAGTATCTCGAGTGTATGTAAATATATATATAAATATATACAGTATCTATATATCAGACCCCTTAGTTCCAGTGAAGGGACATTTTAATGCTACAGCATACTGTACAATATTTGATTAATCTGAATAATGTGTAGCAGCAAAAATGTAACTTGATTCTTAACACAGACCGCATACCACGGGTATGACAAAATATTTATTTTACTGCTCTAATTATGTTGGTAACCAGTTTATAATAGCAATAAGGCACTTTGGGGGTTTGTGGTATATGGCCAATATTCCAAGGCTAAGGGCTGTATCCAGGCACTCCGTGTTGCGTAGGGCTTAACAATAGCCCTTAGTCGTGGTATATTGGCCATATACCACATCCCATATATTGTATATATATATATAAGGCACTTTGGGGGTTTATATACACTGCTCAAAAAAATAAAGGGAACACTAAAATAACACATCCTAGATCTGAATGAATGAAATATTCTTATTAAATACTTTTTTCTTTACATAGTTGAATGTGCTGACAACAATCACACCCAAATTATCAATGGAAATCAAATTTATCAACCCATGGAGGTCTGGATTTGGAGTCACACTCAAAATTAAAGTGGAAAACCATACTACAGGCTGATCCAACTTTGATGTAATATCCTTAAAACAAGTCAAAATGAGGCTCAGTAGTGTGTGTGGCCTCCACGTGCTTGTATGACCTCCCTACAACGCATGGGCATGCTCCTGATGAGGTGGCGGATGGTCTCCTGAGGGATCTCCTCCCAGACCTGGACTAAAGCATCCGCCAACTCCTGGACAGTCTGTGGTGCAACGTGGCGTTGGTGGATGGAGCGAGACATGATGTCCTAGATGTGCTCAATTGGATTCAGGTCTGGGGAACGGGCCGGCCAGTCCATAGCATCAATGCCTTCCTCTTGCAGGAACTGCTGACACACTCCAGCCACATGAGGTCTAGCATTGTCTTGCATTAGGAGGAACTCAGGGCCAACCGCACCAGCATATGGTCTCACAAGGGATCTGAGGATCTCATCTCGGTACCTAATGGCAGTCAGGCTACCTCTGGCGAGCACATGGAGGGCTGTGCGGCCCCCCAAAGAAATGCCACCCCACACCATGACTGACCCACCGCCAAACCGGTCATGCTGGAGGATGTTGCAGGCAGCAGAACGTTCTCCACGGCGTCTCCAGACTCTGTCACGTCTGTCACATGTCCACATGTGCGTGTGAACCTGCTTTCATCTGTGAAGAGCACAGGGCGCCAGTGGCGAATTTGCCAATCTTGGTGTTCTCTGGCAAATGCCAAACGTCCTGCACGGTGTTGGGCTGTAAGCACAACCCCCACCTGTGGACGTCGGGCCCTCATACCACCCTCATGGAGTCTGTTTCTGACCGTTTGAGCAGACACATGCACATTTGTGGCCTGCTGGAGGTCATTTTGCAGGGCTCTGGCAGTGCTCCTTCTGCTCCTCCTTGCACAAAGGCGGAGGTAGCGGTCCTGCTGCTGGGTTGTTGCCCTCCTACGGCCTCCTCCACGTCTCCTGATGTACTGGCCTGTCTCCTGGTAGCGCCTCCATGCTCTGGACACTACGCTGACAGACACAGCAAACCTTCTTGCCACAGCTCGCATTGATGTGCCATCCTGGATGAGCTGGACTACCTGAGCCACTTGTGTGGGTTGTAGACTCCGTCTCATGCTACCACTAGAGTGAAAGCACCGCCAGCATTCAAAAGGGACCAAAACATCAGCCAGGAAGCATAGGAACTGAGAAGTGGTCTGTGGTCACCACCTGCAGAACCACTCCTTTATTGGGGGTGTCTTGCTAATTGCCTATAATTTCCACCTGTTGTCTATTCCATTTGCACAACAGCATGTGAAATTTATTGTCAATCAGTGTTGCTTCCTAAGTGGACAGTTTGATATCACAGAAGTGTGATTGACTTGGAGTTACATTGTGTTGTTTAAGTGTTCCCTTTATTTTTTTGAGCAGTGTATCAGACTGTTAAACAGCCATCACTAACATTGAGTGGCTGCTGCCGACATACTGACTCATCTCTAGCCACTTTAATAATGAAAAATGTATGTAATAAATGTATCACTAGCCACTTAAAACAATGCCACTTTATATAATGTTTACATACCCTACATTACTCATCTCATATGTATATACTGTACTCCATACCATCTACTGCATCTTGCCTATGCCGTTCGGCCATCGCTCATTCATATACTTGTTAGATGCTACTGCATGGTCGGAACTAGAAGCACAAGCATTCGCTACACTCGCATTAACATCTGCTAACCATGTGTATGTGACAAGTAAATTTGATTTGATTTGTGCTTCCAACTTTGTGGCAACAGTTTGGGGAAGACCCTTTCCTGTTTCAGAATGACAATGCCCACGTGCACAAAGCGAGGTCCACACAAAAATGGTTTGTCGAAATCGTTGTGGAACTTGACTGACCTGCACAGAGCCTTGAACTCAACCTCATCGAACACATTTGGGATGAATTGGAACACCTACTGCGAGCCAGGCCAAATCGCCCAACTTTAGTGCCCGACCTTTCTAAAGCTCTTGTGGCTGAATGGAAGCAAGTCCCAGCAACAATGTTCCAACATCTAGTGGAAGGCCTTCCCAGAAGACTGGAGGCTGTTATAGCAACATAGAGGGGACCAACTCCATATTAATGTCCATGATTTTGGAATGAGATGTTTGACGAGCAGGTGTCCACATACTGTCATGCAGTGTATATATACACTGAGTATACCAAACATTGCAGAACAGCCTCAGTTCGTCGGGGCATGGACTTTACAAGGTGTCGAATGTGTTCCAAAGGAATGCTGGCCCATGTTGACTCCAATGCTTCCCACAGTTGTGTCAAGTTGTCTGGATGTCCTTTGGGTGGTACACCATTCTTGATACACATGGGAAATTGTTGAGTGTGAAAATCCCAGCAGTTTAGCAGTTCTACATCACCTACTACCATACCCCATTCAAAGGCACTTACATGTTTTGACTTGCCCATTCACCCTCTGACACAAGGGTACACAATCCATGTCTCAGTTGTCTCAATGCTTAAAAATCCTTATTTAACCTGTCTTCATCTACACTGATTGAAGTGGATTTAACAAGTGACATCAATAAGAGAGCATAGCTCTCACCTGGATTCAGCTGGTCAGTCTATGTGAATGTTTGTATACTCAGTGCACAGTATATGATTTTATTACCAAGTGGTGCTTTGGTCCTTCTTTGCAGCTCTTGTGCTGGTAGCCATGACCCTTGGACAGATCTACTACCTGAACAGATTTTTTGAAAGTGGCACATCTATGAAAGAATTTGATGAATCTGAATAATGTGTAGCAGCTAAAAATGTATATTGATTCTAAATGCAGCAACATTCCCACACACAGATATAGATATAGATTATTCAGTGTAATGACACGGTACTGTACCTGAACACATTTTTGAGTATGTCCTATTCATGTTCAGGTACAGCAATGTTGTAAATGCGATATATTTTGATATCATCCACAACCATGCAGATCAATTAGACGGATGGTGAGATAACTCTTTTAGAAAAGACCAATAGCCATTTGTTCCAGTTGGTAGTTTCGCTCAACATGTGGGCTGAAATCCATGTTGACTCTTTTGGTGGTTCACTGATTCATTTTTGTTTGAAGTTGGCCCACTGGAGCCGTATACAGCGCACTGATGATGAATCTTGTAATCAATGATCCAAGTAATTGTTTGACATCCTCAGATATTTACAGACAATTTAGCAATTGTGTATTAGACTTTCATTTTCAGAGATGCACTGTTGGCATATTATGTTGATAATGGGGTCATTGTCCACTCAGATATTTGGGACCTCAAGCACCTCTAATTTCATCCACTGAAGATCACACATATATAGTGATTCCCCTTGACATAATACTACTTACTAATGAGGCCTAGCCTTGGTATTCCTTTCCACTCACAGCCCCTGTCATCCCGTATACAGGTTGAAAATGGCAGATTGTGTCACTGATAAGCACCTAAATTGGAACACAGTGGCTATATAGGAACATGCTATACATGACATCAGAGCTCAGGTTCTCTGCCTCACAGCTCTTTATGGGTTTGACTGACAGCCATTATATACATGAAGATGCCCACATCCCTCCCGCTAATTGGGCTACAAAAAACTACAAGTATGCTTGCTTCAGTTCCTCAATGGCAAAGCTAGGAGAGCTCAAAAAACACCTTATATTTGAAGGCTCTTTCCTTGAGTCATAAAAGTGCATTGAAATTACTTAGGAACTGTGCACAGTTTGGAGAGGTGTGTGGCCACTTGGAAACAACAGTTTCAACAACACCTCTCACTCAAACCCTTATAATATATTTTTTAAATCTTGCACCTAATCCAAATTTTCAATGAATATTGTTATCATGTGACCACAGTATTTTCAGATTTCGTTATTGACAAATGCTGTGAAAAGTATTGTAAATGTAAAATGCACATAAAATCAACACTGTAATGTTTGGATTCAGTCTTGTGTCAGGTGAACTGTTGTGTCCTAACTTTTGGTCTGATACTTTCCCCATAATCCCCAGTGTTCTCTTTCAATTGATAGAGTGGTCATTCATTTGCTTTTAATAGTTATTCTGTTAGAAACATTTTAATTTGTCCCTATCTGTAAAAAAATATATATATTGAAATACTGAACACAAGGATGTCATATAGGCCAATTTCCACAAGTGTAAAGGGTTCATATTTTCTGGAAAATACAATTTGGTCTAGTTAGAAAGGCAGTGCAGCAAGGATACATGATCTATGTTTCCAAAAGAAAAGGACATTTTAGACATCCATGGGGAGTTTTAATATTACACTAAACTCCGGATAGGTGCAGTGAAATGTGTTGTTTTACAGGGTCAGCCATAGTATTACAGCAACCCTGGAGCAAATTAGGGTTAAGTGCCTTGCTCAAGGCCACATTGACAGTTTCTTTCACCTTGGGTATTCAAGCCAGCAACCTTTTGGTTACTGGCCTAATGCTCCAGTCTGTTGTAATATTTTCCTGGTCATTATATGAGCATGCACAATTGAAATAGGACCATGGTATAAGGGGATGTATGAAACAGTGCTGATGTCCAATCAGTGCCTTTGCTGTTGAGTGTTATCCCTGGGTGTTGCATAATAGGAATAGATTTGTCATCTTATTTCTGCAGTGATCCAGTCATGCTTTTGGTCTGAGACCATGGAATTGATGGTATTTCAACAAAAATAACTATATTTTAACATGTTCCTGGCTTTCAGTATACTTTACATGAAAATTGCAAACGTACTGAAACAATAATAGAGTTGACAGCCTGTTCCTGACAAAGGCCTCTGTCATCATCTCAATCAGTCTCTGGCTCTGTGGTGAATCGGGCCCCAAGGGGAGAGTGGCGATAAGGTGATATGGATCACTGCATCACAACCTTCCCTTTTGAGGATGTCACCATGGCAAATAAGCCATCGGTTCTACATTGCATTATAATTACACACTTTGCTGTCAGAAAACTGCAAGATGTGCCATTTTCTACTCACAATGCTTTAAAGACAGAGAAGACATTACCTCTGTATGTTTGAAATGTAATTAAAGTGAAAGCATGGTATTGTCGCACTTTTATCAGTGAATAAGTAACATCTCCTCACATTGATTTCCTTTAGATCCCCTAAGTATCTGACATCATCTAGAGATACCACCATTTTACAAGTATACTTACTATATCTAATTCATTTTGTAATACCTCAATGAACATTATCCTAATTTGAAGACTCATTGAAACATACTTTACCTGTTTCCAAGGTTCCCTTGTATCCTTACACTACTCTCCATTTCAATATTTACAATTGATATAATTTCTCCCATGATGCAATGCAGCATTTTCATGAATTAGAGTGGTGCAGACGACAGACCAACTGTTGTATTCCATTCCTTAGTAGCTTTGTTATCTAATGATGCTGAAGGAAGGCATGACACTCCTCTCCACAGAAGCATAAAGCCCTGCTAACTTTTAGAGGGCTTGGACATCGACAATCTCCAAAGTAAAACCACAGCAGATTTTCTAAATCCATTTTGCTATCACAGAATGATCAAAGATGAAAGTGATTACTTAGCGATTAGGAGTGGATCAGGGATTGATTGTAACATTTGCATTAGAGGGGGAAGAGATTTCCATGCCAGCAGAGTCTTAGCAGTAGCCTGTTCATAAATACAACTAAGTGAGTTCCTTTGGAAACATTGGAAAGAAGAAAGAGGGACTGGTTCTAAGAATGAATGCCATACACCAAAATGTTTATCTGTAAAAATAAAAAAACTGAAATGTGTGTGTGTGTGTGTGTGTGTGTGTGTGTGTGTGTGTGTGTGTGTGTGTGTGTGTGTGTTTGTGTGTGTATCTGTGTGTGTGCAGCAGAGTCCACAGTATATAGAAATGTTACACTAATTTACAGTAGATCAGTAATTAATATCAAGCTAGAAGATGGAGCTTTCAGAAGACCACTTACAGTGGGTGAGGCAGAGGGAGACATTATGCCGCTGCCTAAACTTAACTTAACATTTGCCATCAAAGGCTTTTGGAAATCGCAATTTGCACTTTGCCATTTTAGAGGGATAGGGAGATTGGTGTTGTCAGCGGTTTGGGCTCTTTGTTGTTTTTAAAGGCCGTTTACCATGGTTATCATGCTGAGACCTCCATCTCTGCTTTCATGAAGGACCAGCAGGGGAGAGAAGGCTGAATAGCCCGTATTGTAAGATATAGCGTATGATGTTGTCCAGCTGGTTTATAGGGACAGAATAACAACACTAAATGGTTGTTACCACCATTTAATCCACCCCACACCTCAGATACGCCATTTTGGGGGATTTGTTGTGTGTGTGTATATCAGTGGGAGATGGGTTTGAAACTCCTTTAGATAGAAACTCAAGTGTTTGGTAACTAAACTAAAAATAAATATAAATGCAACATGTAAAGTGTTGGTCCCATGTTTCAGTGGGCTGAAATAAAAGATCCCAGAAATGTTCCATACGCACAAAAAGCGTGTTTCTCTCAAATTTTGTGCACAAATTTGTTTGCATCCCTGTTAGTGAGCATTTTTCCTTTGCCAAGAAAATCCATCCACCTGACAGGTTTGGCATATCAAGAAGCTAATTAAACAGCATGATAAATACACAGGTGCACCTTGTGTTGGGGACAATAAAAGACCACTCTAAACTGTACAGTTTTGCTACAGATATCTAGTTTTGAGTTTTGAGGGAGCGTGCAATTGGCATGCTGACTGCAGGAATGTTCACCAGAACTGTTGCTAGATCATGTATTGTTAATTTCTCTACCATAAGCCACCTCCAATGTCATTTTAGAAAATGTGGCATTACGTCTAACCGGCCTCACAACTGCAGACCATGTGTATGGTGATGTGTGGGCGAGCGGTTTGCTGAAGTCAACGTTGTGAACAGAGTGCCTTGTGGTGGCATTGGGGTTATGGTATGGGCAGGCATAAGCTACGGACAATGAACACAATTGTATTTTATCAGTGTCAATTTGAATGCACAGAGATACCGTAACGAGATTCTGAGGACAATTGCCGTGCCATTCATCCGCCACCATCACCTCATGTTTCACCATGATAATGCACGGCTCCATGTCGCAAGGATCTGTACACAATTCCTGGAAGCTGAAAATGTCCCAGTTCTTCCATAGCATGCATACTCATGTGTATGACAGTGTGTACTAGTTCCCACAAATATCCAGAAACTTCGCACAGCCATTGAAGTGGGACAACATTCCACAGGTCACAATCATTTTTGTGTCTTTTACTTTCGGTTTTGTAAACCAGCTTCAAACAGTTGAAAATACAATATTTTTGTTTATTGAAAATATATTTCACAGCGTTTTAGATGGTCCCATGATTATTGCTTGTTTTTTCACATTAACTGAAATTAGGCAAACTATTGGAATTTTAGCAACCAGGAAACGGAGGAGCGATTTCTCCATATTGCACCTTTAAGTCAAGTGTTTGTGACAGTCAGGAATTGATCATTGTAGCTGAGGTCCAACCATAACTGGTGAGGTGAACCATCATCTCTTCCTGGTTAGTCCCCCACCCTCCATAGAATAGTTTGGGATAAATAGTCCCTGCTACCTCTGACAGTTCACTGATAACCGGGTCAGGCTTGTAGCCCAGGAGAAACAATTAAAGAAACCCCTCTACTCCAGTGGGTATAATGCTTGTGGAGAGAGATAGGTTTTATAATAGATTTTTGTCTGTGTAAAATGAGACGATGACCTCTAGGTCCAAGGCGCTCAAAGAAATTGTCGCAGTGGGGGCAGTGTACTCCCTGTGGGGTTCAAGGAAATTCATTCAGGAAGCCACTCTCTACCATAGCATTAGACATGTTACCAGATATATGACAGCTACTATTCATGCTCGATATCACTAGACAGCTGTAGAGAATGTTGAAGATTGCCTCCATGCAGACGTGGTCATTTGCGAGCAGGCGGCTAGACACTTGTAATTGGCATTGACTTGGTTGGCGTTAAGAGCTGAATTAAGTCTAGCCATCATAACGGTTTGCAATTCAAGAATGTAAGGTTATCCACCACTCATGCCCCTCACCACTCATGCACTGACTGTATCTACTCTCCTACTTTATAAGAGTTTCACTCTCTGGGGTTGTTCATGTCTCTTTTAATCTGGCCCTGCCCTTCCCCAATGGGTGTATCTCTTTTGGCCTTTCTTTGAAATAATCCTGTTGCTGCCTTATCCGACCTTTACAGTTTCCTCAAGTATTTATTTGATTCACTTTTTAATACCCCCTTATCAAATCAAAGTGTATTTGTCACGTGCGCCGAATACAACAGGTTGTAGACCTTACAGTGAAATGCTTGCTTACAGGCTCTAACCAATAGTGCAAAAAAGGTGTTAGGTGAACAATAGGTAAGTAAAGAAATAAAACAACAGTAAAGAGACAGGCTATATACAGTAGCGAGGCTATAAAAGTAGCGAGGCTACATACAGACACCGTTTAGTCAGGCTGATTAAGGTAGTATGTACTTGTAGATATGGTTAAAGTGACTATGCATATATGATGAACAGAGAGTAGCAGTAGCGTAAAAGAGGGGTTGGCAGGTGGTGGGTGGCGGGACACAATGCAGATAGCCCGGTTAGCCAATGTGTAGGAGCACTGGTTGGTCGGGCCAATTGAGGTTGTATGTACAGAGTGACTATGCATATATGAAAAACAGAGAGTAGCAGCGGTGTAAAAGAGGGGTTTGGGGGGGCACACAATGCAAATAGTCTTGGTAGCCATTTGATTACCTGTTACGGAGTTTTATGGCTTGGGGGTAAAAACTGTTGAGAAGCCTTTTTGTCCTAGACTTGGCACTCCGGTACCATTTGCCATGCGGTAGTAGAGAGAGCAGTCTATGACTGGGGTGGCTGGGGTCTTTGACAATTTTTATGGCCTTCCTCTGACACCGCCTGGTGTAGAGGTCCTGGATGGTAGGCAGCTTAGCCCCAGTGATGTACTGGGCCATACGCACTACCCTATGTAGTGCCTTGCGGTCAGAGGCCGAGCAATTGCCGTACCAGACAGTGATGCAACCAGTCAGGATGCTCTCGATGTTGCAGCTGTAGAACCTTTTGAGGATCTCAGGACCCATGCCAACTCTTTTTAGTTTCTTGAGGGGGAATAGGCTTTGTCATGCCCTCTTCATGACTGTCTTGGTGTGTTTGGACCATTCTAGTTTGTTGGTGATGTGGATACCAAGGAACTTGAAGCTCTCAACCTGCTCCACTACAGCCCCGTCGATGAGAATGGGGGCGTGATCAGTCCTCCTTTTCCTGTAGTCCACAATCATCTCCTTAGTCTTGGTTACATTGAGGGATAGGTTGTTATTCTGGCACCACCCGGCCAGGTCTCTGACCTCCTCCCTATAGGCTGTCTCGTCGTTGTCGGTGATCAGGCCTACCACTATTGTGTCGTCTGCAAACTTAATGGTGTTGGAGTCGTGCCAGGCCATGCAGTCGTGGGTGAAGAGGGAGTACAGGAGGGGACTGAGCACGCACCCCTGAGGGGCTCCAGTGTTGAGGATCAGCGTGGCAGATGTGTTGCTACCTACCCTCACCACTGGGGGCAGCCCGTCAGGAAGTCCAGGATCCAGTTGCAGAGGGAGGTGTTTAGTCCCAGGATCCTTAGCTTAGTGATGAGCTTTGAGGGCACTATGGTGTTGAACGCCGAGCTGTAGTCAATGAATAGCATTCTCACATAAGTGTTCCTTTTGTCCAGGTGGGAAAGGGCAGTGTGGAGTGCAATAGAGATGGCAGCATCATCTGTGGATCTGTTTGGGCGGAATGCAAATTGGAGTGGGTCTCGGGTTTCTGGGATAATGGTGTTGATGTGAGCCGTGACCAACTTTTCAAAGCGCTTCATGGCTACGGACATGTGTGCTACGAGTCTGTAGTCATTTAGGCAGGTTGCCTTTGTGTTCTTGGGTACAGGGACTATGGTGGTCTGCTTGAAACATGTTGGTATTACAGACTCAATCAGGTACATGTTGAAAATGTCAGTGAAGACACCTGCCAGTTGGTCAGCACATGCCCGGAGCACACGTCCTGGTAATCCGTCTGGCCCCGCAGCCTTGTGTATGTTGACCTGTTTAAAGGTCTTACTCATGTCGGCTACGGAGAGCATGATCACACAGTCATCTGGAAGAGCTGATGCTCCCATGCATGCCTCAGTGCTGCTTGCCTCGCAGCGAGCATAGAAGTGATTTAGCTCATCTGGTAGGCTTGTGTCACTGGGCAGCTCGCGGCTGTGCTTCCCTTTGTAGTCTGTAATAGTTTGCAAGCCCTGCCACATAAGACGAGCGTCGGAGCCGGTGTAGTATGATTTAATCTTAGCCATGTATTGACGCTTTGCCTGTTTGATGGTTTGTCGCAGGGCATAGCAGGATTTCTTGTAAGCTTCCGGGTTAGAGTCCCGCACCTTGAAAGCGGCAGCTCTACCCTTTAGCGAATGTTGCCTGTAATCCATGGCTTCTTGTTGTGGTATGGAAGTACAGTCACTGTGAGGATGATGTCCTCGATGCACTTATTGATAAAGCCAGTGACTGATGTGTACTCCTCAATGCCATCGGAAGAATCCCGGAACATGTTCCAGTTTGTTATAGCAAAAATAGTCCTATAGTTTAGTATCTGCTTCATCTGACCACTTTTTTATAGATTGAGTCACTGGTGCTTCCTGCTTTAATTTTTGCTTGTAAGCAGGAATCAGGAGGATAGAGTTGTGGTCGGATTTACCAAATGGAGGGCGAGGGAGAGCTTTGCATGCGTCTCTGTGTGTGGAGTACAGGTGATCTAGAATTTTTTCCCCTCTGGTTGCACATTTAAAATGTTGATAGAAATTTGGTAGAACTGATTTAAGTTTCCCTGCATTAAATTCTCCGGCCACTAGGAGCGCCGCCCGTGGGTGAGTGGGTTCCTGTTTGCTTATTTCCTTATACAGCTGACTGAGTGCGGTCTTAGTGCCAGCATCTGTCTGTGGTGGTAAATAAACAGCCACGAAAAGTATAGCTGAAAACGCTCTAGGCATGTAGTGTGGCCTGCAATTTATCACAATATACTCTACTTCAGGTGAGCAAAATCTAGAGATGTTCTTAGATTTCATGGACCAGCTTTTGTTTACAAATATGCACAGACCGTCCCCCCTTGTCTTACCGGAGTGTGATGTTCTATCTTGCCGGTGCAGCGTATATCCCTCTAGCTGAATATCCATGTCGTCATTCAGCCACGATTCCGCGAAACATAGGATATTACAGTTTTTGATGTCCCGTTGGTAGGATATTCGTGATCGTACCTCGTCTAATTTATTGTCCAATGATTGCACGTTGGCGAGTAGTATTGACGGTAACGGCAGCTTTCCCAGTCACCTTCTCCGGGTCCTGACGAGGCATCCGGCTCTTTGTCCTCTGTACCTGCGTCGCTTCTTCTTGCAAATAACGGGGATGTCGGCCCTGTGGGGTGTTTGGATAATGTCTTGTGCGTCGTCCTTGTTGTAGAAAAAATCTTAGTCTAATCCGAGGTGAGTGATCGCTGTCCTGATATCCAGAAGCTCTTTTTTGCCGTAAGATACGGTTGCAGAAACATTATGTGCAAAATAAGTTACAAATAACGTGAGAAAAACACATAATAGCACAATTGGTTGGGCACCAGTAAAACTGCTGCCATTTCTTCCGGCGCCATTTAAAAAATAAAATCTTCAGCAATGTGACTTTTAGAGCCAACCAAGGTGCAGAATGTATCAATAGTTACTCAATATGCTATTGTGTAAGGTGACATGAAGGGAAAACATATATTTTTAAACTCTATTGGCATAGTTTTCATATAATTTTTGCTTTACACATTTGCCTTAGTGTTTAAACCAACATCTCATTCCTCCTAATCTATGTACAAGTACCACAACCATTTAACAGAGGAATTGCCTGCCTCCATCTACAATAACTAGGGATAATAAGTGAATGACTCACATTAAGCACCAACGCATGTGTGAAAATGACAAAAAGACAGCATAGAGTATTCAGAGATATATTGTTGTATTTAGCTTTTTTTCTCAATGGACACCATTATAGTATAACGATTTTCTCCAAGATTGTGTCACTGGTTTTATACTCTGATATGATGGGGTAGGGCAGTGTGTGCGGGCATGTGTGTGTCGGCATGTGTGTGTCAGTGTGTGCATCTGTAATGTGAATAATTTGTCAGGCCTTTTGGATCATTACATTGTTCTACATATGTGCACAGACAGCCAATGTGTTTAACATAACAGAACTGATCTTGACTAGCTTTCAACCATTTATATGGATGGCTATGCTCTGTCCTGTTGTGTAAATGGTTTATCCATGAATCATTGCCTGACTGGCCCCTTTGGTAGTTGAGGGCGTGAGGAAACAACATGACAAATGCCATGACAATTAGAAAAACTTATCCACTGGGCCAGCGGAAATCTTCCAATTTGGTTCCTGTGTTTGGCTGTTGCAACCAAATTCCAGCCTGACAAATGGAGAGAGACAGATATCTCAGCTTCTCCTTTGGGCTAGAGCAGACCAGAGTAATATTCCAAAGGTCAAATGTATCCATTGTAGAACTACCACCGTATTCAGGTAATATTGTGTATTATAAAGAAGCAATATTCTATATTCAAGTACCATTTTGTTTGTAAACATGCATCTGTTCAGTAAAACCAATATTATTTCCTGGATTAAGTATGCAAATATTTCTGGTATGTGAGAGTGGTGATGTTGTTCCCCTGTACTGATGTGATCCAGAATATTAGCCTCACTTTCAAACAAAGATGTTTATGTAATTTAAGCTTCCATGGCCTCTCTCCTCTGCTGATGTAGCTTATGTTCACTCGTTTACGATCGATCAGTCACTGAGACAAAGTGTTATGTTAGTGTTCCCATTACAACGTCACTGAAGTATTGACAAGCTGCTTGCCCGCTCTATATTTCGCACCCTGGTATTGGTGATTGGTACAAGGGCCATCATGAACCTTTTAGGTAAAGTTAGAATTACAAAAAATAATTATTGCTCAACGTGCCCTAATATCTTTTCAATAAAATGCCTATGAATGTCTATAAAAATAGAATCTAATTAAAGCTGGGGTGACTAAATTGCCATACCATACATCACAACACTGTTATACAAATAGAAAACAAATAGAAAAAAGAGAAAACATCAGGTAGTTTTGACATTTCCCTTTGCGAGCATTTATCTCAAGTGTGGATTATCCTTAATTAAAGGGCAACATGATTAGTTGATAAATGTGTTAACAGATTGTTAGTTGATAAATGTGTTAACAGATTGTTATATACTAAGTGCACAAAACATTAAAAACACCTTCCTAATATTAAGTTGATACACTTAGGAAACTTTTGCAGTACTTGACACAAACCAAATTGCCATACTTGAGGAAAAGTGAAAATATTGTAATAGAAAATGAGTCATGTAAAAGTGAGTCACCCAGTAAAATACAACTTGAGTAAAAGTATACAAGTATTTGGTTTATATACTTTATATACTTCATTTTATTTTTGGCAGTGAAACGAGGCAACTCAGACAAGAAGGAATCCTCACCCAAATGTATAGCCCCATTGGAAAATATAAATGGACTGTTTGAAAATGTGAAGAAAAAAAGAAAAAAAAGTTCACATTTTTATTTGGCGTACCCGTGACGGCATTGCGTGTACCCCTGGGGGTACCCCAGTTTGGGAATACCTGCCATAATGTATTATTACAGCACAGGTGCAATTTAAATGTTGGTCACTAGATGGCAGCAGTGTATGTGCAAAGTTTTAGACTGAGCCAATGAACCATTGCATTTCTGATCAAAATGTTGTATCAAGACTGCCCAAATGTGCCTAATTGGTTTATCAATATATTTTCAAGTTCATAACTGTGCCCCTCTGCACAAACAATAGCATGGTATTTTTTCACTGTAATAGCTACTGTAAATTGGACAGTGCAGTTAGAGTAACAACAATTTAAGCTTTCAGCAAATATCAGATATGTCTATGTCCTGGGAAATGTTCTTGTTACTTACAACCTCATGCTAATCACATTAGCCTATGTTAGCGCAACAGTAACGGGGGACCCATCGATCCTGTAGAGGTTAAACAACCTAGTGTTCAGCGAAATAACAACACAATGTCAAATACAGGTAGCCTAGTCAAATAATTTACATCCAATCACATTAACCGTTACTCTCTCGCGGGAATTCCACTAATGGTCTGTATGTAGCCAAACGTAGCTGCTGCTCATTCCGTTTGCTTGAAAATGGATGAATGGTAGGCCCGCGTCTATACAGTAAGGCCCGCAGTAAATAAAAGTAAGGCCCGCGTCTATACAGATACATACCAGCTCTACTGGTAGTACTGCTACAACCAGCAGTACTACACCTGCACCTGTCGACAACACAAGTTGTTCTGCTTCCAATGCTAGCATCAGTAATTCTACATTTGTTGTTAGCCCAGCGAGGATGGACACTGACAGTTGTGAATCTGATGCAGCTGAAGAGCCCCTGCCCCCTTACCCGGGAAGCACTGAACAACAGAGGGACTTTGGATCATCGAAGAGGCGCAAATATGATGGGAACTACATTGATTTGGGGTTCACTTATATTGGGAGTAGTGCCTTTCCTCAGCCACAGTGTGTTAAATGTGCAAAAGTACTATCTCACAACTCGATGAAACCTTCACTCTTGTGCAGACATTTAGAAACAAAACATGTACATTTGAAAACTAAGCCACGGGAGTTTTTTGAGAGAGATTTAAGATGACTTTCGAGTAGTAAGACATGTATAAAAGCAACAGATACCATTAATAAGAAGGGGCTAGAAGCTTCTCATATGGTGAGCTACCGAGTGGCTAGGACAGGCAAGCCCCATACTATTGTGGAGGACTTCATTATTCCTGCTGCCGTGGATATGGCTGGGACAATGCTTGGGGAAAAGGCCAAAAAAACTATACAGACAGTGCCTTCATCAAACAACACTGTTTCACAACTCATCAGTCATATGGCAGGAGATGTTTTGAAACAAGTACTGCTTCGGATACAAGCCAGTGAATTCTATGCGTTACAGCTGGATGAGACAACAGACCTGGCATGGCACAGCTCCTGGTATATGTCCATTATGTTTATGGGGGGTCAATTAAGGAAGACATCCTCTTCTACAAACCACTGGAAACCAGGACAACAGGATAGGATATTTTTAAAGTACTGGACAGCTTTGTGACATCAAATAGACTTTGGCGGTAAAGATGTGTTGGTATCTGTACTGATGGAGCAAAAGTATGTTTTCAAAACTGTAATGTTTATATGAATTCATTCTGATTATTTCCAGGGATACACAACATTCTGAAATGTATGTAGATATCTTTGTTAGAAAGAATACTATATTTCCCTTGACAGCGTGATGCTGAATGTAAAAATGGCTTAACTTACCCCACTCTCCCCTACGTAGCTCAGTAACATTTCTTGTTGACAAATTAAGGCTGTGTTGAAACAAAAATACTAATAATCTGGATACGTTTGGCAGTGTATATTAGCTTTTTTTTATGAGGAAGGATTACATTTTCTGTGATGCCACATGGCTCAGCATGCCTCAGTCATTAGCTTGGTGAGGAAAAGGGTTTAACCAGACCATAGATAATCCCAGTTGAGATGCATGTCTGCAAAGACAGCCTGGAATCACAGTCTCTCTCCATAATTATGACGAAGACCATGGAATGAAGGGATTTTTTGGAGTTCTAGCAGATTCCAAAGGCTATACCTTTGAAAAATAAAGAGAAAATAGAAATGAAAGCTTTGGGGTTTTCTTCCATTACAGCTGGGTGGTAGTGGCACAATGCCTTAAAGTAGACAATACAGTATTAACTTTGTGTTTGGAGTTACGGAGTTCTTCAACCCACAATCAGGTTATAAAAGCAATGATGCTAATAGCTCTTATTAATTATTCTTATCTGAGCCAATGACACTCAAACAACATATTAAAAGCATCAAACAATGTTTAAATGAGCTCTCTTCTTCACTAAGAATCATCACTGAGAGCGAGTTTGGAGTGTGTGCAGTTAAGGATAGGACCTGATAGGACCTATTAAATGGCACTATGGAGAGCTACCTTAAGAGGGCTCATGTCTCTGTATTCCAGGCCTTGACAGTTTCATTGCCTCTATAAAAATGCATCAATTGGCAATATTCTAATGCTCCACCCAAAAGCAAAGCTCAGAGGATGTACTGGCATTTAAAGCCACTGTATTTCACAGTTGATTGGCTCTGTGAATTAGCAAAGCTCTAAAAAACAAATGTTCACCACTTTTAATGCCAAGAAGACTCCAGAGATGTGTTATAACCAGACTGCATTCTTGCATAAAATGTGCATGTAAAATTTTACTCTAGAAACATGTTTCTAAACCCAAAATCAAATGGGGTTTTACTGTATTTTCACAATCCTAATAATAGTCTATCTACAAGCCTCTTCCCTGTAACTATTCTCCAGGTTGTTGCTATAAATGAGAAGGTGTTCTCAGTCAACTTACCTGGTAAAATAAGGGTTAAATTAAAATAATGGCACTCAAATGAAGACCAGCCTTATAGACTGATTGATGGATATAGCATGCAGAGAATGTGATAAGCTTTGTTTTGAGTCTACAAAACATGCTATTTTTCTGACATCAACTGATGGGTGATCGAGGGAAAAGCTATGATCCCTTATTGATGTCACCTGTTAAATCCACTTCAATCGGTGAAGATGAAGGTGAGGAGACAGGTTAAAGACAGATTTTAAGCCTTGAGACAATTGAGACATGGATTGTGTATGTGTGCCATTCAGAGGGTGAATGGGCAAGACAAAAGCTTGAAGGAAGTACCTTTGAACAGGGTATGGTAGTAGGTGCCATGCACACCCTTTTTGAGTATGTCAAGAACTGCAGCCCTGCAAGGTTTTTCACGCTCAACAGCTCCCATGTGTATCAAAAATGGTCACCACCCAAAGGACATCCAGCCAACTTGACACAACGGTGGGAAGCACTGGAGTCAACATGGGCCAGCATCCCTTTCGAATGCTTTTGACAGAAACCTTGTAGTCCATGCCCCGACGAATTGAGGCTGTTCTGAGAGCAAAAAGTGGTGCAACTGAATATTAGGAAGGTGTTCCTAATGTTTTGTACACTCAGTGTACATCCTTTACTGGGTGGGTGTCCCATAACTGGGACGGTTGTTGCTAACGTGCGCTAATGTGACTAGAAGGATGTTGTATACAACAGCCAACTTTCAGGGACATAGACATGTCTTATATTTGCAGAAATCTTAAATTCTTGTTAATCTAACTGCACTATACAATTAACAGTAGCTCTTACCGTGAAAAATGCCATGCTATTGTTTGAGGAGAGTGCACAACAACCAAAAACTTTTATCACGGCAACTGGTTTGATACATTCACCTCTGAAGGTAAATAATGTATTAACATTCCGTAATCTTGCTCTGATTTGTAAAAAATGTAAAAATGTTTTTTTGGTTTGTATTATCTTTTACCAGATCTAATGTATTATATTCTCCTACATTAATTTCCCATTTCCACAAACTTCAAAGTATTTACTTTCAAATGGTATCAAGAATATACATATCCTTGCTTCAGGTCGTGAGCTACAGGCAGTTAGATTTGGTTATGTCATTTTGGGAGAAAATTTTAAAAAAGGGTACAATCCTTAAGATGATATAATGCTATGTAAGAGAATCGTGAATCAGAGAGTCTAATAAAGACATCATATGTTGGCTTACCAGGCCACAATTTGTCAGAAATTAAAGGCCAACATAAATTAACTCCATTTCTCTTTAAAACATAGTTTTGTTACATATCTGGGTATATTGCTTGCCATTGGGTGATATAAATAGATATTTAGATGCATATAATTAATCAAAGGAGCAATTGTAGAGTCTGACGAATGGAAATCAGAAGCCTTCCCTATGGTCTCGAGAAACGGAGTCAAACAAAATCAAGGCTAAAAGCAGGCTTTCATCTTTAACTAGAACACTCTATTGTTTCATTTTATTTATATATTTAATATTCGGTTTTTTTCTGAAGAGGAGGGGGATTCTTATTTACTAAATAATACTGTAGCAGCAGGAAACTTGGTCTTAATATACACAGATTGTACAAAACATTAAGAACACCTGCTCTTTCCATGACATTGACTGACCAGGTGAATCCAGGTGAACGCTATGATCACTTATTGATGTTACTTGTTAAAACCTCTTCAGGCTGCAGGGTGAATATTGAAAAAACTGGAAAATATGCGCACATTTTCAAACGGCCTCTTAAGAAATTTTTGATATTCCAATATGCATATATTTACTATTATTGGATAGAAAACAGTCTATAGTTTCTAAAAACGTTTGAATTATTTCTCTAAGTTGAACAGAACTATTTTTACAGCCCATTTCCTATCCAGAATTGAGATTTCCAAAATGCGATGTCTCTCTTTAAGACCTTGTCTATAAAAGGTCATGACACTTAGGACCGTAGAAACACGTCATACGCCTTCATCTGGGTGTAATGCGGAAGTGAGAGTTGAAAGGAGTCGAATATCTCTTCCAGGGACTGAATAGTACATCTTCTTGTGAGACCTGCGCAGTTAAAAAAAAAATCCGGGCGGGAGGCAGAATCTGGACTCGGCTCCTGGAAGACGCTCGATAAAGGTGAATATGATCTCTGGCTACGATATTATTTGATACATGTCACAAAATCATCCTAAAGTATGTTTTTTCAATATACTTTAATTATATTATTGCAATTTATTCTGGACTTTAGACGTGATGCTTTGGAAGAATTTTTTGAAGAAGGAGAGGTTAGCGCCGCACGGCCATTGTGCTTGCTAAACCAAGAGGGAAATAGTTGGTTCTGGAACCCAACTAAAGACTGTACTGGACAATGGACCCCGTTACAACATTCTGATGGAATATCAACAAAGATAAGGACCCAATTTGGGATGCTTTTTCATATATCTGTCGAACTGTGCTATGCTAGCGCTTGACTAGAATCAATGCTGCCGTATGCTAGCTAATGTTGTTAGCTAATATAACGATATATTGTGTTTTCGCTGTAAAACACTTCAAAAATCGGAAATATTGGCTCTATTCACACGATATCTGTCTTTCATTAGCTATCCACCATATGTTTTTCTGAAATGTTTTATGAGGTGTAATTAGTAGTTGACGTTGGTGTCTGTATTTTCTCTGGCTACTCCCGTGTGATTTCAGACTGTAGCTATGCTGTAGCAATGATGGGAGCAGTAATGTAAAACTGATTTATAGCTAAAATATGCACATTTTATGAACAAAACATAGATTTATTGTGTAACATGTTATAGGACTGTCATCTGAGGTAGTTTTTTCTAGGTTCTTTAGGTTGGGTCTAGGTTATTTAGGCTGGCTTGTGCATGCTACTTGAATCATAATTCATACATCATAATCATAATCATACGTGTCTGTCCACTTTTTTATTTGGTGGTGAGCTAACATAAATATATGTGGTGTTTTCTCTGTAAAACATTTAAAAAATCGGACATGTTGGCTGGATTGACAAGATGTTTATCTTTCAAATGCTGTATTGGACTTGTTAATATGTGAAAGTTAAATATTTTAAAAAAATAGATTTTGAATTTCGCGCCCTACAATTGAGTTGGATGTTGTCACAGTTGTACCGATATCGGGACAGCCCGCCTAACAGGTTAACCTGACAGATATATGAAAAAGCATCCCAAATTGGGTCCTTATCTTTGTTGATATTCCATCAGAATGTTGTAACGGGGTCCATTGTCCAGTACAGTCTTTAGTTGGGTTCCAGAACCAACTATTTCCCTCTTGGTTTAGCAAGCACAATGGCCGTGCGGCGCTAACCTCTCCTTCTTCAAAAAATTCTTCCAAAGCATCACGTCTAAAGTCCAGAATAAATTGCAATAATATAATTAAAGTATATTGAAAAAACATACTTTAGGATGATTTTGTGACATGTATCAAATAATATCGTAGCCAGAGATCATATTCACCTTTATCGAGCGTCTTCCAGGAGCCGAGTCCAGATTCTGCCTCCCGCCCGGAATTTTTTTTAACTGCGCAGGTCTCACAAGAAGATGTACTATTCAGTCCCTGGAAGAGATATTCGACTCCTTTCAACTCTCACTTCCGCATTACACCCAGATGAAGGCGTATGACGTGTTTCTACGGTCCTAAGTGTCATGACCTTTTATAGACAAGGTCTTAAAGAGAGACATCGCATTTTGGAAATCTCAATTCTGGATAGGAAATGGGCTGTAAAAATAGTTCTGTTCAACTTAGAGAAATAATTCAAACGTTTTTAGAAACTATAGACTGTTTTCTATCCAATAATAGTAAATATATGCATATTGGAATATCAAAAATTTCTTAAGAGGCCGTTTGAAAATGTGCGCATATTTTCCAGTTTTTTCAATATTCACCCTGCAGCCTGAAGAGGTTAAATCCACTTCAATCAATGTAGATGAAGGGGAGGAGACCGGTTAAATAAGGATTTTTAAGCCTTGAGACAATTGAGACATTGATTGTGTATGTGTGCCATTCAGAGGGTGAATGGGCAAGACAAAAGATTTCAGTGCCTTTGAAAGGGGGTATAGTAGTTGGTGACAGGCGCCAGTGGTGTAAAGTACTTTAGTAAAAATGCAATAAAGTATTACTTAAGTAGTTTTTTGTGGTATCTGTACTTTACTACTTATATTTTTGACAACTTTAACTTTTTCTTGACTAGATTCCTAAAGAAAAGAATTTACTTTTTACTCCATACATTTTCCCTGACACCCAAAAGCACACGTTACATTTTAAATGCTTAACATGACAGAAAGTTTGTCCAATTCATGCACTTATCAAGAGAACAACCCTGGTATTCCTTACTGCGTCTGACCTGGCGGACTTACTAAACACAAATGCTTTGTTTGTAAAAGATGTTGGAGTGTCCCCCTTGCTATCGATAAATAAATAAATATAACAAAATAAAAACTGTACCGTCTGGTTGGCTTTATATAAGTAATATTCCATTATTTATATTTTTACTTTACTCTTGATACTTAAGTATAATTTTGTAATTACATTTTCTTTCGATATTTAAACAAATGTGGTTTCTACTGACAATTAAAATGTACAAATGATGGCATAAGGGAACGAGGAGCTGATAAGAGGCAATCCGTAATTTCGTTTAAGACATTAATGAGTGAGCTACAGTGTGTTCAGCACTTTTGAAATGAACAGCAACAGAATGCAGAACATTGGCTGCTCTTACAGTATTTTCCATGTACACCAAGTCAGAACCGTAGGATAAATAAAGGGACCATATAAGCAGACAATGAAACCTCTTACAATATTAGATGATGACATTTCTCAAAAAAGGTTATAGGCTACATGTGCAGCACCACCGAGTCAGAACAGTAACGTTAGGCGAAATTAAGAGGTGAAAATAGACCAAATTATTAGGGTGAGGCACATGGGCTACTAACAGCTTACTACACAACATACACTTAGTATTACTTTCTTAGCTACAGTATACATATCTCCCTTGCATATTACATCATTTATTCAGCAGTATACAATACATTTTTGGACTCACCTTGGCTTGTGATGTGCTCACTTAAACATGAAGGTGGTGCGGCGGTCCTTTGTGGGCCAATTTTGTCATCAAAGTCTGGCATTCTCTGGATTTATGGTGGGAACTCATAAAACATACAGCCACTCCATTGAATAGCAGGCTACAGGTTGCTTTGCAATGCTTGCAGTTAGCCACTGATCCCTTCCAAACTACTCAGTGTTGAATTTGAATTTGCGATTTCCAACTGGTTGTGTAATCTTTATGTCCAATGGCCGATGAGCACCGATACATTTTATCTACAATTTCGCTTCCACAGACAGTGCCGAGCTAGGCTGAAACACCTGCATTCTAGCACTGCCTTACTCAAGAAAACAAAAAAGAGACCATGTGTGTATGCGACTTTATTAACTCAATAAAGTTGAATGATGGGTCGCCACTGCAGAGGTGGCACAAACAAACAAACCAAGGCCTCTCCAAACACCTCTGCCATCTGGAGATATGAAAGACAGGCATGGGTGGACATGCTGCTTCTCTTCCTCCTACTACACTAGGCCATAATGGATGGCCAGGTGAGGAGTGAGGGGACCAGGTAAAGTAGCTGACAGGGGTTGGGGTTTGCGTACATATACTAGAGAGTACTACAGAGTGTCCTACAGTGTCTAGATATATGATCTCTCCAGATAGAGAGTGAACCTAATCCTACCTGATCTCTGTGCTGTGCTCCCTCTTTGAGGTCAGGTGAGATAGGCCCAGGTCTCTGGGGTTAACCCTTCTCCCTCAGCTCATCAGAGGTGTGCTTATTTATAGGCTGCAGCTGCATCAGCAGCCGTGGGAGAGAATACAGCGAGCTAGCCACAGTAAAAGCACAGGCTCAGTGGTGACCCATCATTCAGGGAAGGTGGGGCAGAGACCCACCTGTTTTGAGCCCCACATGCTAAAAAGGGGGGGTTGCCTGTTTTGCATGTTATTATGGCAATAATAAGTGTCACATATCAGTTTGCAAACAATGTAGAAAATAAATATATCATTGAGTTAATAAAGCTGCATACAAACATGGTCTCTTTTTTGAGTAAGGCAGCTCCAAAATGCAGGTGTTCAGCCTAGCTCAGTGCTTTCTTTGGTGGTGGGGCAGCCAGCGGAAAATACAGAGCGTAGGGGTTGGTAATGTTCTCTAGTTGCTCCGTGATTGGCTCAGTGTTCTGTCACTCATGGGGACACTACATCACCGCTAAATCTAAGGGTAGAGCTCGAAAATGTAAGCCCATTGGGTGCTGCCATAGAGTTACATTAGAAGTGCCCATCCAAGAAGGCTCAAGGTCATTGGCCACAGATAAAATGAAGTCAAATAATGTTATATCTAGAGTACTGTAGCTTTGATTGGACTGATCATGTCAACATCATACTTTCAAAATCTTAGCTAGCAGTAATCATCATGAATCAAGTCGACAATCTACTGGCAAATCCTTTTATTTCATTGTCATAAGAAGAGAAATAATGAAGAGAAATTATAGATAAAACATCGCAAATTCAACAAAGAGTCGTTTGGAAGAAATCAGTGGCTAACTGCAAGCATTGCAAAGCAATCACTAGCCTTATATTCAGTAGAGTGGGTGTGTGGTCCCAAGTCTGTGTTTAAGGGTTTCTTTTCCAAGCTTAAAATGATAAACATTCAACATTGGCCATGCTGTCAATCCAGCATGATTTATGCCGCGCTCTAAACAACTGTTATCTTGGAACTGGGAAATCTGACTTCAGTGAGTTCAAGACAACTGGAAACTCAGGAAAAAGCGACCTCTGACTGGGAAAATATGTTTTGAACGGTCATCCAACTCGGAATTGTAAGTCGGGAACTCTAGCCTCTTTCTAGAGCTACGACCGGAAGATCACTGACGTCATCATGATTTGACTTTGTTTTTTTCCCCGAGTTCCCAGTTGTCTTGAATGCACCACATTTCCAGAGAATGACAGATTTGATGAGAAAGTTGGATGACAAAATTTGGACCGCTGCGCCACCTTACTGTTCAAGTGAGCACTTCACAACAGGGTGAGTCCAAAAATGTATTTTATGCTGCTGAATAAACTATGTAATATGCCAGGGAGATATACTGTAGCTAAGAAAGTAATACTAAGTGTATGTTGTGTAGTAAGCTGTTAGTAGCCCATGTGCCTCACCCTATCCATTTCGCCTACTGTTCTGACTTTGTGGTGCACATGTAGTCTGTAACCTGTTTTAAGGAAATGTAATCATAGAATATTCTAAGAGCTTTCAATGTCTGCTTATAAATACCCCCTTTATTTATCCTACGGTTCTGACTTGGTGTACAGGGAGAATTCTGTAAGAACGGCCCATGTTCTGTGTTCTGTCGCTGTACATTTCAGAAGTGCTGAACAAATAGTTATATTGACTATGTCTGTCCTAGCTCGCTCATTAATGTCTTCATCGAAAATACGGATTGCCTCTCATCCGCTTGTCGTCCCTTTATGCATCCCACCCTGTAGTACCCATGTTGGTAACCATGAAGGCTGGTCATGGCTCCAATCAACACCATCATACCCGGTAACCCTAGACTCATTCCAATTCGCATACCGCTCCAACACATCCACAGATGACATAATCTCAATTGCACTCCACACTGCCCTTTGTGAGAATGTGAGAATGCTGTTAATTTACTACAGCTCAGTGTTCAACGCCATAGTGCCCACAAATCTCATTACTAAGCTAAGGTCCCTGGGACTAAACACCTCCCACTGCAACTGGATCCTGGACTTCCTGACGGGCTGCCCCCAGGTGGTAAGGATAGGCAACAACATATCTGCCACACTCAACACTGGGGCCCCTCAGGGGTGTGTGCTTTGTCCCCTCCTGTACTCCCTGTTCACCCACGACTGCGTGGCCAAGCACGACTCCAACACCATCATTACGTTTGCTGACAACACAACAGTGGTAGGCCTGATCACCGACAACGATGAGACAGCCTATAGGGAGGAGGTCAGAGACCTGGCAGTGTGGTGCCAGGACAACAACCTCTCCCTCAATGTGAGCAAGACAAAGGAGCTGATCGTGGACTATAGTTAAAGGAGGGTCGAGCAGGCCCTCATTAATATCGACGGGGCTGAAGTGGAGCGGGTCGAGAGTTTCAAGTTCCTTGGTGTCCACATCACCAACAAACTATCATGGTCTAACAGACCAAGACAGTTGTGAAGAGGGCACGACAACACCTTTTCCCCCTCAGGAGACTGAAAAGATTTGGCATGGGTCCCCAGATCCTCAAAAAGTTCTACATCTGCACCATCGAGAGCATCCTGACCGGTTGCATCACTGCCTGGTATGACAACTACTCGGCATCTGACCGTAAGGCACTACAGAGGGTAGTGCGTATGGCCCAGTACATCACTGGAGCCAAGCTTCCTGACATCCAGGACCTATATCCTAGGCGGTGTCAGAGGAAGGCCAAAAAAGGTTCAAAGACTCCAGTCACCCAAGTGTGTGATTACTACCTCTGAGGGTTTAGAGCTTGAGGAAGTCACCTCATACAAGTACTTGGGAATTTGGCTAGATGGTACACTGTCCTTCTCTCAGCACATATCAAAGCTGCAGGCTAAAGTTAAATCTAGACCTGGTTTCCTCTATCGTAATCGCTCCTCTTTCACCCCAGCTGCCAAACTAACCCTGATTCAGGTGACCATCCTACCCATGCTAGATTATGGAGACATAATTTATAGATTGGCAGGTAAGGGTGCTCTCGAGCGGCTAGATGTTCTTTACCATTCGGCCATCAGATTTGCCACCAATGCGCCTTATAGGACACATCCCTGCACTCTATACTCTTCTGTAAACTGGTAATCTCTGTATACCCATTGCAAGACCCACTGGTTGCTGCTTATTTATAAAACCCTCTTAGGCCTCACTCCCCCCTAATCTGAGATATCTACTGCAGCCCTCATCCTCCACATACAACACCTGTTCTGCCAGTCACATTCTGTTAAAGGTCCCCAAAGCACACACATCCCTGAGTCGCTCGTCTTTTCAGTTCGCTGCTGCTAGCGACTGGAACGAGCTGCAACAAACACTCAAACTGGACAGTTTTATCTCAATCTCTTCATTCAAAGACTCAATCATGGACACTCTTACTGACAGTTGTGGCTGCTTTACGTGATGTATTGTTGTCTCTACCTTACCCGTTGTGCTGTTGTTTGTGCCCAACAATGTTTGTACCCTGTTTTGAGCTGCTATCATGTTGTTGTTATGTTGTGTTGCTACCATGCTGTGTTGTCATGTGTTTCTGCCATGCTATGTTTCTTAGGTCTCTCTTTATGTTGTGTTGTGTTTTCTCTCTTGTCGTGATGTGTGTTTTGTCCTATATTTTTATTTAATTTATTTAAATTTTTATTCCCGCAGGAGGCATTTTGCCTTTTGGTAGGCCATCATTTTAAATAAGAATTGGTTCTTAACTCACTTGCCTAGTTAAATAAAGATTAAATTAACAAATATAGCCTCGTTATTGTTATGTCATTTTCTTGTGTAAATATTTTCCTAATTATATTTCTTAAACTGCATTGTTGGTTGAGCGCATGTAAGTTAGCATGTCACGGTAACGTCTACACGTGGTATTCGGCGCGTATGACAAATAAAATTTGGTTTGATTTGGGGACCAAAATAAAATCTTGCCCCACCAAGATTTACATGCCAAAATCGCCACTGCTCAGGCTATTGGGAGGAGTCTAAACCAGAACACTGCTTCAGGTCAATCTGGCATCTGGCACTTACAGTCAATCAATCTGGCACTTACAGTCTGGGTACATTTCACATGATAGTGTCCATTTATACCGATTCTCACTTGGTATCTATAAATCTGCAGGAGGTGGAGCAGCGTCTTAATCAAAGTATCTGGATAAATTGTCAGTTAGTTGTGAATAATGAATGGAGATAAGACACAAAGCAGTCATAACAACTATTGAGCTCCATTGAGCTGTTCAACTGAGGCCTCAAAGGGGGTGAGGCTGGGTAAACCAGAAGCTACACTAAACAAAGAAAACAACCAGTATAACAAGACAAGCTATATTCTATGAATCTATTGTAATGATAAAACATGTCAGTTAAGCAAAGCAGAAGAGCTTCACCTTGTTGACAGTCAGTGGTGACACCTGTCAACACAAAATGCTGCAGTGCGCTGTCCACTGAACCAGTTAACATGTGGTGTGCTGCAATGCTTTACTCAGTACATGTGCTGCTGGGAAATTAATCCTGGAAGTAAACAGCATGCAGTTGTAGTCATCCAGCCTAGTTAGTGCTAAACTGTACTGGACTGTCTACTGCCTGTGGACCCCTGCTGGCCCCTAAGTGTCACACAGCTTGTTTAAGGGGATTTCACGCTCCAGATAACACACCCCACTCCTACCTGCCTCTCTCCCTCCTCGCCAACCTCCCTCCTCTCCAACCTCCCTCCCTCTCTCTCTCTCTGTCACTCCTCCCAGCAGGGAGGAGAATATGCTAATTCAACCAGGGCTTTCATAGATGACGCACACATGTTCTTCCATGCACATAGATGTCAGAGGCCCTACTCTGTCATTCTGATTGAGATGGTCTGTGTTTTGACAGATAAAGCGGCTTTAGCGGTGCGGTAGTTCAGTCATGTCACACATGAACTAAAAAAGGCAATCTGTCGCACAATCACATTGCGGTCCTTTATTCCATACAGAGCCAACTACTTTAACTGACGTTGTTCAAGGCAATGTGAAGAAACATGAGCGTGATTGCTTGGGACCCCTTAGTGTGAGAAGATACACCAGCCAGAGATGCCTATCAGTGTGGTGGATATTATCTGTGTCACATTCTCTCTGCACGCTATTACTCATTTTCATCCCAATATATCAGAGTAGTACTGGTTTGGGATTGGCTAAGGTTTGAGCTGGCAGATTGGCATGCAGGGATTAAAGCTGTGGCTTCATGAATCTGTGTCGCCAACAGGAAGGGCCGAGCCTTGTTTGCCACCCTGTGTGGGCGAGGCCGAGGTAGGCTGGAGAAAGCAGGGTGAGGGTCAACCTACCTACGTCAGGGAATTACTTCAGGCTGTTAAACAATGCACAAGGGCCTACTAAAAGTGGCCATCTACAACCATCCCAGACAAGGCCATTGAGAAGTGGGTATTAATGCTGTCAGTGAGAGGGAGACGGATGATGAGATCAAAGCACACCAGACCAGACGGAGACTGCTGCTCTGGATCAGATATTATGTCTGTGCCTAGACTCTCTGTTGTCTGGAGTACATATTAACCCCCTGAAAAAAAGAGAGTTGGACCAGAGGAAGAACAATGTGAACCATACCCTTCACTCTGGAAACAGCACTTGGTTTTAAAATTAAATCCGAGCCAAAGTTGGCACTAACAGTGCTCTAGCTATAGAAGGGAAAACACCTAACACAAAACGAGTTTCAAATAGCTCCCACAGCTCGCAAAACGTTATTTCTTCCATCCCATGGACATTGTAAAGAGAGGGTTGGATAAGTACAGTATACTGCTGCAAATATAGTGAGTAATACAGGTTTTAGTGCTATTTAGCAGACAGGAAATGTAGCCTTGGTTCATTACTAAGAGAACACTCTCCCACTATTATGAATTACTTTCTTTGGGGATCCAAGCCAGGGTTTTTAAAAAATGCCTCAGCAACTCTTACAAAAAGTAATATTTAAGATGCACCAGTGGGTCAGGAACAATAACATGAAGGTGGAAAAACAAGAAAGCTTGACATAACTGCAGAAGTGAATGATATGTTGTGCAATACAGCGCTTCTATCTGGAAACAAAGGGGATAATCAAAGACAGGTGGATAATAAATGCAGATCCATGGCAAGGTGACAACATCCTTATGTGCACTTGTCCTTAATCTGTTTGATCAATGAGCACTAAGTGAACACAGGACTACAAACTCACACCTTCCTCTAACTTGGACTTAATCATCAGATAGTCAGCGGACATCTTCTCTCTCATCCCCACATACGTACAACACCAATGAGGAAACCAGAGGACTCCACCTATGGAGTCAACACATTACGCACTGGGGTTAAATTAAGTCACAGAGAAACCTTCAGGTACCATTTAAGTTGAACTAAGTATCCTAGCTATGTTTTTTTTATTCATCACATAGGTCTATAAGCAATCTCTCCCATTTTCCTCCTCACACTGCAGATTGGTGTGGGCACACAAGGGTGAGCAAGCTGGAAGACAGATGGTTTAAAAGACATCAGGGCCACTGTGGAGCTATGCAGTCCCTAACCACCACCCTCTATTCCTTATACCCTCTAGATAGCTGCAGTCACCATCTGTAGCTGTTGATAGCACAATATTAAGAGGATGTTATTCATTGCATTGGAAGAAGAGCAGGTTGTCAATTATTTAAACACACATTTGGTGTTTAATGCTTATGCATTTAACGTGTAACTACTGTACCAATGACTAAATAACTATTTGAGCTCTTCAATATAAACCTGCAGAGGATAAAGACTAAATAAGATACATTCTGCCTATAATTCATTACTGCATGGTAAATGTAATATACAAAATGCATTTGAAGAAAAAAAAAAGAAGCAATTTCCAAGTTAATTATGAATTTCATCTGTTGCAGCCATTTTGGGTTCCACCTATTAAAAGGCAGCATTGCCTCCCCTATGGGAAGCTTATCAGTAATCCAGTGGAGGGATTTTGCTTTTAATTTGTGGTGATGAGGTGTCAGGCAGGTTACTGGGGATTAACATACAGATTTGCACCAATCCTTCTTCACATTCCCCATGCAACCACTGCAAATGGGTCCTTCCTGGGTTGGGGGAAATATTCATCAATCTGCAATGCATTCTGCTCATTTCATGCTTAAATACATCAACTTTCTAATCCCTAATGTGGCATAGGCGCTTTTTCCATTTTTAATAAGACATGATTGAGTTAAATTGAGGAAGCAGACAGTGGCACACATTATTTACTAGTAATGCCGATTTTCAGGGTGACTTTGTCTCCCCCGTTGAACTGAGTGCAGCACTGTTAATTATGAAACAAAAATCCTCATTCAATATTAAATTGTTATATTTTTCTCATTTTAACCACACGTCGAATCAGATATTCCATTGTTTATCTTTTTGTCATGCGGTTTTGACTGAAGAGCTTTGCCGATATGGTGATATTCTATCACAGGTAGGTGCACTCCTAAGAGACTTGTGCTTTAAAATGAGATGTAATGGCGTGATCTTAACATTACTGTCTGGAAGTTTGTCTACCTAGTGTTTCACGCCAGAATACAGCACTGATGAACACTAGTATCTCTAATGTGTTCATCCTCTGTAAACTCTGTTCCATTTTTATAATCCCTCCAGGACATGATGCAAGTTGAGTTTTCACATTTCCAAATAGTTAATTAACTAGAACACTGGCTGTTCCCTGAGAACCTCCCCTTAATGCAATTAATAACTTTAATCCTCCTGGTTTGTATCTGCTCTAGTAGAGAGAAAAATATGCCAAAATGTTGTTTGTGTCTTGCTTTGAAACAGTCACATTGCACTTTACCAAAGAGCTCAACCTGTCAGGGAGCCCAGCTTTCCATTCCACATTTAATCCAGGACAGCTACCCACCATTTCTTAATTAAAAGGATGGTTCTCAAATAACAAGAGGCCAATGAATGATATTGGCACCGAGTAGTCAGAGTAGGCATTCAGAGGACACAAAACTGACAACTAAACAAAACATGAATTGCCTATGACATAACAAGCAAACCAAATCAAGGGGGGTAAATTATTATTATTAGCAGGAGCAACTTGGATACCTTGCAGAGAGTTTATAATGACCCATAAAACAATAACAGAATAGGCTTATTTTCTACATTATTTATTACTACTTTCAATGCCTTGAAAGAAAGCTGCTTAACAGTAAGTAAAGGTTGCTATTAACACTGCATTTAGTGCATGATAAACACATGTAATGCAAAACAAACATATCCTTTGGAAAATTATTCTTCAATAATCTGATTATATCCGGTATGTGGAATAAATATCACAGGCTAGGGATAGACGAGATGGAGGAAGATACATAGTTATTCAATATGACTGCAAGGTGAATTAATTTACCATATTGCATGACTGTATGTGATTTGAAGTGAAGGATTCTCAGCAGGCAAGCTTGGTATGTGGAGTAAAACATCATACACTCACAATGTGAGCCACTGATGGACAGTGGGAGTGAGCTCATCCATGGCATTGGTGCAACACACACACACCCACAATCAAACGCACACACATGACTAGCAGTTAGAGTGCTGGGCCAGTAACTGAAAGGTTGCTAGTTCGAATCCCCGAGCTGACAAGGTGAAACATCTGCCGATGTTCCCTTGAGCAAAGCACTTAACCCTAATTGCTCTGGTGTTGCGGTTAATAATGGCCGACCCTGGCTGTGACCCCACTCTCAGGGGGTGTTGGGATATGCAATAAACACATTTCCAATTCACACATGTGTATAATACACACATATAGGTGTGAAATAGGACAAAAATAAGCACCCACCAAATTATTAAACACACACACACAGCTCTTCCATAAATGAAGCACCCCTAAGCCACTGAAGTAGAAGATATTGCTAATCTAAATGAAATAATTTTGACATTAAAGGCCTGCTAAAGTGGCAGCCATGGTTTTGCAGAGGCGACATATTTTGCACGGCCCTGGTGTGGTAGTCCAAAGAGGTAAGATTCAGAGCACTGGGTGGAAGGAAAACAGCATCAGAACTGCGCCCCCGGGCACCAGATGTGTTTGTCCTTGCACCATTTGTCTGCTGTGATGGACAGGGATTCCAATCCCATCTGCGCCCCACTGTGAGAGGAGACTGAACAGGACAGGACGACTTATCAGATAGGACTGGGGAGACTGGGCAGCCATTTGATCTCTGCCCTCTCCCTGTAGGGCACATTCTTACTGCACAGAGACATCAGATCTAATGATGAGCACCAGGCAGTAACCTCTCCACTGATGCCAGATCACAGTTCACACTTTACAAGCTGGATCGTCGAACACACCACTAACATCTCTAACATCACATCACTACCTCCCCCCTCCTGCTCACACTGAGATGTGCAGTTTATAGAGGCTCATTCAACAGGGCTCTTTACAAGGGACTGGTGTTACGAGTCACTGTAGAGACGTAGTCTAATGGCTTCCAATTTGAGAGAAAAAGCAGGGAGAAAACAATGAGTGTGTCCATGGCGTTAATGTTTACTTGCTTGTGGTGATGAGAACAGAAAACATGGCCTTGATTTAGACGAGTCTCACAGCTAAAGGGGGAAAAGCATGAGAGTGTGGTGGACGACTTGTTATCGTCTAGGGACCAGAGAAATATGAACTGTGTTTGAGAGGTGTTTTGGTCGTCTGGTGAGGGCTGAGGGGATTTCAAGGCCCTGTGATCAAGCGGCACTGGCTAATGAAGCGAGAGACAACAGCATCACATTGCAGAGAGGGTGCAGGGTGTAAATAGGACAGAGGAAAAGTCTCTCTCTCTCACTCTCATTCCCTCACTGTCTACTCCACACATCTCCTCTCATTAATCTGTTTCCAAGTCTGCTGCAAGCAAGAGCTGTCAAATGAAAGTGTGAAAAAAGCCATTGTTTCCTTACTGAAGGAGCCCTTGGGAAAAGATTCCAGAGCACAGTCGAATCACAGACTGCAACTGCAAAAACCCACATGAGGCAGCAGGGGGGAAATAGTGTGTCTGTCATCTGAAAAAATGCATTATATTTTTACTATTACATGAGGTTAGATGTCCTCAATGTAGAGCACACATTTGGTGCAGTGATTTTTGTCTGTAAATAGATGGTTTCTTGCACATACTGTATTAGCACATATCGGCTCAGGGCACTGACAATTGCGCATTTTACAGCTTTCAGATCTTCAAAGCTTAAAAAAAGGTAGCTATGGTTCAGATGTGGGGTAGGGAAAGCATGAAAGCTAGAAGCATCCTAACATTCCCCATGGGAGGTCTAACAGACTAAACATGGAACAAAACTGTCAGACAATGTTACCATAAATAAAGCCCCACAACCATTAAACTCATACCTGCAACTCATAAGGAGAGCGACATTATTTTATAAACTGCCTGATGAGATACACTACTGGTCAAAAGTTTTCGAACACCTACTCATTCAAGGGTTTTTCTTTATTTTTTCTATTTTCTACATTATAGAATAATAGTGAAGACATCAAAACTATGAAATAACACATATGGAATCATGTACAGTAGTAAGCAAAAAAGTGATAAACAAATCAAAATATATTTTATATTTGAGATGCTTCAAATAGCCACCCTTTTCCTTGATGACTCTTGACATTCTCTCAACCAGCTTCATGAGGTAGTCACCTGGAATGCATTTCAATGAACAAGTGTGCCTTCTTAAAAGTTAATTTGTGGAATCAGTTGTGTTGTGACAAGGCAGGTGGTTTATACAGAAGATAGCCCTATTTGGTTAAAGACCAAGTCCATATTATGAGAAGAACAGCTCAAATAAGGAAAGCGAAATGACAGTCCATCAATACGGAAAATTACAAGAACCTTTAAAGTTTCTTCAAGTGCAGTCGCAAAAACCATCAAGCGCTATGATGAAACTGGATCTCATGAGGACCGCCACAGGAATGGAAGACCCAGAGTTACCTCTGCTGGAGAGGATAATTTAATTAAGAGTTACCAGCCTCAGAAATTGCAGCCCAAATAAATGCTTCACAGAGTTCAAGTAACAGACTGTGTGAATCAGGCCTTCATGGTCAAATTGCTGCAAAGAAACCACTACTAAAGCACACCAATATGAAAAGAGACGTGCTTGGGCCAAGAAACACAAGCAATGGACATTAGACCGGTGGAAGGGCTTGACTCCTTTGGCCCTTTGGCCTGGAGTCCAAATTGGTGATTTTTGGTTCCAACCGCCATGTCTTTGTGAGACGCGGTGTGGGTGAACGGATGATCCCCGCATGTGTATTTCCCATTGCAAAGCATGGAGGAGGTGTTATGGTTTGGGGGTGCTTTGCTGGTGACGCTGTCTGTGATTTATTTAGAATTCAAGGCACACTTAACCAGCATGGCTAACACAGTATTCTGCAGCGAAGCGTCATCCCATCTGGTTTGGGCTTAGTGGGACTCTCATTTGTTTTTCAACAGGACAACGACCCAACACACCTCCAGGCTGTGTAAGGGCTATTTTACCAAGAAGGAGAGTGATGGAGTGCTGCATCAGATGACCTGGCCTCCACAATCCCCTGACCTCAACCAAATTCAGATGGTTTGGGATGAGTCGGACCACAGAGTGAAGGAAAAGCAGCCAACAAGTGCTCAGCGTATGTGGGAACTCCTTCAAGACTGTTGGATAAGCATTCCAGGTGAAGCTGGTTGAGAGAATGCCAAGAGTGTGCTAAGCTGTCGTCAAGGCAAAGGGTGGCTATTTGAAGAATCTCAAATATAAAATGTATTTTGATTTGTTTAACATTTTTTGGGTTACTACATGATTCCATATGTGTTATTTCATAGTTTATGTCTTCACTATTATTCTACAATGAGGAAAATAATAAAAATAAAGAAAACCCTTTGAATGAGTAGGTGTTCTAAAACTTATGACCGGTAGTATATGTCCTTGATGAAATTGGAGACATTGATGTTTGTCTAAATGGATGTTATTGTAAGAGGTCTTGGGTCTTGTGTTTTGCGCCTCTAAGTGCAACTGGATTAATGTTGGTCTTGCTGTGGTCAGGCTGAGAAAAAAATGCCCATTAATTTCAACAGTAAAATGGGATAAACAGCATTGCCTAAAACAGTAACCCTTCTCCTCTACATCATTCTATGTTTGTATGGTTGAGTAGGTAAGGAAATAATGTATTTTGTAGGCGGACCACAATGCTGAATGGGTTCTAAGAGAGGCATTGGGATAAAAGGATGTTCAAACGGCATGCCTGTTTCTCGGATCACAGATTCCTGACCTTTGTGAGCTAAAGGAGAAATGCTTTGTTTTGTTGACGGGCAATTGAAGAGGTCTTATAAATATTCCATGACTAAAACCATTTCTTGCCGTAACTGATCAGTTATCTGTCTTTACAAGAATTTAGGTTTGATGAGAAGACCTAAAACAAGGCTACAAATAGCCATGGGATATCTGTGAGAGGGTGTCACAAAGCTTGATGCTTATACAGTCACACTGAGCTGGGATAAGGAGGCTCCATTAAATACACATTATCCTTTTTCTCACCCCATAACTTTCCAGATATGCTTACATCAGTTAGTTGCATCACATTCAACAGACTAAGTCAGAACAGAATGAAATAAGAGTAAGCTGCTTATTATGTCCTTGTCCTTGTAGAAAACCCTTAGAAAAAGATAAAAAGATGAGAAAAAAGACAAACAAAGATGTCAGAGGTTGAGAAATACCTCCTTCATCTCCTGAAAGGTGCTGACATGTTTTGTGAATATCAGACACAGTAACAGCTTCATGGTGAAATGTGTCTTTAAAATTATATCAAAGAGACAATATCTAAAAATATATTTTTTTATTAACCCAAAACAAAGTTTTTGCTTTTGATGTGCTCAGAAGGGTCTCTAGGGCTTTGTGTTTATAAAAATGATACAGCGGGCTGTTGAGTGGTTTTGGTAGAAGTTTTCATGTCTCCAAGGCCAAAGTTACTGAAACATTAAAAAGCTAAACTGTATGATAGATAATAAAAGATTAATTATGAAAAAAGCTAATGCTCCATATTTGTCAGTTGTTGTTTACATGTGGATTTTTGACTACAATGGTGGAGCTTGCATGCAGATATATCAATTCTAGCTGAACACCAGAATCTGCCGAGCAATAACCATTTTGTCAAGAGGCCCCGGGGGAGGGAGGCAGTGGTTAGACCACATACAGTACACAACCACATCCACATATCCAATCAGATGTCTTGTTTTATTCAAAAGCGTGCCATTGGAGATGTCAGCCAAGGGCTAGGGACGTCAGAGCACTCTATTAACGCATCACAGCTGCTTTACATCTCAGTCTATCTTTCTGTGACTGTTCTCAACTTAATTCATCAGGGCTTTTACTCTGCAGGCATACATTTCCTCACTGATTTTTACTGATAGGAAGAAAAAGGGCTTGACTCAGAGATATCTTAACAGCTTTTAAAAGATACATGACAGGTAACAGATTTATCTGATGCTATAAATTTCGACTGATGTTTGTGTATCGCTGCCTTTTATGGGACTATTTGAATAAGGTCATTGAACCAGTAGACCTAAACAACAGGCCTTTTTAAATACTTTAACTGCACTCCTGAGGATGCTCGTCCTTCCGCATGGGAATCAGGATGTGGACTAGGCACTCTAAATCAAAATGATATGTTGACTACAATTACAGGAACAATAAAATAAAGTGTATGCAAGCCAAATAAGATTTACTCTCTCCAAAATAACTTGCTTTGTAGCATCATAACCAGTATTTCTATGGTAAAGCACTTCCAAATGAGATCATATTCAGGGGATATAATTTTGTTAAATACTTTGAAAACATAATTGTCTCATAATTGTCTAACTTCTCACAATTATTCCTAATGCAATATCAAATAGCCGCTTGATCGCTTCTATCTGCATTACATTAGAAGAGAGGTCAACATTTCAAATCAAATGATCAGAGAGAATAGATAACCAAGCTGTTAAGTTCACTTCAATGTGGTTGTGTGTTGTTCTTGATATCAATGCCATGTAACATTATAAGTAAGTTAGTGCAGCAGCCTAGGACTCAGGAGTCAACTCAACTCCCGCAGTCTATCTGTGAGTGATTAACCGCATGAGTGTACATGTCACTACCGCTATGTCAACGATGCATCCAACTAGATTACAACATGCAACTTTTAATTGAGAACTGCTGAAATTACAAATCACAGGTGTCTTACACAACTCCTCCTTAAATCTCATTCATGCTTCCCAGTGAGTCCCTGAAGAGCGTTTCATTCAAGAAAAAATATTCAAAGCAACAGTGGCAGCTAATCAGACCTGAGGAATCCTGAAGCTATCTTTTGATGTTGTTCTCAATCATAATAGGATAGAGTACTGTAACAGGCTGGCTGTAAGGGATAATCGCTGCAGTGAAAAAAGTAGCCATGGACCTTTGATTCTAACTTGGGCTTATTTCTACTCCTCCTCTTGGTACTTCTCTCTGATACTACTTCAAATAAAATTGTTTGTATTTTCTCTGGACTTCAATACTGTATGCCTTAAGCAAGTCAGCCATATCAGCTATGTTTTTAAAAAAGGCACTAAACGAGTCTAAATGAATTGTTTTGCTGGCAGACAAGGCTCCGCTGAAGCCAGGTGTAGCGGTGGTAAGGATTCACTCCATTGTGCTGGATAGAAAGCTCTGTAGGCCCTAACAGTTTGTGGGCACCGCGTGTTGCCGTTATAGTGCAATTAATGTATTGTTTAGTGTTGTGTAGTGTCTTTGCTGGCATGCATCTAAAAAAACGTTTTTGAATTTGCCCACCAAGATTTACATGCTAAAATCGCCACTGCACCTCTGTAATGCACAGCCTGGATTCAACAAAGCAACTGAAGCAAAGCGTTGCCTCCCCAAACTGTGCTTTTCTAACATCAAAGAGTGCTCATCTCCCTCTTACCTTCACCCTCACTCTTGCGCAACGACTTTGGCACCGTCTCTCTCTCTCCCTCTCTCCTCAAAGCTGTCCCTTCTCTAGGAACATGGTCGGTCCACCGATGTGTGTGCGTTGTGAGAGGTGTCATTTTGCCTGTGCATCCAGGTCGTTCCTAATTAAGAAGTGAATTCATTGAGGGCTAGAAAAAGAGAGGGTGCCACATGACCACCTGTCTGAGGCAGCAATCCTCTCGCTAGTACTTGTAGATCCAGACAACCTGGATCTGATATCTGCATAATTTGACACATCATTCAGGGGGAAGACATGAACAATTGTAATGTCTATTGGATTAGATGGACTGTGAAAAGGTAGAGGGACTGAAAATGTTCAGTTAACAGACCTCAGGCTTTTTCAGAGCGTCCTATAACTCAGCGCCAGGGACAGTATCTATCTACAATAGATACGTGCTTTGGTAAGTGCTTTGTTTTTTTTGCACTTTCTGCCTAAACACATTATGGTAGTTATTCAGGTTTGAACAAAAGTACCTTCTATGTGGTGAATGAGGTACTTGTTACCATGGATGACCAAGTAGGAAACAAGAGACACACATAATTAGGGGTTTTATTCCAAATTATGACAGGAGAAGATAAACCAAAAGGTGTGTTAAAATAAACAAATATAAACTGAATTGTAAAAACAAACTGTCCTAAAGCTTCAACTTAAAAAAGAACTGAAGTCAAAAAGTCCAGATGTTTAAAAAAGTCATTCACCACATTCTCAGATGACATTGCGTGAAGGACCACTAAGTGAAGCTCGTTTTTTCCCGCTCCTTTATGGAAACCCTAAGGAGTCATAAACTGCATGACCAAAAGTATGTGGATTTCTGCTCGTCGAACATCTCATTCCAAAATCATGGGCATTGATATGGAGTTGGTCCCCCCTTTTCTGCTATAACAGCCTCCACTCTTCTGGAAAGGCTTTCCACTACATGTTGTAACATTGCTGCAGGGACTTGCTTCCATTCAGCCACAAGCGCATTAGTGAGGTCAGGCACTGATGTTAGGCGATTAGGCCTGGCTCACAGTCGGCGTTCCAATTCATCCCAGAGGTGTTCGATGGAGTTGAGGTCAGGGCTTTGTGCAGGCCAGTCAAGTTCTTCCACACCGAACTCGACAAACCATTTCTTTATGGGCTTCACTTTGTGCACGGGGGAATTGTCATGCTGAAACAGGAAAGGGCCTTCCCCAAACTGTTGCCACTTAGTTGGAAGCACAGAATTGTCTAGAATGTCATTGTATGCTCTAGTGTTAAGATTTCCCTTCACCGGAACCCAGACCATTATTCCTCCTCGACCAAACTTTACATTTGGCACTATGCATTGGGGCAGGTAGTGTTCTCCTGGCATCCACCAAAACCAGATTTGTCCATTGGACTACCAGATTGGTAAGTGTGATTCATCACTCCAGAGAACGCGTTTCCACTGCTCCAGAGTCCAATGGCGGCAAGCTTTACACCGCTCCAGCTGACGCTTGGCATTGTGCATAGTGATCTTAGCCTTGTGTGTGGCTACTCATCCACGGAAACCCATTTCATGAAGCTCCCGACGAACAGTCATTGTACTGACGTTGCTTCCAGAGTCCGTTTGGAACTCAGTAGTGAGTGTTGCAACTGAGAAAAAATTATTTTTACACGCCTCGCACTTCAGAACTCGGCGGTCTCGTTCTGTGAGCTTGTGTTGAGCCGTTGTTGCTCCTAGATGTTTCCACTTCACAACAGCATTTACAGTCGACCGGAACAGCTCTCTAGCAGGGAAGAAATTTGACGAACTGACTTGTTGGAAAGGTGGAATCCTATGATGGTGTCACGTTTAAAGTCACTGAGCTCTTCAGTAAGGCCATTCTACTGCCAATATTTGTTTATGGCGATTGCATGGGTGTGTGCTCGATTTTATACACCTGTCAGCAATGGGTGTGGCTGAAATAGCCTAATCCACTAATATCAAGGGGTGTCCACATACTTTTGTATATAAAGTATACCTAACTGCCCCAGTGGCTTTCCATAGTCCCCTACACACACCACGGTGCGCTCTGTCCATTGTGCTCTCACAGCACAGCGAAGATACAGATTTTGTGCCAACCTGTCACTCAATCATTTTAACTTTTTAGCTATTTTTTATCAAGGGACATAAAACTAAAACTGAGGGGCACAAGTTAACTGAGCCACCTTTTGACCCCTTTTGGAGCCGGGCCGGTTTTGCAAACCATTCATTTTCAATAAACATGATCATGATACAACGTTTCAGGTTATTTTAAATACATGAAGTTATTTTAGCATTAACAGTGCACAATATCAATGTTTGAAAAGTACTTTGCTATTTCAATATGTGACGGAAAAAAGTTTTTTCCTGCAATGAATAGATCTGTGGAACTTTCCAACGCTCCTCCGGAAACATACTTTAACAACGGAATTCCAGAACACAACTGGCTTACATGCTGCCGACATGGAGCACGGAGGTACAGGAGACATTACCTAGAACTTTGACTGTTTGTAGATTAGGATATTAGTTAAATTATGACTTTAGATGACACCAGTGGCTGTTACAACGTGAACTATAATGTTACGACTGTAATTGTGCATTTCTGCAAAACAGTTATGGGATATAAGAAGGATAAGGATATTTGCTAGGCAGGGTTTTTTACTGTGCGGTCCACGGTACAGCCGTCACACTTGTCATTGATTTGAACTTGTCATTTAACTTTTATATCTCAAACACACATTCCCCTGAGTTCAACATATCAACATCATTCACTTACAATATTCCATACTTTGTTGTAAAGTGATGTCAGAGAAAAATGTCTCTTACAGTTTTTCTGAAATGTCCATTACAATGACTACAATCCAGGCACAGAGCAGGTTGGTGGGAAAGCACCATTTTCCAACACGGCTTTGCTTTTAGCGCCTGACCTTTTGCTGTTGCCTCTCCCTGTAAACCTCGGAACGATGCCACCTCGCTGGTGTGTCTCTACATCCCTGAATTGACATTTAAAAGAGGAACAGATGGCTATAATAATCTTGGATCCTTGAGTGTGGTGCCAAAGCATTCCTTGGGCAAAGTGGTGTCTCAAGGAAAGTCTGTTTGTGGCCAAGCCAAGTAAACACTTTGTGCCTGTGGGGGGTCATGGTCCCTATCCTCACCAGTATGTCCTGAATCCTTTCACTGATTACACCTCCCTGCAATTAATCTTCCATAGCAATGAAAATGTGATGTCACCCACCTTTGTTACAGCAGGCAAAAATGTATTCCACTAATACCACCTACAACTGTTATACATATCCTAAAAAACACAATATTTGTTGTTCCAGTACTTCTACCTCTGTGTTTGCCGGACGACACACCCTGAATTTAATTGATTGCTACATACAGTACATTCAGTCTGAAACTGCCATCCTAGAAGTTGTGTGAGTATCAAAGTTTATAACGTCATCATGTAGGCCGGCTCTGGCTCAACCCATCGGTTTATGGGACCAATCAGAATGGTCAGAATGTGTTCACATTCTAGAAATTGTCAGGGAGGGAGGCAAATCTAGACTCATCTTGAAGAAGAAACATCAGTTGGCCGGAGTGGTGTGGATTGGTAACCAAGCAATCCCTGTGCACCTCTTAGCAACTGCCTGAGGTATTTAGCGCCCTTCCTCAGAGACAGAGAGGTGATATGAGTTGTTCCACAGTCATTTATGGGGCACCAGAATTGTTTGCTCAAATAAAAGTAATTACGCAGTACTGTCCCCTCGTGAAGTGTTGTGTACATTATGCAGTAACTAATCACAATATGCATAAGCCTTATTTACTTCCGAGAGGATTGGATTACAGATAGGATTTTAATTTGATCACCCTGTTTGTAACGGCTTTCGTCCTCTTCGTCTGAGGAGGAGTAGGAAATATCGGACCAATGTGCAGCGTGGTAAGTGTCCATAATAGATTTTTAATAAATCAAAATGAACACAGAACAAAAATAACAAAACACGAACAAACAACCGAAACAGTCCCGTATGGTGCAAACACTGAAACAGGAAACAACTACCAACAACCCATAGTGGGAAAACAGGCTACCTAAGTATGATTCTCAATCAGAGACAACGATCGACACCTGCCTCTGATTGAGAACCATACTAGGCCAAACACATAGAAATATAACGTACAGAACAAAACATAGAAAAACAACATAGAATGCCCACCCCAACTCACGCCCTGACCAACCTAAAATAAAGACATAAAAAAGGAACTAAGGTCAGAACGTGACACTGTTGCAGGGGAACTTTACTGCGATGCAGGAAATGTTCAACTTATTTGAGGTTAAAAAGGCTTCTGAAGTTTACACATTTCTGACTTGATTTTCCCTTTTTCCCAAAATCTATCAACCCCTACAAAAATGTCCATTAATTATAATCTACATAATAATTCACATTTCCTGTTGCTGCAGGATTATTTTCCTGCTGTAGAAAACTGACAAAAATTAAGATCTTACATCTGTAGGAAGCGGATGAGATCATCTTCAGTGCGAAGGGAAGAAAGATCCCCAACCCACCAACAATGTCCTCCTTCAAAACGGCATTAGCGGCTCCATTAAAATCCTGTCACCTTTTTTCTTTACGTCTGTCTGTCGCGCTGAAGAGAAGAGAAATCACAGTCATTCAAATGCTAAGTGACTTCCTCTCCCCTGTGAATATTAGAGAGGAGAGCGGTGCTCCATCATTTACTGTGCAGCCCACAAAAAAAGAGAAGGGGATGCAAAATGAGACTAGGGTGCTTTGAATATATCCCCCACCTCCGCAATATCTCATCACAAGCCAATACCTCCGACTGCTTGACACCTAGAGAACGCTGCAGAGTGTCAGTCTTCATTAAGACTCAGCTATATACATGGGCACATACCTAAAACTACATAAGTGAGTGTCACATTGATTTCATCACATTGGCAGTTTTCAAAATTAGTTTGAAAGGCTCCTTATCACCCTTTTTAGACAGAAAAAAACACCTTATCGTGGCAGTAAATGGTTCAATTAGATAATTTAAGTCCTGGGTACCCGTACAAAAATGTACCATGGTATTATCATGGTATTAGCATGGTAGTTTTCGTTGTACTACCATGGCAGGAAAATACCATGGTATTTTCCTGCTATGGTAGTGACCAAAAAAAAAAGTTTTTTTTTTCATTGTACAAAAATGAACCATGATAGTACAATGAAAGAAATACCATGGTTTTGTACTAGCAGCATGTCGTGATGGAACAGGAAAGCATGGTAGTTGTTTACAATGTATTATGATGGTCTGTGTCCCACCGTTTTTCAGGTAAAGTGACCAAAAATTATTCATTTATGGTACTCACATAATGCAACATTGACTATTCGCTCTGCAATGGCAAAGCATAGGCCTAGTACCCTCCTAAACCCATTTAGCTAATAGTGAAAAACAACAACACACATGGTCTAGTAGTGTGGTGTACCCTCACCTTGGGACATGGATAGGGTATGGTGAGAAGAATGAAGGGATTCTGAAACCTTAAACTAACTATTTTAAATCTTCAAGGCTTAATTCTTCCCACCATCCCCTAAAAACTGTATTGAAGAGAGAAGCACCATATAAACTAACTATTTTAAATCTTCATCTGGTGCTTCTCTCTTCAATAGTTTTTAGTTGTCTCTCACTCATTCATCTGACTTGGCTACTCTTATAAAATTCTAAATAGTCAACATACAACAACAAAAAACATTTGTAAAAAGGTATTAATTAGCATCTTATCGCATAGGTACATTTTCATCATGTAATTATCAACATATCCCTTAAAACAGCAAGTTACAATGGGTGCGTTCGTAAATTCACTCTGGCTATCTACTCCCATTTCAGAGACCTCTCGTCTGAGTGTGCCAAAGCGCAGAATAATTGACAAATTTACGAACGCTCAATACCCATTGAATATGGCCGGTGTCAGTAAACGTCAACAGAAAAGGCTAATTCAATTGTTGCCAGCAGCAGTTACAGTCACCAACACTCTGGATAACATAAAAACAGCCTAACCAGCTCTGCTAGGGCAAGTAAAATGGTCAGAGTGAGGTGTTCTCTCATTTGTGTCTTGAAGTAGCTAGCAAGCTAGCCAACATTAGCCAGTTAGCTTGGGTGCTTGACTGCCGTTGTGAGGCCAGCTCGGATAAACCCTAACCCAGAGTGCACTCTGAGCGCAGTCTGGCACTCCAGATTGAATTTACGAACACACCCAATGTTTCCCTTTGTTTACACTCTGTGTGAACGTGTGTTGATCCTGTCACCATGACGACAGGCTAGCTTGACTGGATCTAACTTTAGCCAATGTTAGCTTCTATGCTAACAAATTTTAAATATTAATGAAACTATCAAAACATCATCAAAAATAACAATTATATCATTACACTCCGCTTAACTTGGTGTTTAATATGTTATGCTTTATAACTCGCTCACTGTGATGATAACGTTTAAAATATTTTGTTTATCTGGCACTTTTCTCTTAATTTTTCAGTTGGCTTGGCTCTCTCATTCAACTGACTCACTGGCTAGGCAGTGTAGCGTGAGAGCCACTGTAGAGTGATAAGAGTGTGAAGCAACCACTAGAGCGAGCGGCTCCCTCTGCTGGCCCGAAACAAGCACAACACCCCTTGACTATAACTACAGTAAATAATTGCAAAATGCCCAAAATTAGGCTACCATATATATATCTCACATTCTCCCACATTTCAGGTTGGCAACCCAGGGAAACCAACCATGAGCAAAAAACGGTACTATTTATACAGAAAGTATTATCCCTTTTTCCACAGCAATTATTTCCCTTGTTCTTTGATGTTACAGACAAACTAGGACCAATAATAGTAGTCTGCCTCTGACTTCATCAGAAACTTGCCCATACTGCTATATAAATTCATCAATATAATATCAACCAATCTCTTTTGACCTTGGGGCATTTATTTATTTAATGCATAAGAGTGTCTACCATGGTAACGCACAATTAATAAAGATGGTACCATATGATATTTTTTGTTACCATTTATCATAATTATCCATTACCGTGGTAGAATGTATAATGCAGGTTAAAACCATGGTATTTCCATATCCACATCTTACCATGTTAAATATTTGGCAATACCATGGTATTATTTAGGTGCATGACAGTACCATCATAATTCAAAGCTAAAATCATGGTACATTTCCATGATTCAGATCTATACCATGGTATAAATTATGCAATACCATGGTAATATTTAGGTACAATGGCAGTGCCATGGTAGTACCAAGGCTTAAACCATGGTACATTTCCATGATTCAGACTATACCATGGTATAATGGTATGAATGAAAGTACCATAGTAGTACCATGGTACATTTTTGTAAGGGTACTGAATTTGCCTCTTGCAAGCTGTGTTCTGGCTGGTGCAGAACACAGCTTATGGTACCAACGTACCTTTCACAGGTATAGAAATATATTTTATACCATATTTTATTAATGCTTTCTCTTTTTGCTTGACAGGTCACAGACGGGGGCACCATTAAGCAGAAAATTTTCACCTACGATGCTATGTTTAATACCAATTACTCTCATATGGAGGACTACCGCAAACGAGAAGACCTTGTGTACCAATCTACGGTCCGGTAAGCATCACAACCAATCATTTCTACATTGAATGTTTAAATGTAATCTTCTCCCATTTAGTTTGTTGCCCTGCTACATTGTACACTATAAGCCTATATAACCTACAGTATATCCCAAGAAACTCCCCATGTTGCTAGGAATTAGTAAGCAGAGGTTTTGCTAGTTCCTTCCTACCATCTGTTGCGGATGATACTGGGACTGGATGTGATGACCTCGATGAAGGGTCAACACCATCATCGTCTTGGCAGGGAGAAGGAGGGAGGGGACGAGAGGTGGTGAGACACTACTCCGCCACTCTGCTGCTCAGGACGTAGATTTCATTGTTGAGCTCTGTCTAAACAGCTGGCCAGGTCAATTATTATTCCCACCACAGAGCTGCTTATTTTCCAGGTAGTGTGGTTCGCCTTTATTTTCCAGGTAGTGTGGTTCACCTTAGGCACAGCTTGGGGCAGCACTACTGCATGCGGGGCTGTGCTCCATACCTCCTTCGCCACCCTCCTTCCCATCAAAACACACGTACATACACACCCTACCCGATCCCAGAATATAGAGCCCTTCTGTTTATGCATGAGCAAGTTTTGCAGAGTGCTAGAGAGGGATGGAGCGAGAGGAATCATCTGGCTCTGGTTGGGTAGATGACATGTCTGAGGAGTCCTGGGTACTGTCTTCCTTTACCCCAAGCCTTAACAATACGGCTGGCATCTGCTCCCCTCTCCCCCTCCCTCTCCCCCAACCATCTCCCTCCCTCTCCCCAACCATCTCCCTCCCTCCCTCTCGCCCTCCCTCTCCACCCCAACCATCTCCCTCCCTCTCCCTCAACCATCTACCTCCCTCTCCCCCACCCATCTCCCTCTCCTTCTCCCATGCATTCTCTCCTCTTGCTTTCATTGCCTTCCTCCATCCCTCTCTCATATTGGCACTCATACTTTGTATAGAGGAGTAATAGAAGCCATTAAGCCAACACACTGCATCATTCTAGTACCTCTTATCTCCCCCCTCCCTCTTCTCCCCCTTCCCCCCCTCTTCTCTATCCCCCATTCCCTCTTCTCTCCCACCTCTTCTCTCCCCCTCCCTCTTCTCTCTCCCCCCACCCACCCTCCCTCATATGTATCTTTTATTTCTGAGCTACTGAGCATTTCCCGACTGAGTATGATGTGCTCAGACAATCCAACAGTACCTTCAGGGGGGTAGTCATCATTGGAATGGACTATTTTACACATGTACTCAAACAAGGACAAGTGTGCACACACACACACACACACAGAAACTCACTCATTAGGATTTGAATCGACAGTCTCAGCATGAGGAACAGTTGGACAGTACCTGCTCTGACCTGTCTGTCTGGCAGAGTGCTTAGCCGGCGTTAGTCAAGCAGAGAGGTAAAAAGGCTACAGCCATAGTCACCCAAGACCAGTCAGGAGGAATATGAATCCTCCCTGATGTATCCCATGCCTTCCTCCATGGCAGAACACAGAGTTCAACAGCAGAGAGGGATGCAGAGCTCTGATATTTCACATAATCTCACATATCCACCTGAGAGGGGTAAATGTTCTCTACAAAGCCCTGGCATGTGACCACAAATGAAAGCTGTAATATTGTGAATTTCACAGAAATGTAACGGTTCTCGTCCTCTTCGTCTGAGGAGTAGCAAGGATCGGACCAATACGCAGCGTGGTAAGTGTCCATTTTAATATATAAAACTAAACACTACAAAAATACAAAATAACAACGTGAATGAACAAACGAAAATCGAAACAGTCCCGTATGGTACAGACACAGGAAACAACCACCCACAAAACACAAAGGAAAACAGGCTACCTAAATATGGCTCCCAATCAGAGACAATGACTGACACCTGCCTCTGATTGAGAACCATACTAGGCCAAACACATAGAAATAGAACAATAGAACAAAACATAGAAAAACAACATAGAATGCCCACCCAAACTCACGCTCTGACCAAACTAAAATAAAGACATAAAAAAGGAACTAAGGTCAGAACGTGACAAGAAAGCCCTAGATTCTCATTGAATGCCCTGTCATTTTTTCTGAAGACGTTGTTAAATATCAGGAATATGCTGTGCTTGTAGTGTCAATATTACCGAGGTAGATTTGCAAATAGAAAGGGAGGTGATTTTTTCTGTCTTTTTTATTTTTATCAACTGCCCCTGGGCTCAGAAGTAGACAGCTCGCTGTTTGACAAATGACAGTGATACAGGCCATAACTCATCCTTACCTTGACGGCCTTTTGATGAAAAACAAAAAAGATGGGAGAACATTAACCCTAAGATTAACCCTAATCCTTTAAATCTCTCTGGATAAGAGTGTCTGCTAAATGACTAAAATGTTAATGTAAATGTAAGATGAATGGCAATTACTATATATATAAAAAAATTAAGCTACATTCAAAATACCAAATTCAAGCATTGTCTCTTCATCTGCACAGCATTTGACAGTTTATGTAACACTGTCATGGTTATAGATACAAACTTTGAACAATGAAAAACCAGTCAAAGTGCTCTTCATATACAGTACATTCGGCAAGTATTCAGACCCCTTGACCTTTTCCACATTTTGTTACTTTATAGCATTATTCTAAAATGGATTAAGTACATTTTTACCCTCATCAATCTACACACAATATCCCATGAAAACAAAGCAAAAACAAGGTTTTTAGACATTTACAACTTTATAAATATAAAAAAAGAAAATCTGAAGTATCACTTTGACATAAGTATTCAGATCCTTTACTCAGTACTTTGTTGAAGTATCTTTGGCAGCGATTACAGCCTTAAGTCTTCTTGGGTATGATGCTACAAGCTTGGCACACCTGTATTTGGGGAGTTTCTCCAAATCTTCTCTGCAGATCCTCTGTCAGGTTGCATGGGGAGCATCGCTACACAGCTATTTCAAGGTCTCTCCAGAGATGTTCGATCGGGTTCAAGTCCGGGCTCTGGCTGGGCCACTCAAGGACATTCAAAGACTTGTCCCAAAGCCACTCTTGCTTTGTATTGGCTGTGTGTTTAGGGTCATTATCTTGTTGGAAGGTGAACCTTCGCCCCAGACTGAGGTCCTGAGCTAACTGGAGCAGGTTTTCATCAGAGCTTTCTGTACTTTGCTCCGTTCATCTTTCCCTTGATCCTGACTTTCCCAGCCCCTCCTGCTAATAAACATCCCCACAGCATGATGCCGCCACCACTATGCTTCACTACAGGGATGGTGCCTGGTTTCCTCCAGACATGACACTTGGCATTCAGGCTAAAGGTTTCAAGTTGGTTTCATCAGACCAGAGAATCTTGTTTCTCATGGTTTGAGAGTCCTTAAGGTACCTTTTGGCAAACTCCAAGTGGGCTGTCATGTGCCTTTTACTGAGGAGTGGCTTCTGTCTGGCCACTCTACCATAAAGGCCTGATTGGTGGATTGCTGCAAAGATGGTTGTCCTTCTGGAAGGTGCTCCCATCTCCACAGAGGATCTCTGGAGCTCTGTCAGTGTGACCATTGGGTTCTTGGTCACCTCCCTGACCAATGACCTTCTCCCCTGATTGCTCAGTTTGGCTGGGCAGCCAGCTCTAGGAAGAGTCTTGGTTGTTCCAATCTTCTTCCATTTAAGAGTGATGGAGGCCACTGTGTTCTTGGGGACCTTCAAGGCTGCAGAAATGTTCTGGTAACCTTCCCCAGATCTGTGCCTCTACACAACCCTGTCTCGGAGCTCTACGGACAATTCCTTCGACCTCATGGCTTGGTGTTTGCTCTGACATGCAACTATGGGACCTTATATAGACAGTTGTGTACCTTTCAAAATCATAACCAATCAATTGAATTTACCACAGGTGGACTCCAATCTAGTTGTAGAAAAATCTAAAAATGTATCAATGGAAACAGGATGCACCTGAGCTCATTTCGAGCCTCATAGCAAAGGGCTTGAATACTAATGTGAAATAAGCTATCTGTTTTTTATTTTTAATACACTGCTCAAAAAAATAAAGGGAACACTTAAACAACACAATGTAACTCCAAGTCAATCACACTTCTGTGAAATCAAACTGTCCACTTAGGAAGCAACACTGATTGACAATAAATTTCACATGTTGTTGTGCAAATGGAATAGACAAAAGGTGGAAATTATAGGCAATTAGTAAGACACCCCCAATAAAGGAATGGTTCTGCAGGTGCTGACCACAGACCACTTCTCAGTTCCTATGCTTTGGTCACTTTTGAATGCTGGCGGTGCTTTCACTCTAGTGGTAGCATGAGACGGAGTCTACAACCCACACAAGTGGCTCAGGTAGTGCAGTTCATCCAGGATGGCACATCAATGCGAGCTGTGGCAAAAAGGTTTGCTGTGTCTGTCAGCGTAGTGTCCAGAGCATGGAGGCGCTGCCAGGAGACAGGCCAGTACATCAGGAGACGTGGAGGAGGCCGTAGGAGGGCAACAACCCAGCAGCAGGACCGTTACCTCCGCCTTTGTGCAAGGATGTGCACTGCCAGAGCCCTGCAAAATGACCTCCAGCAGGCCACAAATGTGCATACATTTTTAAAAACGAGTTTTAAAACCTCTTTGGGGAAAGGCGTGGCGCTAGCGGGACACCTCGACAACATCCAGTGAAATTGCAGAGCGCGAAATTCAAACTACAGAATTATAAATATTTAACTTTTATAAAATCACAAGTGTAATACATCAAAATAAAGCTTAACTTCTTGTTAATCCAACCGCTGTGTCAGATTTCAAAAAGGCTTTATGGCGAAAGCACACCATGTGATTATCTGAGGACAGCGCTCCGCATACAAAACCATGAAAAACATATTTCAACCAGGCAGATGCGACACGAAAGTCAGAAATAGCGATATAATAAATGCCTTACCTTTGATGATCAATTACATCACAAATGGTCCTTTTGTTCGATAATGTCCTTCTTTATATCCATAAAAACTCAGTTTAGCTGGCACGCTTCAGTCAATAATCCACCCAGTTTCCATCCATCAAAATGCATACAAAATCCCAAACGTTACTAATAAACATTTCCAAACAAGTCAAACAACATTTATAATCAAACCTTAGGTACCCTAATACGTAAATAAACAATAAAATTTAAGACTGAGAATCGTTATTGTCTTTACCGGAGAAAAATACCAAAGAACGCGTTCTCATTCACGTGCTTGGAAACACTACAGCCAAAATGGGAGCCACCTAGAAAAACTAAAATTTCTGGCTCATTTTTCCAAAAACCAGCCTGAAACTCTTTCTAAAGACTGTTGACATATAGTGGAAGCCCTAGTAACTGCAATCTGGGAGGGCTTCGCCTTATATTAAAAGTGACAACCATTGAAAATAGTGGTAGGCAGAAATCATTTTTGGGGGGGATGGTTTGTCCTCGGGGTTTCGCCTGCCATATCAGTTCCGTTATACTCACCGACATTATTTTAACAGTTTTAGAAAATTTAGAGTGTTTTCTATCCAATCATAGGCTTATCCTAGCTTCTGGGCCCGAGTAACAGTCCGTTTACTTTGGGCATGCTTTTCATCCGGACGTCAAAATAATGCCCCCTATCCCAAACAAGTTTTAATGACTCCAACCTAAGTATATGTAAACTTCCTACTTCAACTGTATATACTTGTAATTTTTCCAACAATTGTTTACAGACAGATTATTTCACTTAACAGGCTAGGGGGCAGTATTTTCATTTTTGGCAAAAAAACGTACCCATTTGAAACCGCCTATTTCTCAGCCCCCGAAACTAGAATATGCATATAATTGTCAGATTAGGATAGAAAACACTCTAAAGTATCCAAAACTGTCAAAATTTTGTCTGTGAGTTAAACAGAACTGATATTGCAGGCTAAAACCTGAGGAAAATCCAATCAGGAAGTGCCCCTGTTTTTGAAACCTCTCTGTTCCTATGCATCCCTATTGCCCATTTAAAGGGATATCAACCAGACTCCTTTTTCTAAGCCTTTAGACATAGTTTCAGGCTTTTATTTTGAAGAATGAGCGTGAACGACCACATTGCGTAAGTGGATAGGTGGGGGCTCTCAGAGTGAGTTGTGCGCAAAAGGGAAAGGCAGCCATTGTTACTCCCGGTCCTAGTGAAAAGCCAACTGTCCCGGTTGATATATTATCGAATAGATATTTGAAAAACACCCTGAGGATGGATTATAAAAAACGTTTGACATGTTTCTGTGGACATTATGGATATAATTTGGATTTTTTGTCTGCGTTGTCGTGACCGCTCTTTCCGGTGGATTCCTGGGCATAACGCACCAAACTAACAGAGGTATTTGGATATAAAAAATATCTTTATGGAACAAAAGGAACATTTGTTGTCTAACTGGGAGTCTCGTGAGTGAAAACATCCGAAGATCATCAAAGGTAAACGATTAATTTGATTGCTTTTCTGATTTTTGTGACCAAGTTACCTGATGCAAAGTGTACTTATTGTTTTGTCGAGCATCGATAAACTTACACAAACGCTTGTATTGCTTTCGCTGTAAAGCATAATTTCAAAATCTGAGACAACAGGTGGATTAACAAAAGGCTAAGCTGTGTTTTGCAATATTGCACTTGTGATTTCATGAATATGAATATTTTCTAGTAATATTATTTACCTGTGGCGCTATGCTATTCAGCGTTGCTGATGACAATTATCCCGGATCCGGGATGGGTGGTTCAGAAAGGTTAATCACAATTCTAGTGGGTCAGAAGTTTGCATACACCAAGTTGACTGTGCCTTTAAACAGCTTTGAAAATTCCAGAAAATTATGTCATGGCTTTAGAAGCTTCTGTTAGGCTAATTGACTTAATTTGAGTCAATTGGAGGTGTACTTGTGGATGTATTTCAAGGCCTACCTTCAAACTCAGTGCCTCTTTGCTTGATATCATGGGGATATCAAAATAAATCAGCCAAGACCTCAAAAAAGAATTGTAGACCTCCGCAAGTCTGGTTCATCCTTTGGAGCAATTTCCAAACGCCTGAAGGTACCACGTTCATCTGTACAAACAATAGTACGCAAGTGTAAACACCATGGGACCACACAGCCGTTATACCGCTCAGCAAGGAGACGCGTTCTGTCTCCTAGAGATGAACGTACTTTGGTGCGAAAAGTGCAAATCAATCCCAGAACAACCGCAATGGACCTTGTGAAGATGATGGAGGAAACAGATACTAAAGTGTCCATATGTACAGTAAAACGAGTTCTATATCAACATATCCTGAAAGGCCGCTCAGCAAGGAAGAAGCCACTGCTCCAATACCGCAATAAAAAAGAACACCATCCCAACCGTGAAGTACGGGGGTGCACTTCACAAAATAGATTACATCATGAGGATGGAAAATTGAGGATATATTGAAAATACATCAAGACATCTGTCAGGAAGTTGACGCTTGGTCGCAAATGGGTCTTCCAAATGGACAATGACCCCAAGCATACTTCCAAAGTTGTGGCAAAATGGCTTAAGGACAACAAAGTCAATGTATTGGAGTGGTCAACACAAAGCCCTGACCTCAATCCTATAGAAAATGTGTGGGCAGAACTGAAAAAGTGTGTGCGAGCAAGGAGGCCTACAAACCTGACTGAGTAACACCAGCTCTGTCAGGAGAAATGGGCCAAAATTCACCCAACTTATTGTGGGAAGCTTGTGGAAGGCTACCCGAAACATTTGACCCAAGTTAAAACGTTTAAAGGAAATGCCACCAAATGCTAGTTGAGTGTATGTAAACTTCTGATCCACTGGGAATGTGATGAAATTAATAAAAGCTTAAATAAATAATTCTCTCTACTCTTGTTCTGACATTTCACATTCTTAAAATAAAGTGGTGATCCTAACTGACCTAAAGCAGAGATTTTTTACTAGGATTAAATGTCAGGAATTGTGAAAAACTGAATTTAAGTGTGTTTGGCTAAGGTGTATGTAAACTTCCGACTTCAACTGTATATATTGTATATATATTCAAATATTTACTAAAATATTATTGAAAATAGAATGACATAGCTGTAAGACATTAGCCTAATTTTAAACCATTAACTTAGTGAATACCATTAGTGATTAATATGACGGTTTCAGCATGAAATATCCTCTATATTGTATATATTTTGACAGACTTGTAATTATTTTATTTTACTATGTCTATATGTCTTTGTTGATAGTGTTATCAAACCAAACGGGTGGCAGTTGTGAAAAAAGACAATAGTTGGAAGATGCCATTGTTAATTTGTAGTGAGGTGCGTACTGGCAGCAGAGAAGTCAGGCGCAGGAGAGCGAAAACTGATTTACAACGGTGTCGTTTAATAAACATAAACCACCGTCAACAGAACAATACAATAAATGGGTCAAACAAAACCCGGTAAATACCAGCATACCATGCATAAGCACTACAAGAAACAATTACCGACAAGGACATGGGGGGGGAACAGAGGGTTAAATACACAACATGTAATTGATGGAATTGGAACCAGGTGTGATGGAAGACAAGACAAAACCAATGGAAAATGAAAAGTCGATCAGCGATGGCTAGAAGGTTGGTGACTTCCGAACGCTGCCCGAACAAGGAGAGGGACCAACTTCGGCGGAAGTCGTGACAGATGCTTTTTTCATTAATTAGGCTATTTTCTCTTAAATGGACATTATGGACACAGACATACAAAATGTATACTATATATGAATACATATTTTTTTAAGTTATTCAAGTATAAATTACCAATATTACCTCAATTGCGATAGATTACCTGTTAATTACAACATTACAGAATATTTTGGCAATTTTGGTAAATTACCAGTAGCTTTGCAACCCTCCATGTAACTTTCCCATACATACTAAGGACTTAATGATGAAATGCCTATGTATGTTATGTTGTGAATTTGAACATGAAATATGTGTCTATTGTAGATTATTCTGACGTCTTTCTTACGATGTACCCAATGACTAATGAAAACTTGCTATGTCCTCTGAGGTTTTACAGACGTGTTCAATACGCCTTATTTATACACTTGTAATATTTATGAAATGCATATTGTTATATTTGGTAGCACTTATTTGTTTTTCCTTTGCCTCCAACCCCATTCGATGTGTAGAACGGATGTGGGTGGGGCCAGGTCTACATAAGGGTGCAAATTTTAAAAAATCACAAAAGCTCTTACGAAGGCCGTGAGGCCGATACGTAAGCTTATTAAACATCGGTGATCCTATCAAGAGCAGTGTGCGGTTTCCTTTTTCCTCCATACTACTGAGTGAAAATAAGTTGTTGAAGGTGTTTAAAAATGTATTCCATCAGTGTGAATATTAATAGGAGTCACAATGTTAGACATACTGTAACGATGTTCGTCTGAGGAAGAAGGAGTAGACCAAAGCGCAGCGTGGTACGTGTTCATGATGTTTATTATAACCTGAACACTGAAACAAAAAAACAAAAGTGGAACAAAACACAACAGTTCTGTCATGTACTCACACAAAACAGAAAACAACTATCCACAAAACCAACATGGAAAATGGCAACCTAAATAGGCTCCCCAATCAGAGACAACGAGAAACAGCTGTCTCTGATTGGGAACCAATTCAGACCACCATAAACCTACAATCGCCAAGACCATACCAAATCCCCATAGATAGACAAAAACCCTAGACAAATTCAAAAACTAAACAAACCACCCTTGTCACATCCTGACCTAACCAAAAAATAAAGAAAACAAATATAACTAAAGTCAGGGCGTGACACGTACAACCTTTTCCCCATTCCTAAATTTGAAGGGCAAGTCCCGCTGTCATTCTTCAACAGGCTTCAGGAAAATAAATCAGTGTTGTGAGGCTTCTCTGTGACCCTTTGCCGCTGTTTCACCTATCTTTCCATGCCTTGCACCATCTTGTCTAAGAGCTGTCTTCTCAGAATATTCCTCTGTTCTTGTGTGGGTTAGGCTCCAGACAACTATCCAGGCCTATGGACAACAACAATATACAGCTTTGTGTGTAAACACAGACTTGGGACAGACCAGCATACACATAGTGGCCTACAAAGCCATCCCCCTCTCCCAGCACAGAGAATCACAGTGTTCACATCAATGGCATTGTGTTTAAAATAGGACTTTCCTCTCCAGAGGAAACACTAGAGGAGACACAGTGTGCCTCTGCCTTACTGCCTTACACACCTTTCTAGTCTCTTCATATCTTTGTCCTCTAGGCTAACAGTCTCTGTTTCTCATATACTTACATCAGACAATCCTCCCCCTAGCCAGCCTTAATGCAGGGATACAAGGCTCCTGCACTTAAGACTAAGAAGAGCACAGCGAAGCAGAAGCCCAGTTCCTGACACCACGTTAGCTGATTTGCTGCAGAGATTGTCTGGCTGAGCTAACAGGGACCACTCTGTGCAGTGTTCTGTCAGGACGACTCTCTCTCTCCCTCCCGGTCCCTGTAACACAGCACAGCTTCCAGGCATGGACAGCACAGGAAGGGCTGCAAGAAGAAAACACAGAGTTAAACAGAATAGTCATTACTCCCCAGGGAGGATTGATCTCTCTCTCTCTCCCTCTCCCTTTCTCTGCTGTTTTTGCTGCTCTTCTGAGTGGCCTCATTGCCATCGATCCTATCCTGGTGTGTGTGTGTGTGTGTGTGTGTACATGGGTGTTTCTATATTGTGAACAGTATGTAGTATGTTGTTTTGACTGTACTGTGAGAGGGAGTCATTTTTTTGTGCTGAGTCACTTAATGATACTATTTCTAATGACAACAATGTGTGACTAATGACACTATTTTGATTCCCTGAACTTCTAAGTTTCAAGGTAAACTATTTCTTGGAGTTTCAGGGACAAAGGACAAACATTCTCACACACACACACACAGAGAGAGAGATTGTATTGCAGCCCCTCACCTTGGTGTGGTTTAGTGTTAATCAGCTTTTTATTAGTTGCTGATTAATGAGCCATGGCAGGGTGGAGGAATTCGGGAAATACTTAAAAAAACACTGTACCCATAATGCAGCATCAGTGGTGTTTGAGAGAGACAGACAGACAGACAAACAAAGAGACAGACAGACAAAAAGACTGAAAAGAGAGACAGACAGATGGAAAAGAGAGCCAAATGGAACAGAGAGACAGACAAACAGACAGATGGAACAGAGAGACAGACAGACGGAAAAGACAGACAGATGGAAAAGAGAGTTACAGACAGACAGATGGAAAAGAGAGACAGACAGACAGTCAGATGGAAAAGAGAGAGAGACAGACAGATGGAAAAAAGAGAGAGACAGAGAGAGAGAGATAAAGAACGAGAGAGAAAGACAAAGAGAAGAGATGTGCTGGACTGGAGTCACATGGCAGTTGGTTGGCACAGCTAGTGGAGCCAAGACACTAAGAGGGATGCCAGGATAATGCCAACATAGGTACCACTGGTGCCAGGGCTCTCGTCAAATCGTCATAATCACAGTTTGTCAAAGTGCACTCGCAACTAGAATTAGTGGGTGAAACTGCATGCTACTCCAAAAGGAAAAAGCATTTTTTTTGTAGTCAACATTGTTATTAGGTATAGGATTAGAAATGCATAGTTTATGGTAGAATGTGACTGCCACTGAGTCTCTATCAGTCAGCATCAGCAACCATTGACCCATGGGGCCTCACCATAGTGATTGTGGACGTGTGCTCTATACAGGCTGGGGGTGGGAAGGGTGGCCCCACCAAGGGTTGACTGTTCTCCAACAGAATTATCTAATTTTACCCCCCACCCCCTTACACACACACACCACTGCTGAACTCATCAGAGCTACGGTGCTCCGAGTGCCCTGCCGCTGTTCCAACAGAGGTCTCCCTCTGAAACAGCCGGGCGGCAAGGACAATTGTTCCCGTTTTGTGGAAATAAATCACAGGGCCTAAATGCGACTGGTGGTGTCTCACTTTGATTATCGCTGTTGACACATTAGGCGGAAACAGAATACAGATTGAGCTCGCAGGCCTTTCAAAAATGGCCGTTTCCTGGTAATCTGCTGGCTGCCTGAATAATTTTCTGTCCTTCATGGAGGTGTTGCTCGTGAAAAAGAATTATGTTTTGGTCAAATTATTGCTTCCTGAATTTCAATAAGAGAACAAAAATGTTGTATTCTGACATGTGGATGTCTGTTGTTCACCTCCTTTCGACATCATTCATTAGGGACAAAAGCAGGAACACTATGAAGGACAGTCATGCAATTTGTAAGTGGAATGAATTAACTGAATTCCACTTCAATATTGATTTCCACTTCAAAATGTCCAAACTATTTCCTGTCTGAGAAAATAATGTATTATGAAAAAAAAATCGATGTACACTACCGGTCAAAAGTTCTCATTCAAGGGTTTTTCTTTATTTTTACAATTTTCTACATTGTAGAATAATAGTGAAGACTTCAACACTTTGAAATAACACATACGCAATCAAGTAGTAACCAAAAAAGTGTTAAACAAATCAAAATAATATTTTATATTTGAGATTCTTCAAAGTAGCTACCCTTTGCCTTGATGACAGCTTTGCACACTCTTGGCATTCTCTCAACCAGCTTCACCTGGAATGCTTTTCCAACAGTCTTGAAGGAGTTCCCACATATGCTGAGCACATGTTGGTTGATTTTTCCTTCATTCTGCGGGCCGACTCATCGCAAACCATCTCAATTTGGTTGAGGTCGGGGGATTGTGGAAGCCAGGTCATCTGATGCAGCACTCCATCACTCTCTTTCTTGGTAAAATAGTTCTTACACAGCCTGGAGGTGTGTTGGGTCATTGTCCTGTTGAAAAACAAATGATAGTCCCACTAAGCCCTAACCAGATGGGATGGCTTATCACTGCAGAATGCTGTGGTAGCCATTATGGTTAAGTGTGCCTTGAATTCTAAATAAATCACAGACAGTGTCACCAGCGAAGCACCCCCACACCATAACACCTCCTCCTCCATGGTTTACAGTGGGAAATACACATGCGGAGATCATCCGTTCACCCAAAGACTCACAAAGACACAGCGGTTGGAATCAAAAATCTCAGACCAAAGGACAAATTTCCACCTGTCTAATGTCCTTTGCTCGTGTTTCTTGGCACAAGCAAGTCCCTTCTTCTTATTGGTGTCCTTTAGTAGTGGTTTGTTTGCAGCAATTCGACCATGAAAGCCTGGTTCATGCAGTCTCATCTGAACAGTTGATGTTGAGATGTGTCTGTTACTTGCACTATGTGAAGCATTTATTTTGGCTGTAATTTCTGAGGCTGGTAACTCTAATGAACTTATTCTCTGCAGCAGAGGTGACTCTGGGTCTTCCATTTCCGTTGGCGGTCCTCATGAGAGCCAGTTTCATCGTAGCGCTTGATGATTTTTGCGACTGCACTTGGCTGTTTTAATGCTTTGAATGAGTAGGTGTTCTAAAACTTTTGACCGGTAGTGTAAATGTTTTTATTATTGTGTGTGTTTTTAATTACGTTTTTGTCTGTCATATCTCTGCAGGCTCCCGGAGGTACGGATCTCGGACAATGGGCCTTATGAGTGCCACGTGGGCATCTATGACCGAGCAACGAGAGAAAAGGTGGTCTTGGCATCGGGAAATGTCTTTCTCACCGTTATGTGTAAGTAATTTAAACTCTGTAGTCAGCCCGTGACTGTGAATATGCAAAAATGTCTAGCTCTGTTCTACTCTGACGTTCTGCAACATTAATCAACATGTTCTGTTGTTACATGTTCTGGTGCCTTTCTATGGAAATACATTAAAGCAGCAAAAAATTACAAGAAATCTACCTCAGCACTCCTTGTGAGTGAAGGTAGCTGACAGACAGCCATGAGAGTGGTTGGACAAGCTGGAGGAAATGTCAAATAGGTTCCAGTTGACATGCACTACTGACACACACTACGGACAGTTGTACTACAGAACTGAATGCGGTTCTAAAGATGTAGAACGATCAAGTTTTGAAAAAGAAGAATCATCATCAGGTTTTAGCTAATAATCATAATCATCATCATTACCCTTAGCTCCCCTTCTCTGACTGGTAGTGAACATTTCTCATAGGGTGTGCTCAGCAAGTTTGATGGCTGACACTCTGTCTCAGTGTGATAATGAGTGTATGTGTCGGCAGAGGCACTGTTTTCTTGGAGATTGTACTATATCAAATTGTAACACAATTTCACCTACCCCTACTGAACCCCAAGTTCCCTACTAACAGGATCATTTTTTTATGTTTACCTTTATTCAACCAGGTAGGCTAGTTGAGAACAAGTTCTCATTTGCAACTGCGACCTGGCCAAGATAAAGCAAAGCAGTGTGACACAGACAACCACACAGAGTTACACATGGAGTAAACAATAAACAAGTCAATGACACAGTAGAAAAAAGAAAGTCTATATACAGTGTGTGCAAAAGGCATGAGGAGGTAGGCAATAAATAGGCCATAGGAGTGAATAATTACAATTTAGCAGATTAACACTGGAGTGATAAATGAGTAGATGATGATGTGCAAGTAGAGATACTGGTGTGCAAAAGAGCAGAAAAGTATATAAAATAAAAACAGTATGGGGGTGAGGTAGGTAGATTGGGTGGGCTGTTTACAGATGGACTATGTACAGCTGCAGCGATCGGTTAGCTTCTCAGATAGCAGATGTTTAAAGATGGTGAGGGAAATAAAGGTCTCCAACTTCAGCGATTTTTGCAATTCGTTCCAGTCACTGGCAGCAGAGAACTGGAAGGAAAGGTGGCCAAATGAGGTGTTGGCTTTGGGGATGATCAGTGAGATATACCTGCTGGAACGTGTGCTACGGATGGGTGTTGTTATCGTGACCAGTGAACTGAGATAAGGCGGAGCTTTACCTAGCATAGACTTATAGATGACCTGGAGCCAGTGGGTCTGGCGACGAATATGTAGCGAGGACCAGCCGACTAGGTTGCAGTGGTTGGTGGTATAAGGTGATTTGGTAACAAAATGGATGGCACTGTGATAGACTGCATCTAGTTTGCTGAGTAGAGTATTGGAAGCTATTTTGTAGATGACGTCGCCGAAGTCGAGGATCGGTAGGATAGTCAGTTTTACTAGGGTAAGTTTGGCGGCGTGAGTGAAGGAGGCTTTGTTGCGAAATAGAAAGCCGATTCTAGATTTGATTTTGAATTGGAGATGTTAAATATGAGTCTGGAAGGAGAGTTTACAGTCTAGCCAGACACCTAGGTATTTATAGTTGTCCACATATTTTAGGTCGGAACCGTCCAGGGTGGTGATGCTAGTCGGGCGGGCGGGTGCGGAAAGCGAACGGTTGAAAAGTATGCATTTGGTTTTACTAGTGTTTAAGAGCAGTTGAAGGCCACGGAAGGAGTGTTGTATGGCATTGAAGCTCGTTTGGAGGTTAGTTAGCACAGTGTCCAAGGAAGGGCCTGAAGTATACCGAATGGTGTCGTCTGCGTAGAGGGTGATCAAAGAATCACCCGCAGCAAGAGCGACATCATTGATATATACAGAGAAAAGTGTCGGCCCGAGAATTGAACCCTGTGGTACCCCCATAGAGACTGCCAGAGGTACGGACAACGTGCCCTCCGATTTGACACACTGAACTCTGTCTGCAAAGTAGTTGGTGAACCAGGCGACGCAGTCATTAGAAAAACCAAGGCTGTTGAGTCTGCCAATAAGAATACGGTGATTGACAAAGTTGAAAGCCTTGGCCAGGTCGATGAAGATGGCTGCACAGTACTGTCTTTTATCGATGGCAGTTATGATATCGTTTAGTACCTTGAGCGTGGCTGAGGTGCACCCGTGACCGGCTCGGAAACCGGATTGCACAGCGGAGAAGGTACGGTGGGATTCGAAATGGTCAGTGATCTGTTTATTAACTTGGTTTTCGAAGACTTTAGGAGGCAGGGCAGGATGGATATAGGTCTGTAACAGTTTGGGTCTAGGGTGTCAGCCCCTTTGAAGAGGGGGATGACCGAGGCAGCTTTCCAATCTTTAGGGATCTCAGACGATACGAAAGAGAGGTTGAACAGGCTGGTAATAAGGGTTGCAACAATGGCGGCGGATAGTTTTAGAAAGAGAGGGTCCAAATTGTCTAGCCCAGCTGATTTGTACGGGTCCAGGTTTTGCAGCTCTTTCAGAACATCTGCTGTCTGCATTTTGGTGAAGGAGAAGCTGGGGAGGCTTGGGCGGGTAGCTGCGGGGAGGGGGGAGGGGGGGGAGCTGTTGGCCGGGGTTGGAGTAGCCAGGAGGAAGGCATGGCCAGCCGTTGAGAAATGCTTATTGAAATTTTCGATGATCATGGATTTTTCAGTGGTGACCCGTGTTACCTAGCCTCAGTGCAGTGGGCAGCTGGGAGGAGGTGCTCTTGTTCTCCATGGACTTTACAGTGTCCCAAATATTTTTGGAGTTAGAGCTACAGGATGCGAATTTCTGCTTGAAAAAGCTAGCCTTTGCTTTCCTGACTGACTGCATGTATTGGTTCCTGACTTCCCTGAACAGTTGCATATCGCGGGGACTATTCGATGCTATTGCAGTCCGCCACAGGATGTTTTTGTGCTATAGGGCTATATCTGTTCTTAGTTCTGCATTTTTTGAACGGGGCATGCTTATCTAAGATGGTGAGGAAATTACTTTTAAAAAATGACCAGGCAGCCTCGACTGACGGGATGAGGTCAATATCCTTCCAGGATACCCGGGCCAGTTCGATTAGAAAAGCCTGCTCGCAGAACTGTTTTAGGGAGCGTTTGACAGTGATGAGGGGTGGTCGTTTGACCATGGACCCATAGCGGATACAGGCAATGAGGCAGTGATCGCTGAGATCCTGATTGAAAACAGCGGAGGTGTATTTGGAGGGCAAGCTGGTCAGGATAATGTCTATGAAGGTGCCCATGTTTATGGATTTAGGGTTGTACCTGGTGGGTTCCTTGATGATTTGTGTGAGATTGAGGGCATCTAGCTTAGATTTTAGGACTGCCGGGGTGTTAAGCATATCCCAGTTTATTGCACCTAACATAACGAACTCTGAAGCTAGATGGGGGGCGATCAATTCACAAATGGTGTCCAGGGCACAGCTGGGAGCGGAGGGGGGTCGATAGCAGGCGGCAACAGTGAGAGACTTATTTCTGGAGAGGTTAATTTAAAAAATTTGAAGTTCAAACTGTTTGGGTACAGACCTGGAAAGTATGACAGAACTTTGCAGGCTATCTCTGCAGTAGATTGCAACTCCTCCCCCTTTTGGCAGTTCTATCTTGACGGAAAATGTTGTAGTTGGGTATGGAAATCTCAGAATTGTTGGTGGCCTTCCTAATCCAGGATTCAGACACGGCAAGGACATCAGGGTTGGCGGAGTGTGCTAAAGCAGTGAGTAAAACAAACTTAGGGAGGAGGCTTCTGATGTTGACATGCATGAAACCAAGGCTTTTTCGATCACAGAAGTCAACAAATGAGGGTGCCTGGGGACACGCAGGGCCTGGGTTTCCCTCCACATCACCCGAGGAACAGAGGAGGAGTAGGATGAGGGTACAGCTAAAGGCTATCAAAACTGGTCGCCTAGAGCGTTGGGGACAAAGAATTAAAGGAGCAGATTTCTGGGCGTGGTCGAATAGATCCAGGGCATAATGTGCAGACAGGGGTATGGTGGGGTGCGGATACAGCGGAGGTAAGCCCAGGCACTGAGTGATGATAAGAGCGGTTGTATCTCTGGATAAGCTGGTTATAATGGGTGAGGTCACCGCATGTGTGGGGGGTGGGACAAAGGAGGTATCAGAGGTATAATGAGTGGAACCAGGGGCTCCATTGTAAACTAAAACAATGATAACTAACCTAAACAACAGTATACAAGGCATATTGACATATGAGAGAGACAAACAGCGAGGCATAAAGTAATCACAGGTGTTGATTTGGAGAGCTAGCTAAGACAACAACGGGTGAGACAACATCAGCTAATCAGCTAAAACAACAACAGGTACAATGGCGATGAATGGGCAGAGAGGGTTGGTTAACTACACACAGGGCCTGAGTTCGCGGCTGGGGCTGACAGATAAACAAAAAAATTTACAGAATGGAGTACCGTGATTAATGGACAGTCCAGCAGGCATCAGCTATGTAGCCAAGTGATCATAGGGTCCAGGGGGCAGCAATATATGGAACAGGGAAGCCGCGGAGTAGTCGCTACTATGCTAGCATGTGGGCGACACGGCGTTTAAAGTTAGTAGCCCGGGGCTAGTAGAAGCATCTGCTCTGACGTCCGACGGAGGCCGGTTGAAGGCACAGCGGATGGAGTATTCATCGGCAGACCAGTCGTGGTGGTGCGGCGGGGCGCCGTGTCGACTAAGGATCCAAGCCAGATGGCGAAAGAGGTATTGTAGTCATTTAGTTTTCTAGCCGGGAGATGCGCCTGGCTCACGGCTAACTGGTGCTAGCTTCGGGGCAGGGGCGTTAGCCACTATAGCCACTCGGTAGCAGCGGTGATCTGGTGCCAAGGTCCAGAGCTTACGGCAAGGATCCGGTGGAGTAGTGTGTTCTAGCCGTGTTTGGGTGGAGTCCGGGTGAACAACTGAGTAGTCCGGGAGGTGGGCCTCAGGGATAGCTTTGGTACTGGGTAACTCGGTGGGTGCTAGCTAGCTGTGAACATCAGGAGTAATGGTCCAGGGATTCCGGCAGGAATCCGGCGTTGTAGTGGAGAGGCAGTCCGTTACTGGTAGGCTGGCGAGTATTATCCAGGCAAAAAAAATATATAAAAAAAGGGCTGGTATCTGTGCAGAAGGTAAAGGCCGCTAGCAGTGGCTAACAATGACTAAATAGCTTGTAGCTAATTAGCTGGTTAGCTTCTGATGGCTAGGTGGTTCTTGCTATAAGGTCTAAAAATGTAAAAAAATAGCGGTTCCGTATCACATTGGGTGAGGCAAGTTACCGGAAGGTATAATTGAACTAAAATGGAGAAGAGATTGAAAATAAAATTGAAATATATACAAAAAAGACAAAAAATACAAAAGTACACGAGAGGACGAACAAAACACGTCTGCACTGCTACGCCATCTTGGACATGACTGCCAAAAAAGAAAGTCAAAATAACCTGAACCTTTCCCCTCTCTAATGCTATCTAATGCTGCATCTGAGAACACTGTGAAGACCAGGATTTGAACCTGTCCTCCCATCCTCTCTCTGTATAATTACAAACCCATTTCACTGCTATTTTGGAGAATGACGTGTTTCTTTTTCTTCCCATGTTTCTGCCAGTGACCTGAGGAGCTGCTTTTCTCACTCACTCTTTGCCATAATTGTTGGTGTAACTTTCTCTATTGACAGCTGGCTCACTGGCATTTAAAGTCCGGCAGCAAGTCTTCTTATGTACAGCTTATCGCTAATTATCAACAGTAACATTTCTCAGACAAACAGAAGACAAAGAAAAACACAAGGACATGGTTAGTCCATTAGCATATTTTGTTCATTTGCCATATTGCCAATGGCTGTTGACATTAGGCTGCAGGTTACCCAAAGACGACTTCTGGTTCTCATAGCTCCTCCGCTGACCTTCACTTTCCCAGAATTACGTAAAACCATTCAATAAACCTGATACCGAACCGGATTAACTCTTCACAGACGTAAATGAACAGATCTTTATCAATGGGAGAGGATTCAGCCCAAGTTAACCCCTTAATCGTTTAGGGGTGGTGGTGGAGATATATGAATGATACAGCCAGGGGAAAGTGTGAGCACTATCAGCTGGGTGTTAAATCTCCACTCTGGTGGAGGAGAAGAAGAATGGCCTCTGGCATTGTGGCTAATTGCCGTCTAAACTGAAACAGAATTATTCATAACCTATTAGTGTGCCAAGTTCACTAGGAAGTGAGAAAAAAGAAGGGAGAAAGAAAGAAAATGAGAGAAAAAAGTTAATTAATAGGAGGCAGTACATGGAGAGTATTTCAATTTCTTAAAGGGCTTCATAAATAAGAATTATCATTTTAATGAATTCCCTGCCAAGAAATGAAATCACTCAGTTTCAGAAGGCCAAACCTCGAACTCTTGGTACCTCTGCCACTATCTTTCACTCTGGGAACGTTTGAGATGTCTTTGCTTTCATCCTCAACTGCTTAAATTCACAGTGGTTTGGTGATGCCGCAAGGCATGGCAGACCTCTGCCTTGAGGATTAGTAAGGCAATGCTATTATAACCAATGGTGACAGTTTTCTACTAAAACTACATCTCAAAGATATGCTAAAGAAAATAACATTTGTTTTCTGATGTCTTTTTTCTCCAATGGAGTCAAAAGTTTCACTGGCTAGAGAGAAAACATTTGAGTTCTATATCCCTGAAAATCGGAAGCATCCAGTTGTTGGCATTGACAACTCCACTAAAGCACTGTGGAAAAACAATGTCCAACAAATACATAGTTTTCGCCAGCGGTCTAAGGCAGGGCATTGCAGTGCTAAAGGCGTCAATACAGACCTTGGTTCGTTCCCAGGTTGTGTCACAACCAGCCGTGATCGGGAGTCCAATAGGGTGGCGCACAATTGGCCCAGCGTCATCCAGGTTAGGGGAGGGTTTGGCCGGGGGGGTAGGCCGTCATAGTAAATAAGTATTTGTTCTTAACTGACTTGCCTAGTTAAATAAAATTAAAATAAAGACATTGCATTGGAGCAAAAACAAACAGTGTTTTGTGTGATGATGTAAGCTAATCTTTATAGTTGCTGCCATATTGTAGGCACTAGCCAGAGTTCCTGAAAAAATTATGTACAGAGTCGTCAACAACCGGATGTTCCGGTTTTCAGGGGAAATGGAAGAAGAGCATGTGACGCAAAGTCCGCTTTTGGCTGTTAACATGGCGACACGCCATCTGTACATACATCTGTCATATGTATTCACCCCTTTTACTATGAAGCCCCTACATAAGATATGGTGCAACCAATTAATTTCAGAAGTCACATAATTTGTTAAATAAAGTCCACCTGTGTGCAATCTAAGTGTCACATGATCTCTCACATGATCTCAGTATATATACACTTGTTCTGAAAGGCCCCAGAGTCTGCAATACCACTCAGCAAGGGGCACCAATTAGCAAGCGGCACCATGAAGACCAAGGAGCTCTCCAAACAGGTCAGGGACAAAGTTGTGGAGAAGTACAGATCAGGGTTGGGTTATAAAAAAAAATCAGAAACTTTGAACATCGCACGGAGCACCATTAAATCCATTACTAAAAAATGGAAAGAATATGGCACCACAACAAACCGGCCGTCCACCAAAACTCACGGACCAGGCAAGGAGGGCATTAATCAGAGAGGCAACAAAGAGACCAAAGATAACCCTGAACGAGCTGCAAACCTCCACAGCAGAGATTGGAATATCTGTCCAAAGGACCACTTTAAGCTGTACACTCCACAGAGCTGGGCTTTATGGAAGAGTGGCCAGAAAAAAAGCCATTGCTTAAAAACTTCTTATGGCTGCAGTCCCGTTAACGGGATCGATATGACAACAGCCAGTCGAAGTGCAGGGCGTCAAATTCAAAAAACAGAAATCTCATCATTAAAATTCCTCAGACATTCATGTGTTTTATATCATTTTAAAGATAATCTTGTTGTTAATCCCACCAAAGTGTCCGATTTCAAATAGGCTTTTCAGCGAAAGCACTACAAACGATTATGTTAGGTCACCACAAAACCACAATAACCACAGCCATTTTTTCCAGCTAAAGATAGCTTTCACAAAAACCAGAATAGAGATAAAATGAATCACTAACCTTCGATTATTTTCATCAGATGACACTCATAGGACTTCATGTTACACAATACATGCATGTTTTGTTTGATTAAATTCATATTTATATAAAAAAATCTGAGTTTACATTGAGGCGTTAGATTCACTAGTTGCAAAAACATCAAGTGACTTTGCATAGCCACATCGTTTCAACAGAAATACTCAACATAAATATAAATGATAATACAAGTAATACACATAGAATTATAGATATACCTCTCCTTAATGCAACCGCTGTGTCAGATTTCAAAAAAACTTTACGGAAATATAAACCATGCAATAATCTGAGACGGAGCTCAGATGATTAGCCAAATTAGCCACCATGTTGGACTCAACAGAAACCAGAAAATACATGATAAATGTTTCCTTACCTTTGATGAATTCATCAGAATGCAGTTCTAGGAATCCCAGGTCCACAATAAATGCTTGATTTGTTCGTTCATGTCCATTATTTATGTCAAATTAGCTACTTTCGAATTGTTTACCAAATACCCTAACCAAAGTCTCAAAGCGCGACCACTATAACGTGACGAAATGTCCAAACGTTCCGTTACAGTCAGTAGAAACATGGCAAACGATGTACTGAATCGATCTTTAGAATGTTGTTAACATACATCTTGATTAACGTTCCAACCGGAGAATTAAATCGACTTCAATTGAGAGATGTAACGGAGCTGCCTCTCACGTGAACGCGCGTGTTGAATGCATGGTCACCTCATGGCACCTCATACTAAATTCTGTCTCCTTCGACCCCCCTTCACATTAGAGTCATCAGACTTAGTTCTATTGACTGCTGACATCTAGTGGAAGCCGTAGGAAGTGAAAACCCATCCATATCTCTCTGTATTTTCAATAAGAGCTTGGTTGAAAATATGGCACCCCCAGAAAAAATCCAAACAGGAAGTGGAACTTCTCAGGTTTTTGCCTGCCATATGAGTTCTGTTAATCTCACAGACTTCATTCAAACAGTTTTAGAAACTTTAGAGTGTTTTCTATCCAATACTAATAATAATATGCATATATTAGCAACTGAGACTGAGGAGCTGGCCGTTTACAATGGGCACCTTTCATCCAAGCTACTCAATACTGCCCCTTCACCCATAAGAAGTTAAAGAAAGAAATAAGAAAACACGTTTGGTGTTCGCCAAAAGGCATGTGGGAGACTCTTCAAACATATGGAAGAAGGTACTCTGGTCAGATGAGACAAAAATGTTGCTTTTTGGCCATCAAGGAAAACGCTATGTCTGGCGCAAACCCAACACCTCATCACTCCGTGAACAACACCCCCACGGTGAAGCATGGTGGTGGCAGCATCATGCTGTGGGTATGTTTTTCATTTGCAGGGACTGGGAAACTGGTCAGAATTGAAGGAATGATGGATGATGCTACATACAGGGAAATTTTTGAGGGTAACCTGTTTCAGTCTTCCAGAGATTTGAGACTGGGACAGAGGTTCACATTCCAACAGGACAATGACCCTAAGCATACTGCTAAAGCAACACTCATGTGGTTTAAGGGGAAACATTTAAATGTCTTGGAATGGCCTAGTCAAAGTCCATACCTCAATCCAATTGAGAATCTGTGGTATGACTTAAAGATTGCTGTACACCAACGGAACCCATCCAACTTGAAGGAGCTGGAGCAGTTTTGCCTTGAAGAATGGGCAAAAATCCCAGTAGCTAGCTGTGCCAAGCTTATAGAGACATACCCCAAGAGACTTGCAGCTGTAACTGCTGCAAAAGGTGTCTCTACAAAGTATTGACTTTGGGGGCGTGAATAATTATGCACGCTCAAGTTTTCTGTTTTTTTGTCTTATTTCTTGTTTGTTTCACAATAAAACATATTTTGCATCTTCAAAGTGGTAGGCATGTTGTGTAAATCAGATGATACAAACCCCCCAAAAATTAATTTTAATTCCAAGTTGTAAGGCAACAAAATAGGAAAAATGCCAAGGGGGTGAATACTTTTGCAAGCCACTGTAATTCCTCCTTCACATTTACTGGATTGGTTGAACAGTGCAGAAGAGAACCTCTCCCCCCATTTATTTTTATTCTCGTCAAGACCAGAATGTGTAGGATCTAGTTTCAGTGGTTGCTTTTACGCCTGCTACATTAGGTTACCTGAGCGGTAAGCATAATCTGACAACAGACGAGTTCATTTAGAATCCCTCGTGCCGGTGCTCTATTATTCCTTATGTCGTTTTCAACTACTGCTTTAGACTGCCTACTATTTGTGATGATCATCTTCAACAATCGTGGCAAAAAATATTGTCCCCCTTGCACTTTTTTCATATAATGCACCATTTCTTCTAAAAAACTGTTGAAATTAATACAGTTGAAGTCATAACTCTACATATACTTACGTTGGAGTCAATAATACTCATTTTTCAACCACTCCACAAATGTCTTGTTAACAAACTATAGTTTTGGCAAGTTGGTTAGGACATCTACTTTGTGCATGACACAAGTAATTCTTCCAACAATTGTTTACAGACAGATTATTTCACTTATCACGATTCCAGTGGGTCAGAAGTTTACATACACTAAGTTGACTGTGCCTTTAAACAGCTTGGAAGATTCCAGAAAATGATGAAATGGCTTCTGATCATTTGAGTCAATTGGAGGTGTACCTGTGGATGTATTTCAAGGCCTACATTCAAACTCAGTGCCTCTTTGCTTGACATCATGGGAAAATCAAAACAAATCAGCCAAGACCTCAGAATTTTTTTTTTGCCTCCACAAGTTTGGTTCATCCTTGGAGCAATTTCCAAACGTCTGAAGGTACCACGTTCATCTGTATAAACAATAGTATGCCAGTATAAACACTATGCAGCTGTCATACCGCTCAGGATGGAGACACGTTCGGTCTCCTAGAGATCAACATACTTTGGTGCGAAAAGTGCAAATCAATCCCAGAACAACAGCAAAGGACCTTGTGAAGATTCTGGAGGAAACGGGTACAAAAGTATCTATTTCCACAGTAAAACGAGTCCTATATCGACATATCCTGAAAGGCCGCTCAGCAAGGAAGAAGCCACTGCTCCAAAACCGCCATAAAAAAGCCAGACTACGGTTTGCAAATGCACATGGGGACATAGTTCGTACTTTTTGGAGAAATATCCTCTGGTCTGATGAAACAAAATTAGAACTGTTTGGCCATACTGGCCATCGTTATGTTTGGAGGAAAAAGGTGGAGGCTTGCAAGCCGAAGAATTGACTACAGGTCTCTGACCTCCTCCCTATAGGCTGTCTCGTTGTTGTCTGTGATCAGGCCTACCACTGTTGTTTCGTCTGCAAACTTAATGATGGTGTTGGAGTCGTGCCTGGCCATACAGTCGTGGGTGAACAGGGAGTACAGGAGGGGACAGAGCACGCACCCCTGGGGGGCTCCAGTGTTGAGGATCAGCATGGCAGATGTGTTTCCGCCTTGGGGCGGCCCGTCAGGAAGTCCAGGATGCAGTTGCAGAGAGAGGTGTTAAGTCCCAGGATCCTTAGCTTAGTGATGAGCATTGCGGGCACTATGGTGTTGAACGCTGATCTGTAGTCAATGAATAGCATTCTCACATAAGTGTTCCTTTTGTCCAGGTGGGAAAGGGCAGTGTGGAGTGCAATAGAGATTGCATCATCTGTGGATCTGTTTGGGCGGAATGCAAATTGGAGTGGGTTTAGGGTTTCTGAGATAATGGTGTTGATGTGAGCCATTACCAGTCTTTCAAAGCACTTCATGGCTACGGACGTGAGTGCTACAGGTCTTTAGTCATTTAGGCAGGTTGCCTTCATGTTTTTAGGCACAGGGACTATGGTGTTCTGCTTGAAACATGTTGGTATTACAGACTTAATCAGGGGCATGTTGAAAATGTCAGTGAAGACACCTGCCAGTTGGTCAGCACATGCCCGGAGCACACGTCCTGGTAAGCCTTCTGGCCCCGCAGCATTGTGTATGTTGACCTGTTTAAAGGTCTTACTCACGTCGGCTACGGAGAGCGTGATCACACAGTCATCCGGAACAGCTGATGCTCTCATGCATGCCTCAGTGTTGCTTGCCTCGAAGCGAGCATAGAAGTGATTTAGCTCGTCTGGTTGGCTCGTGTCACTAGGCAGCTCGCGGCTGTGCTTCCCTTTGTAGTCTGTAATAGTTTGCAAGCCCTGCCACATAAGATGAGTGTCGGAGCCGGTGTAGTATGATTCAATCTTAGCCCTGTATTGACGCTTTGCCTGTTTGATGGTTTGTCGCAGGGCATAGCTGGATTTCTTGTAAGCTTCCGGGTTAGAGTCCCGCACCTTGAAAGCGGCAGCTCTGCCCTTTTGCTCAGTGCGAATGTTGCCTGTAATCTATGGCTTCTGGTTGGGGTATGTACGTACAGTCACTGTGGGGACGACGTCCTCGATGCACTTATTGATAAAGCCAGTGACTGATGTGGTGTACTCCTCAATGCCATCGGAAGAATCCCGGAACATGTTCCAGTCTGTGATAGCAAAACAGTCCTGTAGTTTAGCATCTGCTTCATCTGACCACTTTTTTATAGACCGAGTCACTGGTGCTTCCTGCTTCAATTTTTGCTTGTAAGCAGGAATCAGGAGGATAGAGTTGTGGTTGGATTTACCAAATGGAGGGCGAGGGAGAGCTTTGTACGCGTCTCTGTGTGTGGAGTACAGGTGATCTGGAATTTGTTTCCCTCTGGTTGCACATTTAACATGTTGATAGAAATTTGGTAGAACTGATTTAAGTTTCCCTGCATTAAAGTCTCCAGCCACTAGGAGTGCCGCCTCTGGGTGAGTTGTTTCCTGTTTGCTTATTTCCTTATACAGCTGACTGAATGCGTTCTAAGTGCCAGCATCTGTCTGTGATTCTAAATAAACAGCCACGAAAAGTATAGCTGAAAACTCTCTAGGCAAGTAGTGTGGCCTGCAATTTATCACAATATACTCTACTTCAGGCGAGCAAAATCTAGAGACTTCCTCAGATTCCGTGCACCAGCTGTTGTTTACAAATATGCACACCGCCCCTCCTTATATGGATCCATATATTTATATGTACATATATGTAAATGTGATGTATCATGAGTGATGTCCGAGCGACATAGGCAAGATGCAATAGATGGTATAAAATACAGTATATGCATCTGATATAAGTAATGTAAGATATGTAAACATTATTAAAGTGGCAATATTTAAAGTGGCATTGTTTAAAGTGACTAGTGATCCATTTATTAAAGTGGCCAGTGATTGGGTCTCAATATAGGCAGCAGCCTGTCTGAGTTAGTGATGGCTGTTTAGCAGTCTGATGGCCTTGAGATAGAAGATGTTTTTCAGTCTCTCGGTCCCAGCTTTGATGCACCTGTACTGACCTCGCCTTCTGGATGATAGCGGTGTGAACAGGTAGTGGCTCGGGTGGCTGTTGTCCTTGATGATCTTTTTGGCCTTCCTGTGACATTGGGTGCGTAACGTAGGTGTCCGTGACGTGGCTGGTTTTCTTTTTGTAGTCCGTGAATTCCTGTAGACCCTGTCACATACGTCCTGTGTCTGAGCTGTTCGAATTGCAACTCCACCTTTTCCCTGTACCGGCATGTCGCTTGTTTGATTGCCTTGCGTTTATTTTCAGCCATATTCCCAGATCTTTTTCCATGGTTAAATGCGGTGGTTCGCGCTTTCAGTTTTGTGCGAATGCAACCATCCATCCATGGTTTCTGGTTAGGGTAGGTTTTAATAGTGACAGTGGTTACAACATCTCCAATGCATCTCTTTATCAACTCACTCACTGAGTCAGTGTATAGGTCGTTGTTGTTCTCTAAGGCTGACTGGAACATATTCCAGTCTGCGTGATCAAAACAATCTTGAAGCGTGGCTTCCGAATGGTCAGAGCAGCATTGTATAGTTCTCGTTGCTGGTACATCCTGTTTGAGTTTCTGCCTATAAGACGGGAATAGCAAGATGGCGTCGTGGTCGGATTTTCCCGAAGGGAGGGTGATGGAGGGCTTTCTATGCATTGCGGAAGTTAGAGTAGCAGTGGTCGAGTGTATTACCCCTGTGCGTAGTGCAATCAATATGCTGATAGAATTTAGGTAGCCTTGTACTCAAATTTGCTTTGTTAAAAATCCCCAGCTACAATAAATGCATCCTCAGGATATATGGTTTCCAGTCAACATAGTCTAGTGAAGTTTCTTCAGGGCTGTCTTGGTGTCTTCTTGAGGGGGAATGTTCACAGCTGTGACTATAACTAAAATGGCCGGCATTTGATTGTAAGGAATTCAAGGTCGGGTGTCAGCTGGAATTCAAGGTCAGCTGCCCCGCCTAAGCAGAAGCTGCGTTTAAAAAAATCCTGCACATGTGCAGAAATCTCTGTATCAATAGCCACGGCAAATCAGATTCCAGAAAATCCGGAACCGCAGCCACTCTGAACTAAATATTATAAAATTGGGTTATTTGAATCCTGGATGCTGATTGGAGGAGCAGCATTCCAAGCCATGATGTAGTTGCCAACACAGACACACCTATACTTGCTAACAGTTCCATCTGAGTTATCACTGCTCTTCCATAAGCTATCATCATGTTCATATTGCTCTCTGAATCAACTGTTGAATTTATCTCAACTCGCACATTATTTCCCGTTGCTTCTAGGTCACCATTTGGTTTGTAACAGTGGGGGTGTTGTGGAAATTCTTACACAGGAACACTCAAAGTCAATATTAAATGAAGCATTGTTTATTATCACTTAACTGGAGAGGTTCCAACTAACTTGATGCACCATAGTGAACGTCTGTCATGAACTCTAATGGGGTAGTCCCGTTAGTTTTTTATATATTGCAGACAAGTCATATTTGCATGATTTATCTTATTCATAATTAATTCATCATTAACGTTTGCTTCATTCATGTGACTGACCAATACTGGGTCATGCATGTGAGAGACCAATACCTCACGAGGCTTCTTTTCTAAAATGAGGCCTTGAAACTGAGATATCAAACAAGTTTCTGGGCATACTGCCAAATTGCAGATACTGATAGTGAGGGTTCGTTCAATCAGACACTTGCATGAACACAGAAAATGGTTATTAGAAAAGCACAAACATAGAACACAGAAATGTCTAAAATAGAAAAGCACCAACATCACATTTTCCATCACAGGGGTTAATATAATCCTTGCTGTCTGCTTGTTCGACCTCGGAAACCATGTTTTCCTCCATAGAAATAGAACTCTCTTTGAACCTCTAATCCTGGCAATTTGACTGGTAAACTCATGGGTACACTCGCAATGGCTGCTTGGTATTGTGATACAATAATTTCCATGGTAACGTAGAATATTCATTCAAATAATGTTAGCTGATGTGGCTCATGCAATGGAATGTACTTTTTGTATTGTCAGTTGAATTGATTCAACAAATCACAGCACAGATTGATGGGTACACTTCCTGCTTTTACTTCCTGCTTTGCTCCTATGGGTACACTAGCAATAGCTGCCAGTCCCACCTATTATGCCATTATTGACTTAAATGGGGACGCCCGTTCTATTCACTCTATTTCTATGATCTCCCCTGTAGTGTACAGAGTGAACAGTGTCCAGACTAGAAGTTAACTTTTTCTGAGCCAAGTGAAAGCACGCATCAATGTCATTATTATGGATATATCCAAGTACTGTAATTGCCAATATAAAAAAAGCTAAAACAAAAGAAAATGTGGCTAGTTTACTGTCATTCCAGATACAATGTTGGAAGTGACTGTTAGCTGAAGTTCGCTAGCTAGCTGGCAAGTGACAAGAATGTTAGTCAGCCTGCATAGCAACCACTTTTTTTTTTTTTTTAAACCTTTTGCGTACCAACCGAATTGGAAAAATGAAATTAACAACATTTCCTATTTGCCAGTTATTCCTGGCTATTTGCGCTGATCTTGCCAAACTCATTAGAGGGTCATAATGCATCATATTCATTGCTACAGCTTCTGCCTCTTTGTCCACTTCACTGGTTGGCTGGTGATCTGTCACATATTGGGCATAAAGATTTGAATCAGTACATGTGTTTCACACATCTATTTCTCTACTGAGTTCATAGTTCCTGTGCCAATGTAGCCTACCTGCTATCAGTGACATTTTAACACCAATGCAAGTGACCTTGAAACAACTCTGTTCTAGTTGAATTCACTTGAGCAAATCATGAGTCCAAGAGCTGGGGTTTGAAATGGAAATACGAGAACCCTTGGGCACTGTAGATATTTAGCTGTGAGACCTCTGCCAATTCATTTTGAATGAATCTCTATTGTCCAGCTTTTAATAACTAATTAATTATGAGGTAGAGAAGTCCTTTAGTAGACATATGATACGAAAAGGTAATTTTGGATGTGAGAAGTACAGAAATACAGTGATCAGGTTGGTTTTGATGTATTCACTGCACCTGAGGTGAAGTTTACTGACTGCTAACCACAAAAGATGAAGGAATTTCGCTTTACTAGAGTTCCAGCGACATATCTATCTCCTGTACATCACATGCAAAGGTCATAATTCCAGACATTGAAATTCCAGACAAAATGAAAAAATCAATAGCTCTTTTCCCAATTGTAGAAATAGGGTCATCATTTGTTATTACCTAAAGTGATTCCTCTGTGACATTTCAAAGATTAGGAGTTGTAACGGTTGTTCTCCTCCTTTTCATCCGAAAAGGAGGAGTAGTGAGGGAACCAAGGGAACCAAGGCGCAGCGGGTTGTGAACACATAATTTATTTAAAGACAAGACGAAAAAACACGAACTTCACTATAACTAACAAAACAACAAACGGAGTAGACAGACCTGGACGACGAACTTACATTAAACACGAAGAACGCACGAACAGGGAAAATAGACTACACAAAATGACGATGTACAAAAACAAACCGAACAGTCCCGTATGGTGCGACAAACACTGACACAGGAGACAACCACCCACAACGAACACTGTGAAACAACCTACCTAAATATGACTCTCAATTAGAGGAACGCCAAACACCTGCCTCTAATTAAGAGCCATACCAGGCAACCCTTAAACCAACATAGAAACAGAAAACATAGAATGCCCACCCAAACTCACGTCCTGACCAACTAACACATACAACAAACTAACAGAAATAGGTCAGGAACGTGACAGGAGTAGTAATTTGTATCTTAGAGATCAGACTGACCTTGGCAGAGAAACCTTGAGAGCCATATTAAGACAACAGTCTGTTGTTCTATTGCCCTCAAGTATTTCAAGTGTTGGCTATAAAACATATCAGCTGACTGAATGTCAGGCTTAGATTCACCTTCCTGATAAAGAGCATCTTGGGTGGCATGCGACGCGTTTAAACGCCATGTCACGTAATCCCAGAAATCCTTTGTTATAACCTTTGCATGGCGCAAAGATGTAATTTAGAGGATACCCTTCATGAGGCAGCAGGGCTGGTATTTATATACCCAGGAACACTGAGATGAGCTCTAAGGTGTATAGGGACTAATTACTCTCTCATCCCATAAAACTGGGATTTGCTTCAATAATGGATGCCCAACTTTAATTAAGCGCTGTGTATATTTAGCTGCTCGTTTATAAACGGCTGGGATTAATGACGTTCCAGCCATGCCCAAACACAGCAACGCCTGCAGACACAGCAATGAGGGTTAGCAGTCGGAATTTGGCAATAGGGCGGTGACGGGTTTTGATGGATGGCTATGGGGCGGCTGTTCCCCTTGTGCCCTGTACTTGTTACGAGAGGGTAGAGCACCCCTAGCCTATGCCTGACGTAGGGAAGAACTGGAACACAATGGGCTAATCATCATCAGCTCCTGACAAGGACGCCGTTTACGCCAGATTCATCACATGCATTAGGAAGTGCGTGAATTACTGTGCCTAAGGTCACCAGCACACAGAGTGTCCTTGATGTGATTATCCATTACCCTCTCTCTGATCTGTCCTCTTCCCCTCTATAATACATCCTCCTCTCAACCCATTTAACTAATCCTGTACCAACGTTCCTCAGGTCTGTGTTTCGTCTGTATCATATTTTAATGAGAGTCACACTAATGCCCCTCCGCGTGGCATATGGTTTGGCTGTTTATGCCCCGGTCTTTGTTTTTGCCTCAGCTTAAGAGAGACATAGTACCCAGTCTCCACCAAGATAATTTTGTTCTGACATAAATAGTTCCTTCTGATCACGTGACCACCCCCACCAGTCACTGTGCTCTGATAGGGAGCAACTTATAGTACGGCACCATTATAATAGGTTGGCTTGGAGCGCTCATTGAAAAAATAGACTGAAATGTATTCAAAAATGTATTGAATTATTTAACGTCTGTCTCTCTGAGCTAAAACCTAGGGTGATAATATGGGGAAAAATAAACAACCCATTGACTTCCTCTAGGGTTTCCTCTCCAAAATTGAACTGGCAGTATGCACATCAGTTAGGAAAAAATAAATACTTTTTAAAATTATTTTTGCTTTCTGAAGTTTTAAGACATAAAAACATGTCTGGTTGATGTGAAGCCTTAAACATTTTCTATGAAGTGCTGTATGATTCATGCAATTATGAAGAAGTGTTTTGAACCTTTATCTGAAAAAGTGTGGGCTGCTGTGTGTTTTTTTTTCTTCCAATTAATTCCAAATGGGACAAATAGTAATTACCCTAAAGAAAATCAGAAATACTGTTTGTGTTGTCATGGAGCACTTCTATACATACACACATTTATATTTGTACAAGTGCCTTTTGACATCAAGCAGAACCCAAGGAAACATTTTGTCATATTGGTAACATCTCACTCACTGACTCTCCCCTATTGCGCCAATGTAGGATAGCAACAAAGGAAGTCTTTGGCCGTCTTCTCCAATGGGATGTTCTGTCATCAGACAACATTCACACTAATGTTGACAGAGATTACACTAGATCTTGACCTGGGCCTCTGTCAAGGTTTTTACTTGACTTCAAAACTAGCCTTCAGCTTTTTTAAAGGGTACACTTATGTTTTGCTAACCCTGGTTAGATGTTCTTGTAGTTTTTACTTCCTTGCTAAGAGAAATTGTACATAGACTCAAGGTCCTCCTCAGGTCATACTTTCTCTGTTGATGATTTTCAGAATTGTTTGTAAAAAATGGCCAGTTCATCTCCTTTCCAAGTCCCAAGGTTTTCTTAATGGAATAAGGTCACCAATCATCATCATTTTATTAGCCAATTAGCAGGACTTAGCGTAATATCCGACCAGTCAGTCTAATAGTTTCCATTCTGATGACCAACCTGTTTTTCTCTCCTGCTTATTCTACCTCCTTAGAAGAAATTGCTTTTCTTTCTGATGTTTATTGATGTTTACCACTGCTCAGTGGTACTCATTTACACTGGTTAGAACACTCCCAGGAGCAACAATCAGGTCTTTTCAGCTCCTTCTTTTCCTGAAACCAGATAGTTTATTGCTGGTCAATGGTTGATAACGCAACTTCTTTTTATATGCCGATTATAAACTCAGCAAAAAAAGAAACGTCCTCTCACTGTCAACTGCGTTTATTTTCAGCAAACTTAACATGTGTAAATATTTGAATGAACATAACAAGATTCAACAACTGAGACATAAACTGAACAAGTTCCACAGACATGTGACTAACAGAAATTGAATAATGTGTCCCTGAACAAAGGGAGGGGGTCAAAATCAAAAGTAACAGTGTGGCCACCAGCTGCATTAAGTACTGCAGTGCATCTCCTCCTCATGGACTGCACCAGGTTTGCCAGTTCTTGCTGTGAGATGTTACCCCACTCTTTCACCAAGGCACCTGCAACTTCCCGGACATTTCTGGGGGGAATGGCCCTAGACCTCAACCTCCGATCCAACAGGTCCCAGACGTGCTCAATGGGATTGAGATCTGGGCTGGCCATGGCAGAACACTGACATTCCTGTCTTGCAGGAAATCACACACAGAACGAGCAGTATGGCTGGTGGCATTGTCATGCTGGAGGGTCATGTCAGGATGAGCCTGCAGGAAGGGTACCACATGAGGGAGGAGGATGTCTTCCCTGTAACGCACAGCGTTGAGATTGCCTGCAATGACAACATGCTCAGTCCGATTATGCTGTGACACACCGCCCCAGACCATGACGGACCCTCCACCTCCAAAACGATCCAGAGTACAGGCCTCGGTGCAACGCTCATTCCTTCGATGATAAACACGAATCCGACCATCACCCCTGGTGAGACAAAACTGCGACTCGTCAGTGAAGAGCACTTTTTGCCAGTCCTGTCTGGTCCAGTGACGGTGGGTTGGGGCCCATAGGCAATGTTGTTGCCGGTGATGTCTGGTGAGGACCTGCCTTACAACAGGCCTGCAAGCCCTCAGTCCAGCCTCTCTCAGCCTATTGTGGACAGTCTGAGCACTGATGGAGGGATTATGCGTTCCTGGTGCAACTCGGGCAGTTGTTGTTGTTGCCATCCTGTACCTGTCCCGCAGGTGTGGTGTTCGGATGTACCGATCCTGTGTAGGTGTTGTTACACGTGGTCTGTCACTGCGAGGACGATCAGCTGTCCGTCCTGTCTCCCTGTAGCGCTGTCTTCGGCGTCTCACAGTATAGACATTACAATTTATTGCCCTGGCCAAATCTGCAGTCCTCATGCCTCCTTGGAGCATGCCTAAGGAACATTCATGCAGATGAGCAGGGACCCTGGGCATCTTTCTTTTTGTGTTTTTCAGAGTCAGTAGAAAGGCCTTTTTAGTGTCCTAAGTTTTCATAACTGTGACCTTAATTGCCTACCGTCTGTAAGCTGTTAGTGTTTTAACGACCTCTCCACAGGTGCATGTTCATTAATTGTTTATGGTTCATTGAACAAGCATGGGAAACAGTGTTTAAACCCTTTACAATGAAGATCTGTGAAGTTATTTGGATTTTTACAAATTATCCTTGAAAGACAGGGTTCTACAAAAAGGGACGTTTCTATCAAAGTTTGATGTTACTCATGTTGTTGCAGTTAGATATTGAACCCTTCTACGATGTGCAGCTATATGTCTGTGTTTGTATAGAATAACTTTGAATAATTCTGCATCTACGTTATAAGCGCCTTTGGCTTTCCCGTTCTTTTATATTAGCAGTGATGGCATTGATGATTTATTGTTGTTAGTGGGTTTGTGTTGATGTCAGGACTGTATAGGAAGACTTGACACACTGACATTAAAACCAATGTCAATATCTTTTATTTATTTTTATTTATTTGTAAGTCAATCTCTTGACTAGTCTACAGTAGTTTTGGCAATGATATGAACACAAAGAAATTGATTAACACAACCACACAAAACCAGCACCTGTCTGTGGAAGTGTGTGTGCTTCTCCATACTAAATATACCTTGAGACGAGGGATCCTGCAGGCACATAAAGGGTTCGCTTGTCTTCTCATGTAATGTGTGGAAGTGTCCTGAGTAGGACTTGCTGTGTGTTCTCCCCCATGCATGGCTATTGTTTAACAGCAGAGATTTAGACTGATCAGCCTTGTGGAAAAAACACCATTATATTCACAGCATGAGCCCAACGACTGTTTATTAAAGGCTGTAGGACGCAGAATCCTCAAACTACCCAGTGTTAATCGCAGATAAACTCCCTAACCTCCCCTGCTACAGAACCCCTGTTATGACAGAGACATGTCAATGGGGGAAGTAATATAAGTAGCATTCTATATGTCACTTTAAAGTACAGTCACTGTAGAGTTGTTATGTGTTAACTTACATGTGTATAAGTACACTCTTAGGGAAAAAAGGTGCTTTCTAGTAGTCTTGGACGGTGTACCAGTACCACGGTATTATCACTGTACCAAAACATCATGCTACTTATGATACTGTCACGCTCGTCATAATGATTGGACCAAGATGCAGCGTGGTATGTTTCCATCCTCTTTATTAGGAAGAGAAACTCAAAGAACAAAAACAATAAAGCTCACAAACGAAACGTGAAGCTGATATAATGCTCGCAGGCAACTATACCTAGACAAGATCCCACAAAGCACAATGGGGAAATGGCTACCTAAATATTATCCCTAATCAGAGACAACAATAAACAGCTGCCTCTGATTGGGAACCATACCAGGCCAACATAGAAATATAATTCACCTAGATAACACACCCTTAATCACATCCCGACCTAACCAACATAGAGAATAAAAGCTCTCTATGGTCAGGGCGTGACAGATACCAACATTTTTGAATACCATAGTACCGTTTCATATGATACTACCAACCTTTTCAGCCCTAATGATCTAAGGAACCTGCTGGTGCCTATTATAAAATGTTTATAAAGTCAGTTTTGTTTATAAACTCAGTTGAATTTAAGCAACAGCCCCTAGTCTCTTGTATGGGCAGGTCCAATAATATCCACTTCACGTTCATGCACATATCACCTGTGGCAGCTGTAATCAGCCAGCAGCAGCATCATCTACCAGCCCTCACTCACCTGCTTCTCTCCATCCACTCTTCATGCAGGTCTATTTCTCTGTCAGTTTTATAAAATATAATTTAGCCATGATGGCGAGCTGGGATGCAGACCCAGACCCTGATGAGTCTTCTGTTGTTAGATTTGCACATTTATTACATTGAAGCAGGGTGCAAAGCGAGCAATGTTGATACAGTGTATCATTTCATCGCTTGTTATAACCAAGAGCAGAGAACAGTAAACTTTGCAAGTTCAATGTCATGCAGCCTCTGAGTGTCAGAGAGGGAAAATGTAGCATCGCTTCACGACAGGCATGCTTTCAGCTTTACAGAAAAGAAAATGGTGTGTCTATAGCTTAAACGGTAAAAAAAATATATGACCCATACAGTTGAAGTCGGAAGTTTACATACACTTAGGTTGGAGTCATTAAAACTCGTTTTTCAACCACTCCACAAGTTTCTTGTTAACAAACTATAGTTTTGGCAAGTCGTTTAGGACATCTACTTGGTGCATGACACAAGTAATTTTTCCAACAATTGTTTACAGACAGATTATTTCACTTATAATTCACTATATCACAAATCCAGTGGGTCAGAAGTTTACATACACTAAGTTGACTGTGCCTTTAAACAGCTTGGAAAATTCCAGAAAATGATGTCATGGCTTTAGAAGCTTCTGATAGACTAATTGACATCATTTGAGTCAATTGGAGGTGTACCTGTGGATGTATTTCAAGGCCTACCTTCAAACTCAGTGCCTCTTTGCTTGACATGGGAAAATGAAAAGAAATCAGCCAAGACCTCTACAAGTCTGGTTCATCCTTGGAAGCAATTTCTAAATGCCTGAAGGTGCCGCGTTCATCTGTACAAACAATAGTATGCAAGTATAAACACCATGGACCACGCAGCCATGGGACCATGTCTCCTACGTCCTAGAGAACGTACTTTGGTGCGAAAAGTGCAAATCAATCCCAGAACAACAGCAAAGGACCTTGTGAAGATGCTGGAGGAAACAGGTACAAAAGTATATATATCCACAGTAAAACGAGTCCTATATCGACATATCCTGAAAGGCCGCTCAGCAAGGAAGAAGCCACTGCTCCAAAACCGCCATAAAAAAACAGACTTCGGTTTGCAACTGCACATGTGGACAAAGATCATACTTTTTGGAGAAATGTCCTCTGGTCTGATGAAACAAAAATAGAACTGTTTGGCCATAATGACCACCGTTATGTTTGGAGGAAAAGGGGGATGCTTGCAAGCCGCAGAACACCATCCCAACCGTGAAACACGATGGTAGCAGCATCATGTTGTGGGGGTGCTTTGCTGCAGGAGGGACTGGTGCACTTCACAAAATAGATGGCATCATGAGGATGGAAAATGATGTGGATATATTGAAGCAACATCTCAAGACATCAGTCAGGAAGTTAAAGCTTGGTCGCAAATGAGTCTTCCAAATGGACAATGACCCCAAGCATACTTCCAAAGTTGTGGCAAAATGGCTTTTAAGGACAACAAAGTCAAGGTATTGGAGTGGCCATCACAAAGCCCTGACCTCAATCCTATAGAAAATGTGTGGGCAGAACTGAAAAAGTGTGTGCGAGCAAGGAGGCCTACAAACCTGACTCAGTTACACCAGCTCTGTCAGGAGGAATGGGCCAAAATTCACCCAATGTATTGTGGAAAGCTTGTGGAAGGCTACCCGAAACGTTTGACCCAAGTTAAACAATTTAAAGGAAATGCCACCAAATGCTAATACTAATTGAGTGTATATAAACTTCTGACCCACTGGGAATGTGATGAAATAAATAAAAGTTGAAATAAATCATTCTCTCTACTATTATTCTGACATTTCACATTCATAAAATGAAGTGGTGATCCAATTTACAAGGGAATTATTACTAGGATTAAATGTCAGGAATTGTGAAAAACTGAGTTTAAATGTATTTGGCTAAGGTGTATGTACACTTCCGACTTCAACTGTATTACCAGAGATGCCTATTTTTCTTTCTATTGGGATTCACGCGCATTTTATATAGTTCCGCATACCATGTTGCGGCCCGCTTTAAACTGATCCCGGGTCGCTAATTATTGGTTTGATAACAAACATTGTTGTTCAGTCATGTTACCTAACAACCTGCTAACTTGACAGAAGGTTTAGTCAAATTTGATTGGCACAGGAAGAAAGGAAAAGGGTTTGAGATGTGCTTCAAAAGTAGGATTCATATACGCCTGATGTAATCTTAAACTAAATAAGAAATCTAGTTCTTTCTGGTGCTCCTTAAATTCTGTTTTGTACCTAGCGTTTTAAAAGTTGGGAGGAGTGTGTTTGTGGGAAAGAGAGTGGTGTGTGTGTGTTTATGAGAGTGAGGGAGACAGAGTTTGTGAGGAAAGGAGGGAGAGTGTGTGTCTGTGTTAACTGAAGAGTAAAGAAAGTTTCAGGCAGTGTTTTCCCCTTACTGACACAATGACATGCAGAACATTATGCATGTATATTCCTTCCTCCCGTTCCTCCAACCAAATCATATGTAGGCCTTTGAAAATATGACCAAATCAACCATTAAATGTAATATTCTATTATACACTGAACAGTGTGAAGTTAAATAATTTGTCCACCGTGGTATCACGACACTACTCGGTATCGTGATACTTGCCCATGTGTCGTATCGTTTGTAAAATGTTGGTATCGTGACAACACTACTATCTAGAACATTAAAGGGTTATTCGGCTGTCCCCATAGGGGAACCCTTTAAAGAACCCTTTTTGGTTCCAGGTAAAACTCATTTGGGTTCCATGTATATCCCTTACCACAGAAGGTTCTACATGGAACCTAAAAGAGTTCTACCTATAACCAAAAAGGCTTATCCTATAGTCCCAGATGGTATTAAATAGAACGTTGCGGCCCCGCCCACCTGTGGGGAAAACAAACTACGGTTGTCTTGGTTACCCCATTGACTCACAGCAAAAACTTTACCTTTTTAAAACACAATTTTCTTGTTGCCTGGTTGTTTTAGTCAATTACAAATCTACATTTAAGAAAAGTACAACATGTCCAAAGATTACTTTTCAACATTGCCTGCTCCCAAGCCTGCTCAAGGATTCTCACTACCACAAAATGGCGCCGACAGAGATGGTCGCCTCGCTTCGAGTTCTTAGGAAACTATGCAATATTTTGTTTTTTATGTATTGTTTCTTACATTGTTACCCCAGGAAATCTTAAGTCTTATTACATACAGCCGGGAAGAACTATTGGATATAAGAGCAACGTCAACTTACCAACATCAAGACCAGGAATACGACTTTCCCGAAGCGGATCCTCTATTCAGACCACCACCCAGGACAATGGATTTAATCCCAGTAGCTGACCCAAAACAAAGGCGCTGCAGAAGGGACAGATGGAGCGGCCTACTGGTCAGGCTCCGTAGACGTGCACATCGCCCACCACTCCCGAGTATACTACTCACCAATGTCCAGTCTCTTGACAACAAAGTAGGCGAAATTCGAGCAATGGTTGCCTTCCAGAGAGACGGTTCAGTCACAGGGCTTCTCCCCCTCTAGTGATCACCAAGATGGCCCACAAGGAACTTCGCTCTATGTAAATTGGAAACTATATATCCGTAGGCTGCATTTATTGTAGCTGGGGATTTTAACATCTCTAGGGTAGGTGGGACGCTAGCGTCAGGGCGCCAAATTCTGCAGGGCGCCAAATTCAAAACAACAGAAATCCCATAATTAAAATTCCTCAAACATACAAGTATTTTACACAATTTTAAAGATACACTTGTTGTAAATCCAGCCACAGTGTCCGATTTCAAAAAGGTTTTACGACGAAAGCACAGCAAACGATTATGTTAGGTCAGAGCCAAGTCACAGAAAAAGACAGCCATTTTTCCAGCCAAAGAGAGGAGTAACAAAAAGCAGAAATATAGATAAAATTAATCACTAACCTTTGATGATCTTCATCAGATGACACTCATAGGACTTCATGTTACACAAAACATGTATGTTTTGTTCGGTAAAGTGCATATTTATATCCAAAAATCTGAGTTTAGGCGGGACGCTACTGTCTCACTTGGCCAAAAGCCAGAAATGAAAATGAAAGATACCAAATGAAAGATACCAAATTAAAGCTACACTGGTTGTGAATCCAGCCAACATGTCAGAATTCAAATAGCCTTTTCGGGCAAAAGCAAACGATCCTATTATCTGAGGATAGCACCATAGTAAACAAAGAGAGAGAAGCATATTTCAACCCTGCAGGCGCGACACAAAACGCAGAAATAAAAATATAATTCATGCCTTTCCTTTGACGAGCTTCTGTTGTTGGCACTCTAATATGTCCCATAAACATCACAAATGGTCCTTTTGTTCGATTAATTCCGTCAATATATATCCAAAATGTCAATTTATTTGGCGCGTTTGATCCAGAAAAACACCGCTTCCAAATTGCTCAAATGTGACTACAAAATATCTCAAAGGTTACCTATAAACTTTGCCAAAAAATGTCAAACTACTTTTGTAATACAACTTTAGGTATTTTTTAACCTAAATAATCGATAAAATTGAAGACGGGATGATCTTTGTTCAATAAAGGATTAAAACAAACTGTAGCTAGCTTTTTGGTCATGCGCTTCTATCTAACAGGACACTTAATGTGACTCTCATTCAAGATGGCCGTACTTCTTCATTACACAAAGGAATCACCTCAACCAATTTCTCAAGACTGTTGACATCCAGTGGAAGCGGTAGGAACTGCAAGCAGGTCGATTAGAAATCCGGTTTCCCAATGAAAACTCATTGAAAAGAGAGTGACCTAAAAAAAACAACATCTGAATGGTTTGTCCTCGGGGTTTTGCCTGCTAAATAAGTTCTGTTATACTCACAGACATGATTCAAACAGTTTTTGAAACTTCAGAGTGTGTTCTATCCAAATATACTAACAATATGCATATCTTATCTTCTGGGGATGAGTAGCTGGCAGTTGAATTTGGGTAAGCTTTTCATCCAAACGTGAAAATGCTGCCCCCTATCCTAGAGAAGTTAACCCTCGCAATGCTGCTGGCCCAGACGGAATCCCCAGCCATGTCCTCAGAGCATGCGCAGACCAGCTGGCTGGTGTGTTTACAGACATATTCAATCGTTCCCTATCCCAGTCTGTTGTCCCCACATGCTTCAAGATGACTACCATTGTTCCTGTACCCAAGAAGGCAAAGACAACTGAACTAAATGACTACGGCCCCGTAGCACTCACTTCTGTCATCTTGAAGTGCTTTGAGAGGCTAGTCAAGGATCATATCATCGCCCCCTTACCAGCCACCCTAGACTCACTTCAGTTTGCATACCGCCCCAACAGGTCCACAGATGACGCAATCGCCATCACACTGCACACTGCCCTATCCCATCTGGGAAATAATTATGTCTATCTAAGAATGCTGTTCATTGACTACAGCTCAGCATTCAACACCATAGTACCCTCCAAGCTCATCATCAAGCTGGGGGCCCTGGGTCTCAACCTGTGCAACTTGGTCCTGGACTTTCTGACAGGTCGCCCCCAGGTGGTGAAGGTAGGAAACAACATCTCCAATTCACTGACCCTCAACACTAGGGCCCCACAAGTGTGTGTGCTCAGCCCTCTCCTGTTCTCCCTGTTCACCCATGACAGCGTGGCCATGCATGCCTCCAAGTCAATAATCAAGTTTGCAGACGACACAACAGTAGTGGGCCTGATCACAAACAACGACGAGACAGCCTACAGGGAGGAGGTGAGGGCACTCGGAGTGTGGTGTCAGGAAAACAACCTCTCACTCAATGTCAACAAAACAAAAGAGATGATCATGGACTTCAGGAAACAGCAGAGAGAGCACCCCCCTAACCACATCGAAGGGATAGCAGTGTAGAAGGTGGAAATGTTTAAGTTCCTGGGCATACACATCACAGACAAACTGAAATGGTCCACCCACACAGACCGTTTGGTGAAGAAGGCTCAACAACGCCTCTTCTTCCTAAGGAGGATGAAGAAATTTGGCTGATCACCCAAAACCCTGACAAACTTTTACAGATGCACAATCGAGAGCATCCTGTCGGGCTGTATCACCGCCGGGTACAGCAACTGCACCACCCACAACCGCAGGGCTCTCCAGAGGGTGGTGCACAACGCATCACCGGGGGCAAACTACCTGCCCTCCATGACACCTACAGCACAAGATGTCACAGGAAGGCCAAAAAGATCATCAAGGACAACAACCACCCGAGCCACTGCCTGTTCACACCGCTATCATCCAGAAGGCGAGGTCAGTACAGGTGCATCAAAGCGGGGACCGAGAGATTGAAAACAGCTTCTATCTCAAGGCCATCAGACTGCTAAACAGCTATCCCTAACTCAGAGAGACTGCTGCCTACATTGAGACCCAATCACTGGCCACTTTAATAAATGGATCACTAGTCACTTTAAACAATGCCACTTTAAATATTGCCACCTTAATAATGTTTACATATCTTACATTACTCATATCACATGTATATACACTGCTCAAAAAAATAAAGGGAACACTTAAACAACACAATGTAACTCCAAGTCAATCACACTTCTGTGAAATCAAACTGTCCACTTAGGAAGCAACACTGATTGACAATAAATTTCACATGCTGTTGTGCAAATGGAATAGACAAAAGGTGGAAATTATAGGCAATTAGCAAGACACCCCCAATAAAGGAGTGGTTCTGCAGGTGGTGACCACAGACCACTTCTCAGTTCCTATGCTTCCCGGTTGATGTTTTGGTCACTTTTGAATGCTGGCGGTGCTTTCACTCTAGTGGTAGCATGAGACGGAGTCTACAACCCACACAAGTGGCTCAGGTAGTGCAGCTCATCCAGGATGGCACATCAATGCGAGCTGTGGCAAAAAGGTTTGCTGTGTCTGTCAGCGTAGTGTCCAGAGCATGGAGGCGCTACCAGGAGACAGGACAGTACATCAGGAGACGTGGAGGAGGCCTTAGGAGGGCAACAACCCAGCAGCAGGACCGCTACCTCCGCCTTTGTGCAAGGAGGAGCACTGCCAGAGCCCTGCAAAATGACCTCCAGCAGGCCACAAATGTGCATGTGTCTGCTCAAATGGTCAGAAACAGACTCCATGAGGGTGGTATGAGGGCCCGACATCCACAGGTGGGGGTTGCGCTTACAGCCCAACACCGTGCAGGACGTTTGGCATTTGCCAGAGAACACCAAGATTGGCAAATTCGCCACTGGCGCCCTGTGCTCTTCACAGATGAAAGCAGGTTCACACTGAGCACATGAGCACATGTGACAGAGTCTGGAGACGCCGTGGAGAACGTTCTGCTGCCTGCAACATCCTCCAGCATGACCGGTTTGGCGGTGGGTCAGTCATGGTGTGGGGTGGCATTTCTTTGCGGGGCCGCACAGCCCTCCATGTGCTCGCCAGAGGTAGCCTGACTGCCATTAGGTACCGAGTTGAGATCCTCAGACCCCTTGTGAGAACATATGCTGGTGCGGTTGGCCCTGGGTTCCTCCTAATGCAAGACAATGCTAGACCTCATGTGGCTGGAGTGTGTCAGCAGTTCCTGCAAGAGGAAGGCATTGATGCTATGGACTGGCCCGCCCATTCCCCAGACCTGAATCCAATTGAGCACATCTGGGACATCATGTCTCGCTCCATCCACCAATGCCACGTTGCACCACAGACTGTCCAGGAGTTGGCGGATGCTTTAGTCCAGGCCTGGGAGGAGATCCCTCAGGAGACCATCCGCCACCTCATCAGGAGCATGCCCAGGCGTTGTAGGGAGGTCATACAGGCACGTGGAGGCCACACACACTACTGAGCCTCATTTTGACTTGTTTTAAGGACATTACATCAAAGTTGGATCAGCCTGTAGTGTGGTTTTCCACTTTAATTTTGTGTGACTCCAAATCCAGACCTCCATGGGTTGATAAATTTGATTTCCATTGATCATTTTTGTGTGATTTTGTTGTCAGCACATTCAACTATGTAAAGAAAAAAGTATTTAATAAGAATATTTCATTCATTCAGATCTAGGATGTGTTATTTTAGTGTTCCCTTTATTTTTTTGAGCAGTGTATTATATTTTATACCATCTACTGCACCTTGCCTATGCCGCTCGGCCATTGCTCATCCATATACTTATAAGTACATATTCTCATTCACCCCTTTAGATTTGTGTGTATTAGGTAGTTGTTGGGAAATTGTTAGATTACTTGTTAGATATTACTGCGCTGTCAGAACTAGAAGCACAAGCATTTCCCTACACTTGCATTAACATCTGCTAACCATGTGTATGTGACCAATTAAATTTGATTTGATTTGATTTGACTTGACTTGACTTGGATAGTGTCGGGCTTCCCTCATGCTCCTTTTCATGACGACGCCACGTTAGCCACGTGCGTGAGTGCTATCTAACTACCAACCAGAACATTAAGCTAGCCAAGACCAACAACACAAACAAACTGACTATAAAGCTACAAATAGTGAGTGGAATTACAAATGGACTATACTAAAAGAATGAAAGGTATTATCTGTGATGACACACAAAGCTACGTGTAACCTACTTCTTCCAGGCTTTATTTCCCTACATGGGAACATTGTGATCCGTATGTTGGGAGTTTTGAGCTGCTTACATGTACATTGATCAACACAGCAGCTTTTCAGCATGTTTTGTAATTTCTGTATAACAAAAAATCAACAATGAAGTTGACTCTTTCACGATGTTGGTCATGGGAAATAATGTTTGTTTTCCCCAATTTGTGGGCGTGGTCAAGGGGAATTCCTTCTTCTGACATGAATACCGACTCGGAGTATGGGGACAGCCGAAGATCCCTTTCGGAATCCTTTTTTCTAAGAGTGTAGTTATTATGAGTGTGAACCTTATGATTTCAAACTAAAGGATCTGAACCACATTCTTGTTCTCACAGTCCATTACAAAATCAAGACATTATTAACTCTTATTAATTATTCACACTTGGATGAACACTGGTGAAGCACATTTTCATGCACACATAGAGCCACTGTTGACAGCAAGTAACTTTCAACAAAGTTTTAGGGGGAGTACAGTTCAAAAACTCTCAAAGTATTCATATTCAAATAGCTCCCATACTCTTTAAAAAAACAGCTTAAAACATAACCTTGTGATGTGTTTCATGATGCCTCTCTTTTCTGTTTTCCTGAATAGCACTCCTCCCTTCATCCTGCTCTCTATGTGTGTCTGATGTGTGTCTGATATTGTGCACAGTCCTCCCCTGACGTCTCTTCACTGTGAAGTTTGGGCCTAATTCCTAGTGTGCCTCCCTCACTTCCATCCCAGGATGTCTCTATCACTGCCTCTCCTCCTCCCCAGAGAGACACTGATTGTACCTGAGGATGAGAAACATATACATTTTGTTCCTATGACCTTTTCTCTCCTTTTGTATTGGAAACCTGTTTGTCACCTTGCATAATAACCTTCCCTTTCCCCCAAACCACCTCCTCTAGAAATAGTCCCTGACGTTACAAGTTCGTAGTGCTGAGTGATTAGTGCCTTTTGAGGTCCGTTTTGGTTAAAAAAAAAGTATCACGGTTTTCGATTTTGGTTTCAATTTATTTTTTAAAATCATTAAATGAATTAGGAAATATGTACTTTAAATAAATTTAGAGCTTTTTAGTTAAAATTCTGAAGCCAAATATTGAGAACATTCAATTGCCAAAACATTGAAAACATTCCATTGTCTCTAACCAAAATAAATAAATTAATCAAATCAAATCAAAGTTTATTTGTCACATGCACTGAATACAGGTGTAGTTGTAGTAGACCTTACTGTGAAATGCTTATTTACACGCACTTAACCAACAATGCAGTTTTAAGAAAATATAGTTTTAAAATATTTACTAAATAAACAAAAAATGTAATAATAATAAAGTAACAATAAAGTAACAATAATGTGGCTATGGCGGGGGGGCTACAAGTACTGAGTCAATGTGCGAGGGTACAGGTTAGTCAAGGTAATTTGTACATGTAGGTAGGGGTAAAGTGACAATGCATAGATAATAAACAGCGAGGAGCAGCAGTGTAAAAACAAAGTAAATGTAAATAGTATTTATGGCTTGGAGGTAGAAGCTGTTAAGGAGCCTTTTGGACCTAGACTTGGCGCTCCTGTACCGCTTGCCGTGCAGTAGCAGAGAGAACAGTCTATGTGTGACTGGAGACTTTGACAATTTTTTGGGCTTCCTCTGGCACCACCTAGTATATAGGTCATGGATGGAAGGAAGCTTGGCCCCAGTGATGTACTGGGCACATTACCCTCTGTAGCGCCTTACGGTCGGATGCCGAACAGTTGCCATACCAGGCGATGATGCAACCCATCAGGATGCTCTTAATGGTGCAGCTGGAGAACTTTTTGAGGATCTGGGGACCCATGCCAAATCTTTTCAGTCTCCTGAGGGGGACAGGAGTTGTCGTGCCCTCTTCATGACTTTCTTGGTGTGTTTGGACCATGATAGTTTGTTGGTGATGTACAAAAGGAATCTGAAACTCTAGACCTGCTCCACTACAGCCCCGTCGATGTGAATGAGGGCGTGTTTGGACCTCCTTTTCCTGTACTCCATAATAATCTCCTTTGTCTTGCTCACGTTGAGGGAGAGGTTGTTGTCCTGGCACCACACTGCCAGGTCTCTGACCTCCTCCCTATAGGCTCTCATTGTTGTTGGTGATCAGGCCAACCACCGTTGTGTGGTAAGCAAACTTAATGATGGTGTTGGAGTCGTGCTTGGCCACACAGTCGTAAGCGAACATAGAGTACAGGAGGGGACTAAGTACACATCCCTGAGGGGCCACCATGTTTAGGATCAGCGTGACAGATATGTTGTTGCCTACCCTTACCACCTGGGGGGCGGCCCGTCAGGAACACCAGGATCCAGTTGCAGAGGGAGGTGTTTAGTCCCAGGCTCCTTAGCTTAGTGATGAGCTTTGTAGGCTCTATGGTGTTTAATCCTGAACTGTAGTCATTGAACAGCATTCTCAAATAGGTGTTCCTTTTGTCCAGGTGGGAAAGGGCAGTGTGGAGTGCGATTGAGATTGCATCATCTGTGGATCTGTTTGGGAGGTATGCGAATTGGAGTGGGTCTAGAGTTTCCGGGATGATGGTGTTGATGTGAGCCATAACCAGCCTTTCAAAGCACTTCATGGCTACCGACATGAGTGCTACGAGGTGGTAGTCAATTAGGCAGGTTACCTTCGCTTTCTTGGGCACAGGGACTATGGTGGTCTGCTTGAAACATGTAGATATTACAGACTCAGTCAGGGAGAGGTTGAAAATGTCAGTGAAGACAATTGCCAGTTGGTCCGAGTTTGTTCTGAGTACACGTCCTGGTAGTCCGTCTGGCCCTGCAGCCTTGTGAATGTTGACCTGTTTATAAAGGTCTTGCTCACATTGACTACAGAGAGCGTGATCACACAGTCGTCTGGAACAGCTAGTGCTCTCATGCATGCTTCAGTGTTGCTTGCCTCGAAGCGATCATAAAAGGCATTTAGCCCGTCTGGTAGGCTCGTGTCACTGGGTAGCTCGTGGGTTGGTTTCCCTTTGTAGTCCGTAATAGTTTGCAAGCCCTTCCACATCCGACGAGCGTCAGAGCCAGTTTATTATGATTCAATCTTAGTCCTGTATGATTCAACACTTTGCCTGTTTGATGGTTTGTCTGAGGCCATAGCAGGATTTCTTATAAGCGTCCGGATTAGTGTCCCGCTCCTTGAAAGCGGCAACTCTAGCCTTTAGCTCGTTACGGATGTGCATGTAATCCATGGCTTCTGGTTGGGATATGTACGATATCCTCAATGTACTTATTGATGAAGCTGGTGACGGAGGTGGTATACTCCTCAATGCCATTGGATGAATGCCGGAACATATTCCAGTCTGTGCTAGCAAAGTCTGTGCTAGCAAGTCCTGTAGTGTAGCATCCGCGTCATCTGACCACTTCCGTATTGAGCGTGTCATTGGTACTTCCTGCTTTAGTTTTGGCTTGTAAACAGGAATCAGGAGGATAGAATTATGGTCAGATTTTCCAAATGGAGGGCGAGCTTTGTAAGCGTCTCTGTGTGTGGAGTAAAGGTGGTCTAGAGATTTTTTTCCCCTTTGGATGGTACATGTGACATGGTAGAAATGAGGTAAAACGGATTTAAGTTTGCCTGCATTAAAGCCACTGGCCACTAGGAGCACCGCTTCTGGATGAGCATTTTCTTGTTTGCTTATGGCCTCTTGAGTGCGGTCTTAGTTCCAGCATCAGTTTGTGGTGGTAAATAGATGGCTATGAAATATAGATAAAAACTCTCTTGGTAGATAGTGTGGTCTACAGCTTATCATGAGGTGCTCTACCTCAGGCAAGCAATACCTCGAGACTCCCTTAATATTAGACATTGCGCACCTGCTGTTATTGACAAATAGACACACACCCCCACCCTTCATCTTTCCAGACTTAGCTGTTCTGTTCTGCCGATGCACGGAAAACCTAGCCAACTGTATATTATCTGCATCATCGTTAAGCTACGACTCTTTGAAAAATAAGATATTCAAATGTTTTATGTCCCATTGTTAGGATAGTCATGAACGGAGCTCATCCAGTTTATTCTCCAGTGATTGCACGTTGGCTAATAGAGCGGATGGTAGAGGCGGGTTAACCACTCGCTGACAAATTCTCACAAGGCACCCTGATCTCCGCCCCCTGTAATACCTTATATTCTTCATGCGAATGACGGGGATTTGGGCCTTGTCTGGGAGCAACATTATATTCTTCTCGTCCGACTTATTAAAGAAAAAATCTTTGTCCAGTTCGAGGTAAGAAATTGCTGTTCTGATATCCAGAAGCTCTTTTCGGTCATAAGAGACGGTAGCATCAACATTATGTAGAAAATAAGTTACAAACAATGCGAAAAAACAAACAAAATAGCACAATTGGTTAAGAGCCCGTAAAATGGCCGTTCTTTAATAAGAGGCCCATGATGTAGTGATTACTGGTTATCACTTATTAACTATAATTTATTCACATTACTTTACTTAAATATTTTGGTTGTGTATATTATTATTATTCTTTATTAATTTGTGTTATTATTATTTTTATTATTATTATTTAGAGGGTAGCTTTACTAGTACAGATTGATTGTAGCTTCCATCAATGCAATTTTCTGCATCATTTCCAATCCCCCATATATTTTTCTGGGAATATATGTACATGTCTCTTTTAAATATATTTTAGTTTATTATTTTCCCCTAACCTAATTGTAGTAAACCAATGGACAATGACACAAAGGCTTCTACTTTCAGCTTATAAATACTATCTAAATTTCATGGACACAATGTATTTTACAATAGTTATCTTTTGTTTGTTTTTAATCCCATCCTTCAGCAACCATCAACCCCTCCTGTCTATTTTTTTAAACCTTTATTTAACTAGGTAAGTCAGTTAAGAACAAATTCTTATTTTCAATGACGGCCTAGGAAAAAACAGTGGGTTAACTGCCTGTTTAGGGGCAGAATGACAGATTTGTATCTTGTCACCTCGGGGATTTGAACTTGCAACCTTTTGGTTAAAAGTCCAACACTCTAACCACTAGGCTACACTGCCTCCCCCCAAAAAATCTGAAGCCCATCCAGTTTGATTCCTATTTTGCCATATATTTTTAACTCGCTGTTTCACAAAAGTTCTGAACCTATGTACAATTTACGGACTGAGTATATTTTACATTAGTTATCTTGTTGTTTTTAATCACACCCTTCAGCTCCACTCAACTCCTCCCATCTATCTCTTAACTTCTTATGGCTGCAGGGGAAGTAACGAGTAGCTTGGATGAAAGGTGCACAGAGGTGCCCAGAGTAAACGGCCTGCTCCTCAGTCATAGTTGCTAATATCAATCAATCAATCAATCAAGTTTATTTTATATAGCCCTTCGTACATCAGCTAATATCTCGAAGTGCTGTACAGAGACCCAGCCTAAAACCCCAAACAGCTAGAATGCAGGTGTAGAAGCACGGTGGCTAGGAAAAACTCCCTAGAAAGGCCAAAACCTAGGAAGAAACCTAGAGAGGAACCAGGCTATGAGGGGTGGCCAGTCCTCTTCTGGCTGTGCCGGGTGGAGATTATAACAGAACTATGCCAAGATGTTCAAAAATGTTCATAAGTGACAAGCATGGTCAAATAATAATCATGAATAATTTTCAGTTGGCTTTTCATAGCCGATCATTAAGAGTTGAAAAACAACAGGTCTGGGACAGGTGGCGGTTCCATAACCGCAGGCAGAACAGCTGAAACCGTAACAGCAGCAAGGCCAGGCGGACTGGGGACAGCAAGGAGCCACCACGCCCGGCAGTCCCGACGTATGGTCCCAGGGCTCAGGTCCTCCGAGAGAAAGAAAGAGAGAAGGAGAAAATTAGAGAGAGCCAAGATTTTCAAAATGTTCATAAATGACAAGCATGGTCAAATAATAATCAGGAATAAATCTGTTGGCTTTTCATAGCCGATCATTAAGAGTTGAAAACAGCAGGTCTGGGACAGGTAGGGGTTCCGTAACCGCATATGCATAGTATTAGTAGTATTAGATAGAAAACACTCTGAAGTTTCTAAAACTGTTTGAACTATGTCTGTGAGTATAACAGAACTCATATGGCAGGCAAAAACCTGAGGTTCCACTTCCTGTTTGGATTTTTTCTGAGGCTGGTTTTTCAACCAAGATCCCATTGAAATTACAGCGAGATATGGATGAGTTTTCACTTCCTACGGCTTCCACTAGATGTCAACAGTCAATAAAACATTGTCTGATCACTCTGCTGTGAAGGGGGGCCGAAGGAGACAGGAATGAGTAACCACTGCCATGAGGTGACCACGCTTTGACCATGCGCGTTCACGTGAGAGGCAGCTCCGTTCCATCGCTCAACTGAAGTCAATGTAATTCTCCGGTTGGAACGTTATTTAAGATGTATGTTAACAACATTCTAAAGATTGATTCAATACATCGTTTGACATGTTTCTACTGACTGTTACGGAACTTTTGGACATTTCGTCACGTTTTAGTGAACGTGCTTTGTGACTTTGGAATTGTTTACCAAACGCGCTAACCAAAGTAGCTAATTGGACATAAATAACGGACATTATCGAACAAATCAAGCATTTATTGTGGACCTGGGATTCCTGGGAGTGCATTCTGATAAAGTTTATCAAAGGTAAGGAAACGTTTATCATGTAATTTCTGGTTTCTGTTGACTCCAACATGGCGGCTAATTTGACTCTTGTTCTGAGCTCCGTCTCAGATTATTGCATGGTTTGCTTTTTCCGTAAAGTTTTTTTGAAATCTGACACAGCGGTTATATTAAGGAGAGGTATATCTATAATTCCATGTGTATAACTTGTATTATCATCTACATTTATGATGAGTATTTCTGTTGAAACGATGTGGCTATGCACTAATCACTGGATGTTTTTGTAACTAGTGAATGTAACGCGCCAATGTAAACTCAGATTTTTTTATATAAATATGAACTTTATCAAACAAAACATGCATGTATTGTGTAACATGAAGTCCTATGAGTGTCATCTGATGAAGATTATCAAAGGTTAGTGATTCATTTTATCTCTATTTTTGCTTTTTTTTACTCCTCTCTTTGGCTGGAAAAATGACTGTGTTTGTCTGTGGTTTGGCGGTGACCTAACATATACATTTGTGGTGCTTTCACTGAAAATCCTATTTGAAATCGGACACTTTGGTGGGATTAACAACAAGATTACCTTTAAAATGATATAAGACACATGTATGTTTGAGGAATTTTAATTATGAGATTTCTGTTGTTTGAATTTGGCGCCCTGCACTTTCACTGGCTGTTGTCATATCATCCCGTCACTGGGATTGCAGCCATAAGAAGTTTTTAACACCATCCATTTTTGGGGGGGGGGGCATATATTTTTCAACTGTGCTGTGATGTTTCACAAAAGTTCTGAACTTTTCCATTCTTATAGTTAACACAGATTGTAAATTAAAGACACACATTTTTGCTAAAAGTATTATTATATAATTGATCGATTGACTATGACTTTTCAAGTCACCGAGTAGTTCTATCTGCAGAGTTAGCTCTAAGTAAATGTTGCACTTCACCCATTCCTGGACCTGTGACCAAAAACAAGCTACAGATGGACTGTACCAAAACAAATGATCTAATGATTCTGTCTCCTCGAGGCAAAATCTGCAGAGCTGGGATGGTTGAATCCCCCATATATATATAACATTCTATTGCTTGCAAGAATTTTGTATAATAATTTAAATTGAACATTTTACATTTTGAATAAGGCATTGTTTTGCGTATCAATTCATATGTATATATATGTATATATCAATGATGTCGCTCTTGCTGCGGGTGACTCTTTGATCCTCTTCTACGCAGACAAGACCATTCTGTATACATCTGGCCCTTCTTTGGACACTGTGTTAGCAAACCTACAAACGAGCTTCAGTGCCATACAACACTCCTCCCCTGGTCTCCAACTGCTCTTAAATGCAAGTAAAACTAAATGAATGCTCTTCAACCGATCGCTGCCCGCACCCGCACTCCCGACTAGCATCACTACTCTGGACGGTTCTGACCTAGAATATGTGGACAACAATAAATACCTAGGTGTCTGACTAGACTGTGAACTCTTCTTCCAGACTCATACTAAGCATCTCCAATCCAAAATTAAATCTAGAATTGGCTTCCTATTTCGCAACAAAACCTCCTTCACTCATGCTGCCAAACATACCCTCATAAAACTGACTATCCTACCGATCCTCGACTTTGGCGATATCATTTACAAAATAGCCTCCAACACTCTACTCAGCAAATTGGATGCAGTCTATCACAGTGCCATCCGTTTTGTCACCAAAGCCCCATATACTACCCACCACTGCGACCTGTATGCTCTTGTTGGCTGGTCCTTGCTACATATTCGTCGCCAAACCCACTGGCTCCAGGTCATCTATAAGTCTTTGCTAGGTAAAGCTCCGCCTTATCTCAGCTCACTGGTCACCATAGCAGCACCCACCCGTAGCACTCGCTCCAGCAGGTATATTTCACTTGTCATCCCCAAAGCCAACACCTACTTTGGTCGCCTTTTCTTCCAGTTCTCTGCTGCCAATGACTGGAACGAATTGCAAAAACCACTGAAGTTGGAGACTTATATCTCCCTCACTAACTTTAAGCATCAGTTATCAGAGCAGCTTACCAATCACTGTAGCTGTCCATAGCCCATCCAACTCCCTACCTCATCCTCACATTTGTTTTTTGTTTTTCTGCTCTTTTGCACACCAGTATTTCTACTTACACATCCTCATCTGCACATCTTTCACTCCAGTGTTAATTGCTAAATTGTAATTACTTCGCCACTGTGGCTTATTTATTGCCTATCCTCCTTACTTCATGTGCACACACTGTATACAGATTTTTCTATTCTGTTACTGACTGTACATTTGTTAATCCCATGTGTAACTCTGTGTTGTTGTTTTTGTCACAATTTTTTGCTTTATCTTGGCCAGGTCGCAGTTGTAAATGAGAACTTGTTCTCAACTGGCCCACCTGGTTAAATAAAGGTGAAATAAAAATATTTAAAAAATAAACCATGTGCCATGGAATCGGTACATCGAAAATCTATTCTCAACTTTTTTGCAATCTATATGGCACAGCTGTCCATTTTTTGGTCCTTGAATGTAACTGGTTTACTTTTTTATTAATCACAATTTTCTTTAACCAATTTGGTCTTTAATGCAGGGCCAACATACAAGTTACTTACTTTCCCCCCCTTCCACTTGCCTCTTCCATTTTTGCAGTAATGCTGAAATTGTGGGTAGAGTAGACATTTCCATATATTTTTGTTAGCTGCATGTGTGACATAACTCCACCAGTCCTATTTATTGTATCATTTACAAAGATTGTACAGTTTTTTCCCAAAATAATGTTTTTTTTAATCAATTTAATCAATTGGCCTCCCGGGTGGCGCAGTGGTCTAGGGCACTGCATCGCAGTGCTAGCTGTGCCACCAGAGTCTCTGGGTTCGCGCCCAGGCTGGGCTGGGTTCGCGCCTAGGCTCTGTTGCAGCCGGCCGCAACCGGGAGGTCCGTGGGGCGAAGCACAATTGGCATAGCGTCGTCCGGGTTAGGGAGGGTTTGGCTGGTAGGGATATCCTTGTCTCAGTATGTAAAAATGTAATAAAAAAATGTATGCACTCTACTGTAAGTCGCTCTGGATAAGAGCGTCTGCTAAATGACTAAAAATGTAAATTAATATATTTCAGTTTAATTATTTGTTCTGTCTTTTCTGGTGGATTAAACTCAAATTGCAACCAACTTTCAAATAACCAAAAGTGAGATGTTGTAATCTGAATAAAGGGAAAAAGACCATTCTTGAACATTGGGTGAAACATTCTTACTAATCTGCTAGAGAACCAGTTCGGATTTAATTATAACTTTTGTATGACTGAAGCCTTTAGTGAGAGGTATAATGTTTAAATATTGAACTGCAGATGTGGCCAGGGCAATACATTGCAATGTCTGTACTGTGAGACGCCTAAGACAGCGCTACAGGGAGACAGGACAGACAGCTGATCATCCTAGCACGTGTAACAACACCTGCACAGGATCGATACACCCGAACATCACACCTGCGGGACAGGTACAGGATGGCAACAACAACTGCCCAACAACTGCCCAGGAACGCACAATCCCTCCATCAGTGCTCACACTCTCCGCAATAGGCTGAGAGAGGCTGGACTGAGGGCTTGTAGGCCTGTTGTAAAGGCAGGTCCTCACCAGACATCACCGACAACAACTTCGCACAAACCCACCATCGCTGGACCAGACAGGACTGGCAAAAATTGCTCTTCATTAACGAGTCGCGGTTTTGTCTCACCAGGGGTGATGGTCGGATTCGTGTTTATCGTCGAAGGAATGAGCGTTACACCGATGCCTGTACTCTGGAGCGGGATTGATTTGGAGGGTCCGTCATGGTCTGGGGCAGTGTGCAACAGCATCATCGGACTGAGCTTGTTGTCATTGCAGGCAATCTCAATGCTGTGCGTTGCAGGGAAGACATCCTCCTCCCTCATGTGGTACAGCATGACAATGCCACCAGCCATACTGCTCATTCTGTGCATGATTTCCTGCAAGACAGGAATGTCAGTGTTCTGCCATGTCCAACGAAGAGCCCAGATCTCAATCCCATTGAGCACGTCTGGGACCTGTTGGATCGGAGGGTGAGGGCTAGGGCCATTCCCCCCAGAAATGTCCGGGAAGTTGCAAGTGCCTTGGTGGAAGAGTGGGGTAACATCTCACAGCAAGAACTGGCAAGTCTGGTGCAGTCCATGAGGAGGAGATGCACTGCAGTACTTAATGCAGCTGGTGGCCACACCAGATACTGACTGTTACTTTTGATTTGTTCAGGGACACATTATTCAATTTTTGCTAGTCACATGTCTGTGGAACTTGTTCAGTTTTTGTCTCAGTTGTTGAATCCTTCATACAAATATTTTCACATGTTAAGTTTGCTGAAAATAAACGCAGTTGACAGTGAGGACGTTTCTTTTTTTGTTGAGTTTAGTATCTCCAATGTATCATCCATGTAAAAAAAAAAACTGTCTGATTAGGATGAATCATATCCGACAATAACTTTTTAATTCTATGTGCTATGCATTTTGCTCTAATTTTTGCATCACAACACTGAAGTGTAAGGGGGCCTCCAATTTGTTAAATGGACTGGATCTTTATATTTAGCACTTGGGTCCTGTTTCAGTAATAATGAAATCCAACTTTCTTGTAATTAATTACCACGTTTTCTTCACTGAACTAGGTTGAATATTTGCCTATTGAAAACTACAACTCCCTACAGCGTCACACAGTACGTTTTCGATTTGATTTCTCTCGTGCTTTATAGGATTTCTCTCTAAAGAAACGGTGCTGTCACGGCCGATGCTGGAAGAAGTGGACCAAGGTGCAGCGTGGTGAGCCTACATATTCCTTTTAATTTGAATGACGCCGACAAAAAGAATAAACAATACAAAAACGACCGTGAAGCTTAAGGGCTATAGTGCCCACAAACAAAGACAACTACCCACAACGAAGGGAGGGAAAAAGGGCTACCAATCAGAAACAACGATAGACAGCTGTCCCTGATTGAGAACCATACCCGGCCAAAACCTGGAAACACAAAATCATAGGGAAAAAAACATAGAATGCCCACCCCAAATCATACCCTGACCAAACCAAATAGAAACATAAAAAGGCTCTCTAAGGTCAGGGCGTGACAGTACCTCCCCAAAGGTGTGGACTCCGGCCGCAAAACCTGAACCTATAGGGGAGGGTCTGGGTGGGCATCTATCCGCGGTGGCGAATCAGGTGCGGGACGCAGACCCCACTCCACCACTGGCTCACCCCACTTTGGTGGCACCAGTGGTGCGGGGACCCTCGTTGCGGGCCCCGGACTGGGGACCCTCACTGCGGGCCCCGAACTGGGCACCCTCGCTGCAGGCCCGGGACTGGGCACCCTCGCTGCGGGTCCCGGACTGGGCACCCTCGCTGCGGGCCCCGGACTGGGCACCCTCGCTGCGGGCCCCGGACTGGGCACCCTCGTTGCGGGCCCCGGACTGGGCACCCTCGCTGCGGGCCCCGGACTGGGCACCCTCGCTGCTGGCCCCGGACTGGGCACCCTCGCTGCGGGCCCCGGACTGGGGACCGTAGCTGGAGGCTCCGGACTGGAGACCGTCGCTGGAGGCTCCGGACTAGAGACCGTCGCTGGAGGCTCCGAACTGGGGACCGTCGCTGGAGGCTTCGTGCCATGACTCCTCACTGGAGGCTTTGTGCCATGGGTCATCACTGGAGGCTTCGTGCCATGGATCATCACTGGAGGCTTCTTGCCATGGATCATCACTGGAGGCTTCGTGCCATGGATCATCACTGGAGGCTTCGTGCCATGGATCATCACTGGAGGCTTCTTGCCATGGATCATCACTGGAGGCTTCTTGCCATGGATCATCACTGTAGGCTTCGTGCCATGGATCATCACTGGAGGCTTCTTGCCATGGATCATCACTGGAGGCTTCGAGCCAAGGATCATCACTGGAGGCTTCATGCCATGGATCATCACTGGAGGCTTCATGCCATGGATCATCACTGGAGGCTTCTTGCCATGGATCATCACTTGAGGCTTCGTGCCATGGGTCATCACTGGAGGCTTCTTGCCATTGATCATCACTGGCGGCTTCGTGCCATGGATCATCACTGGAGGCTTCTTGCCATGGGTCATCACTGGAGGCTTCTTGCCATTGATCATCACTGGCGGCTTCGTGCCATGGATCATCACTGGAGGCTTCTTGCCATGGATCATCACTGGAGGCTTCGTGCCATGGATCATCACTGGAGGCTTCGTACCATGGATCATCACTGGAGGCTTCGTGCCATGGATCATCACTGGAGGCTTCTTGCCATGGATCATCACTTGAGGCTTCGTGCCATGGATCATCACTGGAGGCTTCTTGCCATGGATCATCACTGGAGGCTTCGTGCCATGGATCATCACTGGAGGCTTCTTGCCATGGATCATCACTGGAGGCTTCGTGCCATGACCTCTCACTGGAGGCTTCGTGCCATGGATCATCACTGGAGGCTTCGTGCCATGGATCATCACTGGAGGCTTCTTGCCATGGATCATCACTGGAGGCTTCGTGCCATGGATCATCACTGAAGGCTTCGTGCCATGGATCATCACTGGAGGCTTCTTGCCATGGATCATCACTGGAGTGAGGAGATGTATGGGCAGTCTGGTACGTGGAGATGCCACAGGGCTCACCAGGCTGGGGAGACATACAGGAGGCCTGGTTCTGGCAGCAGGCACAGGACTCACCAGGCTGGGGAGACATACTGGAGGCTTGGTTCTTGGCGCGTGCACCGGATACACTGGGCCGTAGAGACGCACTGGAGGTCTCGAGCGCAGAGCTGGCACTACCCGTTCTGGCTGGATGCCCACTTCCACCCGGCAAATGCGGGACGCTGGCACAGAGCACACCGGCCTGTGAATGCTCACTTGAGACACCGTGCGCATCACCCCATAACACGGTGCCTGACCAGTCACATGCTCCCCACGGTAAGCACGGGGAGTTTGCTCAGGTCTAAACTCCGACTCCGCCAATCTCCCCGTGTGCCTCCCCCCAAAAACATTTTTCTCGGGCTTCCGTGACCGGGTCTTGTCCCCTGCCATTCTCTCCTACCCCGTCCAGCACGTCCTCCAAGTTGGCTCACGCTGCTTGGTCCCTTGGTGGTGAGTAGTTCTGTCACGGCCGATGCTGGAAAAAGTGGACCAAGGTGCAGCGTGGTCAGCGTACATATTCCTTTTTATTTGAATGATGCCGACAAAAACAATAAACAATACAAAAACGACCGTGAAGCTTAAGGGCTATAGTGCCACAAACAAAGACAACTACCCACAACGAAAGGAGGGAAAAAGGGCTACCTAAGTATGGTTCCCAATCAGAGACAACGATAGACAGCTGTCCCTGATTGAGAACCATACCCGGCCAAAACATAGAAATACAAAATCATAGAAAACAAAACATAGAATGACCACCCCAAATCACACCCTGACCAAACCAAATAGAGACATAAAAAGGCTCTCTAAGGTCAGGGCGTGACAGGTGCGTTGATAAATACGTTGGTGAATTAGTTGTTTAACAATATATTATTTTTTGCATTTAATCGCTCAGTTCTACAAGTTCAAGAAAATTGTACATTGTCAGGAAATGTCTTAATTTGTTATTGACAGATTCCAGAGATAAAACCAACCATGTGATATTGTTGTGTTGGCATTAGAATGTGGTGTGGTAGGTTTTCATTGGATGGGTCTTTACATGGCACTGCCAGCACAACTATACGATAGTAGGGGCATAGTTGAGGGCATAACTATTACTAACTATTGTGGTAAGAGTTTGTAATCAGATGTTCACTTCCTAGTCCCTGTCAAACATCCTGAGCTTGTAAGTGTTACTTGGTATGGCCGACCTGAGAGGGAAAAGTGGCAGACATTTTGGAGCGTTGCTGTGCGCCCCTTCACGGTAGTCTTAGCTTTTAGAGATTCCACATTCATCTCTGTTGGCTGCACTAAAGGCAGCCCATGAGCATGTATCGAATGGATTTCTTCCCACTATGCCCATTTTTCTAAACTTGAATACAAATTAGGTGAGGGAAGCAAAAGGGGAGAAATGAGAAAGGGAAATTCAGCCTGGATTTGGGACCTTTCTTTTCTCCTCTGGAATGCATCAAGTTAGGCTACGAGTAGTGGCTGTGGGTCGGCAGATCTTTTAATTGCCTAAATGGAAAAGCCATGTACAAGATGTCTGGACTGTAACTGCCAAGCCGTGCTGGAGTGAGAGATTTGTAATGACTCCTCATGGGAGAACAACTCTGCGGCCTTTTATCTATCACATACATTCATGTTGTTCATGTGTAGCCTCTTACTGCAACTTGCAGCCTCACTTTGTCACTTATAGTGAGCTTCGCAGGCAATGTCAATGAGCAACCATTTGCATGTACTTATGAAGGATAATTACTGTTATTGCATTATTAATGTGCTGTATGGTACATTCTAACCATAAGAACATGATATAGGGGTTTTAAAGAGTTGTGTCTGCATGCCACAAATCCACACTTGTCCAAATATTGAATAACAAAGGGATACTAATGTGCTCTGTAATATTCTTGCATAACCATAAATCTGAAAATCTCTACATATTTTATTATACCATATTGTAGTCGATTTATGGCATTGTATAATACATATGATTTCTGTTTCTGTTTGAGAATTGAAATACCTTCACCCAAATGTTGATACCAAAAGTTTATGAGGTGCAGAAATGAAGGTAGCTTTCTACTGAGCCAAGGTACCTCCTAAATCAGATTAGGGCATAATGGAATGTAGGTGCAGAATATCTGCAGCCTCAAGTGTGTCAAAGTCAATATGTTTGTCAGATTGCCCCTGAACAGTAACCCGACTCCATAAATGATATCGTGTTCTATGTAATGAAGACTCTTAAACTTGGCACTTGCTGTGACTTTGCCCGAGAGCATATTCTCACTTGTTCTAACCTATTGTGACTGAATGACTGTTGAATAGAAAAAGGCTCACAACCTGATTTACAATTATAGCCAGGCTATTTCTGTTAGGACGTGAGAGGTTGTCTCTGTCCTGGCTTTCTGCTCTACTGATCTGAAGAGAAATACATGGAGTAATCCATTAAATGGTCCTGTTTTTCTTCTTTCTCCAAACAGAATATCATGAATTTGACAGACCCTGTTCAATGAAATCAAGGAGAGGTGAAGATTACCATTTATCATGTATTTAATGTTAACCTTTAAACCAGAGTAGCTAATATTATGCATTTGAAAGTTTTAGAGGACAAATCAAAAAGTCAATTTCATTTCCAGACTGCAATTCTCCTCATAGCTTAATGATTTATTGTCATCATCTTTTGACAGGTAATTACGTAGCAGATTTATATCCAGCTTGATTTCACAGACACTTGAGAATCATCCATACATTATTAATGGCATGACTTTAGTCCCACTGCCAAGTGACAGATGACACAATGTTAATGTATCAGCCAGGTATTGGTGTAATTTATTAAATAGACATAAATGGACATATGAAGAATCTTTATCCACACAGTTGTCCGCATGGGTGTTCACTGTGGTCCGTGAAATTAGGGATGTTTTTAGATTCAATTACCAGCAGTGTGAAGGGCACCTTTAGCCTTGTGTGACAATCTGTTAGTGTTGGGATGATCTGACCTAAGAGGCTGGACTGAATCTTCAGAGAATGAACCTGACTACATCAGTGACCAAACCTAATGGTAGTGGCTCATTATCTAAAGAAAGTAAAACCCAAATTACACGTCGTTCTCTGAAGCTCTCTTCTGATGACTCATGTCAACTCGAGAGGTATAATTTCCATGTTCCATTTGTAATGCATGAGAGGATGATAGTAATTATTCCTTTGATATATTTTCCCCCTTGAAAAGAACAAACAAAGTGGACTGCGTGAGAAAGTCAGGCCTGGCCTGTGTTGACCCTGTAGTGTGTAGAGGAGTAGCACCTAATGAGTGACAAATGACTACATTTAATCAAATCAAATCACATTTTATTGGTCACATACACATGGTTAGCAGATGTTATTGCGATTGTAGCGAAATGCTTATGCTTCTAGATCCGACAGTGCAGCAGTATCTAACAGGTAATATCTAACAATTCCACTACAAAACCTAATATCTAACACATTTAAAGGACACACAACCCCCCAACAACTCTACAGCCGCCAGGGTGCATCAGAGCAATCTGGTCATCCTAAGGGTATGTTGTATCAGAGATAGACCGGGGACTGTAGCCAGCCTTTAATCACAACCACTGACAGACAGGTTCATATGAAGGCATGTCAATGCAAATTCATGACCTTCTGATCAAACACAGTGTGTGCATTAGGCATACTCATTACAGTACATCATGTACTTTCTAGTCTCAACCTATTGTCACCAGGAAGTAAAGGTGGCCTTGAAGCCTCAATCTAATGTAATACTTTCTCTGTGAAGCTTAAGGTCATATGGTTTTCAATGTCCTTTTGTTTGGTTCTGTCCTCTCCTACTGCCGTAGGTTGTCTTCTATAGCAGCAAGGGGAGTAAGGTGGAAACATCCATTTGTCTGTCTGACAAACTTACATACTAAACTCCTATGTGATTAAAAAAAAACATATTTAGCACCAACTGAGGGTGGGGTGTGGATATAAAGTGGTAATCGCACAGAGAATGTGCTGGTGACCCCTGTTCCTGATATTACACTGATGTTTTATTATTCAAAGGATGTCAGTATTGCCTACAAGAACAGGACATGCTGTGGCTCATACAATAAGCACAGACTCATGTAATGAAGCTTTTGCTCCGTCTCAGAATACATCAAAGAGCCTTTATCATGTCTCGTACTTTACACACATATATGTACACACACACACACACACACACACACACACACACACACATACACAGGCACACACACAAATGCACAAATCACAGAGGAATGTACTTTAGTGAGAGATTCCTGTGATTTCATTCACAACACATTTTTACCTGCTCAACATCTCATTGCTTTTCGTCTCCATTGCTTTTTTACTATTATAGCATTGCCAATACTTCCATAGCCACTGGGTTTATCACAATAAAAGGCTCACTTGGGAGATTAAATTCTGAAGTAGTTGAGCAATGAAAGGCACCCTTGAAACAAAGTGTCTCATGTCCAGAGGCAAACGTTACAGATTCAATTTAGGATGTTTGGCAATCTGCTGAGAGTGAAACATCTCAAGTGGAAAATGGAAATGTTTTTGATTGAGAAGGGGTTGATGATGACAAAATCCCTTCATTTGTTTCCTTTCATTAATTCCCCTGTGTTGGCTTCTTCTGAAACATATCAGCAACAAAGCTACTCGGGAATAATTATTTGTTCTTTCCTTGTTTCCTGTTTTTCTAAGATGTCCAGAATTTCAGTTAGTAGGATTAAATGAACAGAGCCTCTCTCAGGCCCCAACACAATGTGCTTTTTGCAACAAACAAGCCCATCCCAATACCACTACAACATCCTTGTGAAATACTCTGGATACAGATGGAAAATATCCCCATGAAGATTTCATGAATGGATTTCCATGCTTATGAATTAATTCCCATGCACATGTTATATTGTAACCCCCATCCCTCCCTAGAATAGATGTAGGCAACATTGCCCCCTACTTAACACAGAAACATGCAGATCTAACCAGATATAGAGCTTCTCAGGGTGGAATAGGTATTTTTGGCAAAGCAAGAAATGTAGCCATTCAGGAATTGAGAAAGAGTAAAGCTGGACTCTTTTTTAAATTAATAACTACAATATAATTATGATTATTGTTATTATAATAATAATTTCCATTTCATATCCTGATTACAAAAAGAAGGTAGCTTCCAGGCTGAACAGTCAGTGGTGTTATGCAAGAGGGGGAGTGCTGGATCTAAAGTGAACGGTTGATTTGCAGACAGATAGGCACACTCTCTTCACATTGCTGTGGTTTATTTGACAGATCTTAATTTGATCACTATTTTCTTGCTGAGAATATTCCTGCAAAACAGGAAACGCAAACTTGTAGTTTATTTGAATTTTAAAAGGGCTTCTGAAGTTTGTAATTTCCAATTTGAAATTTCCGAAACGAAAAGTGCATCAACCCTTACAAAAATGTCCATTAATTATAATCCACATCATAATTCATAATTGCTGTTGTTGCAGGATTATGTTCTTGCTGTAGAAAACTGGATAAAATTAGGATCCTACATCTGTATCTTAGGCTACTAATGGATTTGATGTCTATTTTTGACTTCAGTATTATTCCATAATATAATCAATGAAAAAACATAGTGTAATTTTAAAAGAGAGATACTGTAAGAGGAAGCAGTTGCTAGAAGTTGAGTATACAGTAGGCTACTGTATGGAGGCCGTACAGTGTATAGGAAACATTTCTTTATTCAGGTCTCTCAACTCTCAGTGAAAGGACTAGGTTAAGTCAGAGGAAAAAACAAGCAAAGGCCTAGCTTAGAAGGTCTAACTATATTAGTGAATTCTGAAGTGTAAATATTTTATATGCCATTTATTTCACTGGTCTCTGAGGTTGTTTCACACAGCTCTTTGGTTATTGTGGGCAACCAGTGAGAGGTAGAATTGGCAGAGTTTCCAGTCAGTGTTGCCAACATCACCTACAGAGACTTCACCCCTTTATATGCCTTACACACACACATACATGCGCACGCACACCCACTCACACACATGCCCACAAACAAAAATGGGAAATCTTAAGCCACTTTTCCATTATCATTAAATGAATTATTGGCTTACAGAGGGGAACCAACGTTTGTGGTCCACAATACTGTTGTGGCAGTTACACAGACATCCACTCAAAAAGCTTTTTAATATTACCTTCTCCCTATTTCACTTACTAAACTACCAAAGATTTTCATACTATGTTTTTTTAAACAGGTTCTTGGGGTACAACATTCCTAGTTTTGAAAATAACTCTTCCCACTGAGAACAAACTGGTTGAATCAACGTTGTTTCAATGTAATTTGTCATCGTATTGTGACGTGGAATCTACGTGGAAAAGTCATGAACATAAACGTTTGTTTTGAGGGTGGAAGGTGTCGTAATTGTAACTAATATTCAACATAGACAAACCTTGTATAAAATATGTAGATTTTTTACCTTTGAAACAAAGTCAGATCTTTAACGTTATATCCGCTACCAGAAAAAAATAACTATAGGCTGGGCAGCACCTCCTACTGGAGAGTTGATCTAACTGCTGTTCATTTGGTCTCCCATCCAGGGTTTTAACCAAGCCCAGCATAGCTTTGATATTTGTCACTGACTACTACCAATGTGCTATCATTAGAATGACTATTGAGAGATCTCTTAATGACTAAACATAGTCACTGTTGCTAGTCACTGTCAAAGTCATTCCAAAGGGTCAGTTTAACAGAACAAATGAAATATAACCATAAGTCATATGTCATCAATGATACTATTTAGGCCTATATTTTTCATTATTATGATTTTTTTTTTTTTTTACCTTTATTTAACTAGGAAAGTCAGTTAAGAACAAATTCTTATTTACAATGACGGCCTACCAAAAGGCAAAAGGCTTCCTGCGAGGGCGGGGGCCTGGGTTTAAAAATGTAAAATAAATACAATATAAATATAGGACAAAGCACACATCACAACAAGAGAGACAACACAACACTACATAAAGAGAGACCTAAGACAACAACATAGCAAGGCAGCAACACTTAACAACACAACATAGCAACAACATGGTAGCAACACAACATGGTAGCAGCACAAAATATGGTACAAACATTATTAGGCACAGACAACATTACAAAGGGCAAGAAGGTAGAGACAATAATACATCACACAAAACAGCCACAACTGTCAGTAAGAGTGTCCATGATTGAGTCTTTGAATGAAGAGATTGAGATAAATATAGCATTTGCAAAGTCATCAAGAGCTATTGTTTCAATTCATTCCATGATTAAACTAAAAATGGACAGTACAAATAGGCCTAGGATTCCAAGCTTTGGTTTATTTCAAATGTATTCTTCAAGTCAATCATTATATGTTGGATCCACTTCTCCATCTCAACCATGAATCAAAGTTAAAGAATAGGACTAAATGAAATCAAACTTAATTTAAAGTGCATTTAATGTTTGGTTAGAATAGATTTAGTCCTATTCTTTAACTTTGATTATTGGTTGAGCTGGAGACGTGAATCCAACATATTTATTTTTACTTCATAGACGAACTGGAATTAAAGCCAGACTAAGTCAGTGGCACAAAATATACAATATTTCCTTCAAATGTTGATATTTGGTTGTGTTAACAACCAAGCACAATTCAATATTACTTTTGCAACACAGTAAATAGCCTATTAACTTGTCGACAAGTTAACATATGATATGTTGGATTCACGCATCCAACTAAACCAAAAATAATAGTTAAAGAATAGTATTAAGCCAGTGGCTCAGATGAAATGATCAAACCACTAGATATACTTTCAATGTTGGTATTTGGTTGCATTAATAACCAAACACAATTCAATATTACTTTTGTAATAAAGTAAATAGCCTAAAGTTAAGACTATTTTAGAAACTAATGTCACAGTATTTATTCAACCTTAACATGAGTAACACATCCATGGCCACAGGTTAGCCTACAGTGACTATACACGTATTCTAATGTCATCATAGAAAGTGTGCATGTTCAAGATAGCATGCAAATGTCACAGGTCAGTGGAGAGCTTCACAAAGATCTTCACAATTTCTTATAATAATCTGTGCAGAATCTCAAACAGCATTGATCACTTGCACTATGTACTTACACAATCATCTCAACTGCAATCCTGGTCATTTGGTTGTGCTATTAGATAAAGCTCAGTGATAACACATTAAGTTGTGGTATAAATACAACATATCTGACATTCTATTCCCATTTGAACTTTGTTGTGCTTTCAAATGGTTGAAAGCGCAGTAATAACACATTGGGAATTCAACAAACTTCTGGCTGACTTTTTGAATAGGTGAATAAAGGTTGAAATCTCATTGATCAACTTATTACCCAATTTCTATGTTGAAATGATGTGGTGTGCCAAATGGTTGGTTGCATGGTCATCCATCTGTCATTGTTATGAGTTCATGTCTGTTCCCCATCAAACCCCCAGGCGTTGTCAGTTTGAAATATGAATTCCTCGGCCTGTCTGTCCTCGAAGGCTGTGTATACTACTTGCCGACAGTTGGGGAGCTTGTGGCTGTCTAGCTGAGGGCATTTGATGTAGACTCTTTCAAAGACTTCTTTAGGGATTGCTCATATGGTCAGGGGCCAACGGTGGAGAATTAAATGATGGATACTCCACTGCCTCGTCTGAATCTCTTTGGCCTCGTATAACTTTATGGCCCCATTTTTCCCTGCTTGGTCGGTAAATTAGGTGTCATAAAGAAAGCATCTGAACCAGGCATTACAATCACACTGATCAACCAATTTGTCTGTGACACACCAGGCACCAGGGAGCCCTAAAGGAGCCGGCAGGCCTGGGCCCTGTAAATTACCCACAAGAGAAGGGGACTGGGCCAGAGGTAAATGGGGGCCAAGTCAAAGCAGATTGCATAGCTTCCTCCAACCCTCCCCACCCGAAAAGGAAAAGAGACTTTAGGGATGAGGGTGCCAGTCAAAGCCTTACTGACACTGTGCCGGTACTGGGTGCCCATCTGCCACTCTACGCTTTACACCAAAAAATCCTTCCCTTTTGTCCCTTCTGAACCCAGCCTTAGAGCCGTGCTAGAGAAATCCTCTCTTATGTCCCCCATGTCCTCATTATATGCACAGGGCTCTAAGTCCATGGCTGGTTTTTACCCTCGGAGAGCTGCAGGCACGGGAGAGTGGAGTGACAGTAAAGCTATACACAGCCATGACATATCTTATTGCCTATCGTATGGGACCAGAGGGAGAAAACAGAGCATCTCTCAATTGAGCTTAAATGCGCAAATCGCTCCCTAGTGAAAGAAAGCCTTCCTTTGTAAAAGTTTCTGCACATTTTTGGGGGGAAACTTTGGAAAGTTTTGCTCTGAAGGGCTAAGACTAATCAGTCCAAGGTGGCATATTTAAGAAACAACGGATAAAAAAATTATAATAAGTCTATAGAGCTTTCTTTCTCCGACAGAGACATCGCCACCACGATACGTCCAAACACTGCAGACAGCAGGTAGGACTGGGCTGACAGCAATGAATATCTATAAAACCATATGCACACATGCACTCACAAGCTACTATGTATGTGTGCATGCTGCATTTTCAGCAACGTTTGGTTTGATTAATGGACTTCCTAACTAAGGAACTTGTTCAAAGTGACACAAGCTTTTGTCTGTGTGTGTCATCCTCTTCCTCTTCCTGACAGTCACCAGAGTTGAAGGAGTCCCTCATCCCCTTCCTCCTGCTCCTTGTTCCTGTTTGGTTAGCGGTGGGACAACGCGATAAGAGCTGACAGCTCAGTAATGATGAATGAAAATGAAAGGGACGGGGGGTAAATGTAAATGCTGAAAGCACAATGGAAAAGTGATTAAAAAGCATTTCAGTGTCTTTTATCTCCTGGTACTGCTTTCAAAGGAGCAGTCTTAGGTCTTGGAGCCTCTCGCCAGCACTTATTTCAACGTGTCTCTTACCCCCTAGAGAGGACTTGGCTTTGATTGTTTTTTAGGCTGCCTTCCATCTCCTGCCTTCAATCGTATCCCTTCCAAGTGGGCGACTTCTCAAACTTCTGTAAGCAAGCAGTTTGGCAAAGTCGTCTCCTGTCATTGACTCACTTAGCCCCACTCTATCTAGGCTACATTGTGCTTTCGCATTGAGAGAGTGACTGTCGGTGTGGAGGCGGACTACAGTATATGAGTTTTCTTAGATCTTAAGGGAATAGCAGGTGCCATGTAAAGAACTAGTGTCAGTTATTAGAAAATAGCTTTTGCTGTTTGTTAATCGGTTACAATAGCCAATTACCTGTAACATGAACTCCTGTCTATGCTTCATTGTCTGCTATAGTGATGCTCTCACCATCTAAGCATCTCCCACACACACGGTGCTGTGAGAATAAATGTATTTCTATAGAGATACATTGGAATATGAATATGTATTTTTGCCTTCCCTTTGACTCAAAGTGTTAAGGATGTTATCTCTGAATCTGCGTGAAAGTATAGAGACATTTCTATTTTCTGTATGCCTTACCTCGTTATTGTGTTAGAGGAAGGTCTGACACCAAATGCAAGTATTACGTTGTGTCAGTTTGCTAAATTAATAATGGATACAGCCTTTCTTTTGGGGTCGAAAGTGTTTTCATTCCGGTGGGTTGTTCCCACTGAAAGTTCATCATCAAATTAACATTGTACATTGTCTTTGGATGTCTCACTCCTCCCTCTGTTCCTTTTCATGGCTTCATGGTGGAGTTATATTTAAACCTGCAAGCACAGCTCAATGTTCCTATTCCAGTCTGTTCTGTAGACCAGCAGTCGAGGCATGGTCTTGGGCACGGGGGAATGAAGCGCTTCCCCTCCATTTAGGGTTCACATAGATCTCTCAAATCACCTGCAAATCTCTCTGTGACATACATGCATGATTTATTAGCAGGTATGAGTAATGTGCATGTATCCATATTAAATATTCATAGGAATTAAAAGAACTCATGTTTCTAAGTCTGCAATAATAGCTTTACGCAAGGGTTGCATTTTAGCATCAATTGTTACTTAAATTAGATTATATGGAAACTTGGGACATGCTATGGAATGTGGAGACAAAATGAGGATCCACTCGAAATTCAGTGTCAATAATAGATCATGTTTAATCACATAATGATACAATATTCAGGCTGCTACTTGGAGTCAGAACGCCCTATACTCTGACAAGTAGATCATTACCATCAATGACAGAGAGCTGTTGAGGTTGATTTGTCAAGAAGGTAATCTGAATGTGATTTTGATCAAGCCACGTAGGACAACGCCTCCAACAATCTCTTGGCAGACCGAAACAAATGAAAGGTCATGCAGACATTTGGAGTGATTACTTTGGGACTCTTGAGCAAATGATTAAAAAGTACAATTCCATTAAATAGTTATTACAAAATTATTTTCAGTGAAAAGAAGCCAAGAATGACCTAGGGACCTTCTCCTTTTGTCCTTTCTCCCCAAAACCCTGGAGATGTGAACTTGAGACCTGTGCGCTGAGTAAAAGGAGATGTTGGGATGCTGCCTTGTTCGCACAACTGTCTCCAGAGCACTAATTCCCTTAATTATCAGGCCTGGGAGAGAAGTCCCCAGTGAGCTCTGTTAAATGTGGTTCTGCTCCACACACTCTCCAATCCAATTTGCTGTTATTTTTTTAAAGAGAGCAGGGTAATGGTGCTTGAGGGTGTAGAGCAAGAGGGAGGAGGGAGAGGGGTTCTTGGACTGTTAGTGGTATGAACTGTTCTGTAGTTGAGCTGACTGAGAAAGGAAAATAAATGGTTTCCACTTTAATTTTATATTTCTTTAGTGTATAGATGTAGGAGAAAGGGCTGCATCTTTGAAGGCTGGCCTTGGCGGAGCAAATGAATGCAGAGCAGAGTTTTACCATACAAACACTTTCAAATGTAGTGTTTGATAAGATGAATATCCTGGACTTGAGAGCCTCCGTCCTTTGATTCTCCTCCCAGGCCTCCTCTCAAACGTACTCTCAAATATGTCCTTCCCGGCTTTGCCTTTGTATGTAAAGCAGTGATAGAGATGGCTACGGAGGCTGTAGCAGTCAGGATGCACAGACACAAAGTAAAGCAGCTCGTGTCACCGCATAGCAATAGAATATGACGCTTTACAGAGAAGAAGCTGTCAAATACATTGACATCCTCTTCAAAGTGTAAAGGATTGTTCTACCCTGGATTTCTTACACAACACAGGGATGTAGTATATTTGTATGAAATCAGTTAATCACTGTTTACATGTGTCTATGAAACTTAGCTGCTATGGATTTTGCACATGCCACATCTTTTTACATTAAGTAAATATTCTACCATGCAGTAGAGAATCCCAGTTTCATTCTGAAAATGGAAGTTGTGCTGAGGAATTGTGAAATGCAGAAAGAGGTTAACAAATACGTTAGAGCTGATGAGATGGTGAAATGAAGAAAATTCATGATACAAAGTGTGAATCCATAATGTTCCACAAACGGTGCAAGAAACATTGGAATGCAATGAAATAGAGTATGTAAGGCCAATATCACATCTAACAACTATCTTAATCCTTGAAAGGATTAAACAAACTATTGTTGTGTTTTCAAATCGTGGTTTGTGCATGACAGGTCTTGCTTGTAATCATTTAAAATATTTAATCAAGGCTTACTTCAATATGTATGGCTCATCGTACATATCACAAGGTTTTAGGCATCAACCATGAGGTTAGAATAGAGTCATGATAAACTTCCTGCTCTCAATTAAAAAAGTTGTCAGAGGCAGAGACTTGCCAAGTAGACTTGTGGCTTTGCATCTCATTGAACAAAGCATGTTAATGACCAGTTTTTCTCAATATCCTTCTGTAATGCAATGCAGCCTTTTGCTTTGGTGAAGTCAATGGTGCTCTGGCAGTGGATAACAGCCTCGCTGCTGTACATTTAACGTAAGGCTCTGAGCTCTAGCCGTCTGGGCCTGTGATGCCTCAGAGCTAATCATACCCGTTTCAGACAGACCTCTGTTAGATAGCTAATGGAGTGTTCTAAGGTTAATTTACAGCCATACGTCCCCCATCAATAAGCAATTAAGAGGTGTGGAAACAAGAAGGCACTCAGGCCATCAGACATTTTCCCCCCTTTGTTTTAATCAATGAATCGCTTTGGCATGTCTGCTTGAAACCCCCCAAATAGATTTAGATATGAAAGTTACACATGAAACGTCTCTATTCCCAGGCCAGTATGGCTGATGTAGGATCTTTTTAAGCGTGTCTTATCAATTGAGAGATTCATGGTGGAAGTCCCACTGGGCTCTCTTTTAACCCCTCCCCTGTTTTCACACACTCTTTTCCTTTCCTATAAAGGCTCAGAGAAGCCAAACGGACCAGACGTATTCTGCTTCCTCTATGCCGGGTGTGAAGGCAAATTCACAGGAAATGTTTTATGTGATAATATAGCAGGCAGAATATCTAATGCCAGCCTTGAGGATGCAGCAACTGGGAAAGTCTGAAACATTCAGAGTAGCAAGGAAATTTAGATGTCTTACACTTTTTTCTATCTTTCATCCTCCTCAACTGATGTCGTCACTGTGACCGCCATCTGCATTTTCATATTGTTCATCCATTTATTCAACTCACCCTCTTTTCACACTCCTGGTCATCCACTCCTATATCTCCCTTGATTGGTTTATTATTGATCTACACATTCAGTGAGGGACCGCTATTTGAGGAATTGGCTTTCAAAAGACCAACACTAGTGTAGTGTAACATGGATTGCATGTTAAGCATCTGAATTTATGTGAAGGGGCTATATTTTCTGTTCACTCAGCTTAACTCCCATTGCTCTTCTCTGCTGTAAAGTGGTGCTCACATGTTTTCCTATTTCTGTGACATGCTTGTAGGTTTCCCTTGAGAGAGCCAGGCAATAGGTTGCTAATACTGTATGATATGCATGAGCTCTGCTCCATATCTTTAACCAGCCCCATTAGACTGGCATGAAACCCAGGGGATCCTGAACACAGCATAGGGCCCTGGCCAACAGCCCTGCTTTATGACACAAACAATCCTGAGCACACAGTGTCAAGGATAATGAGTTTAACGTGTATAATAGTTGTATAATTAGTCATTTTTAGTACACCTGCGTACTACCTGTCATGTGTTGTTGTCTAACCTGTCCCTTTCTCTTTCCAAAGCTCCTCCAAACAACATCTCAGTTTCGGCAGAGAACTGTCCAGCTCCATTCAGCCGGTACCAGGCCCAGAACTTCACTCTACTGTGCACTGCAAAGGGAGGCAAACCTGCCCCTTCGGTGAGTCACACATTTATGCACTTGAACATGCTGTTCAGTGCATATACAGTGCAGTATATAGGACAAAACACGCTGTTAACAATATTAATGTACACATGAAAGGTTCCAGTCATGTGTAGGCCACTGCATGTATAAATAATCTATTCAATCATCCCCTTCTACAACTAGCCCACTGCTGTATTTTGTGGATAAAGACTTGTACATAATTGTTCATTGTTTTCTGAAAGGTATTGTTGAAAAGATAGGAGGTGAAGTACACTCAACAAAAACGCAACATGCAACAATTTCAAAGATTTTACTGAGTTATAGTTCATATAAGGAAATCCGTTAGTTGAAATGAATTTATTAGGCCCTAATCTATGGATTTCACATGACTGGAAATACAGATATGCATCTGTTGGTCACAGATACCTTAAAAAAAAGGCAGGGGCGTGGATCAGAAAACCAGTCAGTATCTGGTATGACCACCATTTGCCTCATGCAGCGTGACACATCTCCTTCACATAGAGTTTATCAGGCTGTTGATTTTTGCCTGTGGAATGTTGTCCCACTCCTCTTCAATGGCTGTGCGAAGTTGCTGGATATTAGCGGGAAATGGAACACGCTGTCGTTCACGTCCATCCAGAGCATTCATTAACATGTCTGGTGAGTATGCAGGCCACTATCATGCGGAAACATGAGGTGATGAGTGGCATGACAATGGCCCTCCGTATCTCGTCACGTTATCTCTGTGCATATTGCCATCGATAAAATGCAATTGTGTTCGTTGTCCGTAGCTTATGCCTGCCCATACCATAACCCCACCGCCACCATAGGGCACTCGGTTCACAACATTGACATCAGCAAACCGCTCGCCCACACGATGCCATACACGCTGTCTGCCATTTGCCAGGTACAGTTGAAATGGGGATTCATCCATGAAGAGCACACTTCTCCAGTGTGCAAGTGGCCATCGAAGGTGAGTATTTGCCCACTGAAGTCAGTTACGATGCCAAACTGCAGTCAGGTCAAGACCCTGGTGAGGATGATGAGCACGCAGATGAGCTTCCCTGAGACAGTTTGTGCAGAAATTCTTGGGTTGTGCAAACCCACAGTTTCATCAGCTGTCCGTGTGGCTGGTCTCAGACGAAGAAGCCGGATGTGGAGGTCCTGGGCTGGCATGGTTACACGTGGTCTGCGTTTGTGAGGCCGGTTGGACGTACTGCCAAATACTCTAAAGCGAAGTTGGAGGTGGCTTATGGTAGAGAAATTAACATAAAAATCTCTGGCAACAGCTCTGGTGGACATTCCTGCAGTCAGCATGCCAATTGCACGCTTCTTCAAAACTTGAGCCATCTGTGGCATTGTGTTGTGTGACATAACTGCACATTTTAGTGTCCTTTTATTATCCCCAGCACAAGGTGCACCTGTGTAATGATCATGCTGTTTAATCAGCTTCTTGATAAGTCACACCTGTCAGGTGGATGGATTATCTTGACGAAGGAGAAATGCTCACTTACAGGGATTTAAACACATTTTGTCACGTTCTGACCCTAGTTATTGTGTTAATCCTTTGTTTTGTTGGTCAGGACGTGAGCTGGGTGGGCATTTCTATGTGTTGTGTTTCTATGTTGGGTTTAATGTGCCTGATATGGTTCTCAATTAGAGGCAGGTGTTTGACGTTCCTCTGATTGAGAACCATATTTAAGGTAGGCTGTTCTCACTGTTTGTTTGTGGGTGATTGTCGCTGTGTCTGTGTTTATTGCACCACACGGTACTGTCTCGTCTCGTTCGTTCGTTCTTTCCTGTTCATGCGTGCTTCGTTATATGTAGTTTGCATGTTCAGGTCAGTCTACGTTGTTTGTTTGTTATTTTGTAAATATTCAAGTATAGTTCGTGTCAGTGTTCGTCGTGTCTAATAAATTCATTATGTCTACATACCTCGCTGCACATTGGTCATCTGATCCCTCTCTCCTCTCCTCGTCTGAGGAGGAGGACGACGTAGAATGCTGTTACAGAATCACCCACCTCCAAAGGATCAAGCAGCGGGGAGAAGGGCAGCGACAGCAGCAGCAGAAATCCCAGGACTCCTGGACATGGGAGGAGATTTTGAACGGAGAAGGACCCTGGGCACAGGCTGGGGAGTATCGCCGCCCCAAAGCTGAGCTGGAGGAAGCGAAAGCTGAGCGGCGGCGATATGAGGAGGCAGCACGGCAGCGCGACAGGTACGAGAGGCAACCCCAGAATTTTTTTTTGGGGGGGGGCTAGAGAGGTGTGTGGCTAAGCCAGGTAGCAGACCTGAGCGCACTCCTCGTGCTTATTATAAGCAACGCGTCACTGGTCAGGCACCGTGTTATGCGGTTAAGCGCACGGTGTCGCCAGTGCGTGCCCATAGCCCGGTGCGCTATAGGGCAGCCCCCCGAAAGTGTCATGTGAGTGTGGGCATCCAGCCGGGGCGTATTGTGCCTGCTCAGCGCGTCTGGTCTCCGGTACGCAGTTTCGGTCCAGGGTATCTGGGAGGGTGCAGTGCGTCCTATGCCTACGCTCCGCTCGTACCGGGCAAATGTGGGAGTGGAGCCTAAGGGAGAGGTGCGCGTAGTAGGCACTAGATCTCCAGTGCTCATCCACAGCCCGGTTCAACCTGTGCCTGCACTCTGGAGGGTACGGGCTGGAGTAGTATTCCAGCCTGGGGGAGTGGTGCCAAGGCTGCGCACCAGAGCTCCAGTGCTCCCCCACAGCCCGGTCCTTCAGGTGCCTCTTAACATCAAGCCTCCTGTAGGTCTCTCCAGCCTGGTGGGTCCTGTGGCAGCCCCACGCACCAGGCTGTCTCTCCGTCTCCTCCCTACAGGTGTGCCCGTCTGCCAAGCGCCGTCAGAGCTGCCCGTCTGCCAAGCGCCGTCAGAGCTGCCCGTCTGTCCCGAGCCGTCCAGCCAGGACCAGCCAGAGCCGTCCAGCCAGGACCAGCCAGAGCCGTCCAGCCAGGACCAGCCAGAGCCGTCCAGCCAGGACCAGCCAGAGCCGTCCAGCCAGGACCAGCCAGAGCCGTCCAGCCAGGATCAGCCAGAGCCGTCCAGCCAGGATCAGCCAGAGCCGTCCAGCCAGGACCAGCCAGAGCCGTCCAGACAGGACCAGCCAGAGCCTTCCGCCAGACGGGACCGGCCAGAGCCTTCCGCCAGACGGGAGCGGCCAGAGCCTTCCGCCAGACGGGAGCGGCCAGAGCCTTCCGCCAGACGGGATCCGCCAGGGCCTTCCGCCAGACGGGATCCGCCAGAGCCAGCCAGACGGGATCCGCCAGAGCCAGCCAGCCGGGATCCGCCAGAGCCAGCCAGCCAGGATCCGCCAGAGCCAGCCAGCCAGGATCCGCCAGAGCCAGCCAGCCAGGATCCGCCAGAGCCAGCCAGCCAGGATCCGCCAGAGCCAGCCAGTCCGGAGTGGTCCCTCAGTCCGGGGCTGCCCCTAAGTCCAGCGGGACCCATGTCTAGGGTTCCCAGTCCAAGGTCGGTGGCAAGGGTCGCCACCTTGAGGAGGCCACAGAAGCGGACAAAGACAAGGGTGAAGTGGGGTCCACGTCCTGCGCCAGAGCCGTCGCCGCGGACAGATGCCCACCCAAACCCTCCCCTATAGGTTTAGGTGGTGCGGTCGCAGTCCGCACCTTGGGGGGGGGGGGGGTACTGTCACGTTCTGACCCTAGTTATTGTGTTAATCCTTTGTTTTGTTGGTCAGGACGTGAGCTGGGTGGGCATTTCTATGTGTTGTGTTTCTATGTTGGGTTTAATGTGCCTGATATGGTTCTCAATTAGAGGCAGGTGTTTGACGTTCCTCTGATTGAGAACCATATTTAAGGTAGGCTGTTCTCACTGTTTGTTTGTGGGTGATTGTCGCTGTGTCTGTGTTTATTGCACCACACGGTACTGTCTCGTCTCGTTCGTTCGTTCTTTCCTGTTCATGCGTGCTTCGTTATATGTAGTTTGCATGTTCAGGTCAGTCTACGTTGTTTGTTTGTTATTTTGTAAATATTCAAGTATAGTTCGTGTCAGTGTTCGTCGTGTCTAATAAATTCATTATGTCTACATACCTCGCTGCACATTGGTCATCTGATCCCTCTCTCCTCTCCTCGTCCGAGGAGGAGGAAGAATATTACGACGATCGTTACACATTTCTGCACAACATTTGAGAGAAATACGTTTTTTGTGCATATGGAAAATTTCTGGGATGTTTTATTTCAGCTCATGGAACATGGGACAAACACTTTACATGTTGCGTTTATATTTTTGTTCTGTGTAGTTGTAGAAGGGGATGATTGAAGAGATTATTTTATATGGAAGAGTTTGACTTGTGAATCATAATTTATATAAATACACCAGGCAATGTAATCATTATAGAGACTATAAAAAAAAAATTCAAACATGGACATACGGGTAGACCGAGTTTGGATCATTAATCTTATCACAAAGTGACTAATTAGTAATGATTGTACCAGGATTTTCCATTAGACACCCTGCTATTCCCTAAACTTTTTGAGATAGCAGACAAGGTAGTAGAGATAGCTGAAGCCACATGCTTCTCTGTCTTCTGGCCTATGAGCCTACGAACACTGCTTGAGTGGCGCCACTCGCTGTTCGTCCCCACTGGGCCATTAATCATTTAATTAGGAACCCAGTGAGAGGTGAATACAAGGTGAACATGATTTCCGTCTCTCAGGTACTGACTGACCACCTATATAAAGCCCCATGAGTGCGTTCCATGGCCTGCCTGGCACTCTGCTATAATGATCCCACAGCTGGTTTTAAGTCATTACAGTCCTGCTCTGCTGGACTTCTCTCCCAACCTTGAAGGAGGAAATGAGATAGATCTGAAAGACCATCTCTCTAAATATATGTATGCCTGTAGTCTTTCCATTAGACTCCCTGAGTAGCTCTGGTCATGCAGAGAATCAACTCATGCAGTGGGGTAGTCATTTGGTTTCAAAGATGGGTGTCAGTGGATCTGGTCAGGAGTTTTATGACTCATCAAATTACTGATGATTCTACGAGTGGATTTGGTCAGACTGTAATCTTCTGTCTAAATACATATAGAAGGTAATATAGAGGCTACATGTTACATAAGGAGACAGATTGTGATGACGGCCCTGCGATAGACTAGTGTCCTGTCCAGGGTTTATACTTGTACATCTAGCTGCCTCACACTAGAGGCTTTCACGAAATGGACCTGGGGCTTTCCCATCCGGACCCGATATGCATGAATAGATTTTTTAAATATAGATAACCGTTCCTAACGGATCTGAGGACAACTAGACACGATCTGAGCCGAGCAAGGGAAGCAGCAGAAAAGTAAATTCTATAAGCTACTTTATTAACCGGAGCTGATAAAGCGCGAGGGACTGGAGGTACAGAGAGGTAACGCTCTAGCAGGGACCGTGCTGTGTGTGTAGGCTTCGGTGAGTGTGAGCGAGTGAGACAGAATGGGGAACAGGGAGGAGGGAGAGACGAGAGATAGCAACCAACCATGCCGACTCGCGCTATAGTAGAATAATAGCTGCCAAAACTAGATTATTTTTCATCCAATATGATTAGGTAGTACCTGTCTTGACTGCATCAAACCGAGAGAAGCTAGTTAAGCTAGCTAGCTAGGCTAATTGAGACTGCATGCGCTTTCTTGTCCTACACAGTTACAAACAACAACAACTTCATTCAGAATATAAAGTAGCAGCCTACCTGTTAACTCTTGGTCGTTGTAGCCTATCCTTCTCCTTTAACTTTTAATTCCATATTCCAAATTCCAACTTTTAATTCCAATTCCATAATTGTTTTACCTTTCTGCTCTCCTTTGTAGCTGACGTGTTAAAAGCTCTGTGGCAAATATGGCAATTATTATAGAAGACTATTGGATGATTCACAGAGAGGGGTTCGTTATTAAGGCTTGCTAGCTATTCCGGTAGACTTCCAGTCATTACGCTATGCTAGTTTGCAATGGCAGGTGAAATTACCTTCATAAAGTGTCCTTCAAACTGCACGAAGAGACATACAAATGGTGTCTATGAGTTAATCTGACTCTTGGTAATTAGAAAAAGGGCTTAATTGACTAAATCTTTCACTATATACACTTAATACATTTTGATATGGCCTAACAGAACCCCTAAAACCTCTTGAGGTCATTTTGACCCTTCAATATTGTCGTGACGTTGTATTAGTTAATGTGACGACTGTTGCTCATCGAATGATTACAAGTTTCTAATTACGTGATTAACTGAATCAAGCAATTATTAACTCATTAACCTGGGGCACCATGGGAAAACTAGTTTTTATTGAGTTTCTATTTCCCAAATTAACTCAAAGAATATCAGAATTTTGATTTTACAACAGCCGCTAATTAACCAGTTGCCTCTAACAATCTCGTTCTGAACGTCGTATAGCCCGGGAATCTGCACGGACCCGAGTCTCACTAATGAATTCGTACCACACCAATCTTAGTTTAATATTTATTTACTAAAAAGCTAAAATGATGAGAAAAGATACACATACACAAAAACACATTCGAGGCTATTGATTAGAACTTAGTATAACGGGCCAACACACTATGGCGCGTGTTACCCAAAAATGGGGATTTAAAAAAAAAGAGAAAGAGAGAAAGTACACAAGATGAATATACATTTGGGTGAAATTGGTAGCTATGCTTATTCTAACCCTAGCTTTGCCCCAAACTGCCGCTCTTATGGGTCAGAATATAATGATGTAATTACGTGTGGAAGGTCTCCGTGGATTTCCCGCGTGGACCGTTCAGGCTGCTCAATGACGCACTTCTCCTGCGCACCTCTCTAGTTGTCCTCACGATGTCAGTGTCCTTTTTGGCTTACTGGCCTGTTCCCTTGCCCTTGCTCTGGAAGGGATCTTCGGAGGACAGAAAGCTCTGTAGCTCAGAGCTCACAGCGTAGGAATAAAACAGTGTAGATACCACGATTCGATGGGGAGTGGAGGCTAGGTGGTTCGGCTTGAATTCACCCGCTTAGACACCACTACTCATCCGTAGCTTGGGTAGAAAAAGATTTCTTTGTCTTCAAACTTGTGTTGCGTTTTGGGTTCGTTGACCTTTTAGACCTTTGGCTGCAGCTCGGGTCACCTAGTCTAATCTGTTAATTCTTCACTCACATGTTTTATACCCTCGGGTCAGAAGTGGGCGTAACCGCCTTCAGGGCAATTCTCTGGGCGTACCAAGTTTAAGGGGCAAGGTATAGATTTTACTCAAATCCAATTTTAGACAATTAACTTCACATTTCATCTTTACCGAAACATTCTCTTTGATTTGGACATTTTCCACACAACGTACAATGTATAAACATCAAGCATATACGAGGAAAACTCTTAACGTTACAATGTTTTCATAATAACGTCATCTATTAACCTTTAATAACAAAACAAAAATGACATACATTTTCATATTCCATCTATCGTCATGACCACCATTGTAGTTGACGGAAACCATTGTTCCAAAGTCCCTTTATTGCATGTTTAAAGTTCTGAGGCTGGTTCTCCATAGTGAGAGGGAAGGGACAAAGGAATGTTGTCTGTGGCCTCAGAATTACCATGGGCGTGAGGGGTCATAAAACCCCCACATCTTCAGACCCCTAGGTCTCTCCTCCTCTGTTGGGGGTGAGAGATAATCTGTAGGGTTGTGGTCTCCTGTAACCTGACCTGATCAGGACAGTCATGACAATATCATTCAATAGCATGTTTTAACCGTTTAACTGATAGGCTGTGTGAAATTAGACAAAAGGATTATGTAGTCCCATCTCAACTGTTCAACTGTTCTGCTTGCGGCTATGGAACCCTGACCTGTTCACCGGACATGCTACCTGTCCCAGACCTGCAGTTTTCAACTCTCTAGAGACAGCAGGAGCGGTAGAGATACTCTCAATGATCGGCTATGAAAAGCCAACTGACATTTACTCCTGAGGTGCTGACTTGTTGCACCCTCGACAACTACTGTGATTATTATTATTTGACCATGCTGGTAATTTATGAACATTTGAACATCTTGGCCATGTTCTGTTATAATCTTCACCCGGCACAGCCAGAAGAGGACTGGCCACCCCTCATAGCCTTGTTCCTCTCTAGGTTTCTTCCTAGGTTTTGGCCTTTCTAGGGAGTTTTAGGCTGGGTTTCTGTACAGCACTTTGAGATATCAGCTGATGGAAGAAGGGCTATATAAATACATTTGATTTGATTTGATTTAGAAAATAAATAATTACTAAACCAGCACGATCAGGGACTCAATTCAAAAACACTTAGAGGTGCAAGCATTAAATTCATGTTAGGTTATGTGAGGTAACAAAAGAAGCAACCTTTCTGGATGAAGATTGAGTGGTAGGAGTGGGCAGTTTAGATTTATGATTAAGAAACTGGTTGACAAGGAGAGTTGTCTCCAAGGAAATGGAACAAGTAACTGTATATTTGAATGAAGTACTAAATTAAAGTGTGTCTGCGTTTGTAACATGACCATGCTATGATTCTAAATATTAGAGGATACAGTACTTTTGTTGACTCCAGAAGAAGTTGTAATGCCTCTGTGGAGAGCTAATCACCATGCCAGAGTTGCCCAGTGCTGTAGGACTAAATCAAAACCCAGTAAACAAATTCTGACAGTGTTCACAGATATATTTTATAACAGGAGTGCCTCTCGACTCCCCAATCCTGCACATTTCTCTTTTTCATCTCCTTGGAGATATAGTGCTGTGGTCCTTAACCAGTGGAGGAAAACATTAATAAATAAAAAAGTTAAGTCAGAAGAAATCGTTTTGGATTTATTTCAAGAGACACTCGCCAGCATAGTATATCCCATGTTTGCAGACTTCTTAGTTGCTTATTATGTGTACATTAGAAACTAACCATGGCAATATAATAGCAAAAAATATCGGACCTAACCTAAAATACGTATACACCATACTACATAGTGCTTCATCAACCAGTAGTTTTTATTTGTAACATGTCATTAACCAAAGTATAGAGCACAATGGCAGTGTATTCTCGTTATGTCATTAATTGTTGTTATTTGAAGTTATGGTATTATGAAACCCCATTATTAGCTGTATAAGGATCTGCTCCAGCAGCACTACTGTATTGGCCTGGGTTTTGTGAATGCAACTTCAAACGCCATTCTGCCTTTTGATGAAACGCATTTGCTCTTTGTCAGTGCTGTTGCCTGGGAGCTTGTTACAAAATGAGCTGTTGTGGGCTCTGTTTGCTATTTTCCCAGTCTTAAATGCTTTTCTAAATCTTTATCAACGCATGTTCTGTGTTTATACATACACCATTTAACAGAGGTCAACAGTGTTTTGGTTACCATACAGACTTTCACATTGCAGCTTATGTGATCAGCCGTCATTTGTTTCTGGGTGGGAGTTTTTTAGGTTAGCTTGTAAGCGTAATCAATGGCTGCTATGTCATACAAGAGCTGTGCACTGGGTTGTGAACATCCATTCCTTTCTTTCACCAGTTATTCACCAGAAAGATGAATTTGTCTGCTTTGAAGAAATCATACAAGCAACAAGAGTGTTGTTGTTTCGCTAGGTACTGTAAAAAGTGTATCATCTTCAATTTTAGATACTTTTAATGAGCCAATCATACAGCATTAATAGTTAGCTTGTGACAGGCATTACAGCATCCGCAGAGCACAAGTAACTACTGATTGAAAAGAGGAAGGATAATGACAGCTAATTATGAGAGATGATTAAGTCATGGCTACTATTGTTTAATCTCTCTCTTTCTCTGTCTTTCCCTCTCTCTCTCTCTCTCTGAGTCACACTGTCACCATGTACATTACTGCCTTATCCCTCTGATTGTGTCAACATTAAGGTGTATTTGGGCCATTGGGGGAAGAGAAAGGGTTATTGTTACGCTTCCAAATGAGCTTTGGAATCAAGGTGTTAGGGCGAAGGGGTTAAGGCTGGCAGTATCTGAAGTGCAGGTGCTTTTCATCACTGTCTATTCACAGGCGGATTGCAGAGCCTACCTCGTGCCGCACCAGCTTAATTTCGCTAACACCAAGGCATTGTGCTTGGGCGGGCGTTCAGAATTACATCTTTGTTTGTTTGTCGAAGCTCTCTCGAATCCGAATGAAGCTGGTGGTGTGTGCTCTGGCTCCATTGTCTGAACACATTGGACCCTGATGCATTTGGGGATGTAGAACAGAGGCGTGATTGATAATCACTTTATTCCACTATAAAGGACCATGCATAAAGACCACTGAAAACCACAAATAGCTTCTCATTACAACACAGCTACCACTGCCCACTGTCTAAATTACAGCCAGCAGCAAGACTCATATGCAGACACCAAAAGAAGTAGCCAGCCTAAAGACATCTCTATAACAATGGGGCTTTCATTGCCTCTAGTATGCTGATTAAAGTGGCAATAACAAACAAATTAAAAGCTAAGGGATGGGGCTGGAGAAATGTAAAGACTCAAATTCATAAACAGATGATAGTTTTGAGGCTATATAGTGTTTGTTTACATTTACTTTGTTTACAAACATTGGAGAAAAACAAGCTTATATTTTGAGTTCTGATGGGCTCATGAGGTATTTATAGGTTATAGTCTTCAATAATCAATGGGTACATATCATTATTTTAAGTCAAAATGGACATAGCTGGTTGCCCGTTTAAGCCTAGTGAAAACGTGAGGATTAGGTATTTCAGGTAAGTGGATCAGTTTGACTATCAGGATGAATATCAGGATATCAATTTCAATTTCTTTTACCGAAAGTGTATTCACAAATTCAGGAGGAAAATTCAATTGATCAGTGTATTTTTGTCATAATGTGAGAGAGGATTTCATAATCCATGAAATGTAACAAACGGTATTCTTCCCATTTTAAGTTATGCATAGTAAACCAATACAATACTGACTAATTACTATTCAATGATTTAACCTACTTTTAAAGCGTTCTATCTTCCAGAAAGTACTGACTATCATGTATATACAGTGGGGTCCATATTCATTGGCACCCTTAATAAAGCTAAGCAAAAAATACATGGATCTTCCAGCAAGAGAATAATCTCAAGCACTAATCAAAATCCACAAAGAAATGGTTATTTGACCACAAAATCAACATTTTGCAATGGCCATCTCAGTCTCCGGACTTGAACCCCATTGAAAACCTGTGGTTTGTTTGTTTGTTTTGAAGAGGGCAGTCCATATATGCAGATGAAGGATATCAAGGATCTGGAAAGATTGTGTATGGAGGAATGGTCTAAGAGCCTTCCAAACGTGTTCTCCAATCTCATAAAACATTTTAAAATGTCGTTATCCTCGCAAGTGGAGGGTGCTAGATTATTGAAAACAGGGGTGCCAATAATTTTGACCCCAAACTTTTTTCAATAATATTTTTTACAAAATCTCTTCCTCAGAATATTATGTTAAAAAAATGAGCATACAATATCGCTCATTATGTGTATATATTTTTGGCTCATCTTTATCAAGGGATCCAATAATTCCGGACCCCACTGTATGTGTATGAATGATCCTGAATTATTGAGTAGTAACATAAAGTACTATATAAAATGATAATGGGATTATATAGACATCCACAATGATGGTCTCTCACTGACACCTGAGGTCCATATGATGCAACTCTTCCAGACCTTACACAAGATATCCTTTTACTGGTTTGAATAACATGCAATGATTCTTTGAGTACAAAACAACCTCAAAGCAACAGTTTTCTCTGTCAAAATGTATTTCTAAAGAAAACAGTAAATAAATAAATTGCACAGTAGAGTTGTATGAATCCTTCTGACTTACAATTGGTACAGCACTCACTTCATTGTTTGGGAAAGTAGGAGAGATAGTGCCCCACACTGGTCAGCAGTGCATACAACAGATGGGACTGCACCAAATGTGCCACTGCTTCTGCAAATCTTGAGATGTTTTTCTAAATAGGAAGGACACATCCTTAAGCTTGATTTTGTTATATGTTCTGGATAAAAGCAAGGTGCTTTGTGGATTCAAGCTTTTTCAAATGTCAAGGCAGCCATTCATCCTGGACTCCCTGGACAGACGGTTGGTATTTTACATAAACCTCCAATAATTTTGATATGATACATTTGGTATGGTTACTAAAGACCGAAGGTTACATAGCCCTTTCCACTCACAGCCCTTGTCATCCCATATACAGGTTGAAAATCATACAAGAAAACGGTGCACTTCACATTTCCTTATTTTAAAACTCATGTAATTTACAGTATTAACGTTTATGATTGAGATGTTTGATCCACAGTTACAAGGATGACATGCGTTATACCCTGGATTATCCTGAACAGAGTTACCTATGTGTTTTGCTGCGGAACAAGCGCTTAAATGCACTCATGACTCCATTCTATGCGTAGAAAAATTACAATCTGTTTGTCTGAAGTGCCTTTTGAAAGTCTAACACTGTAAGATCATATTTTATATCTTATCTAGCCATGTTGGCAATAAAATACGTTTTCGAATGATGCCCACCTGACCCTGATTGTGATTTGTAATGGTACGTTTACAGTAATTGTGTGATGGTGGGGACGCAGGGCTGTGTTCCAAACAAAAACCTAAAAACGTGCTTGCTTCAGTTCCTCAATGGCAAAGCTAAGAGTGCTCAAAAAAATCATCTTGCTCAGCCTCCGAACGCAAGGCACTACAGAGGGTAGTGCTTACGGCCCAGTACATCACTGGGGCTAAGCTGCCTGCCATCCAGGACCTCTGCACCAGGCGGTGTCAGAGGAAGGCCCTAAAAATTGTCAAAGACCCCAGCCACCCCAGTCATAGACTGTTCTCTCTACTACCGCATGGCAAGCGGTACCGGAGTGCCAAGTCTAGGACAAAAAGGCTTCTCAACAGTTTTTACCCCCAAGCCATAAGACTCCTGAACAGGACTATATGCATTGTGTGCCCCCCCCCAACCCCTCTTTTACGCTGCTGCTACTCTCCGTTTATCATATATGCATAGTCACTTTAACTATACATTCATGTACATACTACTTCAATTGGGCTGACCAACCAGTGCTCCCGCACATTGGCTAACCGGGCTATCTGCATTGTGTCCCGCCAACCCCTCTTTTACGCTACTGCTACTCTCTGTTCATCATATATGCATAGTCACTTTAACCATATCTACATGTACATACTACCTCAATTAGCCTGACTAACCGGTGTCTGCATATAGCCTTGCTACTGTATATAGCCTCGCTACTGTTATTTTTCACTGTTTTTTTATTGTTATTTTTTTTCTTTACTTACCTGTTGTTCACCTAATACATTTTTTTCACTATTGGTTAGAGCCTGTAAGTAAGCATTTCACTGTATTTGTATTTCACTGTTGTATTCGGCGCACGTGACAAATAAACTTTGATTTGATTTGATTAGTCCTGTATTGACTCTTTGCCTGTTTGATGGTTCGTCGGAGGGCATAGCAGGATTTCTTATAAGCTTCCGGGTTAGAGTCCCACTCCTTGAAAACGGCAGCTCTACTACCCTTTAGCTCAGTGTGAATGTTGCCTGTAATCCGTGGCTTCTGGTTATGGTATGTACTGTACGTACAGTCACTGTGGGGACGACATCCTCTATGCACTTATTGATAAAGCCAGTGACTGATGTGGTGTACTCCTCAATGCCATCGGAAGAATCCCGGAACATGTTCCATTCTGTGCTAGCAAAACAGTCCTGTAGTTTAGCATCTGCTTCATCTGACCACTTTTTTATAGACCGAGTCACTGGTGCTTCCTGCTTAAATTTAGCTTGTAAACAGGAATCAGAAGGATAGAGTAATGGTCAGATTTGTCAAATGGAGGGCGAGGGAGAGCTTTGTATGCGTCTCTGTGTGTGGAATAGAGGTGGTCTGGAATTTGTTTACGTCTGGTTGCCCATTTAACATGTTGATATAAATTCGGTAAAACTGATTTAAGTTTCCCTGCGTTAAAGTCACCGGCCACTAGGAACGCCGCCTCTGGATGAACGTTTTCCTGTTTGCTTAAGGCGGAATACAGTTCATTGAGTGCGGTTTTAGTTCCAACCTCGCTCTGTGGTGGTATATAGACAGCTACGGAAAAAACCGGATGAAAACTCTCTGGGTAAAAAGTGAGGTCTGCAGCTTATCATAAGATACTCCACCTCAGGCGAACAAAACTTTGAGACTTCCTTAGATATCGTGCACCAACTGTTGTTTACATAAATGCATTGGCCCCCGCCCCGTGTCTTACAAGATGCTGCTGTTCAGTCTTGCCAATAGAGTGTATAACCCGCCAGCTCTATGTTCTTAATGTCGTCGTTCATCCACGACTCGGTGAAGCATAAAATATTAGTTTTTAATATCCCGTTGGTAGGATTTACGTGCTTTCAGTTCGTCCTATCTATTTTCTAGCGATTGAACATTAGCTAGCAGAATGGAGGGCAAGGGCAGATTAGCCACTCGTCGCCTGGTCCTCACAAGGCACCCTGATCTTTTGCCTCGGAATCGCCGTTTCCTTTTCCAGCGAATCACGGGGATAGGGGCCTGGTCGGGTGTCAACAGTATATCCCTCGCGTCCGACTCATTGAAGAAAAACTCTTCGTCCAGAGGTAGGAATGCATCTTGTAGTGTATTCAAGGTTGAAAAAGGCTTCTAAAGTTTGTACTTTCCACTTTAAAATGTCAGTCTTGATTTGCCCTAACAAAACATGTATCAACCCCTACAAAAAATCTCTAATTGTAATTGAAATGTCCTTTTGCTTCAAGATTGTTTTCCTGCTGTGAGAAACAGGTCAAATTGAGATCCTACTTCTGTAGGCATACACAGTACATAGGAAGTCAACATAGCACTGATCAGTTGATTTATAGTTAAGGCTCTCAACACAGAAAACTATATTTGTGTGACTGCTGTATACAATATACACTGTAGTACTACTGCATTATCATGTTACTAGCAGGGATACATGCACTGTTGTGTTAAACAAGGAGATACAGTACACCGTATGGAGGAGTCATTTAAATCCCTTGTTCATTGTTCAATCAATAGCTATGTACTGCACTGTCTGGGATGTGCTGTAGCTGAAAGCATATAAACCTGAAAGTGTTGTGTTCATGTTAGGAGGAGTGCTGGTCGTCTGTTCTCTCCCTATTGGTATCTGTTCATATGGAGCCATAGAGAGTCAGCCCCCAGGAGCATGGCCTTACGTCACACTTGTTTACACTCATTACTGCTATTTACCCAGCAGAGTGAACAGCCCCTGAGGTGGCATCAAATCAAAGCATGCCTCAGCAATCTCTTTTTACAGAGAAGCCAAACAATGGAGTGAAATGTACTATATTAGGCTAACAATACTTTTGCAATTTGATTCCAAATGTCCAAAGGTCTCCTAACGGACTGCGAGTCACATTTTTCTCTTCGAATAAATAAAGAAAAGAGAACATCTAAAATCACAGTATGAGTAGGGAGCTTCACAACTAGCAATGCCACGGGCACTAGTTCTGCATCCTGATGTTAAAGCTAATATCTGGAGGTTATGTGTTGAAATGGGAGCTTGAATTCCCTGTCAAGAGATTTACCAGCCAGGGATCTTAAATGCCCCCATGAAATAGTGAGGAAACGCCTGTAATATGACAGAAAAGCCCGGCTGAACACCAGCACCGAGCAAAGCTCTGACACATCTCCTCTTCAGCAGCTCACTGGTGACTGAGTACCTACAGCCCATTATCACCACTTGAAGCTGTAATAAGAATACTGGAAGGGATATAATTCAACCCAAATCTCTCCTTCTCTTTTCCCTTTTTTGTCTCTCTCTCTCTCTCTCTCTCTCTCTCTCTCTCTCTCTCTCTCTCTCTCTCTCTCTCTCTCTCTCTCTCTCTCTCTCCCTTTCTATTTCCCTCTCTCTCTCTCTCTCCCTTTCTATTTCCCTCTCTCTCTCTCTCTCTCTCTCTCTCTCTCTCTCTCTCTCCCTTTATATTTCCCTCTCTCTCTCTCTCTCTCTCTCTCTCTCTCTCTCTCTCTCTCTCTCTCTCTCTCTCCCTTTCTATTTCTCTTTCTATCTCCCTTTCTATTTCTCTCTCTCCCTTTCTATTTCTCTCTCTCTTTCTTTCTCTCTCTCGCTTTCCCCTTTTTCTCTCTCTCTTTCCCCTTTTCTCTCTCTCTCTCTCTCTCTTTCTCTCTCACTTTCCCTTTGTTCTCTCTCTCTCTCTCTCTCTCTCTCTTTTTGTCTCTCTTTCTCTCTTTTTGTCTCTTTCTCTCTCTCTCTCTCTCTCTCTCTCTCTCTCGCTCTCTCAATTCAATTCAACTTGCTTTATTGGCATGACGTAACAATGTACATATTGCCAAAGCTTACTTTGGATATTTACAATATTAAGATAATAAGAATCAAAATTGTCAACGGGACAACTCTCTCTGTCTCTCTCTCTCTCAGGTGTACTTTAAGCGAGATGGAGAGTTGATAGAGGTGATTTCCTACATCCACCCCTCAGCTGTTGCAGAGGACGGTGGTGGCTCAGCGGGGGTGCGGGGTGCCAGGCCGCTCATCAGCAGGGACCTGGACGACACCAAGCTGCAGAGGTCCCTTTCATTGTTGGATCCAGAGGGCCGGCCAGCCCGCCTGTTCACCGAGAGCCCTGAGCGTCGTCATAACCCAGGCCAGCACACCCAGGGCCAGCAGCAGCAGCCCAGCCCTGCCACAGAGGTCATTCCAGAGACTGTGGTGAGCCGGGAGTTCCCCCGTTGGGTGCAGAGCACTGACCCACTCTACTACTTCAGCCACACCCACATCCCCCAGAGTGATGGCTCTGTGCTGGTGCAGGCCAGACTCACCTGGACCCTTAACCCCCAGCTGGACAATGATGCCATGTTCAGCTGTGAGGTCAAGCACCCAGCACTCTCCATGCCCATGCAGACAGAGGTCACACTGGGTGAGTACAACACAGACATACCCCTCCCCTAACTCACTCCTCTCCCCTTCTCTCCTTGTTTCCCCGATGTCTTACTCAATCTCTGCTTTACTCAGGCCTCCTTATGTCTCCATCGCAAATCTACTTCGAACAACACTGATTTCCATTTGATGCTTAATTGTGTTACAGCTGAGCAGATTGCGAGTTTAGAGTGAAATGCAAAACTCAGTAGTGACTGACGGTGCAATTCATTGAGCTGTCTGTTGCTAGATTGAGTTAACTCACAACCGTTATTGAAAAAGTCAACCTGAATAAGGGAAGCCAAATGAGAATTTAAACACAACCAGCCACGTGATGTCAATGTAGAGGCGACTCTGTGTACCCCCACATCTGACACAAATCACTGCCTCCCATATGCTCTAAATATGATGACATAATCTCAACAAATGTCCTGTATTGGAGGAGGTTTCTTTACTTTCATTTAAATTGTTTCAAGGATAAACGAGGGAATGTGACTGTGGGATTATTTGTTTGTTGTTGATTCCACAAATAATCAAAGTGAAGAAAATATGAGAGTTGCCCCCTCCCCTTTTGCCCTCAGAACAGCCTCAATTCGTCGAGGCATGGACTCTACAAGGTGTCAAAAGCGTTCCACAGGGATGCTGGCCAATATTCACTCCAATGCTTCCCACAGTTGTGTCAAATTGTCTGGATGTTCTTTGGGTGGTGGACCATTCTTGATACATACCGGAAACTGTTTAGCGTGAAAAACCCAGCAGCGTTGCACTTCTTGACTCAAACCGATGAGCCTGGCGCTTGCTACCATATTCAAAGGCACTTACATTTTTATCTTGTCAATTCACCCTCTGAATGGCACACATACACAATCCATGTCTCAAGACTTAAAATTCCATCTCCTGCTAGTGTCCCTTTCTCACCGTGTTGTATTGATAGACATGGGGGCGGCACTCGTTGCTCACCCTTTATCTTTTCATAGTGTTTCTGTTGTTAGAGCAACAACAACAGCTGAGCGAGAAAAATACTCAACCAACATGGAAGGACCAGTGTTTAGGGCCTATAAAGGATTTACCAACCATGGCTGACAAGTGGCTATGTGCCAGGGAAAGAGCCAGCTTAATGCTTAAGAGCCTGCATAGTGCAAATAATAAATGTTTAACCTGTTTATGTTTTTTACTCTCATATATTAACACTCCAATGCCAAGCAGGAATATAACACATAGGAATAAGAACATTATCATGAAAAGCTTAATAAGAATCTACTGATGTAGGATCTTAATTTGATCACCCTGTTGCAGGATAACTTTCCTGCAATGCCTGAATTTAAAAACTTGTAGTGTATTTGATGTTTAAAAAGGCTTCTGAAGTTTGTAATTTCCAGACTTAATTTTCCCTTAAGAAAAATGTCAACCCCTACAAAAATGTCCATTAATTATAATCAATTTAATTCAAATTTTTCTGCTGTAGCAAACTGGTTCAAATTAAGATCCTACACCTGTAGTATCTGTCTTCTCAAGACAAATAGCTAGAGTGTTGATTGAAACAGCCTCCTCTTTACCATTGTTACATGTTGATGGTAAAATATACTCGGCCCAGAGGGATTTAGGCACAAAGAAAGCCTTGCTAACTGTCAACGCCTTTCATATTTTCACAAGGCTTTTTCTATGCTGCAATTCAAGCCATTCAATTATCAGTAGCTTTGTTATTTAAAGAGATGGAAAGAGCTTCTCCAGATATTCCTCCTCAACACCCTGAGAATAGAGAACAGAAGATGTGCATTAGTTGATTTTAATTGGAGCACACTTGAAATTCATAGCATTCATAAACCTGCTTGGAGCAGATTCAAACTGGAGTGGTATGAGTGAGAGCTCTTGGGGTAGGCTATGCAACAATAGACAGTACAGGTGTTGAGGTAGAAAATGTATGTCACCACTTCAAAACATTATTTCTTATATCCTTATATCCTGGTAGAATGTGATCATCTAAAATGGGACACATTTTAAATCAATCCCTCAGATTGGGCAGAACTCGGTCTTCTGATTATACAGTTAAAGCCAGCTAATTGCTCCTGGGATGTGTCACCCACTCCCTTTCCTTGGCCATGGCTTTCCAAGGTGTATTTGGTCAGTCTTTGCACTGCCCATAAGTAATAAATATTTCACTGATTTAATATTGCCACATGAGACAGAGCGACAATCTGACAACCGACCAATGTTGTATTACATTTCATGAATATTCACAAGCTGCTCCGTGCTCGCCTTACAAATGGATTTGGGCTGGGGTCTTGGGAGCCTCTCAGAATGAGCAACACCTCTGTGGGTTTCTCACCTGGGCCTCTCCATTCCAGAATTTATGAACTCAGCACATCTGAATAATTAAAAGTACTCTTTTTATTTGCATGGTCTATTATTTAGCAGCATGAAAAGACTGGAGGAATTGTAATTTCATATACAGTGCTGAGAAATGATCCACGGCTGCATACACCAGTCATTTCCTCGCCAGACTGATAATCAGAGAGCAGATGCTCTGTGTGTTGATCTGTGCGGTGTGTGTGTGTGTGTGTGCATGCGTGCATCTTTGCGTGTGTGTGTCTCTATGTTCACCTGCGTCTCATCTCCATATTTATCCCACTTTCATCTTGCTGTTGTATGAAGTCCAATCCAGGCTGCGGGTTGGATGTGTGCATTGAATTATACAGTGTTGGATTGATGATGACGCAATTATCCTACAGTCAACCCTTTTAAATTGCTGGTTCTGTCTTCGCTCTCTCTACCACACAGTCAAACCATTCAACCAGCCAATACTGCAGGTTCTCTGTCTATTTTGGAGTTCTCTGCAGTCATCCAAATCTGTATAGTCAGAGGCCAGGCCTGCTGATGTTTGGCTGGATCACAAAGCCCACCTGATGCAGCGAGCGCTGTTGTTTACTGAGGGCACTGTGTGTGCACTGACCCATCCCATAGTGCTAACAGTTCCATGCTGTAAAGTGAGGAGGTTGGGTTGCTGGCCGACGTCTTGGGAGACCAGGACTTATTTCCTTGTGAGGCCCTCCTGGGTGCCGCAGTATGTCAGTCACATTGCATGCTGTCCTAATCAAAAGTGATGACGTGGGACACCAACTGTCGTTGTTGGAGTGGATCCCAGAAATCAGCCATCATCCTCTTGGCGGTGCCAGCAAGCACTGTGACGCCATGAAACCAATACTGAAAATACCCTTCAGACGGAAAGTGGGAGGTGGGAAGCAGGCAGCGTGGCAATCACACTCCCATGATAACTGGCAAAGTGACATCTTCATCATGGACTTGAGACCACTTAAAGCAAAATACTGTTATTTTATGTGTATGATGAGCTTGGTTCAATGTCATATCTTTCATTTATGGGGCGATGATTGATATGGCTACTTTAGGCCTAACACAATAGAGGTGCTCGACTATAGTTCTGCCCAGTTCCTTCAGATATATTATTCTTACACATTTAGCTAGCCCAAGATTCATTCCCCCATTTCATTTCAACGTAGTAACTGTAGTGAGTCACTGTTGTCATTGTGTTGACAAGCTCTTAATCTCTCATGTGTATCGCTAGTCTTGCATCTGTCTCCCCACTCCGTGCTCTACATCGTGATGCCTCCATCTGATTCATGTCTCTGAAAGAGAGCAACAGAAAGAGAAGGATGGAGATCCTGTTATCTAAAAGGGTCCCCTGACTTGATTATATGTGTGCAATGCATATTTCCAATCCCCATTTCAAATGTGACAGAGTAACTCTTATTCCATTAGCCAGATGCAGGGTAAGATTCAGTAACTTCCCAAGAAAAGAGATGCTTCATTCGGTTCGGCCAACACTTTATGACTTGATTTATGGGTGAAATTGAGGTCATTTATCTATTTTTATTTTAGTTTCACTCATCAATTGAAACAAGCACTTGATTTATATTGAAAAGTGTGAATTTGAATCATTGTAAGGTTCCTGAATAACTATACTTGTGCGTGCATCTCTGACCAACCAAATCTCATCACTTGTATTTGGTTCATTGTCTAACATTCGGGATCACAGCATTCTATATGGTTATCTAGAGGGAAATTGTTAATCAACTCAAACAATGCAGAACCAGTTCATGCAGATCCCATTTAACCCACAATGATGGCCACATCACCACAAAATGACTCTCTGTCCTCCTGCTACAGTACAGTACTGTTTACATACAGTAGATTAACAGATGACACTAAATCTTAAATCATATGCAAATCACTCAATGTCTTCATTCAATCTCTGCTCCATACACAATCCAAAGGCCCCTCTGAAAGTGAAGAATATGGAAGCTTCCATTTCCCCTCTCCTGAAACGTCCATTGTTTCAGTAGGAACATAATGGATATCATCTGAGGACTCCTGTCTGTACCAAGACAAGGTTCTCTGAGTGTTCCTTATCTCGCTGCCGCCACACTCCTCCTGGGGAGCTCCGATTCTCCTCCAGTAATGACTATCTATCCAATTTAGTCCCCTCTCTCCAAGGGGAAATAAATCCACCATTGTCCTAGCTGTTGATGAAAGGACATGGAGGTCCCTAGCCTCTCACACCATGACCTTAATTGACAGGAAATTGTATTCGCCTCTCTCTCCCTCTCTACCCCTATCCAAAATAAAATGACATGCCACTGGGATGACACTGCTTTTTTCTCTCTCTCTCTCTCTCTCTCTCTCTCTCTCTCTCTCTCTCTCTCTCTCTCTCTCTCTCTCTCTCTCTCTCTCTCTCTCTCTCTCTCTCTCTCTCTCTCTCTCTCTCTCTCTCTCTCTCTCTCTCTCTCTCTCTCTCTCTCTCTCTCTCTCTCTCTCTCTCTCTCTCTCCCAGCGGCTCCTAAGGGCCCCAAGCTTTTGATGACCCCCACCAGGGCAAAGGTAGGGGACACGGTGCGCATCACTGTGCAAGGATTCCAGGTAGGCGCTGGGGTTCCTGGGGTAAGTGCATGGGGGTTTATGAAACCGGAGAGCCATGTCAGTTTGGGATAGGAGGGGACAGGGGAGATGTGCAGTTAAGCCTGACGAGTTTTCTGATATAGTGACCATTCTTACAGGGTGAGGGATATACCATATGTCTTCTCGGTCTAAGGCTAGCATACTGTTTGTTGTTCTGTGGGATTTTATTTTTTTAAGTGCACTATTGGAAAATGTGACTGGTTTGAATTTTTGGAGGGAATATTCTTATCTTTTCACATTCCTGTTCCACTGTTGCGTACTGCCTATGTCTCAAGGCATTACACTATTTCAATGAAAAATGAATAACCCTTTCCAAATCTGTTTGTTTATGGATACCTCCAATTCTCTGATGTTCTGTTGTTTTCTTAAGTCTATCTCCTTAAGCCAATAGGCATCCATGTCAAGCTGTTAGAGGATTCCTCAGCAGAGCAGAGTGAGGGTTTGTTCCTGCTAGAGCATTCCTGTTAGGAGTTGTTGTTTTTTTAAACTATCATCCTCTCTCAAAAAAAGACAATCTTTCCTGCAGTGTGAATAGTATTTAGCTGATCCCAATCTCAATGACAGGGATATGGATGACACAGTGGTGGCGCTGCCTGCTAGAGCCAGCCAGGTAGAGAGGATAAGGTTAATCCTGAAAGGCCATGCTAATAGACCAGCACACCAATCGCCTTTGTTACTGTTCATTCACTGGTTCATGAATTTCTGGACATGATAGCACTGTTTGTTTTCATAAAGTGTCTGTTTGTCATTGTTTTATTCTGGTTTTCTACTTTTGAATTGAAGAGGATCTAATCATGGCACTGATCCGGTGCCTTTAAGTTTAGTTTAGTGCAGCAGGCTGAAACCTGGGCAGATGTATGTGAGTATCTCCACCCACTGATCTCATGGTATTTGAAGTTTTCCTTTGAATAGTGTTAAGAATGGTCACTATAAACAGGCTTGACTGGAATGTACAGCCAATTGGGCCCTTCGGAAGCAGACGTCAGTGCATGGAGATTCATCCCAAAGTAAATCTCCCTTATCCTTCACTGGACCAAGGCTCTGGGGTTTCACCAGTAGATAAGATTTAGTGCTAAAACATATTTTACCTCTCTTGCCTTCTCATAGTGTGATAAAAAAAGATATCAGTATCCCCTACGGTTTATAGTATCAGAATGATACATAATCACACAGTGTGGGGTTTTGCCTTTCTTTCCATTGATATGCTTAGTCCCCAATATGTGTTAATACATATGAAGATGAGAAAGGCACTGACTCTTTCATTGGGGCTGGTCTTTTTAATTTGGTTTCTCTAAGGCCGTTGGGGATATGTGACAGGAAGGTCTCACTCACACCTTTCAATGTTTTTTTTATCTTGGTGTGACCTTATGCCATGAGACTATCCCGGATCAACAAACCCCTTTCGCTTCTGTCATCATGTCAATTCGGAGGTTCAATAACTCTTATCAGCACAGTCGTTTTTGAAAGGTGACACAAATCACACCAGCTTAGTCAGAACGATGACAAGCCAGCTTGTCAAGGCAGATATTCAGTTCATTAAAGCATTTCTATGGGTCACACAAAGTGGCAAGAGTCAAGTCGTCATAGATTCTTTAAAAGGGCTGGGATGTCACATTTCTAATTGCTAAAAGAAAATCTAGTCAGATTATCACTAACAGTTAGTTTATCTTAATGGAATTTCATTCTGTTGCATCACACTTTTCTTCAGGAATAGACGACAATCGTTTGTCAATCTCTTTGTGCCCTTTCACCCAAGATGATTGACAGCAACATATTTGGCCCTCAGTCCTGCAGTGCAGACTAGATGAAACAGTAGAGTTCCCTAGCCAGTTCTTCTTTGACCATGTGTGGAGTGATCATAATTCCTGATGATATGTTGTTCCCTTTGAATAACCTTTGAGCACCACAACCCCTCATACCACTCTCTCTACTTAACGCCCTCTCCTCCCCTGCTGACGTGTTCTCCAGCTGACTTGATTCTAATAACATGTCTGTATCCAGCAGATGGCAGAAAAGACATCCAGAGGAGGACAGCAGGAACACTTATTCTCTGAGGGAGAATAGCCCTCTTAATAACCATGACAACCCTTTTGAAAAGGGAAATATTTTAAAACTGTGTGGAACTCTCTGAAGAGGCATGAGAATGAGAAACATTTTGTAAATGTAGTGTTGATTATTAATGCATGCTGTTAACTCACCATTGCGTTAGGGGGAAATAGAGCGTGTATTATTCATATAGCCTTTGTTCTTAATCTCTTGGCTGGGACTTATCTCTTGTTCCCCTCTTGTCCCTCCCTCCCTCCCTCACACACACTGCGGTGGTCTGTTGATAGAATGAGGTGTTCCCTGAGCCCCTCTTCACCTGGACCCGGGTTGGGGGCCGTCTGCTGGACGGGAGTGCCGAGTGGGATGGGAAGGAGCTGATTTTGGAGAGAGTGCCAGCCGAACTCAACGGCTCCATGTACCGCTGCACGGCCCAGAATCCCCTGGGCTCCACGGACACGCACACTCGCCTCATCGTCTTTGGTACGTGTCTAAACTCATCACCATATTCTCTAATCCTAGAGAGCATTGCAGAAAATCAAAAACTTAACACTATATCTTATTCATGGGATATTTTATTCCCACTATTCAAAGGAATATCCTTATTCAAATTTCAAACACCATTAAAATTGTGTTTCAACGGTTAATATTATTCATCCACATACTGTAAAGTGTTAAGCATCGCATTTATGTAAAAAAATAAGAGATTTGTGGCCATTTTTAGATATGAATTATCTATGCAAACTAAGTGCATGATTAATAAGTGATTGTATCACTAAATGACTCAACAATGCCTCTCCAACAAAGGCTGATTTACATAAGTGAGTAATGCCTCTCATCTGGGTGAGTAAAAATCCAACAGCCATTAGAATCCCACAAGCAGCGTGTATTGTACCCATTTTCTCCAACACTGACTGCTAATAATCACATGAGAGGCCCATAATATAATAAATTATATTTTTTGTTGACAGTGTCATCCCACCTCTTTGTTCAACAACCCATCACGTGCAAGCTCGATCAGTCTTTTCATGATGTGCTATTTATCGCAGTCCCAGTTTGCTTTAGTTGATGTGGGAGTTGGACTGCTTGCTGACTATTACTCTTGTACTGTATGTCCTGCTGCCCTGGATGTGTTTACCCATGAGCCCTTTGGAATTAAAACTGATCAGAGGCCTGTCAATCATAGCTGCTCTACTTAATCAAATCCGCTGCTCCGAGGATGCATGACTTCTCCTATGTGTTATATATTCTCTACTCTCGTTTTAGAGATAACTGCTGTGCAAGAGATGGAACTGATATACACTGAATGTACAAAACATTAAGAACACCTGCTCTTTATATGAGATAGACTGACCAGGGGAATCCAGTTTAAACCTATTATCCCTTATTGGTGTCACTTGTTAAGTCCACTTCAATCAGTGTAGATGAAGGGGAGGAGACAGGCTAAAGAAGGACGTTTAAGCCTTGAGAATATTGAGACATTGTGTGTGCCATTCAGAGGGTGAATTGGCAAGACAAAAGATTTAACTTCTCTGCGCTACGGATCCCTTTAGCGGGATCATTTTCCTAAACAACCGCTGAATTGCAGGGCGCAAAATATTACTAAAAATATTTATAATCATGCAATCACAAGTGAAATATACCAAAACACAGCTTAGCTTGTTGTTAATCCACCTATCGTGTCAGATTGTGAAAATATGCTTTACAGCGAAAGAAATCCAAGCTTTTGTGAGTGTATCAATCAATGCTACAACAGTTAGCCCCAAATTAGCATGGTCACGAAAGTCAGAAAAGCAATAAAATTAATTGCTTACCTTTGATAATCTTTGGATGTTTGCACTCACGAGACTCCCAGTTACACAATAAATGTTATTTTTGTTTGATAAATATTACTTTTATAACAAAAAAACGCCATTTGGGTTGCGCGTTATGTTCAGAAAACTACAGCCTCGTTCCGGTCCTGAAAGGCAGAAGAAAATTCCCAAACGTATCAGATTCAAAAATATTACTAAAAATATTTATAATCATGCAATCACAAGTGAAATATACCAAAACACAGCTTAGCTTGTTGTTAATCCACCTATCCTGTCAGATTTTGAAAATATGCTTTGCAGCGAAAGCAATCCAAGCTTTTGTGAGTGTATCAATCAATGCTAGAACAGTTAGCCTTATATTAGCTTGGTTAGCTTGGTCACGAAAGTCAGAAAAGCAATCAAATGAATCGCTTACCTTTGATAATCTTCGGATGTTTGCACTCACGAGACTCCCAGTTACACAATAAATGTTATTTTTGTTCGATAAATATTAATTTTATAACAAAAAAACGCCATTTGGGTTGCGCGTTATGTTCAGAAAACCAAAGCCTCGTTCCGTTCGACGAAAATTCCAAAAAGTATCCGTAATGTTCGTAGAAACATGTCAAATGTTTTTTATAATCAATCCTCAGGTTGTTTTTAACAAACATAATCGATAATATTTCAACCGTAACCTATAATATTTCAACCGTAACCCATAATCGATAATATTTCAACCGTAACCGACCGTAACCTATTCAATAAAAGAGAGAAAGAAAATGGAGAGCTACCCCTCTCGCGGGCAGGAACTAATCAAAGGACACCTGACTACTTTTGAAAAAATAAAAGCCTGAAACTATGTCTAAAGCCTGGTCACAGCCTGAGGAAGCCATTGGGAAAGGAATCTGGTTGATACCCCTTTAAATGGAAGAAAGACGGGCAAGGAAACACAGATAAAAAAATAAAAAATCACTTCCGGGTTAGATTTCCTCAGGTTTTCGCCTGCAGAATCAGTTTTGTTATACTCACAGACAATATTTTGACAGTTTTGGAAACTTTGGAGTGTTTTCTATCCTAATCTGTAAATTATATGCATATTCTACGATCTGGACCTGAGAAATAGTCCGTTTACCTTGGGAACGTTATTTAAAATTAAAATAAAAAATCTGACCCCTAGTGTCAAGAGGTTATTAAGTGCCTTTGAACAGTGTATGATAGTAGGTGACAGGCTCAGCAGTTTGCGTGTGTATCAAGAATGGTCCACCACCCAAAGGACATCCAGACAATTTGACAGAACTGTGAGAAGCATTGGAGTCAACATGTGCCCGCATCCCTGTGGAACACTTGCGATACCTTGTAGAGACTGTTCTGGGGTCAAAGGGGGTGCAACTCAATATTAGGCATGTCTTCCTAATGTTTTGTACACCCAGTGTAAATTGGAGTCTAACTGCGTTCATATGTTCAAGGGCTAGTGTCCAGGGTTAACATATTCACAGGACATGTGTCCCAACGGTAATCTGCTTACACTGCTATAATGCAACTAAGAAACGATCTGTCCATGATTTATAAATCCCCACCTTGACATCCTTCCGTGAGCACGATTTAGAAAATGTCAGAAATGTACAAATTGTTGGAAGGGCTCAAAGAGCCTCCTTCTAGGGAAACTGCCACTTTGGGAAGGTGTTACCTTGGGGAGCGTTTTGGTAGAAAGAGCATGAATGCTTATTTAACACCCGGATGCCTGATCAGTTGTCATCGGCTATGTGTGGAGTGTAGGCTATCTGTCTATGTCTATATCCTAGATGGCTTCCACTCATGCTTAGGGGAGCTAAATGGTGATTGAGTGACCTTGGCACCATCCCCCGTGGCCTTCAAATGAGACACTTCACTCTCCAGGGGCAGGGTGGATATTTGGAGCTCTGCTCACTTTGCTAACTGTTCATTATACGTCATCAGGTATAATAGAGTATAAAGATGGGATGCTATTGAGACTCTCCACTGGCAGAAAGCAATACTCATATCTTAATGATGAACATCTCCAAGCACCTTAGATATAATACCCTCGGTGATTACACTGAAGTGACTCACCAGTGAAGGGGCGGGCTGTCACAAACCCACTGATTTCTCTCTGTCTTTGTGGACTAAGTGGGGAAATCACATGTGGATGCTGAAAGAACAGCAGTTTGGGGAATTTGTTAGAAAAGGAGCTCTGCTGTTGCCTTCTTGTCCCACCCTCAGACCACTGTTCTAACTGCTGCTCTAACTTGTTATGCCAGAGTACCCAATGTTCACAGCTCTATTAATACAGACTCACCAGGGGGATGTTATTTTACATGAGCTTTAGGAACAGCTCTCTATTTTCTCCTCATCTCACTTATTTTGCCTCTCTCTTTCTTTCTTTCTTTCTTTCTTTCTTTCTTTCTTTCTTTCTTTCTTTCTTTCTTTCTTTCTTTCTTTCTTTCTTTCTTTCTTTCTTTCTTTCTTTCTTTCTTTCTTTCTTTCTTTCTTTCTTTCTTTTTCTTTCTTTCTTTCTTTCTTTCTTTCTTTCTTTCTTTCTTTCTTTCTTTCTTTCTCTCTCTCTCTCTCTCTCTCTCTCTCTCTCTCTCTCTCTCTCTCTCTCTCTCTCTCTCTCTCTCTCTCTCTCTCTCTCTCTCGGTCTCGGTCTCTCTCTCTCCCTCTCTCTCTCTCGGTCTCGGTCTCTCCCTCTCTCTCTTTCTCTCGCTCTCTCTTGGTCTTGGTCTCTCTCTCCCTCTCTCTCCGTTTCCCCTTCATGTCTCTCAACAGAAAATCCGGCCATGATGAAAAACACTCAGAATCCGAACAGTAAGTATGGCAGCTATGAAGATGGTGGACAGCGAAAGTTTCTATTGTTGTCTTTTAAAAAGCATTTCTCCTGTTTGTTTGCTTCTCACACATTTCTCAATATGTAGTTGAAAACATCTGCGATGACAAGCATGCAATTTGTATCCAAAATGGCACAGTAACAAAGGACTTCTAGCTACTTCTTGGTTAGCGTTTGATGTATAAGCAAACTGACGACAGGTGTAGATAGACATGTCTATCATTCTATAATCAACACAAGGGAACAGATTAACCAGAAATCTCTCCCCTCTATGTTCAGATACAATCATGTTTCAGTCACTATCCACTTTTATCACTTTGTGAGAACTGTGAGATTAGGGTTGTATCATACCCAGTGTGAGGCCTCATTTGCTGCACCTCAGATTATCATATGTAAAGATAAGGGATTATCAGAGGAAGCACAGAGGTATATGAGGGCTCTCTCTCAGTCTCTTTCTCTTTCTGCTGCTCATCTTGCCATATCTTACGGATGTATATTTGAATATACAAATGATCCGGGCAAGCACAGGGGCAGGTGTGCCACAGCAAGGACAGAATCAGGTCAACGTGGAAGCCACCGATCGCGGTGCGAGGCAGTGCGAGGCACAGACATGACTCGCATGCAAGTCAAATAGGTGTAGAACATGGCCCGAGAGGTCGCTGCACACATGTCTGAACGCTCAGTGGCTGATCGGCCCACTCCTCCCCCTGTGTGTGTGGGAAGATCACCCTATCAGTCAGTCAGAACAGGGGCTACAGCAGAGCAACAAACCAAGCTCCTCTTCCATCTCTGTCAGAGCTTCAATACTCTGGCTGTCCTAACAAATGTTTTAGAATATTGATGATAATGGAAATTAACTGAGGTATAGAGACACAAGGGAAGGAGTGAAGGCAGTGGCCATAGTAGTTGTTTTTATTGCAATCCTACTTAAACAACGGGAGAACATGAGGCTATTTCAAGTGTAGTTCTAGCAGCAATATCATTTTTAGTGGAGAATGTGGTTAAGCTGCCATTAAAGCAAAGAGACAGAGTTGCCAATTGTCCTTGTTTTGAAAGCCTTTACCAGGGGATAACATCTGACCAAATCTGATCTGTCAGTACATGAATTGGTTTCATTTAGTTTAACATTATGGCATAGAGGGAAAAACAAATATCAGTGTATTTATTGAAATTCAAGTCTGCTTTGTCTTAATTATTTAGATTTAGTTTAGTTTGTGTGTGTCTAGTGATTGGATATTATAAATAGTGATCTGACTATGTCTTCCTCTGGCCCTTGCAGATGGAACCCCTCGCGTGGATGTGCTTGGACCTATATGGATGGTGCTGACCCTGGTCCTCACAGTGACTGTGGAACTGACGTGAAACCTTCCTGCCAACACACACAATGCACACATACACAATACACACACACACACACACACACACACACACACACACACACACACACACACACACACACACACACACACACACACACACACACACACACACACACACACACACACACACAAGCATAACCCAAGCCCCTCCAACACACGCACCCACACCACACACACAGTCCTGCAAGCCTTTTCCAGTCATCCAACAGGCCCTCCATGCGTCAGTCTTTCAGGAACCAGTGCCACCACCCGATGGCCCTCCACTCTGTTTTTGTAATGAAATAATAACCAAGATTATAATATAAAGAAAACAGCATAACGTACTGAACATGAGAATAACCACCTCCAGTATACCCCTTCCCCTGACCACACCCTCTTTTTTGTTTCTTGTCCCACCTCTGCCTGTTGATCAATAAAAATCAGTTGCTAAAAAAGGGGGAAAAGAGCATTTGGGTTTGTTTTGATATGTTCAAACGTTGCAGGAGTTGACTGTAGCGAGAGACATGAACCGACCGGTGTTGGCAGGCCCACCACATTGACCCCACCCAATTGTCCCATTCACTGGGCTGTGCTGTACCCAATCTTTAAACTACAGATGAACAACTGGAAACTAAATACTCAATGAGAACATTGTTTTTTATTGCTACACGGTTGTTGTTTTTTCCGGATGGCTTGGAATGTGCAATAGGACTAAACGCAAAGAGAAAATGGATAATCTTCTTTTTGAGTGTATTTTGTGTACATCCGCATAAATATTGAAGATAATCAGAGGTTTTATGGGTTCAGGTTAGGAATGGTTGATGAAGAGTTGGGAGGGTTTGCAGCAGCTCACAGCCTTTGTTTGTATTTTCTCATCCTTTCTTGCTGTTTCAAGAGATAATCCTACAGGCTGTCAGGACAGAATCGTCTGTGTGGCAAGTTTTTAAATGAGGATAGAAAAAACAATGGAAGTACAGTATCTTACATTATGTCAGCCGTTCGGGGTTGTGGTGCATGTGACGTTTGACAATTCTTTCTCCTTTTCGTGTGTTGCAGTGCTCAACAATGCATCTCATTGTCACTGGCCTGTAATCCAGTTATTTACTTGTTGCATACTATCTTAAGTGACCTGCGTTGTGTACAATATGTAACTCTTCCCCCTGACATCTACTAGTAGGGTCATGTTATCCACCATTCCAGGAAGATGCTCACCCGACGCAGAGTGTAAACAGGGTTGTTGCATTTGTTTCATATCACCTGTATTAAAATGGAGAGATTATCAAATAATTTGGCTTGACTTTACTTCTACAACCTAACTGTGTTTAAAATGACATGCAGTAAACTACCTTATTGTCTTTACCATGGAAGATAGATAAACCTACTTAATTCATTCTTACTTCTAAAGGCCTACTTAATCACATCTTGGATAACAGGATGTCAATATACTGTACATACAAAACCGTTAGAATAATCCCATCCCAGAATAATGAGGAATCTACTGTATACAGTAACGGTTACAGTAGAGTAACCGTTAGTTACTCTACTTTGAGGTCATGGTTAAGTGTATATGGATGAATTTGGCTGGAATATTCGATGATCCTTCCAGACGTTTTTACCTCCAGAATATCCCTTGGGCCATCTTTTCTTTACAGAATATCTACACTAAAGCTGGCGATTAACACACAATTTAGCTGCCCTTCACAACTTTTCAAATCTGTCTTGGCCGTCTCTGAAAGACTCCAATTTCTGGAAATAATTAGGTTGGAATATACAGCATTCTGACATTGCCATTAACCCCTTTCTACTGCTCTGTATGTTTGTCTACGCTCCACTGTCACACTGTGAGGGGTTTGCTTACTGCAAAATAATCCTGCGTCAGAAATTCGAGAGAATTGCAATTTAAACTATTCTAGATACACCGTGTATTAAAGGATTAAGGCTTAAACCAGCAGAGAGGTAAGAGGGGAGATTTTTAGGGCTTAATAGAACGGATAGAGCCATCCTTATGGGGATGGGGTCGTCTCACCTTGCTAAATTACAATCAGGAGCGGATTGGCCATCTGGCAATTCTGGCAAATGGGTGGTCTGGTTGAAATGTACACACAGAAATATTTTTTATATATAAATAAGACAATAAAAAAGTGACAAGGCCGGCGGGCCCATGGGTCTGTTAAGATTTTTTTTAAAGATGTTTGCGCAATTTCTCTGTTATACTCATCTATAATGAGCCTTTGACTGATCAGTTGGCAATGGCCGGCCCCAGTTTTGTGATAGGCTAAGCTGAGGTCACGCAACATTTAAAGTCAAACGTGACGTCAGCAAAGAGACATGCTCCAACTCTGTCATCAGTTAAGACAGACAAGATCATGGATCATAATAAAAGATAAGGGTGCCTATAAATTTAGAAAGAGCAAATTCTAAATTTTCACCTCACTCAGAACTTCCTATTTTTTGGGCGGCTAAAACCATAATTTGGTCAAACAGTAAAGTTCATTATTCTCATGATTCCTGTAATGAAAGTGTCTGCTCTGCCGCTGTGCTTGTTTTGCTGGGGCCTGCTGCTGTGATGAGCGAGCCACTCTCCTTTCCCCCATGCACTAGAGAGAAAAAATGCGATCTGATTGTATAACAAAAACACAGCTTTGGAAGTTTTGTCCCCTTTTTTCCTGTCGAAGCGAGGATGGTATCAGATTTCTGTAGGTATGGTTGAGAAACACTATACTGTAATGCCCAATGTTATGTTTCAGCACGGAGAACCGGGACGGAAGTAACACTTTTTTTTCTTTCCTATTTACTCAGAAATTGATAGAGCTAGGGCCACCATATTTTATGACAAACGTATATATGTCCTCTACCATTAGAAAGTGTAATTTCATTTCTAGGTTAATTCAGTTGAAACGAAATAAGTCGAAAACTGAACTATCGCAAATCTACTTTTGTACCTACCAGTGGGGCTGAAGTAACACAGGCTTGGGACGGAAGTAACGGCAGGCGAGAAGTGCATGTTTATTATTTGTAATGCTCATTACTTTCAACAAATGTACTATAATCCATAATTTCGTGTTTGTGTTGATTCAATAAATAAGGCTATAGGTTTGATATTTAAGAAAATGAACCATGAGTCACAATGCAATTTTCCAACCACAATATTTTGCCTTACAATATTTATCAGACTAAAATGGATCACATAATAGCTATATTAACCATAATGTTCTCATCTCACTTTAATAGGAATGTAGTAAGAGATGTTTTTTCAAAATGTTCATTGACTATTCAAGCTTAGCCTTACCAATGTTACTTCCGCACCACCCCTCTCTCGTGTAACTTCTCCCTGGCTAGCGTCCAAGACTACCAAGAAAGATACAGTGGGGCAAAAAAGTATTTAGTCAGCCACCAATTGTGCAAGTTCTCCCACTTAAAAAGATGAGAGAGGCCTGTAATTTTCATCATAGGTACACGTCAACCATGACAGACAAAATGAGAAAAAAAATTCCAGAAAATCACATTGTAGGATTTTTAATGAATTTATTTGCAAATTATGGTGGAAAATAAGTATTTGGTCACCTACAAACAAGCAAGATTTCTGGCTCTCACAGACCTGTAACTTCTTCTTTAAGAGGCTCCTCTGTCCTGCACTCGTTACCTGTATTAATGGCACCTGTTTGAACTTGTTATCAGTATAAAAGACACCTGTCCACAACCTCAAACAGTCACACTCCAAACTCCACTATGGCCAAGACCAAAGAGCTGTCAAAGAACACCAGAAACAAAATGGTAGACCTGCACCAGGCTGGGAAGACTGAATCTGCAATAGGTAAGCAGCTTGGTTTGAAGAAATCAACTGTGGGAGCAATTATTAGGAAATGGAAGACATACAAGACCACTGATAATCTCCCTCGATCTGGGGCTCTACGCAAGATCTCACCCCGTGGGGTCAAAATGATCACAAGAACGGTGAGCAAAAATCCCAGAACCACACCCCCCGACCAAGTGAATGACCTGCAGAGAGCTGGGACCAAAGTAACAAAGCCTACCATCAGTAACACACTACGCCGCCAGGGACTCAAATCCTGCAGTGCCAGACGTGTCCCCCTGCTTAAGCCAGTACATTACCAGGCCCGTCTGAAGTTTGCTAGAGAGCATTTGGATGATCCAGAAGAAGATTGGGAGGATGTCATATGGTCAGATGAAACCAAAATATAACTTTTTGGTAAAAACTCAACTCGTCGTGTTTGGAGGACAAAGAATGCTGAGTTGCATCCAAAGAACACCATACCTACTGTGAAGCATGGGGGTAGAAACATCATGCTTTGGGGCTGTTTTTCTGCAAAGGGACCAGGACGACTGATCCGTGTAAAGGACAGAATGAATGGGGCCATGTATCGTGAGATTTTGAGTGAAAACCTCCTTCCATCAGCAAGGGCATTGAAGATGAAACGTGGCTGGGTCTTTCAGCATGACAATGATACCAAACACACCGCCCGGGCAACGAAGGAGTGGCTTCGTAAGAAGCATTTCAAGGTCCTGGAGTGGCCTAGCCAGTCTCCAGATCTCAACCCCATAGAAAATCTTTGGAGGGAGTTGAAAGTCTGTGTTGCCCAGCAACAGCCCCAAAACATCACTGCTCTAGAGGAGATCTGCATGGAGGAATGGGCCAAAATACCAGGCAACAGTGTGTGAAAACCTTGTGAAGACTTACAGAAAACGTTTGACCTCTGTCATTGCCAACAAAGGGTATATAACAAAGTATTGAGATAAACTTTTGTTATTGACCAAATACTTATTTTCCACCATAATTTGCAAATAAATTCATTAAAAATCCTACAATGTGATTTTCAATCTCATTTTGTCTGTCATTGTTGAAGTGTACCTATGATGAAAATTACAGGCCTCTCTCATCTTTTTAAGTGGGAGAACTTGCACAATTGGTGGCTGACTAAATACTTTTTTGCCCCACTGTATTTCAAAGTTAAGCTGTCATTTAGTCACTAGATTGGTTAAGACAATAAAATGTGTTTGTAACCTTAAAAAATGAAACACAACTCAACAACAAAAAAACACTTCCAGATCTTTTTATTCATTTTTTTCGCTCAATAAAATTGCCGGAGAGCACAGATATGAGGGCTTGTGTGGATAAAATGCCAGGGACCAATTCTTGTCCCCGTCCGCCCTTGAGTACAATGCACATTCAATTGTTTTAGAGATGAGTGCTGAGTAGCTGGGGAACAGTATGAGGGGAGGATATGAATGATAAATTGTAACTATCGTTTCAGTATTGTGTATTTGGATTCAAGAGGCACCTCGTACTTTTCTTGTTCTTTTTTTAGAAAACAGCTCCAAAAGCTATGATGAATGCATTAGGAAATGTGTAAATTGTCTTTTAATTACTTTAATTACTCTGCCTGAGTAAAATGCACATCATTACTTTGTTTACAAAATGATAAATTCTGTGAGTTCAGGATATACTCATTTGTTTTCCTAATCATGTTTTTCAGAGTCCATCTGAGGAAAGGATGTAACCAGTATTTAACTTACAAAAAGTACATATGTACAGTGCATTCGGAATGTATTCAGACCCCTTGACCTTTTCCACATTTTGTTACGTTACAGCCTTATTCTAAAATGGATTGAACCGTTTTTTTTTCACCTATTAACGTACACACAATACCCAATAATGACAAAGCAAAAACAGGTTTTTAGAAATGTTTGCAAATGTAATAAAATAAACAAAACGGAAATACCAGATTTACATAAGTATCCAAACCCTTTACTCAGTACTTTGTTGAAGCACCTTTGGCAACAATTGCAGCCTCGAGTCTTCTTGGGTATGATGCTACAAGCTTGGCACACCTGTTTTTGGGTTAGGGTTAGAGTTTCTCCCATTCTTCTCTGCAGATCCTCTCAAGCGATGTCAGGTTGGATGGGGAGCGTCACTACACAGCTATTTTCAGGTCTCTCCAGAGATGTTAGATCGGGTTCAAGTCTTTGCTCTGGCTGGGCCACTCAAGGACATTCAGAGACTTGTCCCGAAGCCACTCCTGCGTTGTCTTGGCTGTGTGTTTAGGGTCATTGTCCTGTTGGAAGGTGAACCTTTGCCCCAGTCAGAGGTCCTGAGTGCTCTGGAGCAGGTTTTCATCAAGGATCTCTCTGTAGTTTGTAGTTGTCCCTGCCGCTGAAAAACATCCCCACAGTATGATGCTGCCACCACCATGCTTCACCATAGGGATGGTGCCAGGTTTCCTCCAGTGACACTTGGCATTCAGGCCAAAGAGTTCAATCTTGGTTTCATCAGACCAAAGAATCTTGTTTCTCATGATCTGAGAGTGCCTTTTGGCAAACTCCAAGCGAGCTGTTGTGCCTTTTACTGAGGAGTGGCTGAGGAGTGGCCACTCTACCATAACGGCCTGATTGGTAGAGTGTTGCAGAGATGGTTGTCCTTCTGGAAGGTTCTCCCATTTCCACAGAGGAACTCTGGAGCTTTGTCAGAGTGACCATCTGGTTCTTGGTCACCTCCTTAACCAAGGCCCTTCTCCCCCGATAGCTCTGTTTTGGAGGGCAGCTCTAGAAAGAGTTTTGGTGGTTCCAAACTTCTTCCATTTAAGAATCACTGTTTTCTTGCTGCAGCAATGTTTTGGTACCCATGGTTTTTGCTCTGACCTGCAGTGTCAACTGTTGGACCTTATATAGACAGGTGTGTGCTATTTCAAATCATGTCCAATCAATTGCATTTACCACAGGTGGACTCCAATCAAGTTGTAGAAACATCTCAATGATGATTAATGGAAACAGGATGCACCTGAGCTCAATTTCGAGTCTCATAGCAAAGGGTCTGAATACTTATGTAAATAATACGTTTTTTACCTGTTTTTGCTTTGTCATTATGGGGTATTGTGGGTAGATTGATAAAGGAAAAAAAATATTTCATCCATTTCAGAATAAGGCTGTAACATAACAAAATGTGGAAAAAGGGAAAGGGTCTGAATACTTTCAGAATGCACTGTATGTGGATGTTCATTGAAGGCTCATCCATGATAAAAGAGACAGTGGACCAAATAAAAGCACACCACATTGAATGATGGATATTGCGTGACATCCTGGCTCTATTGTGTTTGTGTCGTGTTCAGGATATTTGTAGGGCATGCATATCTGATGGCCAACAGAGGAAATCTATGTAATCATGCTTGTGATGTATGCAATATATTTTTTTCACAAGTACATAAAAAAATACACATATACACATCAATTGCTTTATCTTTTCACACGTCAGTGCTAAACTTGTAATCAGAATGGCCTTATGGTAATTTCGCCCTCTGATAGTCATGTATAGCTACCAAGTTCACTTTTCCCTCATCCTACCTTATCTTAATCTATTACACACTCCACCTATCCTCCAAAAAGAACCCTTATGGTTATATGGTTCACCTTAAAAAGTTACGGCTGTTTAAACTGTTTACATTTCCCATTTCCTGTCCATATCTTATCACAATATCATATCACAGGAGGAGAAGAGGTGAAAGTGTCTCCATACAACACTGCACATGCTAGCAATCATTTTGTTCTGCAGTGCTCCTGAATGGTACACCTGAGATGGCGGAGGCAGTGAGGAGAATGAGCTGCCTTTGTGTGACACCAGTGAATTATTCACGACTAACCATGCCGGCTGAATCCGGATCCCTTTATGGGCATCTGGAGCCTATGCTATCAGATGGCCAAATAGTGTCTATGTCACAGAGGACACCGGTCAAATGGCTCCCTGCAGGACACACCTCCCTGAGATCATCGCATCGCTGCCGGCCCAGCTCTTTGTTATGACTCTGGCCTCGGTCAAGCGTGTCGTTATCGGCAACACAAATTACAATTTGACAGCTTAACTGCAGTGACTGAGTGACAGGACTCAAGGGTGACAGAGATGTATGTATTGTATGTCAACGCAGTCTATAAATATGGATGATATTGTCAGATTCATACAGTCAACATTCCTTTTTGGCATTGAGGCTCTGTCTTACAGTACGTGTTCATAACGGTGTGTGATAGAAATTACCATACAGTCATTGTTTTTAGAAGTCTGTGCTTTAATGTATAGTTCATTTCTATAAGAACATGATCCCTGGCCTCTTTTCCTGTTGTAGCTGAGCCAAAACCAATGTGTTGTATAGTGTGTTGTATAGTGTGTTGTATAGTGAAAGATATTTCATCTTTAGTTTTGCCTGTGCAAACAACTGTATCCTGGTCATGATGTCCTTAAATGTGACCAATCAGCCTTTCCCACGCCTTAGTCAAACCATGTTTTCAGCAGACAGCAGCCTGTCATGTGTTTGAACTGGATCATTATTTTCTTGTTGACATAGGTCTGAAATAGAGACATATGATCCAGGCCACTCCTACAAATACAGTCATGTAAACATTAGGCTCAACAGCACTATAGTCTGAATCTGTGTTTAACCTTGTGGTGATATAGTTTCCAAATTGTTCAAACACTTAATTAAATCACTCAGTAAACAACATGATAAACTCATCTTGTGATGAGTCAATAAATGTAAATATGTACACTGGAACTATCTAAGTATGACTGTTCTCTACGACATAGTGAAGGCCAGAGCAAACATGATCACCTGTTGCAGGTGGAATGTGACCGCTGCCCCGCCCCAGCAGCGAGAGATGTAAATAGTGTTGGTATCAGTTTACAAGTTGTCCAGAGAGAAGAGAGAGAACAGACACAGTCATCAGACCTCTGCAGCCTGCAGGTTACCAGCTACCATTGGCTAAGAAGCACTGAAAATAAATACCCAGACAAAAAGGTTGTTCACCTTGGCAACTCCTCCGTTTAGTCATGCCCATAGCAGATCTGCTGGGTGTCCAGTTCGACATGCAACTGCTGGGGAAGCTGACGTGTTCCGTGGCCGCTGTTCTGCTTATCTCCTGGGCTTACAGGTTCTACAGCTCCAGGGGTACAGCAGCTAAACCCCAGCTCTATGTGAGGCCTCCTCCAGACAGGCCCACTGAAGCACCCATTGGAACCTGTCTGAATTGCAAGATGGAACTGCGACCTCCAAGCACAGCCAAACATGACACCAGAAGTGATGGGGACAAACGGCCTGGCCACTCACAGAGTGATGACCTGACACCTGACAAGACCAATACAGGGACAGGGGAAGGAGAAGTGACCCAGATTGAAGAAGCAGACAAGTTCACAAACACTAAGGAAATGGCTGCATTGCAAGAGGAATCAAATGTAGAGGAGGACAACAGCTTGGAGTTGGAGGAAGATATCCCCGTGTTTGTTGAGGAGGCTGAGATTAAGACCAATAATTGTATGTTTGGATCCATCTTGAAACTCCCTGATCCTAATGACAGTGGGCTGGCCAGCCCATCGGGCCGTCGATCCCCTTGCTTTCTGCAGAAGCTGGAGGGCAGTGTGGGGCTGGGGGTCGGCAGAGAGCTGAGGCAGGACCTGGGGCTCCAGGGGGCCTACTCCAGCTTTCTCTCCAAGGCAGAGATCACAGTGGAGGATGCCAACCTTGTGATGGAAGGACCTGGGGACCAGAGCATTGTGCGGGGAAAGATCTATGAATACTTTGTGGAATCTTCCTCGCACTCCATCACAGACTCCATATTGGGTCAGTTTGAGGGGAATTCACTGGACTCACAGTCTGTGAAATTTGGATGCCGTGGCAGCAGCCTCACTGAGCCTCCCTCGTCCCTAAGCCCCATCATCATGCGTGATCTGGTTTTGCCGCAGAGTCCTGTTGAGAGGCCGTTCTCCCCAGTTAGTCCGGAGCCCACATCTCCCATCAAGCCGGGTCTCATACGCAAGGAGAGCTACCTCACAGCGGCTGAACATTCAGAACTCCTGATCACCTCTCTGATACCCAGAGCCTCGACCCAGCTGAGGCCCCACTCTCAGGCCTATTCATCAGGGGATCCCAGCCCTGTCAGTCCCCTCAGTCCCACCACAGACACCAGGGGCCCCAGTGCATGGGAGAAGCCCAGCCTAGAAACCATAGCTGGGGCTAGATTTGTAAATCTGCCTCCAGAAAACATGGGCAGCTCAGAGTTGGAGAGCTTAAAGGCCAAACTTGATTTGGGCAACTGCATGGAGGTGCTGGAGCTGTCTAAGAAGCATGGGCAGGCCCCTCTGCAGCAGGCAGCCCTCAGAGTGATGTCTGACAACTACCTCCAGGTCCTCAGGGACCCAGGTCTGTATGGGATGCTGAGAGCAGGCGAGCGGGATGAGATTCAGAAACAGCGAATGAGAGGAAGGCAGTTCTTAGTGGCAGCCAACATGGTCCCTCAGGACTGGGTGGGGAGTAGTCCTCAAGGGACAAAAACAGAGCAGCGAGCCACCAACAAGCCATCCAGTGGTCTCTACTGTTATGATGATTATATAGACAGCTGGCACCCATTGTGTCCCATCCCACAGGAAGTCATCTCCAAAGGCTGTGCCGTGTGCACTATGGACAACTACTTATTTGTAGCAGTGGGGGGCTGCCAGCAGGGCGCAGACAGAGAGATGAAACCTTCCAAGAGAGTGTTCTGCTACAACCCTGTAACGTCCATTTGGAAAGAGATCAGTCCTATGAATGAGTCCAGGCCCCACTGCAAACTGGCAGCCCTGCAGGGCTGCATCTATGCCATCGGAGGGGAGTGTCTGTCTACCGTAGAGCGCTATGACCCCCGCTCTGACAGATGGACTTTTGTGGCCCCACTGCCCAATGATACATTTGCTGTGGCCCATCATGTCACGGTGTGCAATGGGGAACTCTTTGTTCTAGGGGGAACACTGAGATACACACTGTTGCGCTACAACCCAAAAACCAATGTGTGGAGGAAAAGCGCAATAACGGGAAGCAAAATGAGGACCACCGAGATAGTGGGCGTAAGAAACTTTCTGTATCGCTTCGATGTCAACCCACAGCTAGGCATCAGTGTGTACCGCTACCACACCGTGGCACGACTATGGTACGAATGCTGCACCAAACGCCTCGCCCACTGCCCTGCCTTCCAGTGTGTTGTTGTGGACGACACCATCTACTGCATAAGCCACCAGTTCACCATGAGGTTCCTGGCTGATGAGATCTCTCCGAGCTTCGTAGCGGATGATTTGAGTGTCCTCTCTGCAGCTAAGGGCATCCTTTTCCCCTTTGTACTCTCACTTCCTGATAAGAAAGCTCTCCAGACAAGTGTGTGACCAGGAATGATTATCCTCAGCACAGACAAGGACACAGCAGTGAGGGAGTATCTCATGTATTTATGCACCAAGGCCATTTTCATAGCTGAGAGTGTCCTACTGGGAAGCACAGCTGTCTTAATCAGAGGCAATGAAAGTAAAATATTAACGCCATTAATGGTAATTAGACTACTGCTTGTTTAGATTTATTCAGGGTGTACTGCCATAGAAACTCCATGTTTTTGTGAAAGCTGCTTGTTCTTTTCATTTCCATCCTCCCTTGCACTACCGAGTTACTTCTAAATCATGCAAATGTAAAAATAATTAATAAACAAGTCTTAAGTTAATTCACTCAACCATAATGCTTTGGAGTACTGGGTTGATATAATAATAATCCATCACAGTGGGCAGCTGTGTAGGTTACAAACATTACTCACACAGGACTGGACTCAATACAATTATCCACAGTTGGTCTGTAAATATGACATGATGTAGAAGGTTGTGACAGAGCATAATGTACTGTATGTGAGCTTCAATAAACAATAGTCAATGCTACTTTTGAATCTCTTCTAAGATTGGAGTATAGTATTCGCCTGTTTTCTTCTGCTGTTGTTTTCAACATTGTTGATATTAGAAGTTATTAATGCACCAACATAATGAATGACTGTGATGAAAGTACTCTTGATTTTATAAACAAATATTTATCGTTACATTTGTACAATATTAATCAGCAGAAGAAAGAAATATGCAAAAATAATAAAAACCTGAAAGCAGTTTGTTCAGCATTGTGTTGGCATTTAAGTCATGTGGTTGAATCATGATTTAAATTAAATATGTTTTCCTTCCAGACAGTGACTGATTTTCAATGATAAGTCATCAGCAATTTAACAAACAGAGCTCTGCTGTGTGATGTGTCGTGTCTGACTGTAGAGTAAATCAATGAATTTGTAGGATGATAGATGTGGCGGTTAATTGATGTGTTGCATAATTACATCAACAATATACATGTTTGAATGAATGTTTAAATGTATAATAGTTGTTTCATTCAAATCAAGCTGTCTCACAAAGAGCAATCATAGACTAAGAACAACAGAGTGGCACGGCACCCTTGTCTTGGATTCCATTGTGTGACATGTCGCTATAGCGCCATCATGTGGTCTGACTAACCAAACATACAAAGGAGTAATTGATAACACATGATCTACCCACATTTTCTGACTCACAGAAAAATCAGCTTGAGTATTGAAATGAGTAACGGAGAGGCGGGCAGAGGGCTGCACTAGCTGAGGCAGCAGGAGAATAGAGACACAGATGGTTGACCATCAAACATATAAGCATCTTTGATTCCTCCTAATTAAACACTTTGATTCCCTGTAATTAAACACCTAATGGAATGGGAGTTAGACAGGTCCCCTCAGAGTTTGCCTTACATCACTCATAGCTCCTGATATGGACACCCAGGTCAGCTCTGACATCAACACTCTCTTTGATTTCCAAAGCATCTAGGCTAGGGTATTTGGTATTTTGGTATTTTATTAGAAACAGCGAATTGCAAATATTAAGTGCGAGGAAAATAATTAGCATGTGATTATCCTAAATGTTCAGATGTGTTTTGCGGACACTCCTTCCCTTCCTGCATGCACGTTTTTTGATATCCCATATGTTCTGCTTCATTTAATTTTTCATGCCTTAGACTAATAAAAAATGAAATCCTCAAACAGCACCACTTTGAGCACGGAGTATCGAAACAGCGTGTGTGGCGCGCCATCTCAGGGCCCGAGCTCTGTGTCTACACAACAGACAGGGGAGGGAGGAGGCTGGCGGGGACTGAGTTGTCTGGGACCTGTCTGCAGGGCCGTTGTTTCAGATCCATGTCCTTGTTGATTCGATTGGCAGGATGGAGCTTACTGGAGTGGCCTCGTGGCACACTGGTGAAGCGGGGCTGGCAGAAAGCACTGAGTGGGTAATTCTGGTACGCTGACCTGTACACACTCAGCGCAGGGAGGGGGGACTGCTGCTGGTCCAGACGGACCTGTCTAGACTCCACCAGGCCAAAGTTAGTTGGAGGTGCTGGAAGGGAGAAGGGAGGGAGAGAGAGAGGGGGCTCAGCTGTTACAGTGCTGCAGTCATTAATTATATCTGTGACAGATTTGGAACAATCCAAGGCCATTTATTCTGCCTGAACTTTAATTGTTGAACACTGCATCTTTGTTCTTCCCGGTTTTTCTTTACTTGAGACTAGTTTGTAATTACAGCTGACATTTTTCTGTGCCACAGTCAAGTAAATACAAGCTTTTTATAATTCAAACATACTGTGCGATGATTTTTTACCATATAAAAGTGGGTTTGTCAAACCAAGGTGCTGTGTTCCGTATGGGTTTTGCACTCAAAACTTGGTGGAACCAATGCTTTAGAAAGGGGCCATTCTAATGTTGACTTCCTCTCTTACCCAAGCTTGGGTGGTCAGACTTCTCTGGCGTCCACGCCAGTCTGTCTGGATGCCAGTTGCGCAAGGCAGGCAGGGTGGAGGTGCCCTGGCGCCCATACATCTCATCATAGTGGGTGACCAGGTAATGGGAGGGCAGCGTGCCGTGGTGGGAGAGAAGCAGCTTAGCGGGAAGGCCCTGGAACACACCGCAACCCACTATTCTACTGGCCATCCATTGCTTTAAAACAATGGCAGATGGCACACTGTTTCTTTGATTGATTAGCTCATTACCTCTGGGGATACGAATAATCTAGGTTTAGATTTTGTTCTAACAGACTTTTAGGCCTAACTTGACTAGCATTTTGCTAATGCTAATGATATCATGATCCTGCTGTGTAAGACTGACCTCAGCTTTCCGCAGCGCCTCTCGTCTGAGGATGACGTCTGGCCGGTGGTCCCTCTGTGGCTGGTAGTCTGCACGGTTGGTGCTGTTGGCTGTCTTACACTCTCGAGTGAACTGTCTCGGACAGACAGGGTAAATAGACAGGAAGAGGAGGAGGAGGGGGTGAGAGGAGGAGAGGAGGGATTGCTCAGCCACTTAAGCATGAGCTCAGCAAAGCTCACACTTCACCATCGATCCATGCTGTTGTACAGTATTTCTAAAGACATCCCTCTAGTCAGAACCTGAAGCAGCAGCCCGCGGCCCTGCCTGGCGTCAATGCAATTAGACTGCCTCTTGAGTCTCTCACACTGGGAGTCTGTGCTGATGTAGATTAACTGAAGCCCTCTAATTATTTTTGTATAGATTTGCAAACCGACTGAGAAGCAGCAGAACCATTGGAAACCAGCCATTGAACTAGTTTGTTGAAGATCTTTGGCTACAGAAAGCAGGAGGTACAGCACATTCTCACACTCAGTGCAGGTGTTTCTTGTGAGAATCTCATTTGGATCGAAAGGAAAGGCTGCTGTACCGACGCTTTGCTGTGATTAAAACTCTTAATAATGACTTTTGATGACTCTTGCCAAATGTTGCATTATTTGATGAATTAGCAACATTCATCACAGGCAATGCATGATAGCAACAACAATTAATTGAAAATCTCAAAATAAACGTTTGATTAAAAACCTACCTGAAACTTCTCTTCCACCCAGTTGCCAATTAGAACTTTGTTTGCATACTTCTGCTCTATTCTCCAGCCAGGTTGGGTCCATTTATCATAACTCTTTTCCTGATTTCCCATACTGTATGTGGTACTGCACATGGTGTCACATACAGCTGATTAAGAGCTGGTTTGGTCCTAATATTAGAGCATAGTTAGATCAAACAGAACGGATGATGGTGCATTTCACCTGCTCTCATTGTGACATAAGAAGAGGAGCTCGGTTGCTATGGATACAGCAAACATTCTGTGACTGAAACAGAATAGTGGAACAGTAGTGGAAGCAAATTGAAGGCAAAGGACCTGCATTATGATAACACTTGGTGTAGTACTGTATAGTGCTGTATTTTTGAATGTCAGAGAATTCTGCAGCAGTTAGCATATAGCTCATACATGCAATACACGTCTTAATTTAAATCATAATGAATATAATTGGATGCATCTTTCTGTAGAAATGAAAATGAATGCCTTAACTGATTAAAATAAGAGTAAAATATGTACTAAGCTGTGTAGGAGTTTATTAGCTTTGCCTGTAAACAGAACAAAGTCACTTGCCAGGAACATGAAAAATCTAATCTCGAAATAATCCCTATATAATTTTTATACGTTTTTACGTAGTTTAAAGTTATATCTACAGCCTATGTTGCAGATGGGAAGGTTAACCAGCCTATTTTTTTTATTCCATTAGTCTAAGGAAGCGGTCTGGCATGTGATGCCATGTGACTTCCAGTTCCAGGTCCAGCAGCCACTTCCTGTACAGGATCCCAACATCCCTCAGCATGTCGTACACACAGGTCAGGATAAAGGCCGGTGGGGTCAGACGGATAACAGTGTCATCCTCCAGGAGCGGGGACACCTCCGGATCCAGACGGTCTTTGATTTTGTGGTACACCTCCCTGTTGTAGTCTAAGTCTGAGTGTACATGCTGGCGGTGTCACCGCACCCTACACTCAGGAGGGAGGTGTTCTGGGGAAAACCACTCCTTGAAGGCCAGCCTCATCTCAGCATGGATGTGGTTCCCCTCCAGCACATCCTGGCACACTGACGTGTCCCCGTTGAGATACTGCAGGAAGTAGAATGCCATCCGGCCACAGAACAATATGGGCCCAGCATGATTCTGCTGGTATGAAGGCAGGTTGAAATCTGCCATCTACAAAGCTGGGTAGATGAGAACCTGGGCACAGGGAGACAGCAGATGTCCATTCTTTCTCTTGGCCAGATGCTGTCACAGTATGGCTGCCAGGTTTCCCCCAGCACTATCACCCCCGACTGCCACTCTTCCTGGGTTCACCCCGAACTCTGCCTCTGCCACAGACAGGAAGTGACACGTTGCAGTCTCAGTCATCCAGCTGAGTGGGATACTGATGTTCAGGGATAAGCCGGTATCTAAAGAGGGTAGAGAAAGGAGCAACATGTCTTTGACAACTTCACAGCCCTTTTCACTGTATTGATCTGCTTTGGAAGCACATTTTGAGTCAGTGAGTCAGAAAGTAAAAGTTACCCAACAGAAACCACTGTGGTTTCAGCCTCTTTGGCAATGTGCCTGCAGACCTCATCAGCATTATCTGATCACAAGAAACAGAACATTAGTGTTAGACTAGAGTAAACAGAGAATTAAACTTTTTTCTTTTTTTATATGAGCAGGCCCCTATTGTAAGATAAATAAGCAACATTATCTAGACATCATGTTTTTCTTATCTTTTTACCCAAATTACCCAATGCCCATCCTCCACCATTGAAATACACCAGGCCCTTCCTCAGGCCCAGTGAGCCAGCTGTGGGCTCATACACTCTGACAGGCACCTCAGAGAAGGTGAGATCCGTCACACGTAGTATAGGGGGAACTGGTCTTATAATGACCAGGAACCGTCTTCTGAACTACCTGGGGAACCTGACCTGATGACAGCCGAACTTAGAAATACATTTAACATGAACCATTGTGAGGTGAAATATTTTCCAATTGCCACAATATAGCTTTGCTTTTCTTGTTGCTTGCACACTAAGCAACAATGAATGCAACAACATAATGAATAACCAGTGACACAGTTAAGGTTTTACCAGAAGGTGGACTACAGTACAGTACTGTGAAAACTCTGCTTGAGTGTCCTTACCCGAACAATGACTGACTTTTTGTAATTTATTGTTCTCTTATCAACACCATTGAAGTTTATCAGTGGTTAGAGTACATTGAAAGGACAAACATCTTTTAAAAGAGCTGAGTTCTCTTTTTAATAGTATTCAAGCACGAAGATGTTTTTCTTTTCACCAAGGAATAAATTAAATCAATTATTTTTTCAGAGACTTGAACGTGATTTGACTGCAGAAAACATCAAATAATAAGCACTAACAATTCCATAGATAGATACACACCACAATTGCTATGCCAACAAACATGCCATGAACTACATGCAGTTTCCCTCAATTTGCAACCCCTTGAGGAATGTCTGAATTCATCAGCTCAGAATACAGTAGACCAATTATCAGAAGGAGGCAGCAATCAAGGCAGCAAAGCCAATTATTAAAATTGCAGTGATGATGTCCATGGTGCTTCTAGTGTGATCCCAGGTAGGCTACAGTAGAAATAGCTAAGTCATTAGGTATGAATGTTTTATCCAGCTACTTTGGTTTTATTTGCCCCTCCTACATGCCCCTCATACTTTGTGTACACCCTGCTCTGACCTTGTTCTATCTAAGTGACTTTGAGTGGCAGTAACAAAGCGACATTCATTATTTTATTCAATGTATTTTATGGACTCAAGCAATTAGATATTTTTAACACATATTTCACAATTAGCTATTTTTATGAATATACAGTCCCTTAGTTTGTATAAACACAGGATAGTAATTAATACATTTTAAATGTCCTTTAAAAGTGAAAACTACTATCACATTTATTGTGAAGCAAAGGATCTGAACTTTCACTGTTCATCTGTAGATGGCAGTGATGGCTTGAGTGATAGCAGACCATGTTCCCTAGTCTAGACATGTGGCAACAAAATGCATGGTATTTGGAATTGAAAACATATAAATGTGTTGTTGTTTACAAAACAATTGATGTTCATTAGAATTCAGAATTAAATATAAAATATATACAGTACCAGTCAAAAGTTTGGACACAGGTCCTCAGTTCAAGGGATTTTCTTTATTTGTATTATTTTCTACACTGTAGAATAATAGTGAAGACATCAAAACTAGGAAATAACACATGTAGAATAAAGTAGTAACCCAAAAAGTTTTAAAGTTTTAGATTTGATGTTCTTCAAAGTAGCCAACCTTTGCCTTGATGACAGCTTTGCACATTCTCTCAACCAGCTTCATGAGGAATGCTTTTCCAACAGTCTTGAAGGAGTTCCCACATGTGCTGATCACTTGTTGGCTGCTATTCCTTCACTCTGTGGTCCAACTCATCCCAAACCATCTCAATTGGGTTGAGGTTGGGTGATTGTTGAGGTCGGGTCACTCTCCTTCTTGGCCAAATAGCCCTTACACAGCCTGGAGGTATGTTTGGGTTATTGTCCTGTTGAAAAACAATGATAGTTGCACTTAGTGCAAACCTGATGGGATGGCGTATCGCTGCAGAATGCTGTGGTAGCCATGTTAAATATGTGTGCCTTAAATTCTAATTCTAAATGGAACCAAAAATCTCAAATTTGGATTAATCAGACCAAAGGACAGATTTCCACTGCTCTAATGTCCATTGCTCATGTTTCTTGGCCCAAGCAAGTCTCTGATTCTTATTGGTGTCCTTTAGTAGTGGTTTCGTTGCAGAAATTTGACCATGAAGGCCTGATTCACGCAGTCTCCTCTGAACAGTTGATGTTGAGATGTGTCTGTTACTTGAACTCTGTGAAGCATTTATTTGAGCTGCAATTTTCTGAGTCTGGTAACTCTAATGAACTTATCCTCTGCAGCAGAGGTGACTCTGGGTCTTCCTTTACTGTGGCTGTCCTCATAAGAGCCAGTTTCATCATAGCGCTTGATGGTTTTTGCAACTGCACTTAAAGAAACTTTCAAAGTTCTTGACATTTTACTGACCTTCATCTTAAAGTAATGATGGACTGTCATTTCTCTTTGCTTATTTAAGCTGTTCTTGCCAAAATATGGACTTTTTACCAAATAGGGCTTTCTTCTGTATACCACCCCTACCTTGTCACAACACAACTGATTGGCTCAAACGCATTAAGAAAGAAAGAAATTCCACAAATGAACTTTTAACAAGGCACACCTGTTAATTGAAATGCATTCCAGGTGACTACCTCATAATATAAAACATATTTTGATTTGTTTAACACTTTTTTGGTTACCTCATGATTCCATATGTGTGATTTCATAGTTTAGATATCATTACTATTGTTCTACAATGTAGAAAATAGTCAAAAAAAAAAAAAAAAACTTGAATGAGTAGGTGTGTCCAAACTTTTGACTAGTACTGCATATATCTCTTATTTCAATGCCTTGTGATTTGTAGCTCTGTGAAATGTGCAAGAAAATGACAGCAACTGGAGCTGTGTTCTAGGACTAGCCAACCTTTTAGCTGTCACAGAGTCTCAGCCCTCTTCTGAGAATCTGAACCCAGTATAAAGCTCGCATTGTGAAGCTGTTCTTTAAACCCATCACAGTTTCTGGAAAAAGCCCTCCATTCAGCAGCTATACCCAGTAAAAGTGACAAGGCCTGGGCCAAAAATCACATACTGGAATCTTGTCGGCAGCCCATGAATTCACTGGATTTGTTTAGAAGGTATTTATACAGGTCTCTATTTGCCAACTTGACAAGTTTCTGGGACTGACCCATTTCTGTATTGTCACAGAGAAAGATGTTTTTCAAGTGATATATCAATACATCAGGGGTCTTCACAGTCCCCCATCTTCATTGTGAATACAATTAACTTTTATCACACGAAGTAGTATGTAATTATGTCTGCCAGAATTATATAACCTAAAAGCTCATGGGAGTTTTACTTATTCTAACCTAACGTAGCAGGCGTAAAGGAAATGCCTAAAACTAGATCTCCTACATACTGGTCAGAGGAGGTTCTCTTCTGCACTGTTCAACCAATCCAGTAAATGTAGAGGAGTTAAGATTGAGTGTCGCCTTGTTAACATCCAAAATCGGAAGTTGCTTCACAGGCTCTCTTTCCATTTCACTTGAAAACCCGAAATAATCGTCTGGGGCTGTTTTTCAATGTTTGGGCTAGGCCCCTTAGTTCCTGTGAAGGGAAATCTTAATGGTACAGCATACAATGACATTCTAGACGATTCTGTGCTTCCAACTTTGTGGCAACCGTTTGGGGGAGGCCCTTTCCTGTTTCAGCATGACAATGCCCACGTGCACAAAGCGAGATCCATACAGAAATGGTTTGTCGAGATCGGTGTGGAAGAACTTGACTGGCCTGCACAGAGCCCTGACCTCAACCCCATCAAACATATTTGGTGTGAATTGGAACTCTGACTGCGAGCCAGGCCTAATCGCCCAACATCAGTGCCCGACCTCACTAATGCTCTTGTGGCTGAATGGAAGCAAGTCTCTGCAGCAATGTCTCAACATCTAGTGGAAAGCCTTCCATGAAGAGTGGAGGCCGTTATACCAGCAAAGCCTATGATTTTGGAATGAGATGTTCGATGAGCAGGTGTCCGCATACTTTTGCTCATGTAGTGTTTGTCATTATTAAGATTTGTGTTTTATTTTAATTTCACCTCATTTCCAGAGATGTTTTGAGGGGTTGGACAAGGCCTCAATATGGACTGCCATGGCCTACAAGCAAAAGGACGTTGTCAACCAACTGAAGCCAAAAGCAGAATAAAATAAAATTAACATTTTTTGTGCTAGATGATCTTTTCTAATACTATGGCAATGTTAAATAAATCCCATGAAATACCCACACAACAAAACAATGAATAACCCATTAACATCCAATGGGAATATGAGTAATACAATGAAACCAATGATATTCTTGTTAATTTCCAATAGGAAACCCATTGGATTCCAATGAGAGTCCCATTACAATCTCATGGTTTTTAAGTGTTCATGGGGGGCTAATTCACAATGGGAATCCAAAGTAATATTTCCAACGAGAATTATTTTTCCTATGGGAATCCAATTTGAATTTTTCATAAGGGAATATCATGATCATGACATAACAAAAGTTGTTTTGTCGAGATCACAAGATCATTTTTTGGTGATCACGACATAACAAAAGGTGTTTTGTCGAGATCACAATATAATCAAAAGTACCAAGCATCATCCATTCATTTGTTCAGATGCACGATAACCATTTAAGCCCTGAACGATGCCTGACAGGCAAACTCGTCTCCCAGATAGTTATCTATGCTGGTTGTTAGCTTGCATAACTGATATGTGCCTGATCTGATTCAATATCAGCCTCAGAGCTTGATCAGATTCATTAGCAGTCTCAGCCACTATGTAAATGTAAAAATTATCCATAAAACATGAAGTGTCTCTTACAATTATACACATATCTGTTATGCAAGCTAACAACCAGCATATACAACAAGCTATCTGCCTACCAAGACTAACCAAGTTACAGTGCCTTTAGAAAGTATGCACACCCCTTTACTTTTTCTACATTTTGTTATGTTACAGCCTGAATTTCAAATGGATTAAAAAGAGATTTGTTTGTCACTGGTCTACACACAATACCCCATAATGTCAAAGTGGAATTATATTTTTTCGAAATTTTACAAATGAATTAAAAATGAAAATCTTAAATGTCTTGAATCAATAAGTATTCAACCCCTTTGTTATGGCAAGCCTAAATAAGTGTGGGGTGTGGCTGAAATAGCCGAATCCACTAATTTGAAGGGGTGTCCACATACTTTGGATAAACAGTGCCTTCGGAAAGTATTCAGACCCCTTCACTTTTTCCACATTTTGTTACGTTACAGCCTTATTCTAAAGTTATTTAAATTGTTTTTCCCCCTCCTCAATCTACACACAATATCCCATAATGACAAAGCAAAAACAGGTTTAATTTTCTTTTGCTAATTTATTCAACATAAAAACATAAAATATCACATTTACATAAGTATGCAGACCCTTTACTCAGTACTTTGTTGAAGCACCTTTGGCAGCGATTACAGCATTGAGCATTGTAAGATGGCACCGGAGAAGAAGGCAGACGTTTTACCTGCCCCAAGCCGATTGTGTTTTTTTTATTGTTTATTTGCATTGTTTGTAACTTATTTTTTTACTTATTTTGTACATAATGTTGCTGCTACCATCTCTTATGACCGAAAATAACTTCTAGACATCAGGACTGCGTTACTCACCACGAACTAGCAGAATCCTTTTTTTCCTTTCATGAATCTGACGATCCCGATGCGAAGGATATACTGCTTCCTTCGGGAACAGGCCCTGATCCCCGTGATCTGCGTGAAGAGGAGGCGGAGAAAGACGGGCCAAAGGTCGGGCTGCCTTCTGAGAATTCGTAGGCGATCGAATAAACCCCCACTTTCCTCCATTCTGCTAGCAAACGTGCAATCTTTGGAGAATAAAATCGCCGAGTTACGCGGGAGATTAAACTACCAATGGGACATTAAAAACGTAACATCTTATGCTTCACAGAGTCGTGGCTGAACGACGACAATATCAACATACAGCTGGCTGGTTATACGCTGTACCAGCAGGATAGAACAGCGGCGTCTGGTAAGACAAGGGGCTGCGGTCTATGTATTTTTGTAAACAACAGTTGGTACACAATATCTAAGGACGTCTCGAGCTATTGCTCGCCTGAGGTAGAGTATGTCATGATAAACTGTAGACCACACTACCTACTGAAAGAGTTTTCATCTGTATTCTTTGTAGCTGTTTACATACCACCACAGTCAGAGGCTGGCAATATGATAGCATTGAACAAGCTGTATTCCGCCATAAGCAAACAAGAAAATGCTCACCCAAAGGCGGCGCTCCTAGTAGCCGGGGACTTTAATGCAGGGAAATTGAAATCCGTTTTACCAAATTTCTATCAGCATGTTAAATGTGCAACCAGAGGAAAAAGAACTCTGGACCACCAATACTCCACACACAGAGACACATACAAAGCTCTCCCTTGGCCTCCATTTGGCAAATCTGAACATAATTCTATCCTCCTGATTCCTGCTTACAAGCAAAAACTTAAGCAGGAAGCACCAGTGACTATATCAATAAAAAATTGGTCATATGAAGCAGATGCTAAGCTACAGGACTGTTTTGCTAGCACAGACTGGAATATGTTCCGGGATTGCTCCGATGGCACTGAGGATTTCTGCAACATACACCACATCAGTCATTGGCATCATCAATAAGTGCATTGATGACATCATCCCCACAGTGACCGTACAAACATACCCCAACCAGAAGCCATGGATTACAGGCAGCATCTGCATTGAGCTAAAGGCTAGAGCATCCCCCTTTTTCCTCCAAACATAACAATGGTCATTATGGCCAAACAGTCCTATTTTTGTTTCATCAGACCAGAGGACATTTCTCCAAAAAGTACGATCTTTGTCCCCATGTGCAGTTGCAAAACGTAGTCTGTCTTTTTTATGGAAGTTTTGGAGCAGTGGCTTCTTCCTTGCTGAGCGGCCTTTCAGGTTATGTCGATATAGGACTCGTTTTACTGTGGATATAGATACTTTTGTACCTGTTTCCTCCAGCATGGTCCTTTGCTGTTGTTCTGGGATTGATTTGCACTTTTCGCATCAAAGTATGTTCATCTCTAGGAGACAGAACGCGTCTCCTTCCTGAGCGGTATGACGGCTGTGTGGTCACATGGTGTTTATAGTTGCATGCTATTGTTTGTACAGATGAACATGGTACCTTCAGGCGTTTGGAAATTGCTCCCAAGGATGAACCAGACTTGTCGAGGTCTTCAATTGTTTTTCTGACATCTTGGCTGATTTCTTTTGATTTTCCCATGATGTCAAGAAAAGAGGCACTGAGTTTGAAGGTAGGCCTTGAAATACATCCACAGGTACACCTCCAATTGACTCAAATGATGTCAATTAGGCTTTCAGAAACGTCTAAAGCCATCGCATCATTTCTGGAATTTTCCAATCTGTTTAAAGGGACAGTCAACTTAGTGTATGTTAACTTCTGACCCACTGGAATTGTGATACAGTGAATTATAAGTGAAATAATCTGTCTGTAAACAATTGTTGGAAAAATTACTTGTGTCATGTACAACGTAGATGTCCTAACCGACTTGCCAAAACTATAGTTTGTTAACAAGAAATTTGTGGAGTGGTTGAAAAAGTTTTATTGACTCCAACCTAAGTGTATGTAAACTTCAGACTTCAACTGTACATAGAAGATTTGTAATATTCTGAAAGTGGCCAAACTAATATTTTTCAGGCAATGGGCGCAACCATCTTTGACTTTGACTTTGTTTACTAGCGTCCTGTAGTGAATGGCATTCTGGGACTAGGGAGTTTTCGCTTGTCAAACATAAAAAACATGGCTGCCTTTATAAAGAATTTAGCTGCTGTTAGCTTAGCTGACACGCATCTCTTTTCTAAACAATATGACATTTCTCCCTTGTGCTTACCAGGGATGTGGTACATTGTAAGCAAGCTGTCTAGCTGTTAGGTCGCTAACTTATATTTAGTTTTTTTGTCAGCGCAACCTGTTATTTAGATTGGTTTATGGAATGAGTTTGGATGTGAAAGTATTCCATGTGATACTTGGATGATGAAGGTGAAATTGAGGAATAAAGTTGTGAAGACCTTTATTTCTCATCACCACAAAACATTGTTTAGATGCTTTTCAGACAACAATGCTGTGTAGACCCGTTTGTTGCATCATACGTTCTGTTGCTACTGTTCCAATCACATATTTGCGATGGTACACTGAAGGGACCACTCAATAATGATCACAAATATGTGATTGTACGGTTCAAAGGGTTAGGGCTACAACCTATAGCAATCCCCACCCAGTTGACTACTTTAAAATGGCAGAAGCATGGTGGAAGCTCTCAATGGCGCTGACCATGCTAAAATGGCATTTTGGCCACGAATGGCCTATATCAGTCTCTATGAGTTTAACATTACGTGTGTAGCTAGTAAGCTATCCAGGGTTGTTATTTGTTGAAGCTAACCCTACATAGAAATTATGTGTCTCTGGTAGGCTAACATTATCTATGTCTTTCATGAACAAGGAAACTAGCTTACGTTAGCTAACTAATGGAAATAATGTTATGATTTTTTTGGTTTAACGTTTGGCTACAAAGTTGGAGGTAGAAACCCAATGTTACACATGTCTCCAGCAAGTGAAGGTCTCCAAAGTGACTTCCAATAAAAAGGTCAAGCTAAATACACTCCCTATGTTGTTTTCTTGGTTTTCAGTTCTTCTAGCTAATTTTTAACGATGTAAGTTGTCCTCCGACCAAGTGACTGGCGAAAAAACTTTCAGTCTTTGAAGATTTATTTCCAAACGTTGTGCGCTTGAGCACTGTCTTTAGAAGTCACACCTCACGAGCACCGCTGAGCAACCGCTTCATCAAGGCTTGGAATTGACTCTTAAGGACCGCTTGAGTGCTCAAAGTTTCTTCCTTAAAATTTTTGTAGGTAACTTTAGCTACCGTTACTTTTATTTTGGTGTTCTGCAGTAGCTCTAATTTGCCAATGTCGAGGTATAAACGGTACCTCTGGGACCATAGTGTCTATGTCAACTATAAGATATCGATGGAGCAATGTAAGTAACGTTAGCTAGTTAGCGTGCCTAACCTTTGCCTCTAATATCTCTGAATAAAATGATTATTTGTTGTATGAGAACTGCATGGATGCTCAATTGAACTTGGACCAGTATGATGTGGATGAAAATAGCCAGGAAACATTAGACCCACTAGGTTTGCACAGGTTTGCTAGCAGTGCTGACACAGTCTCCTCTACTTTGTTTCAGGGGAACCTTGTGAATGAATGCCCAACTGAACTTGGACCATGATGAAGGAAAAAAACGTGAGAAGCAAGTAGGCTCAGCTAATCATCATGGCCTTTCCCTCAAAAGACGCATAGTCCTCAAAGCCTGAAGTTTGCTGACACAATATGTCCTCATTTGTTTCAGGGGAACCTCAGGAATACTGGACTAGACTTGGACCATGATGAAGACATAATAATTAAACGAAAATAATTAAACGGATGGCTAGCGAGGCTACCCTTTCATGTACATAACAATATGCTGTCTTATGCAATGGAGAGCACGTTTTCTATATTATTTAGATAACAGAATATAAGTGTGTGGCGAAATCCTGCACGGAGCCTTCACCGTGCGCTGCCACTTTAAGAGCGCATGAGCAGTAGGAAGGAGGAGATAAAAGAGCTCGTTAAGCTCTTTGGGGAGGAGCTCTTTTGTGGCGCGACAGTTTTGGTTGTGTGTGCTATGCTGCAGAGGTTTTTTGTTTGTCTTCAGCGTATGTGGTTGTACAGTGTTTGGATCAATCCTCGGTGTGATCGCTCGACGACGTGGTTGTTCTCATTTGGCGACGGTTATGGATCAAATGGATTAGTAGCAACATTGTTGCGAAGCGTTCAACTAACACTCCATTCGGACAGTCAGACCACAGCTAAGCCCTCTCTTGTTCTCTTTCTCTGCCCGCTATGGTCCAGTGCTTTACACTGCAACCGACTCTATTTTCCTAAATGCATTGAAGTTTCATTGGAGCTGGACTAGTGTGTATATGAACACCACACATTCATACCCTCTGCACTCCTCCCTTGGAAGAGAATACAAGCTATTGCAAATCCTCTGTGTGATGACTGGGTTCATTCTTTATTGTATGAAGTTGCTGTTTATTTGCTCTGCCATTATTATTATATGAGGTATGCTTGGTGGGGTTACCAAGAATTGTGGAAGGACTGTGCTGTGATGTGGGATCTATAGGGTGTGTATTCTTTTTTCTCTCCGCTGGCTATCTGGTCAACAGGCTACACTCTAGGCAGTCTCTTCTGCTGATGTGTGTGGGTCTGGTAGTGGTACTCTCGCTGTTCTACTATTTTTCTTTCGGCATGGTTATTACCTGCCTGGCACCCGAACAAAATCTTCTTTACCCTTCTCTAATTAATACAGCTACAGAAGTGGCGCCCAAACAGGGACTTGAAGAGAAACACCCATGACACCATCCACACAAGGTTGAATCATGTCTTTTGTTGGAACCCCATACTGTGTCAATGTGGACACACCTAATGGTAATCGTGTTCAAGATCCTTTCATTGTGGAAGGATTCGATGAACAAATGGAGTTGGATAGCACTGACCCTAATCCCCAGGTTTCTGGCTCGCCTATAACCTCTCCACCATTACCCTCCCCTCAACCTCTTCCTGTTACCCTGCCCAGAGAGACTGGGAGAGGTGTCTCTGTGATCACTGGACGACTGGAACATCAATGGACACACACCAATCATAGTTTGACAATGCAGGAGAATGCCATTCGCAAACTCAGTGAATGTGTGGAGGCTCATCAGACAGATGTGCAGCTGAGGTTGGATTACCTTCCCTGTCAAATGGAGGAAAACCAACAACAAATTGTTCAGAGACAAAAATATTTACACGATTCTCTGAAACAGGATATTCAGGGACAACTGCACCAGTTCAAAACACAAATGGAATCTAACCATCAGCAAGTCCTAATCTATCTTGAGGAGGAACAAAAACGGAGAGCAGAGGAGTCAGCCTCTGTTGTGAAGAGAGTGTGTTCTTATCTGAAGGAAGTTATGGAGGACATGAAGAACTCTCTCACAGGGGAACTACGATTGTTGATTGAACAAACTAAAAAGGACACCGTTAATGAGATGGGAAAAGCACAGAAGGCCACAGACCTTCAAATGGAAGAGCTGCACCAGGAGGAAATGAAAGGCTTTTCCCTTCTGGACAAATCTTCTGTACCTCCCTTAGGTTTTACCTCTGCCACTGGCTTGGTCAGTAACGGAATAGGAACAGGTAGCACTACAAAACCCCCTATGAAGATACTGTTAACCTCTTTAGGATTAGGGGTGGAGTTTACACTTTTGGGGAAAATCGTTCAAAATTTAAAACGGCCTCCTACTCAATTCTTGCTCGTACAATATGCATATTATTATTAATATTGGATAGAAAACACTCTCTAGTTTCTAAAACAGTTCTAATTATTTCTCTAAGTGAAACAGAACTATTTTTACAGGACATTTCCTATCCGGAAGTGAGATTTCCAATATCGAGGTCTCTCTTCAAAGGCTTGTCTATAAAAGGGCTTGTCACTTATGACTGTAGAAACACGCCATACGCCTTCCCCTGGGTGTCATGCGGAAGTGAGAGAAGAAATGAGGTGATTATCTCGTTCAGGGGTTGAATGCAACCTCTTTGATTGAGAGGACCGCCATTTTTTTTTTTTTTGGGAGGCGCGAATTTGGACCTGGTATCGCCTCCTGGAAAACGTTCGTTATTGATGAATATGATCTCTGGCTTCGATTTTATTCGATACATGTCACAATAGCATCCTAAAGTATGTTTTTTCAATATATTTTAATTATATTATTGAAATTTATTCTGGACTTTAGACGTGATGCGACGCAAGAATTTTGTCAAGATGGAGAGGTTAGCGTCGCACTGCCAGTGTGCTTGCTAATTCAAGAGGGAAATCGTTCGTTCTGGATCGAAATAAAGACGTTTCTGAACAAAGGACCCCTTGGAGAACATTCTGATGGAATATCAACAAAGATAAGGACCCAATTTGGGATGCTTTTTCATATATCTGTCGAACTGTGCTATGCTACCGTTCGACTAGAATCAATGATGCTGTGTGCTAGCTAATGTAGTAAGCTAATATAACGATATATTGTGTTTTCGCTGTAAAACACTTAGAAAATCGGAAATATTAGCTATATTCACAAGATCTTTGTCTTTCATTTGCTATCCACCATATATTTTTCTGAAATGTTTTATGGTGTGTAATTAGGTAGTTGACGTTGGTGTCTATTTACTCTGGCTGCTCCCGTGCTATTTCTGACTGTAACTATGATGGTAGCTATGATGGTAGCAGTAATGTAAAACTGATTTATAGCTCAAATATGCACATTTTTTGAACAAAACATAGATTTATTGTGTAACATGTTATAGGACTGTCATCTGAGGGAGTTGTTTCTAGGTTAGTTAGGTTGGTTCTAGGTTAGTTAGGTTGGCTTTGTGCATGCTACCTGCATGCTACCGGTGCTGTGAAAAATGTCTGTCCTCTTTTGTATTTGGTGGTGAGCTAACATAAATATACGTGGTGTTTTTGCTGTAATACATTTAAAAAATCGGACATGTTGGCTGGATTCACAAGATGTTTATCTTTCAAATGCTGTATTGGACTTGTTAATGTGTGAAAGTTAAATATTTCAACAAAAAAAAAATTGGAATTTCCCGCTCTGCCTTTTCAGTGCAATGTGGGACGCTAGCGGAACCCCAGTCCCAAACAGGTTAAACAGAACTCCCGCTGAAACTGTCATGCCTCCTCTAGAGCGCTCCCTCCCTATCAAACTACTTTTCCCCACTTTTGGCAGCCCAGAAGATGATGTTGATCCACTGTTTTTCTTATCTAAGTGTAATGATTTTCTTTCTATCCGGCCCCTTACTGACTGGGAGGTTCTTGCCACCCTCCGCAGTGTTCTCCATGGTACAGCAAGAGACTGGTGGGAGATAGCCTGTGAACATGTGAAAACCTGGGAGGAGTTTCAAAAAATATTCCTCTCAGCCTTCCTCTCAGAGGACTATGGGGATGAACTGGCGGAACGTGTTCGTAACAGAGTCCAGGGTGAAGCAGAGCCAATACGGGACTTTGCCTTCTCCTATCGAGTTCTATGTAGGAGATGGAAGGCTGACATTACTGAGCCGGAGATGGTCAAACTCATTCTCAAGAACATGATTCCCCGCCTTGCTAGTCAACTTCGAGAACGTGTGCAGAATGTGGATGATCTGGTGCGTCTGGGGACTCAGTTTGAGAAGGACTGGAAGCACCACCTTCAAACTAAAAACCCTGTTCCCTCATCCCAGTATACCCATAGCTCTCTAGGGACTAAACCATGTCAGATATTTGTACCCAAGAGCCAAGACAAAAGTCCAGTGATGTGTTGGAGGTGTAAAGTCCAACATCCTCCAGGTTCTTGCCCGCTCTATGTCCAGCGTCAGGATTCCGGAAAAGGTCAGAAAGGACAGAAGACCGACAGTCTAGACAGACGTGGTGGCTTGCATACCATTGGGTCAGCCTTAATGCCCATGAAGCCTTTAGACATCACCCCTAGCTGTCTTATTACTATTCCGCAACAACTATTGGTGCCCCTGACTGTTAGGAACTGGAGAGGGAAGGTCATAATTGACACAGGAGCAACTTACACCCTGATGCAAGAGGCCCTGTGGCAGAACATGGCATTACCTCATGAGGAGCTACAAACATGGGAGGAGGGACCATTGTACTTGGCCAATGGAGAACCTACCACCCCTTTGGGCTGGATTAGTATAATAATACAACTGCATGATGAGACTATTAAACTTCCTGTGGCTATTCTTGCAGATTCAAGCCTTGCATTTGCTGTAGTCCTTGGCCTAGACTTCCTGTTCTTCAGTGGACTGACCATCTCGATGTCCGAACCCTCCTATCGGCTGCACTCTGACTATTCCCAGCCTCATCCATTTCAACCTGGTAATGCACTGATTTCAGGCTGGAGCCTGCTACATTATGCAGAGTCCGGACAAGGTCAAGTCAGAGACCGAGAAAATCTAAAGAGACAAAAACAAAAACATGTTCCATCAGTGAAGTCGGAGAACCCAACTATCACCCTGATTACCGCCGTACCCCCCTTCTATCCGAGAGCAAAAGCAAACCTGATGCTGATTTCTACATCAAACAAGCAGTGGAACAGGCATGTCTGTCGGATGATGAAAGGTGGAAGCTCTTCCAGATGTTGGAGATGAACAGTGAGGTCTGCACTCTTACACTCGGCCGTACAACCAAAATCTATACCCGGCATGATGTCCCTATTAAGCAGCGTCCCTTCAGGTTGTCCCCCGCCAAACTGGCAATCCTCAATGAACTGCTCAAAAGCATGTTGGAGAATGGAATTGTGGAACCGTCTTTTTCCGGATGGGCTTCTCCGGTTGTCCTGATTCCTAAGAAAGATGGTGGATATCGATTCTGTGTGGACTACAGGAAGCCG